>NC_064634.1:104003010-104628010 GCF_023864275.1 Schistocerca cancellata
GGCTTCTCAACAGCCTAACCGTGTACCCAATATCGACGGTCCGCAGATCAATTTATAAGTTCTTTTTCCAGTTACTTGAAAAATCCATAAAGCAAAACATTGAGCTGCAGCAGATTCAAACTAGAAGATAAGGATAGACGCAGCTAAATTCACCAGTCCCTGTTGTAAAGTCTTATCGTAAAAAAATTTTTTTGGCAGTTCAACAGTCACAGAGTTTCTATATGTTCGTTGTGCTGCCTGACACTCCTTGATATCTTTGCCAGAAAAAATTGAAATTCTCTTACTTTTTCTCTCAATAATTAATTAATGTCACTAAAGAATCAATCTTGTTCTCATTTAACGAAATATTCAACTTTAAAACCGATCTTCTTGACCACAATCACCGATAAAGTTTTAAAACAGAATTTTAATACACTTCACACTATCGATTATTTTCAAAATGTCAATACGTGTCGACTTCTCATTACTAAAACTTTAAACTAGTTTCTTATTGAAGATCGTCGACACTCCAGGTAATTTCTGCCAGAATCTCTCCAAGAAGTCTGAATTTTAATAAAATTTGCAAATTTCACACATAAGTAAGATTTACGATGATGTCGTAACAACGTCAATTGACTGTTTTAACTTCCAACTCGAAGTTTATTTAACAGTTGATAACCAATTGACATCCACTTACAAAATTTATCATTCCATATTCAACATTGAACTCCTTTTCCTTTTATATAAAAAAACATATAACATATAAACATATTTTAATAATGGTCAGCATGATGTTTCAACGGTTCTTCCAGCCGCCGGCCGTCGACTACGATGCAATAGTGGTTAGCTCTCGTCGTCCGCTGCGTATGGAGTCCCCACTGGATCATCCTGCTGCCACGCTCGACATGAAAGAAAAGAAACAAAATCTTTTTAAATAACAAGTCTCCACTTAACATATTACAAATAAATAAATATATATATTAACATTTCTTACCTGGCGTCGCTCAAGCGGTAAAGAAACGCGATGTTTCCTGATTAGACTTTTGAAGCACCACAAGCTGATGCTAGGATTGAAGAGTGGCGCAGGTCCCACGAAGCCATGGGCCCAAGTTGCCAACAAGGCACTGTGCAAGCAGATGGCGGCTGCATAATGGTGTGGACTGTCTTTAAGTGGAATGGCGTGGGTCATCTGGTCCAAGGGAACTGAACATTGACCGGAGGTGGTTATGTTAGGCTACACGGAGGGCATTTGCAGCCATTCATGAGCTACATGTTCCCAAACATCAGTAGGACAATGCCCCCTGTCACAGGGCCACAATTGTTCACAAATGATTTGAAGAACATACTAGACAATTCGAGCGAATTATTTGACCACCCAGATGGCCTGACATTATGGGGCATATTCGAGAGGTCAGTTCGTGCACAACATGCCACACCGACAACTATTTCGCATTTTGGCCGGCTGTAGAGGCAGCATGGCTCAATATTTCCAACTATTTGTTGAATTCGTACCACGTCCAGCTGCTGCAGTCCAAAAGGAGGTGTGATACGATATTAGGTGGAATCCCATGACTTTTCTCACCTCGTTGCAGTGTCGCTGGGGAATGACGAACCATCCCTACACTGTAATGGGTAATTAGAAACACCAGTCCATAATGTTTTTTATCTAACTTGCGTAGTTCAAAAGTGGTTGCGGATCTCCTCTACAGATTGAAGCAAACGACAGCCTTCTTTATCCTTTAGATTAACACTCGTCTAATTACTGCAGTTTTTTTGCATCTTTGAGAAGGCAGACGGGCGAGTCAGTGTCTGCCCCCCGCCCCCGCTTCCCCCCACCACCACCGTTCTCCGTCAGCTTCTGTGTGCAGCAGCCCCACACAGCCCCCTGCAGCGATCCACCCCATCCATTCTGACGACCTTCCGTCTTCTCACCAAGACGCCTGCAGCAACGTCTCTTACACCCCTCTGTCATCACCGAGAAACGCTCTGATTGGCGGCTGTTCGCACAGGATTTTTCCCTTTAATAAATTGATCCCTTACGAGGTTCCTACAAAAAGTTGTTATCTTGCTTCATTAACGAAATATTTTTTTTTTTCGGAAAATACCTTTGACTGCGATCTTGCAGTACTCTCCGGAGATACAGCTGTGGCAACAAGAAGGATCAACATTTTGAAAAGAAAAGAAAAGAGAAGAAAATGTTTTTCAGATATCTTACGCAAAAGCAGAATATTTGGCAAACATAAGAGATTCTCCAAATTTAAATAAAGGTTATGGAAAGAGGGTAACTTCAAATATCTTGGCGGACAAAAAAACTCAGCACAAGAAGGATAAAAATGGCCTTCAGTTTGCATAAAGATGTGTGAAATAGGACATGTACCTCCTCTGAAGCAATGTTACGGCACTATGTTACAGTAATAAAATCAGTACGTTTGTATGCATCCGGATTCATGGATTTGACTAACACAGGATAAATACAAAATATTGTCCGCCCCCGGTAGCTGAGTGGTCAGCGCGACAGAATGTCATTCCTAAGGACCCGAGTTCGATTACCGGCTGGGTCGGAGATTTTCTCCGCTCAGGGACTGCGTGCCGTGCTGTCCTATCATCATCATTTCACACCAACGACGCGCAAGTCGCCGAAGCCGATAGACTTGCACCCGGCGAACAGTCTACCCGATAGGAGGCCCTAGTCACACGACAATACAAAATAGTGGTAAAAGGAAAATCATAAAGAATATGTCAAGGCTATTAGAAGAGAACAGTAAATACAGCCATATAAGTAACGAATATACGTAAAGTAGTAAAGGAGTTTTGCTATTTGGGGAGCAAAATAACTGATGATGGTCGAAGTAGAGAGGATATAAAATGTAGACTGGCAATGGCAAGGAAAGCGTTTCTGAAGAAGAGAAATTTCTTAACATCGAGTATAGATTTAAGTGTCAGGAAGTCGTTTCTGAAAGTATTTGTATGAAGTGTAGCCATGTATGGAAGAGAAACATGGACGATAAATAATTTGGACAGGAAGAGAATAGAAGCTTTCGAAATGTGGTGCTACAGAAGAATGCTGAAGATTAGATGGGTAGATCATATAACTAATGAAGAGGTATTGAATAGAATTGGGGAAAAGTGGAGTTTGTGGCACAATTGACGAGAAGAAGGGACCGGTTGATAGGACATGTTCTGAGGCATAAAGGGATCACAAATTTAGCATTGGAGGGCAGCGTGGAGGGTAAAAATCGTAGAGGGAGACCAAGAGTGAATACACTAAGCAGATTCAGAAGGATGTAGGTTGCAGTAGGTACTGGGAGATGAGGAAACTTGCACAGGATAGGGTAGCATGGAGAGCTGCATCAAACCAGTCTCAGGACTGAAGACCACAACAACACCAATACGTACGAGAAAACTGACTAACTACACGATGGGAAAACGGAGAACGACATTCACCACCTGTTGATCCAGATTAATGAAAACTGCTGAACAATTGTGCTACCGACAACGAACATTTCGCGTAAGGTCCACGAAGAGAACGTACACTGAGAGCACGAAAGTCACGGGACAGCTCCTAACATCGTGTCGGACCTTTTTTAGCCAGGCGTAGTGTTGCAACTCGGCGTGGCATGGGCTCAACAAGTTGTTGAAAGTCCCCCGCAGAAATAAAGAGTCGTTCTGTCTCTATAGCTGTCCATAATTGCGAAGGATCTTGTGCACAAACTGACCTCTCGATTATTCCTCATAAATGTCGGACGGGAGTCATGCCGGGCTATCTGGGTGGCGTAATCATTCGCTCAAATTGTCCACAGTATTCTTGAAACCAGTCGTGAACAGTTGGGGTCAGGTGACATGGTGCATTAGGCCGTGTCCTGAGAGAGGGTAAGGAGGACTGCTGTAAGCGCGCCACAAGAGCTTACTTCGTGCCATGGGATTTGCTGAGGTTAGCTGGTGGTGGGCCGCATTCTCATTCCCTGACCTCAGCCGAAAAGCAAGCTTTAAGGGATACATAGTACGAAACTCGGTAGGAGAAGGGTAGAAGTGGCTAACTACACTACTGGGCATTAAAATTTCTACACCACGAAGATGACGTGGTACAGACGCGAAATTTAAACGACAGGAAGAAAATGCTGTGATATGCAAATGATTAGCTTTTCAGAGCATTCACACAACGTTGGCGCCGGTGGTCACCCCTACAACGTGCTGACATGAGGAAAGTTTCCAAACGATTACTCATACACAAACAGCAGTTGACCGGCGGTGCCTGGTGAAACGTCGTTGTGATGCCTCGTGTAAGGAGGGGAAATGCGTACCATCACGTTTACGACTTTGATAAAGGTCGGGTTGTAGCCTATCGCGACTGCAGTTTATCGTATCGCGACATTGCTGCTCGCGTTGATCGAGATCCAATGACTGTTAGCAGAATATGGAATCGGTGGGTTCAGGAGGGTAATACGGAACGCCGTGCTGGATCCCAACGGCCTCGTATCACCAGCAGTCGAGATGACAGGCATCTTATCCGTATGGCTGAAACGGATCGTGCAGCCACGTCTCAATCCCTGAGTCAGCAGATAGGGACGTTTGCAAGGCAAGAACCGTCTACACGAACATTTCGACGACGTTTGCAGTAGCATGGACTGTCATCTCGGAGACCATGACTGCGGCTACCCTTGACGCTGCATCGCGGACAGGAGCGCCTGCGATGGTGTACTCAACGAAGAACCTGGGTGCACGAATGGCAAAACGTAATTTTTTTGGATGAATCCAGGTTCTGTTTACAGCATCATGGCCGGCCGCGGTGGCCGTGCCGTTCTAGGTGCTTCAGTCCGGAGTCGCGCTGCTGCTACGGTCGCAGGTTCGAATCCTGCATCGGGCATGGGTGTGTATAATGTCCTTAGGTTAGTTAGGTTTAAGTAGTTCTAAGTTCTAGGGGGCTGATGACCACAGCAGTTGAATCCCATAGTGCTCAGAGCCATTTGAACCACTTACAGCATCATGATGGTCGCATCCGTGTTTGGCGACATCGCGGTGAACGCAGATTGCAAGCGTGTATTCGTCATCGCCATACTGGCGTATCACTCGGCCTGATGATATGGGGTGCCATTGGTTACTCGTCTCGGTCACCTCTTGATCGCATTGACGGCAATTTGAACAGTGGAGGTTACGTTTCAGATGTGTTACGATCCGTGACTCTACCCTTCATTCGATCCTTGCGAAACCCTACATTTCAGCAGGGCAATGCACGACCGCATGTTGCAGGTCCTGTACGGGCCTTTCTGGATACAGAAAATGTTCGACTGCTGCCCTGGCCAGCACATTCTCCAGATCTGTCGCCAATTGGAAACGTCTGGTCAATTGTCTCTTAGCAACTGGCTCGTCACAATGCGCCAGTCACTACACTTGATGAACTGTGGTATCGTGTTGAAGCTGCATGGGCAGCTGTACCTGTACACGCCATCCAAGCTCTGTTTGACTCACTGCCAAGGCGTATCAAGGCTGTTATTACGGCCAGAGGTGGTTGTTCTGGGTACTGATTTGTCAGGATGTATGCATCCAAATTTCGTGAAAATGTAATCACATGGCAGTTCTAGTATAATATATTTGTCCAATGAATTCCCGTTTATCATTTGCATTTATTCTAGCAGTTTTAATTGCCAGATGTGTATCTATGTTATACCATTACACGGAAGTACACGTGGCACATTTCTCTAGGTACAACTCTCTAGGTGCGATGTCCTAACTCGATATTCTCGATGTCCGATATTCGTTCCACTTTACCCGATACTAGCGAAATAAACTAAGTTTGAATCATACTGACAAGCGTCGAGGAGATGGCGTCACCCGCTCGTAAGTCGTTCCGCCCTACCCAGTAGTACAGGGGGGTTCCATTCATACGGCTTCATTTGGACTCGGCAGTACTACTAGAAGGTTCGATCATTCTGCCCTGTGCCCTGACCGTAGTTGATCACCCAGTTAATGTGTCATTCCCTCCGTATTTGGTACACCTGGAATATTTGCGCCTTTCATCTTGGGACCCTGCAACTGCGAGGCTAGTCACATACTGCTGTTGCGCGCCCTAGGCTAGTTTTCGAGTTCAAATACTAGCTCACACTTTCCGGAGTCAGCTCAAATGCGAGACTGCCTCTTTGTCAAGAACTACCTTAAACTCCATTAATGGGTTGGTTGGAATATTTCTTACATTCGCGACAACTGTCTTCCACAAAAAATTCCATCGTTGTTTGGGAAAATGATGTCCATGAATGAGTGAAAATATCTTCAAGTAGCTGAACATAACCTCATACAACAATAGACAGTCCATTCCATGGAAAAAAAGCTCACACAATTATGGAGCCACCACCAGCTTGCACAGGGCCTTGTTCACAACTCCGGTCCATGGCTTCGTGGGGTCTGCGCCACACTCGAACCCTGCCATCAGCTCTTACCAAATTAAATCTGGACTCACCTGACCAGGCCATGGTTTTGCAGTCGTTTAGCATCGAACCGATATGGTCACGAGCCCAGGAGAGACGCCGCAGGCGGTGTCGAGCTGTTAGGAAAGGCACTCACGTCGGTCGTCTGCTGCCATAGCCCATTACCGCCATATTTTGCTGCACTGTCCTGACAGTGTCGTTCGCCGTACATTCATCACTGTATTTTGCGGTTATTTCGCACAATATTATTTGTCTCTTAGGACTTCAAACTCAACACATACGCCACTGCGTTGTCCCCGGTGAGAGGTAACACCTGAAATATGGTGTTCTCGGCACACTTTTGATTCAGTGGATTACGGAATACTGAATTCCCTAACGATTCCCGAAATTGAGTGAAACATACGTCTAGCTGCAACTACTATTCCGCATTCAAAGTCTGCTAATTCCCATCGTGCGGCCCTTTCCACTCCAGCAGTGCACTGCCCTTTACAACCTTGCGCGCGATACTATCGTAATCTGTACATGTCGATATCGGTATCCCGTGACTTTAGTCACCTCAGTATACGAGAAATTATTCCGTGCGGAGGGATATAGAAAGTCTCGTTTCCCTCGCTGTATTAGCGAGTGGGACAGGAAGCAAAATGATGTCTGACAAATCGCAAAAGGGTGATTTTTTTAAAATTTTTATTTTGTCACACTTCACTGATTTAGCATCTAGAAATATGTTTCATAGCCAAGGAAATATGAAACAAGCTTGTAAAATTTATGGGCCGGCCGCGGTGGTCTAGCGGTTCTGGCGCTGCAGTCCGGAACCGCGGGACTGCTACGGTCGCAGGTTCGAATCCTGCCTCGGGCATAGGTGTGTGTGATGTCCTTAGGTTAGTTAGGTTTAAGTAGTTCTAAGTTGTAGGGGACTTATGACCTAAGATGTTGAGTCCCACAGTGCTCAGAGCCATTTGAACCACCCATTTTTGTAAAATTTATGGATGTCCGTCTTATTGCATGGTCAATGAACTACCGCTGATGATATTTATGAGAAAAGTTCCACCACTGCTGTATCTTGAGAATGGCCAAGGAAATCAAATACTCTTTTGGCAGAGGTGGGGCCTAAGGATGGCAGTAATGTGGCGCCGAAGATGTCGTGTGATGGGATAAAGACATGCTCAGGATGCAGCTGTGATGGTACTTTTTCTCCTATTCTCGTAAAAGTTTTTATACATGTCTACCCTAACTGTGTTATAGCACTGCTTCTTCACACCACGAGTGGCCTACCGGGACCATCCGACCGCCGTGTCATCCTTGGTGGAGGATGCGGATAGGATGGGCGTGGGGTCAGCACACCGCTCGCACGGTCGTAAGATGGTATTCTTGACCGAAGCCGCTACTATTCGGTCGCGTAGCTCCTCAATTGGCATCACGAGGCTGAGTGCACCCCGAAAAATGGCAACAGCGCATGGCGGCCTGGATGGTCACCCATCCAAATGCCGACTGCGCTTAACTTCGGTGATCTCAAGGGAACCGGTGTATCCACTGCGGCAAGGCCGTTGCCCCCTAACTGCGTTATAGAGGCCACAAATTCGAGATGCAGTATGCCAGTGTTCGAGAGTCGCGGCGATAAGCTGCAACCTGTGACGCGCAGTCCAATGAAGTTACAGCCAACCGTCGGGGCTGGCCGCTGACAATGGAGGTACATTTGTCCAAATTAATAGTTCCAGTCAGTTGTAACATGGCCCAGATAGACAGCAGCATTTCAGCCGAGCTAGTATTCGATTCCATTCTTCAAGGGAGAGAACCTTCATTAAGATCGTTGTCGAGACAGAGCTATTGAGTGCGTTAAGTCGCTCTTGGGAGGGACTACCGGCGATATTTATCGCTTCGTATATACTCGCAAGATAAATTTTGGGAATAATAGGTTTCTCTTTTTGTGGCTGATGAAAATAGAATTGAGCTAACGATACGTATAGTAAACGGAAATCTTAGGTAACGTGTTAATGTTTAATGGGCCTGAGTAACTATTTATTGTTACAGCAGAAAGGATTGTAAGGAACGAGGATTAATGATTGTGACTGTGACTGTGAAGTGTTGATTTGTGATAGCGAAGTGGTATCCATAACCTTGCGTGGAGTATTGCTATGTGTTCTCGTAGTGCTCCCTAAAGTGTGAGGTAACTGAGTTGTTGCTATTTTGGGTTGTGTATACGTAGAATTTTGGCTTTGAGCGTGGCCACGTCTCATGTGCACTGGATTGAAGGTGACAGACGCTTGCATTGGATAACGGAAACTCGTCGTCTACTTACAGTGAAAATTCGCACTTGAGTTTGAGAAGAGCTGCCCCGAAGTAGTAAAAGAGAGACCTGTATTTTTTAGAAACCTATACTGAAGGCATGTGCGCAGAAAGTATTAATCGTGATGTACCATTATTGCGTGACCTTCCCAATTAGCGATTTTTAGAAGGTCGCATATCGCCTATACCTGAGAAAAATTGAACTTTGATTAAATTGTTTAATTGTATGGTTCAAGGTGGCGATGGGAAATAGGGTTTTTACTTTTTTTGTGAAAGCCAAGATCGCTTGATTTTAAGACCTTCATTCCGGTTACTAGTTTCGGCGGAATGGTGCTGTTATCTCCAGACTGGCATCACACGTTGCGCGTATTTTCACCAACAAGTGTTGTCTATATTTTGAGAACAAAACGTAAACACATTAAAAAATTCAAAATATCGACGACGAGTGTACGTGGAGATAGACGCGAAGTGTGATGCCAGTCTGAAGGCGACAGCACCATTCCGCTGAAACTAGTAATCGGAATGAAGGTCTTAAAATCAAGCGATCTTGGCTTTCACAAAAAATATATATCTATATAAACAGAGATCGCCGCAACAACATATGTAAGTTATACATAGGGCTTTTGTTCGTTAGTGGGGCTAGGAGAACTTGATGTTACTCTTACAGTTGCGATGAATTGGCTGTACTTCACATTAAGGACAAAAGAAAAATGAAGCTTCGCTTCTTAAATTAATATCTGCCTTCCGACTTACAATTAAAATAAACTGTCGTACAATGACTTTAACCAACCCGAGACTAAAGATGAGAAATAGGAATTTGAAAAGTTTTTGATTTAAATGAAAACAAAGATTTATAATATGCTCTACGTACATATATAAGAAAATTACTTGAAATTCGATTATATATTTCCATAAGGTTATATGCATTAAAAAACTAACTACTGATTAAACCTGACTGAAATTCGCACGAGATAAGAGGTAGAAAGTAATCACACTTTTCCGTAAAAGAAAAATTAAAGAAAATCAGTATGAGTACTGAAATATATTGCTGACTTGGCTCGCAGCTGAAACTCTGTGAGGTGCCTATAGATAAGCGCTACAGGAGCTCTACATCCGCAGTGCGTGGATAAGTTGGATGTGACAGGATGCGTGCTAGAAGGCTGCATGCAGTTGCGATGACCGCTGTGCCCGGTTGGCGTAGTGATCACCACACTGCAAACACAGGATCGAATCCCTGTCTGGCACAAACTTTCATCTTTCCTCACTGCTCTCACATGTAATGTCATTAATTCGTTTGTGTGTTAAGTAACTTCCGTTCGGAGATATTATAGATAAAAGGTTATGTAAGTTGTTTGTTGTGCTGGTTACTCACAAGAACCGTCGAAATGCCGCGAGTAATGAGGAACATATGCAGGGGCACTACATCCGCAGTGCGTGGATAAGTTGGATGTGACAGGAGGCGTGCTAGGAGGCTGTATGCAGTTGCGATGACCGCTGTGCCCGGATGGAGTAGTGATCACCACACTGCAAACACAGGATCGAATCCCTGTCTGGCACAAACTTTCATCTTTCCTCACTGCTCTGACAGGTAATGTCATTAATTCGTTTGTGTGTTAAGTAACTTCCGTTCGGAGATATTATAGATAAAAGGTTATGTAAGTAAATTTCGCTGCCGCTACAGATCTAACACGACTGGGAGAAAAGTGTTACCGTTAATATTCCTCTTTTTCGCAATTTTTAACGGATGTAGTCGGAACACATTTCTCTACAGTAAACTATTGTAAGTCTTTGATATACAGGGTGTTCAAGAAAACGTGCAGAATACATTGTGATGTGATAGTACCCATCGAAACAAGAAAAATAAGTCCAATAAACATGGGTTCGGAAACGCATATTTTCCGAGATAAACACGTGAGCGACGCTTGGTTGCTGATATTAGCACAGTCGTAGCATTGGTGCTCCGTAAAATGTGTCGTCAGGCTATTATAATACCTCACAGTATTCTAACTACCATTAGGTGGTCTGCAACCAGTTATGTGGTTCGAATCGTGTTGTAGGCTACGTTAGCAGCGTGGTTTGAGGCGTCATGTCACGGACTGCGCGGCCCCTCCCGCTGGAAGTTCGAGTCCTCCCTCGGGAATGGGTGTGTGTGTTGTTCTTAGCATAAGTTAGCTTAAGTATTGTGTAAGTCTAGGGACCGATGACCTAAGCAGTTTGGTACCTTAGGAATTCACACACAAATTTGAACATTTTTGAGCTACGTCAGTTTTCGTCGTGTTTGTGTGCCTTATTGTACAGTACTAGTCAACCCTGGGTATTTATCATGGAGTTTGACTTTCTACCAAACGCGGATTCACTATCGTGTTCACTGTTATTACGCTATTTGTACGTACAAACGGTGTTGTACATTTACATTTTCTCTCTTCCACCATTTGTTAGCGATGGAAGGCTACTGCTCGGCCGGCCGGAGTGGCCGAGCGGTTCTAGGCGCTACAGTCTGGAACCGCTCGACCGCTACGGTGGCAGGTTCGAATCCTGCCTCGGGCATGGTTGTGTGTGATGTCCTTAGGTTAGTTAGGTTTAAGTAGTTCTAAGTTCTAGGGGACTGATGAATTCTGAAGTTAAGTCCCATAGTGCTCAGAGCCATTTGAACAATTTTGCTACTACTGGATATGTGTAATGATAGTCTGCCGTGGTTCAGCAAATGGACGTAGCCTGCGAGCCCGTGCCCTCTACGCTGAAAAACATCCACAGCGCAGAGTGCCCCCTGATAAGTTGGCCGGTAGACTTGGCCAGCGTCTGAGGGACACAGGTACCCTTGCATCTCGGAAGACTGACAGTGGAAGGCCCCGAACAGTCCGCATGCATGACATGGAGGGTCGTGTGCTACGTTCGGTGGAAGAAACACCTGCAACCACTGTGTGACGATTAGCAGCAGCAAGAGTCGTGTCTCACTCTATTTTTTTGAGGGTACTCGTGGACAATTTCTGTACCGGAACCCATATCATGTTCAGCTCGTTTCAGTCCCTGAGGCCACAGGATCATCGTGGCAGACGTCGGCCCTGTCAGGGGCCGATGCAAAAGTGTGCCGCAGATGCACTGTTCACATCCAAGATTTTGTTTACCGATGAGGCAGGGTTCCAAAGAGATGGTGTTGTGAATTTCCATAACCATCTTGCATGGGTAGATGTAAATCCCCAAGCATTTCGGAAGAGAGGGCGTCAACAAAAATTCTGAGTCAACGTATGGACAGGCGTGCTTGACTATAGATTAATGGGGCCCTATATGCTACTGGGGAGCGTTATCTGGACTTTTTCATCAATATGTTGCCTACCTTGCTGGAGGGCTGTGACATTACAGCAACAAATACAAGTGTGGTAGATGCATGATGGCGCTCCAGCACACTTCCGTCACAGTTGTAACACCCCAACTGTTGCTTGTCCGATTTTTGCGTGTGTTCGCCCCTGACAAACAACTTACAGAGAAATTGGGAGTGGAACTGTACGCAAAAATGGATAACGCTAGATTTAAATGTGGCCCTGTCACCCCTAATTAATCTGCGGTGGCAGCGTTGACGATAAATTACACCATTTTTTACTTCCAAACATGAACGATCACGAGCCATTAGGGTGTTCAATGACATCAAACACATACACAAAAATAAAATAAAGCAAAAGGGTGAATTCAGTATCAACTACTGAAAGTAAAGGCTCTACTGAATAACAATAATTTTATTATAACCTTCAGATCAATGCTGAATAAAACACAATGAACAATTTACAAATTATGCTCCTGACTGGCATTGGCAGTGTTAAAATTGGTCCAAAACGCGATCTCTTATAACTCAGCTGACCGGCTGACATCCACACAAAACGTAAAGTACGAAGAACCACTATACCCCAAAGTACCGTGAAACCTCAGTGGAAACAGCAATTGCACGTGATCCAACTATTTAACATTACTCCTAACACAGGCCGAAGCGAGAGCTGTCTCATCGTAATGTTCCTGTTGGAGCGGCGGTCTCCGACGGCGACGGCACGGCTGTGCGGTTGGGATGTGGCGTCTCGGAAAGTACACTCCTACACTACTCGGACAACAGACCGCTGTCCATAAACGTCTCTATTTGCAACGATCTTCCTGGCAGCAAAGAGCTTGCCGGCAGCTAACGTCCACTCAGAACGAAAGACCAAGACGGGAGACGACTTGGCTAATGTCCTCTCAGTACGAGAGACCAGAACGGAAGACCTCTACCGAGAGTCCAGCAAGATCGCTCTTCACCTTTGTTTTCTCACCTCAACTTTTACCGAGCGAATCACATCACTAGAAGCTCTCAAAATACCCAGTTTGCCAGTGCCGACCAATGTACGGCCTGGGAATAGAACTCTTTTCCACATTTCTTTTATTTCTACAAAATTTCACTAGTAAACTCCGCCCTCGCCGACTGAGAAGAACCACAGCTGTGGGCAATAACACGTTTACTGGAAGTGTTCTCCCAAGAGACCACTCGAGATTTTTCGGCAAGATTCCCCGTAGTAGCGAACACAGATTCTTGCATGTTATTCGGAACTCCTGGCCTGCCCCACTTGAGTTACTCGAAGGCGTAAAATTAGTGGGACATAGGCGAGAGCACGCACAGGAAAGCCCGTCCAGCTATCCACTGCTCTGTTTTGTTAAACACTTGATCACCTGCAGCCGCACGTCCTTCAGAGTTTGGCGACCGCTGTGGCCTCTCTAAACGGATTACAGAAAACCCCCAGTTCCCCATTCATACAGGTAGGCTGTGGCCTTCAGCGGCTAGGCGGAGACGAAAGCGTAGCTCCGTCTCGCGTACTGCCTTTCCGCAAAATCTTATAATTACAAAATCGCGGAATTCTCGCGTGCCGATGCTTTTCCACATAGATTTCCTACACTGTAATTTAGAGTATTACTCCAACAAAACCTAAAGTGTCACATTAAATGGACTCATGTAAGGTGCAAGGCCGTTGCCACCTTACAAACTGTGCGCGAACATCTGATGCAGCCAATTCAAGACCGCTGTATTGGTTGGGGAGGGGGTTGGGGGGAGAGGCTCACACCATGGCCTGCTCGTTCCCCAGACCTCAGTCCCCTAGACTTTTGGTTATGGGGGCACTTTAAAGAACTGATCTACGCCACGCCAATCAATGATGTGCAGACACTAAAGCGTCGCGTCTTTAATGCATGCCAGCAAGTACAACAACAACCGGGCATACTTCAATGGACGCGTCATGCATTGTGATGAACGGACGGCACGTTGAACACCTCCTGTAAACACGTATTTACTGCAGAAAGTATGCATTTCCGCACCCGTGTTTATTGGTCTTATATCAGAAAGTATGCAATTCTGGGCTCGTGTTTAATGGACTTATGTTTCTTGCTTCGATGAGTACTACCACCTCTCAAAGTATACGACACTGTTTTTTGAACATCCTGTACAGTTCACGTTATGCACTCGGTTTGGAAGACAAATGGCTCTGAGCACTGTGGGACTTAACTACTGAGGTCATCAGTCCCCTAGAATTTAGAATTACTTAAACCTAACTAAGGACATTACACACATCCATGCCCGAGGCAAGATTCGAACGTGCGACCGTGGCGGTTGCTCGGTTCCAGACTGTAGTGCCTAGAACCGCTCGGTCACACCGGCCGCCCTGTTTAAAAGAGTTTATGTAAATTTTCACAGTAAAGAAAGCTAGATAGACCTGTGAAAGAATTTATGGACAGATAATTTTTAACTGTATTTATGTAACAAGTGAGTTAACTATGCTTATTACGAAATAATGTCATCACCTCAAACGAATGTCTAATACAGAAACCAATGTCCGATTGGTCGCGAAATGGAAACCACTGTGAAAATCAAAAATGTTCTTTTTGCAACAGGTAGCTACACCTTCCAGCCACTGCTCTACATAGCCGCCGCTCCAACTTATATACACTCCTGGAAATGGAAAAAAGAACACATTGACACCGGTGTGTCAGACCCACCATACTTGCTCCGGACACTGCGAGAGGGCTGTACAAGCAATGATCACACGCACGGCACAGCGGACACACCAGGAACCGCGGTGTTGGCCGTCGAATGACGCTAGCTGCGCAGTATTTGTGCACCGCCGCCGTCAGTGTCAGCCAGTTTGCCGTGGCATACGGAGCTCCATCGCAGTCTTTAACACTGGTAGCATGCCGCGACAGCGTGGACGTGAACCGTATGTGCAGTTGACGGACTTTGAGCGAGAGCGTATAGTGGGCATGCGGGAGGCCGGGTGGACGTACCGCCGAATTGCTCAACACGTGGGGCGTGAGGTCTCCACAGTACATCGATGTTGTCGCCAGTGGTCGGCGGAAGGTGCACGTCCCCGTCGACCTGGGACCGGACCGCAGCGACGCACGAATGCACGCCAAGACCGTAGGATCCTACGCAGTGCCGTAGGGGACCGCACCGCCACTTCCCAGCAAATTAGGGACACTGTTGCTCCTGGGGTATCGGCGAGGACCATTCGCAACCGTCTCCATGAAGCTGGGCTACGGTCCCGCACACCGTTAGGCCGTCTTCCGCTCACGCCCCAACATCGTGCAGCCCGCCTCCAGTGGTGTCGCGACAGGCGTGAATGGAGGGACGAATGGAGACGTGTCGTCTTCAGCGATGAGAGTCGCTTCTGCCTTGGTGCCAATGATGGTCGTATGCGTGTTTGGCGCCGTGCAGGTGAGCGCCACAATCAGGACTGCATACGACCGAGGCACACAGGGCCAACACCCGGCATCATGGTGTGGGGAGCGATCTCCTGCACTGGCCGTACACCACTGGTGATCGTCGAGGGGACACTGAATAGTGCACGGTACATCCAAACCGTCATCGAACCCATCGTTCTACCATTCCTAGACCGGCAAGGGAACTTGCTGTTCCAACAGGACAATGCACGTCCGCATGTATCCCGTGCCACCCAACGTGCTCTAGAAGGTGTAAGTCAACTACCCTGGCCAGCAAGATCTCCGGATCTGTCCCCCATTGAGCATGTTTGGGACTGGATGAAGCGTCGTCTCACGCGGTCTGCACGTCCAGCACGAACGCTGGTCCAACTGAGGCGCCAGGTGGAAATGGCATGGCAAGCCGTTCCACAGGACTACATCCAGCATCTCTACGATCGTCTCCATGGGAAAATAGCAGCCGGCATTGCTGCGAAAGGTGGATATACACTGTACTAGTGCCGACATTGTGCATGCTCTGTTGCCTGTGTCTATGTGCCTGTGGTTCTGTCAGTGTGATCATGTGATGTATCTGACCCCAGGAATGTGTCAATAAAGTTTCCCCTTCCTGGGACAATGAATTCACGGTGTTCTTATTTCAATTTCCAGGAGTCGTATCGTGGTATCATCTTTCCAGTACCCTCGTCATAGAAGGCAGCCGCCTTTGCTCTCCGCCACATCTCTACTTTGGTCTGTAGCTTGTAGTCTGTGCCAGAATGTTGTCTCCACAGCCAGCGGTTCACGTGGACAGAGATGAAAATCAGAGGGAGGCAAGTCCTGCCCATATGGTGAGTGATCGAACACTTCCCATTGAAAACGCTGTAGCAGCGTTCTCATTGTCCCTGCACTATGTGGCTGAGTACTGTCGTGGAGAAGGAAATGTATGACAGTTACCTATTGTGGGCTACGTGAAATCAGGCGAAATCTGTAACAGGCACTGATACGGAGGGTGACACTATCCCTTGCGCTTCTTTATGCGCTAACTGTGCGCCCAAAACTGAAAAGAGTAGCTTGATGCGATCCACGGGCATGCTAAACAGATTCTCCAACACGTCTGTGCAAAACTTCATAAAATTTTCTCCGTAGTTTCCATTTCGCGATCGATCGGACCTTCCTGAACAGGAGTACGAGGCTTCTACCAAGTTTTGCATTCTCGTACAAAGAATTTGTATTACTATTTTGCAACCATGACTTATTAAACTGAAATGAAGCTGAAATTCTTAAAGAAGTTCGGAAGAAGTAGGACTACAAATATCATTCGAAAGAACGGAATATATGACATGCAACTAAAGAGCACCAAAGTCTTTTAACAAAAAATATGGATAAAAAGGTTTCTCAGTTTAAATAATTGGGGGGAAATCATCCAAGAAAACGGTTTGGAAAAAGCTGCAACCTAACATCTTCGTCAGGCATTACAGCACTGTAACCAAACCTGAACGTCTTAATGGAGCAGAAACTTTAATTTTAAATAGAAAGAAGGGTATTGAAGAAATCAAAAGAAAGAAAGAAACATTATTAGGAAAATATTGGGTTCCAAAATGACTGATGGATAAAGTTGCAGGTTGAAAGGTAATAAGGAAATACAAGAATACACAGACATACATGGCGACATAAGAAAACGAAGACTGAAATTTTATGGGCACATTAAAATATGGCACCTACTAGGTTGACAAAACAAACAGTGGAATTGTACGGAAACAGACGTAAGGCCAAAATTGAGCCAATTAAATGGAGCGCTGCGATTAAGGAGGATCTTAAAATAGCAGGTATAACTCAGGCAGACGTTACAGATAGAAAAACTTTCAGACAAAAGATATGTGATTGGAAAGTTGGTCAGAGGGAAATTAGAAAACGGACTGGTGCACCATGGCCTGTTGAAAGAAAGAGACTTCATTCTGAAACGATGAAACAAATTTGGACACGAAGGAAGGCCAACCATCAAAATTGATATTGATGGATTGTACCCCGCGTGGTCCTGTTGGGACCATACATAAATAATAATAAACTGGTAGCTCGGTAATATTCACACCTATGAGTACCCCCTTTCTCTGGAATTGAAATTATTACATTTTTCGTGAAGTCTGAGGGTATTTCGCCTGTCTCATACTTCATGCATGCCCGATGGAATAGCTTTGTTATGACTGGCTGTGTCAAGGATACCAGTGGTTCTGACGGTATGTCGTCTACTCCAGGGGCCTTGCTTCGACTCCACTGTGGTGCAGCTACGCTACGGCTACCTGTATCGCAGAGTCACGCAAGCCTCCCCACCACCAACGGCAGAGTCCGTCGCTCTTGAAGAGTGGATTTATAACTTACAATTCATCATTCAGTACTGAAGCTGAATGACAAACAATCGCTACTCTGCTGTAAGCAGTCATAAATACAGTCACAGAATATACACTACTGGCCATTAAAATTGCTACACCAAGAAGAAATGCAGATGATAAACGGGTATTCATTGGACAGATATATTATACTACAACTAACATATGATTACAATATCACGCAATTTGGGTGCATAGATCCTGAGAAACCAGTACCCAGAACAACCACCTCTGATCGTAATAACGGCCCTGATAACGGCCTTGATACGCATTGGGCATTGAGTCAAACAGAGCTTGGATGGCGTGTACAGGTACAGCTGCCCATGCAGCTTCAACACGATACCACACTTCATCAAGATTGGCGTATTGTGACGATCCAATTGCTCGGCCTCCACTGGCCAGACGTTTTCAATTGGTGAGAGATGTGGAGAATGTGCTGGCCAGGGCAGCAGTCGAACATTTTCTGTATCCAGAAAGGCTCGTACAGGACCTGCAACATGCGGTCGTGCATTATCCTGCTCAGATGTAGGGTTTCGGAGGGATCGAATGAAGGGTAGAGTCACGGGTCGTAACACATCTGAAATGTAACGTCCACTGTCCAAAGTGCCGTCAATGCGAACAAGAGATGACCGAGACGTGTAACCAATGGCACCCCATACCATCACGCCGGGTGACACGCCAGTATGGTGATGACGAATACACGGTTCCAATGTACGTTCACCGATATGTCTCCAAACACGGTCGCGGCCATTATGATGCTGTAAACAGAACCTGGATTCATCCGAAAAAACGATGTTTTGCCATTCGTGCACCCAGGTTCGTCGTTGAGTACACCATCGCAGGCGCTCCTGTTTGTGATGCAGCGTCAAGGGTAACTGCAGCCATGGTCTCCGAGCTGATAGTCCATGCTGCTGCAAACGTCGTCGAACTGTTCGTGTAGATGGTTGTTGTCTTGCAACCGTCCCCATCTGTTGACTCAGGGATTGAGTGGTGGCTGCACGATCCGTTTCAGCCATGCGGATAAGATGCCTGTCATCTCGACTGCTAGTGATACGAGGCCGTTGGGATCCATCACGGCGTTCTGTATTACCCTCCTGAACCCACCGATTCCATATTCTGCTAACAGTCATTGGATCTCGACCAACGCGAGCAGCAATGTCGCGATACGATAAACCGCAATCGCGATAGGCTACAACCCGACCTTTATCAAAGTCTGAAACGTAATGGTACGCATTTCCCCTCCTTACACGAGGCATCACTACACCGTTTCACCAGGTAACGCCGGGCAACTGCTGTATGTGTATGAGAAACCGGTTGGAAACTTTCCTCATGGTAGCACGTTGTAGGTGTCGCCACCGGCGCCAACCTTGTGTGAATGTTCTGAAAAGTTAATTATTTTCATATCGCAGCATCTTCTTCCTGTCGGTTAAATTTCATGTCTGTAGCACGTCATCTTCGTGGTGTAGCAATTTTAATGGCCAGTAGTGTATTTAATCTTATTGGGGAAGTTGGACGGTTGTGGCAGACTTCCTCTAAGCAGTCGCAGATGACAGCCATTTTGCCTTCGAGATTAATGTAAGGCGACTAATTACTGTATTGCTAGATGTTACGATATGGAATTACTTGAACTTATAAGCTATCGATTAAGTGCTATGGAGTTGCTGTGGGAGTATAAGGTAGATGCTCTGAAACTGTAAATGCTTGTACGCTTGTTGACGTATCTCTGCTGGGAAATCTATGTTCAGGTGCCACCGCAATAGGATAACGCTGACACATAATGTGTCGACCAGATAATGAAAAATCAGACTACTCGTTCTAGTTTACACGGCGGCACAGTGCAATAACTATTAGTGGAGATAGGTACTCTCCGCCATGCACAGTACGGTGTGTAAACGCTGGTGTAGAACAGGACTACGTCTAGGTGACTTCCATGTGATAGTCAGTCTCCACAGGTGAGTGTCGGTACAGTTCGAAATACCACAGCGCCTCTCTTTCAATTTCGGCTGGAATCCGCGCGTCTGAATGCGGCGAAGACAGGAGAGGAATCGATAGTGACCACGCCGCTCCCCGGCCGTCGTCCCTCTCCAGCTCCCCTCCACCCTCCCCCCTCCCTCCCCCTCGCCAGACGCGTGCCGCCCCCGCAGCGAGGACGCATTAATCGCGGCTCAGTCGCAGTAATTAATGTTTATTCAGTCCCTCCGACCGGTGGTGGCGGCCGCCAATCCAAAAAGCAAACGTCGCCGCTTCGCCCTGCGCCACACTCCGGCCAGCCGCGAAATTGCAGCCCCTGGCCGGTGACACACAGTGCTGTGCCCCACCCCGCACACCCCACAAAACTCCCACCCTCCAGCCGTCGCCGAACCCATTTTCTTTCCCGCGCCTCGTCATGGATTTAAAGTATTTACGGCTCCATGTAAATTCTCCCACCAGCGTTCAACGTGCGCGCAGCTCCCTGCCCGGGTGCGTTGGAAACGACCGGCTCTGCAGCGTTAAGTGGAGTTCTAATACTGCCCGCTCTCCGATTAATTGACGTGCCCTTTGCGGCTGTCCATTTTCCTGACATAGTCTGTGGTCTACCTAATTGCGTACGGATAACATCAACCATGAAAGGTGTTCGTCAGGGCTGCGTATGATCTTCTCGTTTATTCAACATTCATTCTACGTAGTTTTCAAAGAATTATTGACAGAACGTTGTAGAGGAGTTGAAATAGATAATAAAGTAATTAGTATCATTTATATATGATTCCGTATATTTTCGCGTCAACATGTTCATGCTCTTCACGGGTATGCTGCAGAATTTGATCTTCACCGCACGTTATTTCAGCTATCAATCATCCCACCATCTTCACGTGTGAACGTTCAGTATATTATTACACCGAGACTGAGTAACCATCGGTTTTTTCTTTTTAAAATTTTTCAGAAACAGTGGCTCCTTTTTACCCCGGCTACTGGCCACTGCGTCTGCGCGAGAAGCGGAAGAACTGCCCCCTGCAAAGCGAAGAATTGCATCGCAGCCGGCGGTGGCAACTGGCGAAAGTCATAAATCAAAAATTAAGATGTGTCGGGACGGAAACCAGACCATTGTTCTTTTGTATGAGAAAAAATAGGGATCCATATCTAGCTTAAAGGAAAACCCGTATCTCTATCAATTATGTCATCAGATAGTCGTATTCCGAAGGATTCCTTGAGCACACAATCCCAGTGACGAGAAGCCAGAGCAGTAATTTGCGTCTTTCTACACAACATCTTAGGCCCTTCATTGAGACAATGCTCGGCGACGGCAGATTTTTCGGGCTGGAGCAAATGTATGTGACGCTGATGTTCCACATATCGGTCATGAACAGTGCGAAGAGTCTGTTCAATATGCCTTTCCACAATGACAGGGAGTTTTATAAACTCCACGCTTTCTCAATCCCAAATCACCTTTAACACATACAAACAGGGCTCTAGTCTTGGCCAAAGGCAAAACAACACTTTTAGTATCATATTTCGTGAGAATTCTAGAAATTTTTGAAGAAGTACTTCCAGCTAAGGGTAGAAAAGCAACTGATTTACTAGTGTCCGGCACTGGTTCACATGATGGTCCAAACGGAAAAGCCGCCGTTTCTGATGTTCATTTAGTTCTGATCGCACCTGAAGATGGCGGCGAGATGGATCGCGGAAATATCGTGTAGTGAAGACGATCATAGCCGGAAGCATACCCGTGAGGAGCAAAACAGTGAAACGCCCTGCCAAACCCGCAGGACAGGACAGTTGCTGGAACTGTGGAAAGGGGCCAAAATGAGCGGCTCTCAGTTACACTCAAACACATATAACTTTATTTATTTGACCAAATCCTACAGTACAAATTCTTGAACTAAGTTCTCGGCTGATTACGCCACACTATTTTACGCCTTAAGGGCACAACCACTTTAATTTAAAAAAATAAAAAAACGGCTAAAGGCCATTAACTCAAAATTCAGACGCCAAAGAGAATATTTAGAAGGCAGAAGGCCACACGTTAAGTTCTATAATTTGGCTGAAGGCAAAAAATCTAACACTTGAAAAGTAACAACCTTAATTTAAAGATGACTGAAGGCCCATGATTTAAGACTCAAGGTAAAATTAAATAAAAAAAAAAACACAATGCAGAAGGCCTTATCTTCAATTAGGCTGAAGGCCCCAAACAGTCTGATGCTCGAAAGACAAAGATCGTTACTTTTAAAACGGCTGAAGGCCCATGAATTAAAACACAACTAAAATAATTTTTAGTAGGCAGAAGGCCCAAGGCTTTATCTTTAAACAATGTATTAATCAAGCTGAAGGCCCAAACAATCTAACACCTGAGAAGCAAGAAAATTTCAATTTTAAAACGGCTGAAGGCCCATGAATCAAAACACAACTAAATACTTGTTTTGTAAATAAGACTGCCTTTTCTTGCTGCTAGTTACTTTATTTATCCCATACGCGTTTCGCCTTCTCCTGTTTTAAGGTATCATCAGTGGGATCTACAACGATACAGGTTTGTTAGTTTCAGATTATTAAACAGTTCACTTCGTGATTTTTTTTATAAAAAAAGTAATTATTTACTATTTGCTGATCTGTGTTTCCTCACATCTGGTCTGGAGGTCACACTACCGCTTTTATCACTGCCATATAATCACATCTTTGTGTTCTCGCCTTCCACACACTGTTCACTATGTTTCTCACTCTTTTTTGTGGTGGGCTATTGTTCTTTTGTCACTCGATACAACTATTTCGTCGTACGCTGTTTTTCACAACGTAAATATTGCGACTCCTTTACGTGTTTCATCTTCTTTTGTATGATTACCTATTTGTTGCCAACCTAACGAAGCATATGTTCGAGACTAACTTCTATTTATGATGTATACACCATGTGCCTGTAAGAGAGAGAGAGAGGGCAACCTAACGAAGCATATGTTCGAGACTAACTTCTATTTATGATGTTTACAACATGTCTGTGTAAGAGAGAGAGGGGGGGGGATAGAGCCGACGATTGTTTTTTTTTTTTGTACGGGTGGGGGGTGGGGGGCGGGTGTACTAGCTGTTAGCGAGTGGTTGAAAACTTTGGTGATGGCTGATGGCTGATTTGACTTTTTGTTTCAATATCCTGTGGAGGGGTTCATGGATGAGTGAGTGTTAAGATGTTGGGTTCTATTATTATTTTATTGGACAGTATTATCGTATTAATACTTTTTGCGAACGTTATTCTATTATTTTATCTATTAGTGCAAATAATGAATTGATTGGCATGTGTACTTGGTCATTCAACAGGATTTTCCTCTCTGCTTTGGTTATCTGTATGTGGTAATAAAAAAAGGAAATCACCATTCTTTTGATGTTTGATTTGACTTGTCGACACTTTTTAGGACTGGCTGACGACGACGTCTTCCATTGGCTTGGCTGTTGCTTCGTTTCTGGGTCGTAGCCGTAGCATCGTGACTCATCACCAGTAATGACCTTTGACAGAAAATCTGGATCAGTCTCAAGCTGTTGTTTCAGAAAACGACGGGTCTCAATTCGACATTCCTTTTGATTGTCAGCCAGAACCCGTGTAACAAAAAACTTGGCAGCAACCCTTTTCATTCCCAAATCCTCCTTTACATATCACTTTACCGAGGTCCAAGATAACCCACTAATCTCTGACAGTTGAGAGCGCATTCTCTCAAATTTTTTCAATATTGTCGTCGTTTCGGGCATCTGATGGACGTTGAGGACGAGGTTTGTCATCAACCGACATGTCACCATTTTGAAATCGAACAAATCAATCGTGCACTTGAGTTTTCCCCATATCGTCATCTTGGTAAGCTGCTTCCCATGTTAAAAGAGTTTCAGCAGTATTTTTACGGAGAAGCAAACGAAAACCTGTCATTGTAAGGAACAAAACAACGCTAGCACAAACAGTCACCGCAGATGAACAGAACAAGCCAGGGAGACAAAGCAGGCGGCACTGAACTGGCAATGGGTTATGCTATACACGCCTAGCGGCAGAAATGCGTACTACACGAGCTCCACCTACGGCAATGTTATTCTGTTTTTTTTTTTTTTTTAACCCCTCGTATAATGTGTCTCAGGAGGGCTTGCAACAAGTACTGTTACTCGGAAATAAGATACTGTCATAAATTTGGTGGAACATCATAGTGCGTTGATATCATAGTGCTGAATTTTGTGATTAAGGCTTGTCCACTGTTGACTGTGCAGCCTTTACCTTAGAGACTAGGTGGTTGCTTAAAGACATGTTGTGGGAAAGGGAATTCTGAAGTGTGGGTTGTTACTGTTTACGGAAATAGTTCATGCTCGCTTGTCATGTTGCTCATTAATAACGCTGGTATAAGGTCACGAGCCGTGGCTATGCTGTCAAATGACGGGAGTTGAATTATCAGTTAGCTATTTGGCTTCTCGAAGTGATTTTAAATTTTGGTCTCTGATACTGATATGTTTCAGGTGTCCCACAATCCTGTGGACCGAGGTAGATGGTCGCAAGATACTGCCGCACACTTTGTGTTGGACCAGCTGGGACACTAAGAGACGATACTAAAAGGGAAGCTCTGTTCCATTTCGAATTATATTCAACTAATGTAAATTCTGTTAGCATTAATGTGACCTAGTTGCCGTTGATTGCTCTACAAATTGTGAAACAGAGTTCCTGTCTTTTCAATAAAACGTGATAATTTTGTTATTCTTTGTGATCTTAAAGATTTCACCTTCGATTTTGTCAGGCTTATTTGTGCATAGTCAGTCAATTTGGAAATATGTAGTTACTTACTAGTTTACGTAAGGTGTAGTTATCTGAAATTTCGAAAAGGAAATTGTGTGTATTGTGCATTAAACCGGGGACCTAGAAACGACGGGGAGGCTTCGTCCCGCCGTAGCCCTCAGTGGTTTACAACTCTACAACAGGCCACAGTAGTCCACCCACCCCACCGCCGCCACACACCGAACCCAGGTTTATTGTGCGGTTCGGCCCCAGTGGAACTACTCCCTTCCCCTCCCCCCCCTTCCCCCTCTCACCCAGCGGGAATGTCACTTACCAGACGAGTATAGCTTGTAACCTTCCTGCAGAATGTTAAATGTAAAAGGAAATGAAGCCAAATGTTAACTCCCCACAAAATATCGTTAAATAGAAATGTGCCAAGCGTAGCCTCGCGACAAAAAATAATAATTAAATGAATTTTTCTAATATTGTGACCTCTGAACAAAATTAGTTTTAATGTAACCTCTGAACAAAATTGGCTCCCGTTTACAGTCTGTGTGCAGAAATGCATTCACATTTAATGTTACCACAAAATTCTTTTCTCATTTAATGTCAAGTTCGAAACAGAAAAATTCTTAAACACCAAAATAATAAAAAAGTTTAGTAACCTGATAAATTTCATGAGGACAGCAGCGCTGACCTTCGGCCCTATATTCTGAATAAAAGAAGCAAAAATTCTTACCTCAATAAAAACCGTAATTATATCTGCTCTTAAGTTGGAAATTTTGACACAGCTTCGTGCAATGCTGGCGTATAATTTTTTTCTGGTTTCTGGAAGGAATGATCATGCAATGGAAATTTTCTTGAAATTGAAATGAATGCTTTTCTTTAAAAGAGTTACTTCATATTAAAAAATTATTATTGGGGCATTTTTGTGGAACAAATTAAATTACAATTAACATACATTATTAAATATGGGCAAGGCTGCTTCTATACCTTCTACAACAATACTCATCCTCCAGAGTCCTGACCAGAGTCGCGAGCAGAGCACACAGCCGACGCATGCCGGCTCCCGCCGACTCACGCAGACTAGCACGGACTAGCACGGACTGACTACTACTACTGTCGACTCGCGCAGTCAAGCGCAGACTAGCGACAAGCAACAACTAACGATAAACTACTCTCTGGTCAGAGATTCTGTCATGCCTCGCCCATCGCTGGCAATGTATACGTCTTACAAGCTCCAAACGTTTGCGTGGAAGAGTAATTATGGTGTATACGTACGTGGAGACAGTGTTTGCACAGCAATCGCCGAAATAATGTAACTGAGGCGGAATAAGGGAAGCCAGCCCGATTTGGCGAAGCAGATGGCAAACCACCTTAAAAACCATCCGCAGAGTGGCCGGCACACCGGACCTCGACACTTATCTGCCGGGGCGATTCGTGCCCGGGATCGGCACGCCTTCCCGCTACGTTAGTATTTGAAAACTGGCTTAAAAGTTTGAATTCTAGATTTTAGACTCTGAGCTTTAGTATTGACACGGGTGTAACATTTTTCTTAAGAAAGTAAATTCATTTTGAAGTCTTTTGTGGTCTCTCTTTCAAAATAAGGAGAATAAAGAAAAAAACAGAGACTGCTCTCTGCCGGATAATTATAGTGAGTATGGTTGTTATGGTCGTCAGCGACCAAGGTTCTGTGCATTTCGGACCTTAATAAATATTGAAAATGTTAACGTTGTCACTAATCAGCCACTCGCTCCACCCTTTCCCAGTTTTGGTCTTATAAACTGTTACACCTGTAATCGTTCTTCCCGCGAATGATGCGGGACTGATACAGGGAAACACGAGAAGGGCAGTAGTACACAAATTACTCTCCGACTCACACGCTACTATGACTTGTGGAGTACACATGCAGGTGTAGTAAAAGTAGAGGTACAAGACGTCATCGTAGCAGACGATTTTCCTAAGCGCAGGTGCATGGTAAACCGCTTCGTTCGGCGTAGTGAAGAGTCTGGTCTATCACCCTTTCCAAAGAGAAAAATCACAGTGTTCTCCAAAATTGAAATAGAAAGCCCGACTTTGAAAAGTAATGCAGTTGCAATTCGTAGACATTTTTATTGAAAAGACAAGAACTCTGTTTCACAATTTGTAGAGCAATCAACGGCAGCTAGGTCACATTAATGCTAACTGAATTTACATTAGTTGAATATAATTCGAAATGGAACAGAGCTTCCCTTTTAGTATCGTCTCCTAGTGTCCCAGCTGGTCCAACACAAAGTGTCCGGCAGTATCTTGCGACCATCTACCTCGGTCCACAGAAATGTGGGACACCTAAAACATATCAATATCAGAGACCAAAATTTAAAATCACGTCGAGAAGCCAAATAGCTAACTGATAATTCAACTCCCGTCATTTGACAGCATAGCCACGGCACGTGACCTTATACCAGCGTTATTAATGAACAACATGACAAGCGAGCATGAACTAGTTCCGTAAACAGTAACAACCCACACTTCAGAATTCCCTTTTCCACAACACGTCCTTAAGCAACCACCTAGTCTCTAAGGTAAAGGCTGCACAGTCAACAGTGGACAAGTCTTAATCACAAAATGGGACAACACTGCAACTCCAAAGGGTAGATGAAGCCTACAACTCATCAGGCTGAGAAAAATATTCATTATTCTAACTGAGAAAATTCTTCATGAGTTAGTATCCTAATATGCAACTGAGAATCAGAATTATTCAGTGCTACATTTCTGTTTTCCTGTATGGGCGTAAGTGTTCGGCCTCAGACCTAAGTAATAATAAGGAATCGTGGCTTCTAAAATGTACGCTAGTGTCCTAAAGTTAAGGATATTCAAGAAAAGTGGGCATATTGCCTTATGAGGATGACAGAAGGAATAATGAACGAACTTCAGCTTGACCACAAGACATTTGGCAAACATCCTAAAACATAATGTTAGAAAAGTTCTGATAGCTAAAATACACATTTGCTACAAAATGACTCAACTTCGAAATCTCTTCCGTAACAAAAGAAGCTGTTAAAAAGTCGCCAGCCGCTATGGCCGAGCGGTTGTGGGCACTTCAGTCCGGAACCGCGCTGCTGCTACGGTCGCAGTTTCGAATCCGGCCTCGGGCATGGATGTGTCTGTTGACCTTAGGTTACTTAGGTTTAAGTAGTTCTAAGTCTAGGGGACTGATAACCTCAGATTTTAAGTCCCATAGTACTCAGAACCATTTCAACCATTTTGTTAAATGCTGTTAATAGGCGGTATGGTTACCCCTAACATCAAAAAAGGCGGTACAGCGACGTGGCATGCTCTCTACGAGATTGTTAAAGAGCTCTCTTGGCAGTCGATTCCATTCCTCAACAAGAGCGGTGCGGTCTGCAGCTCTCCTCGGCGGAGTTTGTCGGGGTGCAATTCTCGTCTCTAACGCGCCGCAGGCATGTTCTATAGAACTGAAATCTAACAAACTCTCAGAGTCCGACATGACATGAGCCCCAAAGTACGATGTACCCCTTCACGTTGAGCCGGATGGTGACAACTATCAGCCTGCAGATATAAGTCAGTGTCACTATGCTTCCTAGAAACTGCATCGCCAACTTCCCTCCTAACCAAAACATCAAGGAAGGAAGACAGCTGTCCTTTTACACCGCCATCGCGAAAAAAATATTCGGTTGGATTGAATTCAGATGTTCGAAAATGTCGGTCAAATTCTCACTGCCAAAAGGCCAAACAACAAAATTAGCGTCTGCACATCTGAAAATACACGCAGGTTTCAAAGCCACTGAATCCAAGGCACGTTCCTCTAAGTCTTCCATAAACAAATTGGCAATGATAGGTGACAACTCTGTCTGCTCATAGTACAGATCACAGAATAAAAATTAAGTGGAAATCAATATACACTGTGTGATCAAAGGATCCGGACAACTGGCTGAAAATGACTTACAAGTTCGTGGCGCCCTCCGTCGGTAATGTTGGAATTCAATATGGTGTTGTCCACGCTTAGCCTTGATGATGGCTTCCACTCTCGCAGGCATACGTTCAATCAGGTGCTGGAAGTTTTCTTGGGGAATGGCAACCCATTCTTCACGGAGTGCTGCACTGAGGAGAGGTATCGATGTCGGTCGGTCAGGCCTGGTTCCAAAACATCCCAAATGTGTTCTGTAGGATTCACGTCAGTACTCTGTTCAGACCAGTCCATTACAGGGATGTTATTTTCATGTAACCACTATGCCACAGGCACTGCATTATGAACAGGTGCTTGATTCTGTTCAAAGATGCACTCATCTTCCCCGAATTGCTGTTTAACAGTGGGAAGCAATAAGGTGCTTAAAACCTCAATGAAGGCTTGATCTGTGATAGTGCCACGCAAAACAACAAGGGGTGCAAGCCCCTCCATGAAAAAGACTACCACATCATAACACCACCGAATGCGAATTTTAATGATGGCACTACACACTCGCAGATGACGTTCACCGGGCATTCGCCATACACACTCTGCCATCGGATCGCCACATTGTGCACCGTGATTCGTCACTCCACATAACGTTTTTTCACTGTTCAATCGTCCAATGTAGACGCTCCTTACACCAAGCGAGGCATCGTTTGGCATTTACCTTCATGATGTGAGGCTTATCAGCAGCCGCTCGACCATGAAATCCAAGTTTTCTCACCTCCCGCCTAACTGTCATAATACTTCCTGTGGATCTTGATGCAGTTTGGAATTCCCGTCTGATAGTCTGGATATATGTCTGCCCATTACCCATTACGACACTCTTCAACGGTCGGCGGTCCCTGTCAGTCATCAGACGAGGTCGGCCTGTACGCTGTTGTGCTCTACATTTCCCTTGGCGTTTCCACTTCAGTATCACATCGGAAACAATGCAACTAGGGACATTTAGGAGTGTGGAAATTTCGCGTACAGACGTATGACACAATTGGCACCCAACAACCTGACCACATTCGAAGTCCGTGAGTTCCGCGGTGCTCCCCTTTCTGCTCTCTCACAACGTCTAATGACTACTGAGGTCGCTGATATGGAGTACCTGGTACTAGGTGGCAGCGCAATGCACCTAATATGAAAAACGTATGTTTCTGGGGGTGTCCGGATACTTTTGATCACATAGTGTAAGTCGACGTAGGGTCCTTAATTCTACATATACATAGATACAGTGGAAGCCACCTTACGGTGTGTGGATGAGGGTACCCTAATCCCAATCACCCGTAACAAATCAGCGAGGGGAACGTGGGTGAAAAGTCAGACCACATCAAAACTTAATATCATTTCAATCATTCAAACACATTCCGTCTAATCGACGAAAGAAATCCGTGGAGTTCCTAATGTTGTGCTAACACCGACCTACTACAATGGTCAACAGAATAGAAATGTGTTTTCTATACGATATGTCAGAGCACCAGTGTTACTCACAAGGGGACGAAGAGTAACACTACCTGTGGACCTTAGCATGGTCATTTAACCTAGGGGGAACAGCATAATAAGAAATAAGACTCTTCATAGTATCCTGCGACAGGTTAGTGTCACACAGTCGAGAAATTCACAATTGCAGAACATTGCGTTGGCGCCAGTCATTCTTTGTAACATAACAACACTGAGATTCTGGCATGCACTTTCAGGCATTTGGATGGTGCTATTAAAGAAGCAGTTGAAAAATGGTTCAAATGGCTCTGAGCACAATGGGACTTCACATCTATGGTCATCAGTCCCCTAGAACTTAGAACTACTTAAACCTAACTAACCTAAGGACAATACACACATCCATGCCCGAGGCAGGATTCGAACCTGCGACCGTAGCGGTCGCGCGGTCCCAGACTGTAGCACCTAGAACCACTCGGCCACTCCGGCCTGCCATCCAGACCGGCAGATTCGATGCAGAGCCAGTGATCGTCCCCGAATCACAGAAGCGAACTGCTAACGCGCCCAATTATTTGGGTGGGTCTGATGCTGTACACTTTGATTAACAGAGTAGAAGAAAGTCTGTTTTCTTTACATCACAAGAGATTAAATTACAATGAAATGAACACCCTTAGCTGCTTAATGGCGTTGACATACGTCAACGGGGACAGATGAAAATGTGTGCCCCGACAGGGACTCGAACCCGGGATCTCCTGCTTACATGGCAGACGCTCTATCCATCTTTTCATATATATATATATATATATATATATATATATATATATATATATATATATATATATATATATATCATTTTGTTCGTTGCATCTGTTCGGGGCGGACGTCGTAAGACATCCGTTTAAGTTCGTTGTTGATCGATTAACTCAGTTTTTTTATTATAGAGTGAGCTAACCCTCTGACCGAACACGCTGAGCTACCGTGCCGGCTAATGCATCTGAGCCACCGAGGACACAGAGGATAGCGCGACTGCAGGGATTTATCTCTGGCACGCCTCCTGCGAAACCCACATTCTCAACGTATTGTCCCTCAGTAGTGCCCCTGCTCGATATACTCATTACTCGCGGCGCGTTGCCGATTCCCGTAAGAGTCCGGGCACTGTTTGTGCATTCGCACAGAAGAAGAAGATGGCCGGTGAGCCTTAACTGTATATTTACTAAGATGGTATCTGTTCTTTCGGACATGTCCGCAAGAACAATTTAAGTAGGCTGTTTATGCTTTCTTATTGGCAACGTTACGTAGCGCTCTGTATGAAAATCACTGGCTGTGCTGTGTGCAGTCTGTGGCTAGTTTGCATTGTTGTCTGCCATTGTAGTGTTGGGCAGCGGCAGCTGGATGTGAACAGCGCGTAGCGTTGCGCAGTTGGAGGTGAGCCGCCAGCAGTGGTGGATGTGGGGAGAGAGATGGCGGAGTTTTGAAATTTGTGAAACTGGATGTCATGAACTACGATATATATTATGATGTTAAGGTAAATACATTGTTTGTTCTCTATTAACATCTTTCAGTTGCTAACTATGCCTAACCATAGTTAGTGCCTTCTGTAGTTTGAATCTTTTATTTAGCTGGCAGTAGTGGCGCTCGCTGTATTGCAGTAACTTTAGTAACGAAGATTTTTGTGAGGTAAGTGATTTGTGAAACGTATAGGTTAATGTTAGTCAGGGCCATTCCTTTGTAGGGATTTCTGAGAGTCAGATTGCGTTGCGCTAAAAAATATTGTGTGTCAGGTTAAGCTCAGTCTTGTATAATTGTTGAAAGGGGACGTTTCATATGCTGGCCGTCTCTACATGGACTACAGTGAGTCTGCATCTTTGATGGCCCACCAATACCACAATCTCTACCAGGAATACAGTGGGTCTACTCTGTGATGACCTACCTACCAATATTCATCAACTTCGACTGACTCTGCGGTGGGTTTGCTCTGTTGTGGCCCATTACCTGTCTGCATGTCAAGAGTCAGCACTGTCTTTCCGTTGGAAGGACAACACTACTTCTTCAAGACTGCATGGAAATCCACTACTTCTGTGTGCAATTTCTTTTACTAATGAGACTTTGTGAAAAAAACTGTAATTACTATTATGATGAATGATCAAGACTGTCTTTATGGACTGTGAGAAAATTTTAGCTTTTGACCAACATTGTATCAATAAGTGTGTGCATTTGATATCTTTGTTATTGTAATTATGAAAAATTTTATCAAATCATTATTGGCCACTGCCCAAAACAATTTGTAAAATTTTTTGTGGGTGCATGGGGGCTATGTAAGTAGGCTATAGGCTATGTAAGTAGGCTGTTTAGGTTCTTATATTGGTAACGCCGCCGCCACGTAGCGCTCTCTGTATGAAAATCACTGGCTGTGCTGTGTGCAGTCTGTGGCTAGTTTGCATTGTTGTCTGCCATTGTAGTGTTGGGCAGCTGGATGATAACAGCGCGTAGCGTTGCGCAGTTGGAGGTGAGCCGCCAGCAGTGGTGGATGTGGGGAGAGAAATGGCGGAGATTTGAAATTTGTAACACTGGATGGCATGAACTGGTATATATATTATGATTATTAAGGTAAATACATTGTTTGTTCTCTATTAAAATCTTTCATTTGCTAACTATGCCTACTAGTAGTTAGTGCCTTCCGTAGTTTGAATCTGTTATTTAGCTGGCAGTAGTGGCGCTCGCTGTATTGTTGTAGCTTGAGTAAAGAAGATTTTTGTGAGGTAAGTGATTTGTGAAAGGTATAGGTTAATGTTAGTCAGGGCCATTCTTTTGTATGGATTTCTGAAAGTCAGATTGCGTTGCGCTAAAAAATATTGTGTGTCAGGTTAAGCTCAGTCTTGTATAATTGTTCAAAGGGGACGTTTCAACAAATACCATCTTAGTAAAAAAAAAAAAAAAAAAAAGAAAAGAAAAAGAAAAAAGATTAAAATTGCAGGAAACCGTTTTATAGCTACAACACATTTACATAATTACTCTGAAATTCACACTCAAGTGTTTGACAGAGGGTGCATCAAATCATATTCGGCCTAGTCATCTACTGTCCCAGTCTCAAATAGCACATTAGCAATGATGCCTTAAATCTTTCTGTGCGGACTCTGACGCCTCCTATTTTACCATGATAATTATTTCTCCTTATGTACGAGGGTCACTCCAAAAGAAATGCACACTATTTTTTTTTAAATCCATCTTCTATTCTACCTGTTTTAAAGTTTTACAATGTGTAGATACATCCTTTAGGAACAATATTTTCATTTCTCCACGTTATTTCCGTCCCTCTCAACTTCCTTACGCCATCTTGGAACCAGCGCCTGTATACCCGCACGGTAAAGTTCTGGACCAACCTGTTGGAGTCACTGTTTGGCAGCGTGCTCAAAGGAGTCACCATCCTCAAACCTTGTTCCACGAAGAGAGTCTTTCAGTTTGTCAAAGAGATGATAGTCACATGGAGTCAGGTCAGGACTGTAAGGCGGGTGTTTCAGTTTTGTCCATCCGAGTTTTGTGATCGCTTCCATGGTTTTTTGGCTACATGTGGTCGTGCATTGTCGTGTAACAACAAAACACGCTGCTTTTTCCGATGTGGTCGAGCACGACTCAGTCGAGCTTGAAATTTCTTCAGTGTCGTCACATATGCCTCAGAATTTATGGTGGTTCCTCTTGGCATGATATCCACAAGCAAGAGTCCTTCGGAATCAAAAAACACCGTAGCCATAACTTTTCCAGCAGAAGGTGTGGTTTTGAATTTTTTTTCTTGGATGAATTTGCATGATGGCACTCCATTGATTTCCTCTTAGTCTCTGGTGAAAAATGATGGAGCCATGTTCCATCACCTGTCACAATTCTTCCAAGAAATTTATCTCCACCATTCTCGTACTGTTCCATAAGTTCGCTGCATACCGTTTTTCTTGTTTCTTTGTGAGCCACTGTCAACATCCTGGGAAACCACCTGGCACAAACCTTTTTTAACGCCAATACTTTCAGTATTCTGCAAATACTTCCTTCCCCTGTCCCAACGTAGCGTGACAATTAATTCACTGTGATGCGTCTGTCAGCAGTCACCAATTCGTTAACTCTCTGCACATTGTCTGGAGTGTGTGCAGTACGAGGCCTGCCGCTGCGAGGACAATACTGAGTATTGCCGTGCCCGCTTTCATCACGTAACCTGCTTGCCCACCGACTAACTGTACTGCGATCGACAGCAGCATCTCCACACACCTTTTTCAACCTCTTGTGGATGTTTCCCACTGTCTCGTTTTCACAGCACAGGAATTCTATGACAGCACGTTGCTTCTGACGAACGTCAAGTGTATCAGCCATCTTGAAGACATGCTGTGACGGCGCCACTCAAGGGAACAGGTTGAACTAAGTTTGAAAATAAGCGGGAAGGATGTATCTACACACTGTAAAACTTTCACACATGCAGAATTAAAACTGTATTTTTACAAAAATAGTGTGCATTTCATTTGGAGTGACTCTCGTAAGTGGCAGTTAAGAAAAATATTTCGGCGTTCCAAGAAAAAAAGTAGGAAATTGTAATTTAGTGGGAAGATCTCACCGGAGAAAAAACCGATGTTGTTTTAATAATCCATACCCCAAATTCTTTATCGTATCTTTAACACTATGATCCATACTCCAACTTCTTTATCATACCCACCTTAACATTATCCCAGCTACTTCGATTACACGTACCAGTCACATTAATGTGACCGCCGTCTGCGTTCCACGTCAATGTACGAGAAACATTCACAGCCGGCATTTGGTAGCACTAGTAGTCGAGGTTATGTAAAGCGTGTCTTGGAGGGGTGGGGGGGGGATGAGGAGGGAGGGAGACGCGGAATACATTGCAGTCGTTGTCATAATTCGGAAACGGTCAGATTTATCTGACATCCAAAAGGGCATGATCATTGGCTTTCGAGTCAAGGGTGAAAGCTTTTCCGAAACGGGTCAGTATGTAAGCTGTTCTCGTCCCATAGTGCTTAAAGTACATCGTGCATGGCAAAATGACGCAATCAAAAACTGGCGCCGAGGCAACTGAGGTGCATGACGATCCATAGAGGACAGGGCGGCGGTTGACAAGTGTAAGGGTGAACAGACGTGCAGCTGTTGAGCAGTTGACCGCCCAGATGGACCAAGAGGCCGGCAACAGTGTTTCTTCAACGACATTTCAGCCCACTATGTTGCTCTGGGCCTCCGCAGCAGGTGCCGGCTCATGCAGCCATGTTGGAATTTTCACGGCAGTAACGCTACTGTGTACAAGTCTTTGAAAGCAATAGACACTGACCTTGCTGGCCAGTTCAATAAGCAGCAGCTTATTGGTAGTCCAAATGTCTTTCGTGGACTAAGAATGAAGTTCACGTGTGATGTACCAGTTGTCTTTGGAGGCAGTACGTGGTTGACCTTGGCTGTTGTATGGGGTAACCATGCAGATTATGGTGACCATGGAGCTTTCCCTGATGCAAACATTTCGGCTTGGAAGACCTGGAGGATAGCGGAGAGTACAAGTCTACTAGCAAAGGTTCCCTGTGGTACTTTGGATCCAGACAAACCCTTTCCTTTGTCTACAAGAAGAATGAAGAAGTTGAATGCTGACGAGTACCTCTTTATTTGGACAAAAGAAGGCGATAACAATTGTAAAATAAATCCTCTAAGTGGTATTTTCAGATGAATCACTTTTTATGCTGCGTCGAACAGATGGACATTGGGGTGTACGCCATGAAACGTGTGAAAACAGACGCCCTGCAACAAACGTCAGAAGGTTCCAGGGCGGAAGAGGAAGCTGTATGGTCTGGGGAATGTTTCCGTGCCACTCCCTCAACGATCTCGTCATTCTTGAAGGCACAGTGGATCAACACAAGTATGCATCTGTCCTTGACGCCGTGTTTTCTTAACTCAGCAGGATGGCACCTACCAGCAGGACAATGCAACGTGTCGCACATGTCGCCATGTACGTGCGTGGATCGAAGAGCAGCGGGATGTGTTTACCCTACTCCCCTGGCCTGCAAATTTCCCGGATTTAAACCCAATCGAGAATCTGTGGGACAACTTTGGTCGGGCTGTTCACGCCACCGTGGATCTTCAACCGAGAAAACATGGCGTAGCTGGACAGGGCACTGGAGTCGGCATGGCTCCAGACGCCTGACAGCACCTTCCAGAATCTCACTGGCGTCTTGCCGCGGTCCGCTCTGCAAAAGGTGATTACTCAGGCCTATGACACATCGTCGCATTGCTATGACTGGAAAGTGTAATACAAAACGAGCTGGAGGTATTTGAATTTTTCCAATGTCTAAATCGTAAATTTGTTGCAGCTTCTAATTTTTATGCAAGTAAAACACAATCTTTTGCCTGTTGACTTTGTCTTTTAAACGTTTTTTACAGATTAAGGACAGTAAAGGGCCTACAACGCTTTCTTGGGGAACTCCGGGTGTAGCTTCGGTCTTGCGTGATGACTTCTACTGACCGCGACTTTTCTGACAGGAAATCAGAAATCCTGTTGCACAGGTGAGGCGGTACTCTATAGGCACCCAGTCTGATTAGAAGCCGCTCGTGAGCAGTGGTGGCAAAAGCCTTCTAGAAATCTAGAAATATGAACTCGATGTCGATAAGACTTACTGCTTCGTGCAAATAAAGAGCTTGATATAATTAATAAGAGCAATATTTTCTCATTCATTGCCGCTTATGTGTCAATTGATATTTTTCTTCGAGTTGTTTTGTCATGGAACAGAATATATGTGTCCGAAAATCTTCGTACATATTATGACAATGATGTGTGTCTATAATTCATCAGATTACCTCTAATACCTTTATTATGTTTTCCTATGACCTGTGCAATTTTGCATTATTGGGAACTCATCTTGTGTTGAGCGGGCAGCTGTGTATGACAGTTAAAAATGAAATTATTTCGTCAGAATTATCCGAAAGGAACCTATCTCATATACAAACCGGGACCGGAAAGATTTCCTTTATTAAATTACTGAAGAGGCTTCAAACACATCCAACTTCTGGAATATTTACTGCGTCTTCTTTTTGGAGATAATTTCGGAAACTCCTGTTTAGTGGCCTTTCGTTGCTAAAATTACCATTACTGATACGTAGTGAACATATTGACAGTTGGTTGCTAGTGGCATACCTTACATACGCAGGAAACTTTAAAGACTTTCTGCCAAATTTCGAAACAGAATTTCGTTTTGGAAACTATTAAAAGGATCTCGCATTGAAATTCTCAATACATTTCGAGCATTTGTAAACTGTTTCCGTCTTGGAGCTTTTGCGCCCTTTTAAAAAATGTTCAAATGTGTGTGATATCTTATGGGACTTAACTGCTGAGGTCATCAGTCCCTAAGCTTACACACTAGTTAACCTAAATTATCCTAAGGACAAACACACACACACATGCCCGAAGCAGGACTCGAACCTCCGCCGGGACCGGCCGCACAGTCCATGACTGCAGTGCCTTAGACCGCTCGGCTAATCCCGCGCGGATGCTCCCTTTTAAATCTGACGTGTTTTTTTACATTTTTATCTCTGTGAACTCTACTTGCTTTATACCCCTTGTGGTCCCAGTTCCACCTCTTATTAATTAGCTCTTATTAATTTCTTGTCAACTCCCGTCTTTGAATATGAAGCGCATTTGATCGACATCTAGTGTTAAGTATGGAAAAAAATTGGGCTCTCTCTTAGGCAGGTATCAAGTGGAACCTTATGTGCTGTTTTAAAATATATATTTTTTACATTTAATATTGGTTTACTTGGATGTTACGATGTTCAATCTTGCTACTATGACCCTGCGGTTTTAATTACTGTATCCGTTAAGACACTTTTAATGTGCTCAGATTTCTTTGTCTTTACGATATCTAATATGCTGTAGCACCGATTTACACATCATGTGCGCTGCTGAACCAGTTACTCAAACCAATTTTTGGAAAAGTACAACTTCAGACGATCTTCTGTGCCTACTGCCGACAGGTATTTTCGCCAGGAAACGAAGACAGGTTGAAGTCTCCATCACTTATAATATATGAGTCTGATGCCTATTTGAAACGAGACTCCAATTTTCCTTGAACTTTTCAGAAAGTGTATCATCTAAGCCGCGATACCGGTAAAAGAAACCAACTACTACTTTATTACAGTCATCGAAAGAAACTTCTAACCATGCTCTCTCGGAGCAGCTATGTACTTCACTTACGCTGCAACACAAGCTGCTTCAAACAGCAAGAAACACGCCACAACCATCTGAATTCCGTCTATTTCTAAATGCTATTAGCTGCTTGGTAAAAACTTGGGTTGAACTCAACTCCAGATTTTGCCAGCTGTCAGTACCTACAGTATAACGATTTCTGCTTCAGTCATTCTACAAGCGCTTGGATCGATGGTTTTTTCCAAATACAGCTACGAAAATTTCGAATTATGATATCGATGAGCTCTGAATCTGCCTTGTGATAGATCTCCTTTGAGCTTGTATCCCTTTTTAAACTTCTCCATGATCCCGTAAGCTATAAAACCAGCCAGTTCACTTCACACAGACTGCGGTAAGCGCGTAGCAGCCTTCTGTGTGTGGTGGACCCCTTTTCTATTAAGTGAATCCCAACACCTCTCCACCCTATGACGCACGTGAAAGAATCTGCAGCATACACGGCCACAGAACCGTATGAGCCTCTGATTCAGACCCTATACTCGACTATGTAGCAAAGATCCGCAGTCGGTACCGTCAGTGGCGCTACAGAGTGTGAGCCATGTCGTCACCTTGCAGGCAAAACTTAGGGCAGCCGCCACAAGCCAGAGGGAATCTCTTCCGATCCAAAAGCGACACACATCGTTAGCACAGACGTGATTCACTCCCTGCAGTTGGCTCCATCTTGTGCTCTTGATGGCATCTGGAAGGATCCATTCCGTGTTACTACGCGGCCGTTGGAGTTTACTATAAAAGATGTTAATCTATTGGAAGTATGACGGTCAAGACATCGAACTACCTGACACAAATGTATAGCAAAATTTGAGTACGCATAGTAAAAATTATTATAGTTTTACCATCACATACTGCCACTTTGCAATTAAAATGAAACAAAACAACTATGACAAATGGCCGGTTGACCAGGTGTAGCTGACGATGTGTTACACTGAATCACTGACCGAACGATGTAGCGCAGTGGTTAGCACGCAGGACACTCATTGGGGAGGACGAAGGTTCAAACCCACGTCCGGCCATCCTAATATAAGTTTTCCGTGATTTTTCTAAATCGCTTCACGCAAGTGCCGAGATGGTTCTTTGAAAGCGTATGGCCGATTTCCTTCTCTATCCTTCCCTAACCTGAGCTTATGCTCCGTTGCCAATTACCTCGTTGTCGAAGGGACATTAAACAGTAATCTCTTCCTTCTCTGTATCACTGGATCACATAATAATTTAACAACATAATGACTACGGTAATCATTCACGGTGCTGGTTCAAATGGCTCTGAGCACTATGGGACTTAACATCTATGGTCATCAGTCCCCTAGAACTTAGAACTACTTAAACCTAACTAACCTAAGGACAGCACACAACACCCAGCCATCACGACGCAGAGAAAATCCCTGACACCGCCGGGAATCGAACCCGGGAACCCGGGCGTGGGAAGCGAGAACGCTACCGCACGACCACGAGATGGGGGCATAATCATTCACACCATCATGCACACACACTACAATACTATTCATGGGCTTAAGAAAATAAATACTCCTAAAGGTAATATAGCGCAGTTACTAAAGAGAAGAATGACGTAGAAGAACTTCAAGTATTAGTTAACGAACAAGTTGGACTAAAAAGGGACACTGATAAAACCAAGATGATGATCAGTGAATGGACACCTGAGGAAAGTATATCAGTTGGAAGTGCACAACTCCAAAGAGTCACAGAATATATCTCTCTGGGTCAACTGATAAACATGAAAGGAGATTTAAAACCAGAAATATTATGACGAATGAAATTGCGCTGACAAGCTTATGGGGAGCAATCTTCAATTTTGAAATCCAAGATGTTGGTTGACCTGAATAAATCTATTTCTGGCCAATTACATTGCCAGTAATAACTTACGGCTGTGAAACATGGACATGAAATGAGGGAGCTAACAGTAGCCAAAAAAGGAATGGAAAGGATCAGTGTCGGGTTACACGAAAAAAGACAGGAAGAGCGCAATTGAAAGAAGATGAACAACAAAGGTCAACGACATAATGGAAAGAGTGAATACATTGAAATGGCAGTGGGCTGGTGGTGTTGCTCGAGTAAAAGATGGTAGCTGGTCTAAACAAGTCCTAGACTGGAGCGAAATTTACCAAAAAAGAAGCCGGCCCCGGTGACCGAGCGGTTCTAGTCGCTCCAGTCCGGAACTGCGCTGCTGGTATGGTCGCAGGTTCGAATCCTACCTCGGGAAGGTATATGTGTGATGTCCTTAGGTTAGTTAGGTTTAAGTAGTTCTAAGTCTAGGGGACTGATGACCTCAAATGTTAAATCGCATGGTGCTTAGAGCCAGTTTTTAACCAAAAAAGACCTAGAGGAAGACCACCAGCCAGATGGGAAAGAGATATGAGGAAGACAGTGGGACTCAATTGGTAACGGGAAGCTCAGGATGGGAAGAAATGGAAAATCTTACTGGTATGCTTTCTTACACACCGACTCAGAGGCCCCATCATTAAGTAGTGATAGAACTGGATGATGAAGATGATGGTGATGATGAAAGCTAGAGTGTTCACTGCAATGGTCGTAATAAAGCTTTTGAGTGCTAAAATACTTTGTAATGAATGAACGTGAAAATAGTTAATGAAAGAAATCAGTTCTTTACACTCTATGGAATCATTTGATTCCAAAATATGAAAATATTAGTGAGAAACTGCATTTTATAAATTAACATCACTTAGCTGGATTATTACTTGGACGGCGCTATTCATCGGTAGAAAAGTATTTCCATGACTTTCCTCGTTCCTTTTACTGTCATGTTTCGTAAATAATTTAATAGTAGCACATCTCCTCTTGCAGTAACTCCATATATAGCCACGCTATAAATATTGTTCCTTATGTATTTAATCGGTAATCACAGCTGCACACAGAGCATGCGTCATTGCCAGAATGATCCAACTGCCACAGACTAATACTCTCACAGTTGTTACGATAAAGAAAATCTTTGTCTAACTAGAGCAGCTTACATACAAGAACAATAATATATTACGTGCTTTGTTTCTTTCTACTTTTCAGTACAGTTGTTACTTTTGAAATAATGGATTACACAAATAATGACTTTTGAAAATAATGGATTACACGAGTACTACTATATTATCCGTAAATATCAAAGTTTTCACACAGGAATGAGAATATTTATGCAAACAGTTTCTAACGCTGAAACTTCCTGGCAGATTCAAACTGTGTCGAAGATCCGAGGCCTGGCCACAATGCCTCCCCCATACCTGTCACTGACTAGCTCCTTTATTCCCATGTATTTCCATACCCTTAAAAAAATAGAACAAAATTGAAGTAGTAATTAAGGTAAAATAGATTACAGATTGCCACTTCCAATGGCGTGAGCACCTTGTAGGAAATAACTAATAACAGGCAAAAATGTGACGGAAAAATCTGTAACAAACATCCGTTCAAAAACATTTCACAATTTATTATGCACTGAAGACATATGATGTCTGCAAGGAAGCCATATATATTTCGGCAAATAAAAGCACATTCGGAGTCGGGTGGATTTTGCCAAATTAAAATAGTCTCATTTTAGAACCAACATGAAAAAGATTCCAGGAATAATAGAAAAGAAAGAAGTATTCTGCTTCTAATCAATAAAACAAGTCCTCTTTGTAGCTCACATAATGCAACAGATAAAAAATTTTGAAACCAGTCCTTTATATTTGTTATTCTTCTTCAACTTAAAATGTTCTTCTGCAATATAAAACATGTACTCTTCTAAGTTCGAAGTTTTGTTTGTTGACACAGCTGCTCAAGCACGACTCACGACCTGTCCTCACAGGTTCTATTCCGCCATTACCTCGTCTCGCACTTTCCAAACTTCACACAAGATCTCCTGCGAAACTTGCAGAACTAGCCCTCCTGGAAGAAAGGATATTGCGGAGACATGGCTTAGTCGCAGCCTGGTGTATGTTTCCAGAATGAAACATTTCATTCTAGAAGTAGAGCATTTTCCCGCGAAAGCCATAGGTCCCTAGTTAAAGTCTCGGTCTGGAACACAGTTTTAATCTGTCTGGAAGTTTCACATCAGAGTACATTCCGTTGCAGGGTGAAAATTTTCATTCAAGTATTTTATGTTACTAAGAGATGGCATTACCGGTTACGGTTTCTGACGATTGGTGCATACTTCGAAATATTCCAGATCGGATTATGAATTGGAACTAATAATCTCACAAATAATAATTACGCTTTGCTTTTATCTTCCACAAGTGAGTGACTTTAAGTGCATCTTACTCTTTTGAGATGACTGTTCTGTTACTCACAGTGTCCATACTGGAGTCTTTTCTAGCAACACCCCTGACGCCGTCGGCACACGAAACGAGTTAGCTAACGTTGGCGTGGTGCTCTACGAGTTCTGTGACGTCATTTTCTGCCATTTCACGTTGAGGAGCCGTTCCGTCACGTGAACACAAAATAAGTTCTGTGATTTTTCAGCAACGTGTCACATAAAGTAGAACCAATAGGAAGCAAGATCGCTCCCTACGTCGAAAGCACAAATCACGATGCCCTCAGAAAGGAAGTCATCTTAGTGTACTTGTCGTGTTCAGTAGAAGCCCATATTCGGTTACTTTTGTTACACCCCATCAATATATGCTGTTTCTAGGCACCAGCACATTGAACGCCTCGAGAACGAATCGTTATTAGTACGATTGGTTGTAATGAAATGACGAGAAACGTAATTTTGGTGGTTAAATAGTTTTTATACTTCGTAATTTTTGCATTATAATTTGCATTTTATGAAAGTAATGCGTTTTAAGGCAATGGATAATTGAAGTTTATGAAAACTGTGTCGTTCTTATTAAGATTTGTTGTAATTAAATTTAAATTATTAAAAAACATTTAAAAGCCTAGATCGCACAAAAAGTTTATTTAAGAGGACCGGTTTCAATAGTCACTGCTGTCGTATTCAGGACTTTAACATCTTCTTGTCGTAAAACGTTTTCATCTAACGCTGAACCTCACTCACAAGATGTCAAGTGGATAAAACTCAGCACATTATAAACGTTTGTCATCGTTAAAATATTTAAAAACATACAGCACCTTGTATAAAAGGCCATGTTCTCATGCATACAGTAATGTGTCCAGCATATATAAATATATGTGCTATTGTGTACCGTGTTTGTATGATGTAACAAGCATGTGTGAGCAATATATATATACACGGACTTTTGAGAATGTTGCTTTGAGTTTTTAACTATTTTAGCGACGACAGACGTTTATCCACTTGACATCTTGTGCGTGAGGTTCAGCGTAAAATGTAAATGTTTAGCAACAAAACGATGATAAAGTCCTGAAGATGACAGCAATGACTGCTGAAGGTCGTCTTAAATAAAGAAATTTTTATGCGATCTCGGCTTTGCAATGTTTTTTTTTTTTTAAACAGATCGCTCTTCAGTACTCTGAAAATGAGGAAATTGAGTCAAATGTAAATTAATTACGTCTTCGCAATTAAAGCCTTTACAACATTGTAACGTGAAATACAAATTCATGTACTAGAAAGCTTCAGTATAGCGTAATCAGCAAGAGCATCACGTTATGGAATAAACGGTAGGTCGGTAGATGGAGTTATGCAGTACCCAACCTCTTTTTTCATCTTCGCGTTTTCTAAAATGGTGTGGGACTTCCTTAGGAGATTAATAGAAATAATTTCTGTGGAACTTGATTTTATGTAAATATAACTGTCCATTTTATCAGGACTGATTTTGTTCGGTTTGGTGAACTTTTATAAGCGTACGTCTTTACCAACTGTATATGTATCTTTAATTTTTATCTTATTAAATGGTCACAGATACTGAAATTTTTAATCATGTAATTCACAGATAGAACATCATGACTAGCTTATGGAGAAGGAAGAAAATGTGCATTCAAACAGACGTAATATAGGAATTTTACACGTGTCACTTCTGTGAACGGATTATATTGTCTGCGAGCCAAACAAAGCAGTAAATTGCCGCTGGACATTGCCTAGAGCGCAGAATCACTTTAACCAGCAAGTGTGCTCCCTGCCGCCGTTGGATAAGCAGCTGCCAGCAGCAAGTCGTATACTCCTATCTCACTTATTTGTTACATAGTTTCGCATAGGAGGTGTAATTTCAAGTTTTAGTTATTGTAATCGTAAATTCAGGCAGATTGTAGCGCAGTCGTTAGGCATTTGTACAGGTTAGTTTATACATTCTTTGCGTGTTTCCCTTGCGTTATCTAGGCACGGACTCGTGTTTCAGTAACTGTTATTCAACATCGATTAGAATGGACAGGGACTGTGATTGCTGTGTTCGGATGAGGGCTGAGTTGGCATCGTTCGCTCACAGCTGCAGGCGGCGCTGACTTCGGTTGCGCAGCTTGAGGCTGTTGCCAATGGGCACCACTGTGGGGAGCCGAACTTGGGTATCATGGGGATGTCAACCTCATCCCGTCTGTCCCCATATCGGTCTGCCGCTGTGGTTGCCCCGGTTGCTGCCCGCAGTGGGGCTGAGCCCTCGCCTGTGATTGATTGGGAGGTCGTTCCAAGGCGTGGCAGGCAGCGAAAGACGTCCCCGGAGACTGATCAGAAAGCCTCACCGGTGCGTCTGACAAACAGGTTTCAGGTACTGTCTCTGGCTGAGCCAGATGCAGCTGCCTGCCCTATTTCAGAGGATGATTCTCAGCTTTCAAGGTCCGGGCGATCGCAGAGGGTGGGCTTATTGGTAGTTGGGAGCTCCAATGTTAGGCACGTAATGGGGCTCCTTAGGGATATAGCGGCTAAAGAGGGGAAGAAATCCAATGTGCACTCCGTGTGCATTCCGGGTGGAGTCATTCCTGATGTGGAAAGGGTACTTCCGGATGCCATGAAGAGCACAGGGTGCAGCCAGCTGCAGGTGGTGGCACATGTCGGCACTAATGACGTGTGTCGCTTTGGATCTGAGGAAATTCTCTCTGGATTCCAGCGGCTATCTGATTTGGTGACGGCTGCCGGTCTTGCTTACGAGATGAAGGCATAGCTCACCATCTGCAGCATCGTTGACAGAACCGACTGCGGACCTTTGGTGCAGAGCCGGGTGGAGGGTCTGAATCAGAGGCTCAGACGGTTTTGCGACCGTGTTGGCTGCAGATTCCTTGATACGCGCCATAGGGGGGGGGGGGGTTTCGGGTTCCACTGAATAGGTCAGGAGTTCACTACACTCAGCTGGCGGCTACGCGGGTAGCGGAGGCTGTGTGGCGTGGACTGGGCGGTTTTTTAGGTTAGAAGACCTCGGGAAAGTACGGGGTGGGCTGCAATCTCAAAGGGTGTGTGGCAAATACAGGACGTGCTTGGATCTAGGAAAAGTCGGAATTGTAGTTGTAAATTGTTGTAGTTGTGCTGGGAAAGTCCCTGAGCTTGAAGCGCTAATAGAAAGCACAGAAGCTGAAATCGTTATAGGTACAGGAAGCTGGCTACAGCCGGAAATAAGTTCTGCAGAAAGTTTTACGAAGTCTCAGACGGTGTTCAGGAAAGATAGATTAGGCAGAATTGGTGGTGGAGTGTTTGTGTCTGTCAGTAGTGGTTTATCTTGTAGTGAAGTCGAAGTAGGTACTCCGTGCGAATTGGTATGGGTGGAGGTTATACTTAACAGCCGAACTAAGTTAATAATTGGCTCCTTCTACCAACCCCCAGACTCCGATGATATAGTTGCTGAACAGTTCAGAGAAAATTTGAGTCTCGTAACAAATAAATACCCCACTCATACGGTTATAGTTGGTGGGGACTTCAACCTTCCCTCGATATGTTGGCAAAAATACTTGTTCAAAACCGGTGGTAGACAGAAAACATCTTCCGGGATTGTCCTAAATGCTTTCTCCGAAAATTATTTCGAGAAGTTAGTCCACGAACACACGCGAATTGTAAATGGTTGGGAAAACACACTTCACCTCTTAGCCACAAACAATCCAGAGCTAATAGAGAGCATCATGACTGATGCAGGGATTAGTGATCATAAGGTCGTTGTAGCTAGGCTCAATACCGTTTCTTCCAGATCCACCAGAAACAAACGCAAAATAATTTTATTTAAAAAAGCGGATAAAGTGTCACTAGAAGCCTTGCTAAGAGACAATCTCCATTCCTTCGGAACTGACTACGCAAATGTAGACGAGATGTGGCTCAAATTCAAAGATATAGTAGCAACAGCAATTGAGATATTCATACCTCATAAATTGGTAAGAGATGGAACGGATCCCCCATGGTACACAAAACAGGTCCGAACGTTGTTGTAGAGGCAACGGAAAAAGCATGTGAAATTCAGAAGGACGCGAAATCCCGAAGATTGGCTAAAATTTACAGACGCGCGAAATTTGGCATGGACTTCAATGCGAGATGCCTTTGATAGGTTCCACAACGAAACATTGTATCGAAATTTGGTAGAAAATCCGAAGAAATTCTGGTCGTATGTATAATACACAAGCGGCAAGACGCAGTCAATACCTTCGCTGCGCAGTGCCGATGGTACTGTTACCGACGACTGTGCCGCTAAAGCTGAGTTATTGAACGCAGTTTTCCGAAATTCCTTCACCAGGGAAGACGAATGGAATATTCCAGAATTTGAAACATGAACAGCTGCTAGCATTAGTTTCTTAGAAGTAGATACCTTAGGGGTTGCGAAGCAACTCAAATCGCTTGATACGGGAAAGTTTTCAGGTCCAGATTGTACCTGTATACCGATTAAGTTCCTTTCAGATTACACTGATACAATAGGTCCCTACTTAGCAATCATATACAACCGCTCGCTCACCGATAGATCTGTACCTACAGATTGGAACATTGCGCAGGTGGCACCAGTGTTTAAGAATGGTACTAGGGGTAATCCATCGAACTACAGACTATATCATTGACGTCGGTTTGCAGTAGGGTTTTGGAGCATATACTGTATTCAAACATTATGAATCACCTCGAAGAGAACGATCTATTGATACGTAATCAGCATGGTTTCAGGAAACATCGTTCTTTTGCAACGCAGCTAGCTCTTTATTCACACGAAGTAGTGGCCGCTATCGACAGGGGATCTCAATTTGATTCCGTATTTCTAGATTTCCGAAAAGCTTTTGACACCGTTCCTCACCAGCGCCTTCTAAGCAAGCTGCGGGCCTATGGGGTATCGTCTCAGTTGTGCGACTGGATTCGTGATTTCCTGTCAGGAAGGTCGCAGTTCGTAGTAATAGACGGCAAGTCATCGAGTACAACTGAAGTGATATCAGGTGTTCCCCAGGGAAGCGTCCTGGGACCTCTGCTGTTCCTGATCTATGTAAATGACCTGGGTGACAATCTGAGCAGTTCTCTTAGGTTGTTCGCAGATGATGCTGTAATTTACCGTCTAGTAAGGTCATCCGAAGACCAGTATCAGTTGCAAAGCGATTTAGAAAAGATTGCTGTATGGTGTGGCAGGTGGCAGATCACGCTAAATAAGGGTGAGGTGATCCACATCAGTTCCAAAAGAAATCCGTTGGTATTCGATTACTCGATAAATAGTACAATTCTCAAGGCTGTCAATTCAACTAAGTTCCTGGGTCTAAAAATTACGAACAACTTCAGTTGGAAAGACCACATAGATAATATTGTGGGGAAGGCGATCCAAAGGTTGCATTTCATTGGCAGTACACTTAGAAGATGCAACAAGTCCACTAAAGAGACAGCTTACACTACACTCGTTCGTCCTCTGTTAGAATATTGCTGCGCGGTGTGGGATCCTTACCAGGTGGGATTGACGGAGGACATCGAAAGGGTGCAAAAAAGAGCAGCTCGTTTTGTATTATCACGTAATAGGGGAGAGAGTGTGGCAGATATGATACGTGAGTTGGGATGGAAGTCATTAAAGGAAAGACGTTTTTCGTCGCGGCGAGATCTATTTACGAAATTTCAGTCACCAACTTTTTCTTCCGAATGCGAAAATATTTTGTTGAACCCAACCTACATAGGTAGGAATGATCATCAAAATAAAATAAGAGAAATCAGAGCTCGAACAGAAAGGTTTATGTGTTCGTTTTTCCCGCGTGCTGTTCGGGAGTGGAATGGTAGGGAGATAGTGTGATTGTGGTTCGATGAACCCTCTGCCAAGCACTTAAATGTGAATTGCAGAGTAATCATGTAGATGTAGATGTTAAGTGCCGACGGTGCTATCTTTTGCGACGTTTCATATCCGGTCTGCGTAGGCACGACAATGTTAGCTGCCTCGCCACATGTGCTGATATCCTAATGTACTCCATCAGGCGCCCAACACTTCAGTTTGGTAGCTCACCGAACATGAATAACCTTACACTTTGTGAATTGCTGGACCTCGTAGACAAATAGGGTATCTCTGAAACAGGGCAGAGGACTGCAGATTGCTCTGGATCAGTATCAGCTACTGACAGTGCCTGAAACCTGTTTGACAGGCAGGCGGGTGGGGGCTGGAAGGATGGGCTCTGATAAGTCTCCTGGAAGATGTTTTTCCACATGGGACACCTTTAAAAGTCCTCTTACTCGACCACAGATAAAGTGTAAACTTCAATGAGAACATTAGCCTGACCATCACAGCAATGTAACATTGGAGAGAGATAAGGGATATGCTGCACATCCCTTGACCAACCATGTCTCCCCCTCCATGTACAGTGATGTCCATTGACAACAGCATCAAGCTGCATTACAGAAGTCAGCACTGCCTGGAGCTGTGAGCGAAGAGTCTCCTTCTACTCAACTCACAGTAGGAAACAGTAGGCTAAGTCCCAACCCTTACTAAAAAGGGCTTTAAATATGGTGTAAATCTAAACCACTCAACTAAGATATTCGACTCTAGGCCTCCCAATGCACAAAAACACAAGGAATTAATGATTTGATATGATTTACACGAACAGATGATGTTCAGATGTGTGTGAAATCTTATGGGACTTAACTGCTAAGGTCATCAGTCCCTAAACTTACACACTAATTAACCTAAATTATCCTAAGAACAAACACACACACCCATGCCCGAGGGAGGACTCGAACCTCCGCTGGGACCAGCCGCACAATCCATGACTGCAGCGCCCTAGACCGCTCGGTTAATCCCGCCCGGCTTTACACGAACAATGCTAAGTAAGTGACTCGCTTCTGCTTAGAAGTTCGTAATGAAACGAGCAAACAAACGATCTAAACTGATGGTATCGCTCGCACACAGGTTGCCTCGACTTAATTCTGAACATCCTATTTACAATTTCCTGTGTTGCCTTATGTTTATTAGGGTCGGTTAAAACCTCTGTGTCACCTGCAAAATCAAGTAATTCTACTTGATATGTATTAAAAGAAAAAATTGTTAACATATATGAGAAACTAACACATGACTCAGTATTGAACCTCGTCGAGCTGTGTATGTTATGTTCGAACAGCGTCAAGTATTGCGCTCAGTGATCTTCTGATTGCGATAAGTGAATGTGGCTGGGTCAGTTTATACATCTGCTCGTTATACACGGATTTTATGGCAAATCACCGACATGATTCATCAAAAGTTATTAACTAACTCTACAAAAACCAACGGGAAGATTTCCGTACCCATAAGCATGAAACGGCAGAAAGATTATCAAATAAACTGCCGTATTGTTTCTGCGTGAAGTAAGCAAAAACTAGCGCGTGAAATGTGATCACTTGTCCCGACCTTGCACCAGTAACTATGAATGGTCTGTACTACAATCTATCCTCTCAAAAGTACTATTATGAGCCATAAATTTATGCACGAGTACTGCAAACAACACAGCAAAATGAGTAACACGCTCGTGAACAGTTACATATATTTCATACAAATACAGAGAGATTTCAGCGCCGCCCCACCACGGTACTGCGCCATTAACGAAGCGAAGCACGTGTAATTGCCGCCAAGCCCTGTGTTAACAAAACGGCCATTTCACAGCGGGGCTTATTGTCTCACGTGAGAATATGGCAACAGAACCAGTGGCCGGAAATTCTGTTAACAGGAAACCGGTCAGTCAGAACGGACCCGGTACCCACGAGATCTGACCGAAATCCATATCGTACAGACGGATGCAGGTCGTAATACACGGACTCCAAAGGCAAATAACATTTTTTTCGAATCTGCGTAGTTTCAAAGCCTTATTGCTTTGCATAATAAATACACTCCTGGAAATGGAAAAAAGAACACATTGACACCGGTATGTCAGACCCACCATACTTGCTCCGGACAGTGCGAGAGGGCTGTACAAGCAATGATCACACGCACGGCACAGCGGACACACTAGGAACCGCGGTGTTGGCCGTCGAATGGCGCTAGCTGCGCAGCATTTGTGCACCGCCGCCGTCAGTGTCAGCCAGTTTGCCGTGGCATACGGAGCTCCATCGCAGTCTTTAACACTGGTAGCATGCCGCGACAGCGTGGACGTGAACCGTATGTGCAGTTGACGGACTTTGAGCGAGGGCGTATAGTGGGCATGCGGGAGGCCGGGTGGACGTACCGCCGAATTGCTCAACACGTGGGGCGTGAGGTCTCCACAGTACATCGATGTTGTCGCCAGTGGTCGGCGGAAGGTGCACGTGCCCGTCGACCTGGGACCGGACCGCAGCGACGCACGGATGCACGCCAAGACCGTAGGATCCTACGCAGTGCCGTAGGGGACCGCACCGCCACTTCCCAGCAAATTAGGGACACTGTTGCTCCTGGGGTATCGGCGAGGACCATTCGCAACCGTCTCCATGAAGCTGGGCTACGGTCCCGCACACCGTTAGGCCGTCTTCCGCTCACGCCCCAACATCGTGCAGCCCGCCTCCAGTGGTGTCGCGACAGGCGTGAATGGAGGGACGAATGGAGACGTGTCGTCTTCAGCGATGAGAGTCGCTTCTGCCTTGGTGCCAATGATGGTCGTATGCGTGTTTGGCGCCGTGCAGGTGAGCGCCACAATCAGGACTGCATACGACCGAGGCACACAGGGCCAACACCCGGCATCATGGTGTGGGGAGCTATCTCCTACACTGGCCGTACACCACTGGTGATCGTCGAGGGGACACTGAATAGTGCACGGTACATCCAAACCGTCATCGAACCCATCGTTCTACCATTCCTAGACCGGCAAGGGAACTTGCTGTTCCAACAGGACAATGCACGTCCGCATGTATCCCGTGCCACCCAACGTGCTCTAGAAGGTGTAAGTCACCTACCATGGCCAGCAAGATCTCCGGATCTGTCCCCTATTGAGCATGTTTGGGACTGGATGAAGCGTCGTCTCACGCGGTCTGCACGTCCAGCACGAACGCTGGTCCAACTGAGGCGCCAGGTGGAAATGGCATGGCAAGCCGTTCCACAGGACTACATCCAGCATCTCTACGATCGTCTCCATGAGAGAATAGCAGCCTGCATTGCTGCGAAAGGTGGATATACACTGTACTAGTGCCGACATTGTGCATGCTCTGTTGCCTGTGTCTATGTGCCTGTGGTTCTGTCAGTGTGATCATGTGATGTATCTGACCCCAGGAATGTGTCAATAAAGTTTCCCCTTCCTGGGACAATGAATTCACGGTGTTCTTATTTCAATTTCCAGGAGTGTACTTCACTGCGTACACGGGCTCTCTGGACTTGATTAGCATGTAGTGCCATCTGCTGGCTCATCTTTACAACTGACTGAAACCTGTAAACTGTAAATATTTGTAGAAGCAGTTGAAATATAGAAGAATAAATAAAATTTCTATAGAGACGATTGCTACAAGGCTCAATCTTTGTGCCTACCCTCTATCGTGGAAGTAAATACCCAGCCAAAGCGAGCGAGGAACGTAAACAGCTGCCAGAAAACAACCAAGGCGTTTAAACAATATTTGGATTCCCCCTCTCTTGCAGCATCTGCTTTCAGTATTTACTCAGTGATGAGTTAACCAATAACAGCCTGACGACTCAACCCAGTAACTACACTTCTACGGAAAAGCATGCAAAAATGCCCTTTGTAATTGAACTTGACAGTTCGTTCTATGCCACATCCTCCAGTATGCTGATGGCACAGCATTCCTAGCCCTCTATCCAGCCCTCCAGGAAGTGCGCCTCGGTCGATGTGCTGTGAGGTCAGTTCGGCGGGTTGCTAACCGAAGGGGCCCAGGTTCGATTCCCGGCCGGGTCGGAGATTTTCTCCGCTCAGGATTTGGGTGTTTTGTTGTCGTCACGCACGTGTCGTCATAACTCACATTTAACTAATAGGGTGGCCGTATGGGCGTCTCCCGAAAACCAATAAATAAATTTAAGAAATCGCTACAACCCCTTTATCTTAATCAATTTCCCTCCTGCTGTAACCAGTGACTCTTGGAAATAAACCCCTCCCAGACATAATAATTATGGGAGGCACCACCCGTACCTTCGACGACATTTATCTCACCATTTATGACTATGCTACCTAGTTAGCAAATACACTAAAATACCTTTTATTAACCCTCTGCTGGTACCCTTGATGGAAACGTGACCTTCTAACCATCCAACAGTACCCAAACAAGAGATAGAAACTACTGAAACTACTAACCAGTCGAGCATGGCTATTACGACGCTCCACTATGTTCCACGAGTACAAAACTTAGATCCATTGTATCGTAACCTACGTCAGTTTTGTCTCCCAGCCCAATTCATATCACTCTCTAAAAATCCTTGAGCGCCATGCACTCTGTCTTGCTTTCTACATCCGTTTACCTTCCTCAACATGGATAATCTAACATCAAATTCCCACCCCTCTTCACCCACACTGAACACCTCCACATATGATACACTATCTGCGCACTATATTCAATCAATGTTCTAGTGACACCTTAGATCACCAATCTTGGTACGATTCGGCACATTTACAAAGAAACCCAAACATCCCTACACCTATACACACTTTCCATATGCCATCCCAACGCAACATGAACCAGCTCCCATTCTCAGAGAATGAAATTCACCTTGATGTTTATCCATCCTGTAAACTATAACACATACCTATCCCGTTCGTATCATGTCTCCCCTTCCCTTTTCCCTTTCCCACTCACCAAATCCCTTCTCTTGATACGGCACTGAGGTCCTGTCTACACACCAGACTACTCCTCATTTTCTATCTTCGCACCATCCACACCAAAATATGCCTTCACATACCCCTGTGTCTATACACACACCATTCAACCCCGCATATAACTTTTCCGCGTTCCTAAATAATTCTTTTCCCAGTGAAGATCTTTCACTTTTTTAGTGAAAGCGTAGTGATCTTTTGTAAAAGGGTGTCACCGTTCGTGCAACGTGTTTTAAACGTCCGTTTTGTTCTGTTCCGCCTTCAGATTTTTGTCCTTTGGTTTTAATTTAGACAAAAAAGGAAATACGCACTTTTATTAGTATGCAAACGCCAGTAAAATGCGTCATTTTATGGATGTTAGTAACAACATTTAAATTTTAACTTATTAATCAAAACCTGCTTCGTCTTTATTATATTTTTAAAACTTTGAAGAATGGAATGTTCTACCATTAGCAACCCACGACCGCCCATGAAGGGGAAGAGGGTGAAACAATAAGGAAAAGAAATGTCATTCGTTAGTATACAGCCGTCCTGGGATATCGGTGGAGTCCTGAAGGAGATCCCAGCGTAGGAATCGAAACGTCGGGTGTTGAAGAAGTTTGACGATGACTGTCAAGCGGACTCACGATTAAGATGACCTTAGCTCAGTGGCATCTACTGTCGATTTTTCAGAAAGTTTCTCTGCAAGCTTAGTATAGGTGGTCAGTACTCTCGAAGTGGACAGATAGTGCATTTAGAGTGTAGTGCAACAAATGATGGTCAGTTTCCTGAATAATGGATGTAATATGCATTGAAGCAAAAAAGTTGCAGCGCCAAGAAGTAATTAATGTACAGTAATGCAGTTCCGGGAATGCATTTTTATAGGTAACATCTTTAAGTCAATAACATTGTGAGTTCACACCACTTAATGTAAGCGTGCGATAAGCCATTACAAATGTGGCGTGCTGGTACATCAAAAATCAATTTATTGGACAGGATGTTACATGAAACCATGAAAACCGTAACACCCCACCCGTTGCTTGTCCGCTTTTTGCGTGTGTTCGCCCCTGACAAACAACTTACAGAGAAATTGGGAGTGGAACTGTACGCAAAATTGGATAACGCTAGGTTTAAATGTGGCCCTGGCACCCCTAATTAACCTGCGGTGGTAGCGTTGACGATAAATCACACCTGTTTTTACTTCCAAACATGAACGATCACGAACACTTAGGGTGTTCAATGACATCAAACACATACACAAAAATAAAATAAAGCAAAAGGGTGAATTTAGTATCAACTACTTAAAGTAAAGGCTCTACTGAATCACAACAATTTTATTATAACCTTCAGATTGTAATGGTCGTAGATATTGCTAATTGCCATAATCGCACTATTTCACTCCCATTTGCGGAGCTTGTTAGCACTTGATGTTAGGTTGGAGCCATTAAAATGCATTGTGTTGTGGTAATCGCTGCTACTTGCTGGATCGCTGCCGTGTCTCGATGCTGATGCTGGCTCTAAATCTGGTTGTCTAGGGTTAAAAACATGAGGTCCCGTGTTTTTGATGTGCTTTTGATGATAAAGAACGAGCGAAACCAACAAATATGTAAACTTCAAATATTTATTACTCTGGTGGCCATCTTAATTCCACTGTCCACCAAAGACCATGGCACAACACAAAGTAGTACTTCCTTTACATGTTCTTTGCATTGTTTATCCACCTCAAACAATAACACACAAACACACTTTACCAAAGTGACATTCCGACTGCCTCCCGACCCTTCTTGCTGCTTGTATTTATAACATTGTCAAAGAACTACTAAAAATAGATATAGTTTATAAGTCACATGTACATCTGTTATCATAATTTGTGCAGAAAAGTTATTAATTTGCATCGAGTGACATAATTTAACATGTTATTAAAATGACAGACAGATTTGTTGACTTGACAGAATAATTCTATGTTACAAAAAGGCAGTTTTTTAGAAGTTTGTCAATTGACTTCTCTAATTTGCATAAATAAATAAATAACATGAATTATTAAGAATTACATTGGTTTTCGTCTAAAACAGGATTGCTTATGTGAATACTGAGTGAAAACGCTCCTAGTGAACAAATAGGTTTCACTGGGTGATTTTTATTTAAGGAGATCCAAAATACCTGAGTTGTCCACTATTTTTCGTACTTCATATTAATTATTTAAGATGAACTCAGTGTTTTTACATGATGACATTTGCTGTATCAATGATCAAGTGATATTAACTTTTGTGTGGGTCAGTTATTCAGTATAATTTAATGGGTTGACTGTTTATGGAGACATGTTATGCAATCATTGTTAACATACACAATACCTTTGCTATAATCATAAATACTCGTTAAACTGGTTGAATTTGGAGGGTATCGCATACTTCGGTGCAGTCAAGCCTTTAATATGTTCCGTTACAAGATCAATGCTGAATAAAACACAATGAACAATTTACAAACTATCCTCCTGACAGGCATTGGCAGTGAACTGTGTTAAAATTGGTCCAAAACGCGATCTCTTATAATTCAGTTGACCGGCTGACATCCACACAAAACGTAAAGTACGAAGAACCACTACACTCCGAAGTACCGTGAAACCTCAGTGGAAACAGCAATTGCACGTGATCCATTTAACATTACTCCTAACACAGGCCGAAGCGGGAGCGGTCTCACCGTAATGTTCCTGTTGGAGCGGCGGTCTCCGACGGCGACGGCGCGGCTGTGCGGTTGGCATGTGGCGTCTCGGAAAGTACACTCCTACACTACTCGGACAACAGATCGCTGTCCATAAACTTCTCTATTTGCAACGATCTTCCCGGCAGCAAAGAGCTGGCGCGGCTAACGTCCACTCAGAACGAAAGACCAAGACAGGAGACGACTTGGCTAATGTCCTCTCAGTACGAGAGACCAGAACGGAAGACCATTAATGAGAGTCCAGCAAGATCGCTCTTCACCTTCGTTTTCTCCCCTCAACTTTTACGAGCGAATCACGTCACTTGAAGCTCTCAAAATACCCAGTTTGCCAGTGCCGACCAATGTACGGCCTGGGAATAGAACTCTTTTCCACATTTCTTTTATTTCTACAAAATTTCACAAGTAAACTCCGCCCACGCCGGCTGGGAAGAAGCACAGCTGTGGGCAATAACACGTTTACTGGAAGTTTTCTCCCAAGAGACCACTCGGGATTTTCCCAGCACGATTCCCCGTCGTAGCGAACACAGATTATTGCATTGAAAGTTTTTTTATTCGGAACTCCTGGCCTGCCCCACTTGAGTTACTCGAAGGCGTAAAATTAGTGGGACATAGGCGAGAGCAAGCACAGGAAAGCTCGTCCAGCTAGCCACTGCTATGTTTTGGCAAACACTTGAACACCTGCAGCCGCACGTCCTTCAGAGGTTGGCGACCGTTGTGGCCTCTCTAACCGGATTACAGAAATCCCCCAGTTCACCATTCATATGGTTAGGCTGTGGCCTTCGTCGACTGGGTGGGTAGGTAGCCGAGCTCTGTCTCACGTACTGCTTTTCCGCAAAATCTTATAATTACAAAATCGTAGAATTATCGCGTGCCGATGCGTTTCCACATAGATTTACTACAACATAATTTAGAGTATTACTCCAGAAAAGCCGACCGGTTTGGCCGTGCGGTTCTAGGCGCTACAGTCTGGAACCGCGAGACCACTACGGTCGCAGGTTCGAATCCTGCCTCGGGCATGGATGTGTGTGACGTCCTTAGGTTAGTTAGGTTTAAGTAGTTCTAGGGGACTGATGACCTCGGAAGTTAAGTCCCATAGTGCTCAGAGCCATTTGAACTCCAACGAAACCTAAAGTGTCACGTTAAATGGGCTCATGTAAGGTGCAAGGCTGTTGCCACCTTACAAACCGTGCACGCATTGTTTTGTACAATGCCAGACGTCGTTTAGGGGCTGGAGTTACATGCCTGTTGTACGTTGTCGGTCAACAATGGGACGGTTAATGTGGTTTTTGGATGACACTGGAGTTGTCGTCCAATGAAGTCCGATACGTGTTCAATTGGAGACAGATCTGGTGTTCGAGCAGGCCAAGGTAAAATGTGGATATTCCATACAGCTTGTTGGTTTTCAACAACGGTAAGTGGGCGAGCGTTATCCTGTTGGAAAACGCCCCCTTTAATGCAATTCATGACACGCAGCACGACAGCTAGAACCCCCAAATTGACGTACAGTTTTGCAGGGTGCGTGGTATAGTAGCGAGAGGGCTCCTGATGTCGTACGAAATCACACCCCAGACAATAACTCTAGATTTAGTTCCAGTGTGCCTAGCAGTCAGTTTGGTTTTAGACCCTCAGCTGACTTCCTTGTAATCAACACACGGCCATCACTGGCACCGAGTTAATCGTTTCGATAACTGATGACCGCAGTTATTTGTTTGATTTACAGGATGCACTTTGCATATTTGAACGGTATATACTCTTACGAGTTCACTTTTCATGAACACTTTCTGTTATGCTTTAAGATTGACCATTCGCAATATTCATTACGCGATCGCAAAATTTGTGCCAAGATTGGAATTGAGCAGTGCTGTTTCTTTAGCTTTGCGTTAATTGTCATCCTCTTGAAGATTTCCCCAATTGAATGCACATTAAGATTAACAAACAGCTTCTTTTATAAGCGTGCATTTTCATTCATTGTATGAGTCCCTTCACTAACATATGGTGTCGTGTGTTGGCTGACCTGTGAATTTTATGCATGACTATTAACTTTTAAAGGTGGGCCTAACCCTGTTAAATTCAAATTTAAGAAGACGTTATCCACTGACCGTGGGCTACGGCCTTGGCGCAGTGGATACACCGGTTCCCATCAGATCACCGAAGTTAAGCGCTGTCGGGCGTGGGCGGCACTTGGATGGGTGACCATCAGGGCCGCCCTGCGCTGTTGACGTTTTTTGGGGTGCACTCAGCCTCGTGATGCCAATTGAGGAGCTACTTGACCGAATAGTAGCGGCTCCGGTCACAGAAAACCATCATAACGACCGGGAGAGCGGTGTGCTGACCACACGCCCCTCCTATCCGCATCCCCAGCTAAGGATTACATGGCGGTCGGATGGTACCGATGGGCCACTTGTGACCAGAAGACGGAGTGCATATCCATTGTCCGACATGTTTCATTACCTTTTAAAAATGAATTCGCCTAACTGCGTAGGGAGATTCACTCCATTTTCCGATCATAGGGAGTTTAATTTTGCGTCCCAGGGGTATGCACTACTGCAACCACAGCCCCATCACCTCGCAGTAGCTGTAAGTCTTTCGAATTTCATATTGGTGTTTTGTCCCCCATATACTAGCCTCGTGTTGTCCTGTTGCCTGTAGCAGTAGTGAATAGCTGCTCGAGGTTGTTGATAAAAGAGGTAGCTTCTGTTTAATATCATTCACTTATTGTATCCCCTAAGACTGCTCAATTATAATACGCTAGGGGCTGGTATTTTGAATAGTGTAGTTTCTAGTTTGATGGTTCAAATGGCTCTGAGTACTATGGGACTCAACTGCTGTGGTCATAAGTCCCCTAGAACTTAGAACTACTTAAACCTAACTAACCTAAGGACAGCACACAACACCCAGCCATCACGAGGCAGAGAAAATCCCTGACCCCGCCGGGAATCGAACCCGGGAACCCGGGCGTGGCTAGTTTGATGTTTTTGGTTGGTGCCGACATGTTTGTCACAGGGTCTTGGTCAGATTACTGTTGTACAAATTACAATGGCTGGTTGTAATTAAAGTACAGCTACTAAGGGAGGTGCAGTATGGGTTGTAATTATCATATGGCAGGGAAACTTGGTAGCTATGCTAAGGCGCTAATACATAACCGATTTACGACGTTAAAATATTTGTTCCAATTTTGGACACCAGGTGAAAATCTGGCGCTGTACACTGTTTGTACGTCGGTACGACACCCACGCTACCAGCTGTCAAGCTATAACATGGATTAACAGTTTGGCTGTCGAGAAGAAGGGAGATTGTGCCCTTTTAATGAAGCTGTTTTATGTGAACGGCAGTAATTACAGCGCTGCATTGAGACAGTATCAACGAGTGAAAGGTCTGAGGAGAGCCCTGATGACATTAAAAGGTTTAAAGACGAAGGTAATGGCATTCTAAAATACGGGTGAGAATGGTGTGGGACCTGGAAGAGGAAAGTGTATTGTCCCGTCCGAAGCTATTCACGAGGTTACTGTTGCTGTAGATAATCATGCAGCACGTTACCAGGGTACTGGGGCTGCTGGTGCAGTGTCATTAGAACTTCCCGTCCTATGATCAACAGTACGGAAAGTTTTGCGGTCTATTTTGCACTGGCACCCGTGCAAGATCCAGACGGTGAAGCAACTGAAACCAAATGGCCCGTAGCAACATCTGAATTTGCTCTTCGGTTTCTGGCAAGAATCGAAATTGATGACATATGTCAGGGCAATATTCTGTGGAGAGAAGAGGAATACTTTACACTACAGGATGTAGTGGATACTTGGGGTACTGTTAAACAGCATCTTGCGCACAAAGAGCCATTGCACTTGTAACAACAACAACTCTGTCCAATTGTACATATAATATTTTTTTTCCTCTGATTTTTCGATAAACTTATATAATTAATGTTCTGATTTCATTTCTTTTTTTGTTTCGTGCCATTGTGTTAAGAAAACTATAAACAAGTTACAATGTGAATATTAATGTTTATGTCAAATGTCAAGCGATATTGTAACAGAATTGAAATTAAACAAATGTTGAAACTGTTGTAAGATGTTTAAAATTGTAATTGTGCGTCTGGTCCATACGTAGTCAATGTGTTAGGATATGTAGCATGCGAAACCTCGAGTGAATACCCGGCCTGTAAGAGATCGGTAAAAGGTGGATGGCAGGCGAGCGCGGGAAATTGCGCACGGGCACTGCACGGCACAACGGGATCAGCAGTTGTAGTTGGAGTTTGGCATTGGTCTGAGCAACACCTTCTGGAGCGAGGAGGCTCTCCTGGAAGACGTAGTTTCTCTGAACCTCGGGTATGCTGTTCCAACACCCACACAGCATGGCAAAATTCCATAGGCACTAAATGGAAAAGTATTACGACGCTAAGAAGAATTAAAGTGCCGATACGTCAAGAGCCATAGCTGTGGTTGTATGTGTGCTCTGTGCCTCGCCATCTCTCCGCCTGCCAACCGCCGCATCGATACAAGCAGGTTGAAACTTTTAGTACTGTATTCGTGTGGACCAGAGAGTGAATGGTTCAATGGTTCAAATGGCTCTGAGCACTATGGGACTCAACATCTTAGGTCATAAGTCCCCTAGAACTTAGAACTACTTAAACCTAACTAACCTAAGGACATCACACACACCCATGCCCAAGGCAGGATTCGAACCTGCGACCGTAGCAGTCCCGCGGTTCCGGACTGCAGCGCCAGAACCGCTAGACCACCGCGGCCGGCGGTTCAATAATAACCTAAATTTTACCAGAACCTTCCCCTCATTTAATTATCCTCACAACTAACCTAGACAGGGTCCTTTCCAAACGTTGTGCAATCAGGGTGTCCCGAAATGAAAAATTAAATTTTGTGTTAATAATAATTACTTGCAGACCTAGTTATGTTAGAATGGTGTTTAAATAACTGTTTTGTTAATGAACCAGTAAATGAATAACGAAGGTCTAACGAAGTTGAAAGATAACTGTAATACTGATGTAGTAATGAAGTTTAATTATTTCGAGACAGATATAAATGAGAAGTAAATAAGATAAAAAGAGTAGTAACTCATATACTGGAAATCTTGAACGCATGATAATTTCAGTAATAAATTTTCTTAATATGGTGATCATAACAGTTTCAGGGTCCCCCCCCCCCCTTTTTATTCATTTGAATTCTGAAGTGTCCCACATTAGTTTGACCAACAAAAGTTAAAGTCAATATATAAGTCAAAATTTATCAGTGTTTTATCTTTATCAAAATTGAAATTTTGTGTGTGGCTCGAAAGTGCTATTTCTAGGGTAACCTATGCCCGAATTTAATTAGATCAATAGACAGTACGAAGCTTGGTAGTATACATTATAGTGTAGTGTTATGTATTCATGGTTTTTCCATATCAGTACAGAACGTGAAACTATCAGTTCAATAGATTTTCAGGTTCTAAAATTTTACTATATTATGTAGTGTTACTACGTGTTGTTTTGCATGAATATACACCAACTTGTATAGGGGAGAAGCTCAATTAATGCCTAATTAGGCTGGCGACCATATTATTATCAAATTGGTAGCATCTTCAGTGTTGCTTTTGGTACATACTGACGTGTAATTTCATTTTGAACTCACTTGACGGATCATTGTTATTACAGAGTGGGTATAAGTCAGATTTGCCACCATTCAGGTACACGCGGTCAATATCTATACGAAAATCCTGTCTCGTAAGGTGAACCCCACTCACTTACCATAGTACAGGCTTTAAAGAGTATTGTGTGCCCCACCCGCACTTTACAAGTGGCTCCCGGTGACAGGACATCCAGTTGTTTTCGGTCACAAATTAACGTGAATACCGAACAGTGGATGTTCAGTGGCACGAATTGCAATAATATTCAGAAACGTAAATAGCAGTGAACGTCAAGTACAGTAGTGAGGTGTAATTTGCGTTCAGTATGGACAAGAATTTAAGGAGATGGGAATTTAAGGAGATGGGACCTGGATAAACTGAAAGAACCAGAGGTTGTACAGAGTTTCAGGGAGAGTATAAGGGAACAATCAACAGGAATGGGGGAAGGAAATACAGTAGAAGAAGAATGGGTAGCTTTGAGGGATGAAGTAGTGAAGGCAGCAGAGGATCAAGTAGGTAAAAAGACGAGGGCTAGTAGAAATCCTTGGGTAACAGAAGAAATATTGAATTTAATTGATGAAAGGAGAAAATATAAAAATGCAGTAAATGAGGCAGGCAAAAAGGAATACAAACGTCTCAAAAATTAGATCGACAAGAAGTGCAAATTGGCTAAGCAGGGATGGCTAGAGGACAAATGTAAGGATGTAGAGGCTTATCTCACTAGGGGTAAGATAGATAATGCCTACAGGAAAATTAAAGAGACCTTTGGAGATAAGAGAACCACTTGCATGAACATCAAGAGCTCAGATGGAAACCCAGTTCTAAGCAAAGAAGGGAAAGCAGAAAGGTGGAAGGAGTATATAGAGGGTCTATACAAGGGTGATGTACTTGAGGACAATATTATGGAAATGGAAGAGGATTTAGATGAAGATGAAATGGGAGATACGATACTGCGTGAAGAGTTTGACAGAGCACTGAAAGACCTGAGTCGAAACAAGGCCCCCGGAGTAGACAACATTCCATTGGAACTACTGACGGCCTTGGGAGAGCCAGTCCTGACAAAACTCTACCATCTGGTGAGGAAGATGTATGAAACAGCCGAGGTACCCTCAGACTTCAGGAAGAATATAATAATTCCAATGCCAAAGAAAGCAGGTGTTGACAGATGTGAAAATTACCGAACAATCAGTTTAATAAGCCACAGCTGCAAAATACTAACACGAATTCTTTACAGACGAATGGAAAAACTAGTAGAAGCCGACCTCGGGGAAGACGAGTTTGGATTCCGTAGAAAAATGGGAACACGTGAGGCAATACTGACCTTACGACTTATCTTAGAAGAAAGATTAAGGAAAGGCAAACCTACGTTTCTAGCATTTGTAGACTTGGAGAAGGCTTTTGACAATGTTGACTGGAATACTCTCTTTCAAATTCTGAAGGTGGCAGGGGTAAAATACATGGAGCGAAAGGCTATTTACAATTTGTACAGAAACCAGATGGCAGTTATAAGAGTCGAGGGACATGAAAGAGAGGCAGTGGTTGGGAAGGGAGTAAGACAGGTTTGTAGCCTCTCCCCGATGTTATTTAATCTGTATATTGAGCAAGCAGTAAAGGAAACAAAAGAAAAATTCGGAGTAGGTATTAAAATCCATGGAGAAGTAATAAAAACTTTGAGGTTCGCCGATGACATTGTGATTCTGTCAGAGACAGCAAAGGACTTGGAAGAGCAGTTGAACGGAATGGATAGTGTCTTGAAAGGAGGATATAAGATGAACATCAACAAAAGCAAAACGAGGATAATGGAATGCAGTCGAATTAAGTCGGGTGATGTTGAGGGTATTAGATTAGGAAATGAGACACTTAAAGTAGTAAAGGAGTTTTGCTATTTGGGGAGCAAAATAACTGATGATGGTCGAAGTAGAGAGGATATAAAATGTAGACTGGCAATGGCAAGGAAAGAGTTTCTGAAGAAGAGAAATTTGTTAACATTGAGTATAGATTTAAGCGTCAGGAAGTCATTTCTGAAAGTATTTGTATGGAGTGTAGCCATGTATGGAAGTGAAACATGGACGGTAAATAGTTTGGACAAGAAGAGAATATAAGCTTTCGAAATGTGGTGCTACAGAAGAATGCTGAAGATTAGATGGGTAGATCACATAACTAATGAGGAAGTATTGAATTGGACTGGGGAGAAGAGAAGTTTGTGGCACAACCTGACCAGAAGAAGGGATCGGTTGGTAGGACATGTTCTGAGGCATCAAGGGATCACCAATTTAGTATTGGAGGGCAGCGTGGAGGGTAAAAATCGTAGGGGGAGACCAAGAGATGAATACACTAAGCCGATTCAGAAGGATGTAGGTTGCAGTAGGTATAGGGAGATGAAGAAGCTTGCACAGGATAGAGTAGCATGGAGAGCTGCATCAAACCAGTCTCAGGACTGAAGACCACAACAACAACAATGGACAAGAATGTAGACACAGTAGATGTGCCGAGCGTAATGGAAAATGAGGCTGGCAATGACAGGAGTTTACGCGACCAGATAACAGATGGCCTTAGCGGTAGACAATTGGCGTACATACAATGCCACGAACATGTTAACGAACAGATTGAAATGTCGAGATTGCCTCGAACACACCAAGGAATAACACAGGAAGTAGAGGATGACTTTGTAGATGATAGTGGGTACGTGAAGGAATCCACTGACATGTTTGATTCACCACAGATAAAGAAAGAACCGAAAGAAAATTTTGAAATATGATCGGAATACACCGATTCCGTAGAAGAAAACAGTGTAAAAATTTTAAACATGAACGACTTATTTGAACGATTAACCAAACAAATTGCAGGACAGAGTGAGCAGCTCAAAACACAGAATGATCAGCTTAAAACACAAGTTGACGAGCAGTTTAAAACACAGAATGATCAGCTTAAAACACAGTTGAAAAAGGCAGTTTCAGATACTGAAAGAAATTTAGGCGAAAACGTTATCACACAAGTTGGTCAGCTTAAAGCACAGGTCGAAGAACAAGGAATTAAAATTTGTAAACAAATAGAACAGGTAGAACAAAAAGTGGGTAATTTAAGCTCTGTAGTAAATACTATGAAGTCTGAAATTGACACAGTTAATAAAAATATGAATACTATGTAGGGGGAAATTGACAACATTAACGGTAGGTTTGATGTTGAAATTCTCAACATCCAAGAGAAAGTAGAGCCTCCAGTTGAAACAATATGTGACACCGTGGTGTGATTTCACGACCACCTTTGTTCTCAGTCCGTTGTTCTTTGAAGAGAATAAAGCCGGAGGGCCTGTCTGGCGCGGTGTGACGCCCGCACGTCATCGAGACCACGTTCAGCCACGATATTCCATAGCATTTCTCTCTTCTCATTATCTAATGCTTTCTCAAAATCCACGAAAGCGATATGGGATTCCCCATTGAACTATCGTCTCTTCTCTAAACCTTTTGAAATGTAAAATCATTATCAATAATTGACCATTCTTTTCTAAAACCTGATTGTTCTTCAGATATTAGCTTTTCCGTGGTATTGTTAAGCCTTGCATTCGGTATTTTGCCGTTTATTTTACAGACTGAATCCAGCGGCTGAAACCTCGGGAGTTGCTAGATTTATTTTTGTAGCCCTTTTTAAAGCTAGACATACTTTGGGTCTCACAGACATTTGGATCTTCTTGTTTCTCCAGCATTTATTCTATATGTGAAGACAAATGTAATGTACTGCGAATACATAGAAAGAAGGATCCTTTAGTGTATGATTAAATGATAGCGGAACAAACACTGGTAGCAGTTACTTCTGTAAAATATCTGCGAGTATATGTACGGAACGATTTGAAGTGGGTTGATCACATACAACTAATTGTTGGTAAGGCGGGTGCCAGGTTGAGATTCATTGGGAGAGTCCTTAGAAAATGTAGTCCATCAACAAAGGAGGTGGCTTACTAAACGCTCGTTCGACCTATACTTGAGTATTGCTCATCAGTGTGGAATCCGTACCAGGTCGGCTTGACAGACGAGATAGAGAAGATCCAAAGAAGAGCGGCGCGTTTCGTCGCAGGGTTATTTGGTAAGCGTGATAGCGTTACGGAGATGTTTAGTAAACTCAAGTGGCAGACTCTGCAAGAAACGCGCTCTGCATCGCGGTGTAGCTTGCTGTCCAGGTTTCGAGAGGGTGCGTTTCTGGATGAGGTATCGAATATATTACTTCCCCCTACTTATACCTTCCGAGGAGATCACGAATGTAAAATCAGAGAGATTCGAGCGCGCACGGAGGCTTTCCGGCAGTCGTTCTTCGGGCGAACCATACGCGACTGGAACAGGAAAGGGAGGTAATGACAGTGGCACGTAAAGTGCCCTACGCCACACACCGTTGGGTGGCTTGCGGAGTAGAAATGTAAATGTAGATGTAGATGTAGATGAAGTCTTAGATTTAGGAACAACACTTCATATTTCCACAGTTCGACATTAATACCATCTAAGCCAGTGCCTTTCCTTTTTTTTTTTTTGTAGCTTTTAAGTTTCCTTCAATTTTCACATTTCAGTATCGTCCATGCCTTTTGTGCCATTTTGCTTCAAGTAAGTCTGAATTAACATATCATGAGACCACATTTTTTTTATAATGAGCCTGTGTACGTTTTCCGCAAATTATAAATTTTGTCAGCAACACTCAGATCTATTGCAGTTGTCAGTCTACGGTGTTAGTAATTTACAGTGCTTACAAATTAGAGAAAACAATGATAGCCGTAACAAGCTCGTGTTCACGTATCTGCACTAGGTTGGGACGGACAAAGTCTCATGAATAAACGAAGCGCACGAAAAAGCACGCACACGCTGATATTTCGCGACATCCATGCTCACATTTCGAGTGTCAAAGAAACAATGGATGTTTATTGAATCGACAAGCAAAAACACGTTGTCCAATTTCCAATGCGTATGATAACAGCTGGCAAAATGTCGGCTACCACAAATCGGTAGCCGCTCGTCGAAATTTTTGTTGTTACAGCCCTCCCCACCCCCCCACCCGTTTCATGTACTTGTGTGTCATGGCCGCTTTTCTTTTTTCTTTGCATCGTATTCTATGTAGCATTGAAGAGGCGTAAACACGATGTGAATTGCCATACAACACTCGTTCTGCCTACAGTCCATCAACTGCTTATTGGATGCACAGTTCTCGTATTTGCAGTTATTACGCTCTCACGGACGGCTAGAATTGTTAGCAGCACGAAAAGTACGGGGCATACGCAAAACAGGCAGATGTCAGTGAATAAACCATCCCACCCAGTTTTTATAGCTCTCGTTATAGGTGCTCAATTTGTGGGGTGTCAAACATTAATAAGTGCACGCAGCTAATTGAAGTCGCTACTGCCGCAGCTGCGAAGGTGCAGCAACGACCGTTTCCCGCTTCGGAACTAAGTTAACTGGATTTGTAAGTAGTCTGTTTAGGTTTTTATGTTGGTGACGCCACGTAGCGCTCTGTATGAAAATCAATAACTGTGCTGTGTGCAGTCTTTGGCTGGTTGGCATTGTTGCAATATTCGCTATTGTAGTGTTGGGCAGTTGGATGTGAACAGCGCGTAGCGTTGCGCAGTTGGAGGTGAGCCGCCAGCAGTAGTGGATGTGGGGAGAGAAATAGCAGAGTTTTGAGAGCGGACGATCTGGACGTGTGTCCGTCTGAAAAAGGAAATTTGTAAGACTGGATGTCATGAACTTATATATATATATATATATATATATATATATATATATATATATATATATATATATATATAACTTTTGAACAATGTTCTCTATCAAAATCTTTCATTTGCCACTATGCCTATCAATAGTTAGTGCCTTCAGAAGTTAGAATCTTTCATTTAGCTGACAGTATTGGCACTCGATCAGTAGCTCGAATAACGAAGATTTTTGTGGGGTAAGTGATTCATGAAAGGTATAGATTATTGTTAGTCAGGGCCATTCTTTTGCAGGGATTATTGAAAGTCAGATTGCGTTGCGCTAAAAGAAAAAAAAATTGTGTGTCAGTTTAGTGTTGATAGAATAAGTAAAGAGAGAAATGTCTGAGTAGGTTCAGTTTAGCTCAGCTGTTTGAAAATCAAATAACGTAGAGCCTTTCTAGCACTGTCACGCATAAATTTTTCTAAAGGGACGTTTCAGATTGCCTGTATGCAGGTGCGAACTAAAGCCAGAGGGCAATACGGAACGGATTATTTATCCACCCCATAGCACTGTGTTCCGCAGCTACGTCAGAAGCGTATTACGAATGGAAACCTGCAGAGATATTCTATCGACTGGTACGTCTCATTTTCCCTTGCGCTTTGTACATTTCACGCAGACGTCTCCTGCAACCCCAGAGGTACCGGTACTTACAAATAACCCTGTACTCCAATCTCCATTGTGACTTCAGTTTTTGGGCATCTATGACATATTCCATTTCTTTGGAAGTTGTTACCTGTTGTCTTAATCTATACTAATATGAAGGGCGTTCGATAAAAAATTGAACATCTTTTTTCCCGAAAGCAGTTTTTTTTTTTTAAGAATTCAGTACACCATATTATTCCCCATCTTTCTGCCTACAAAACCCTATTTTTCAACATTATCTCAATTCAACCACCTGCTGCGGGGGGTGGGGGGGGGGGCTGTATTCCCCATGGTACCACTCGACTTGTCGACGTTGGAGCCAACGTCTTGTCCCATCAATAACCTTCCCATCATCTCTGCTTCACAGTGTAAGTAGGCTGTTAGGCTGTTTAGAGTTTTATGCTGGTAACGCCACATAGCGCGCTATATGAAAATCACTGGTTGTGCTGTGTGCAGTCTGTGGCTGGTTGGCATTGTTGGAACATTCGCTATTGTAGTGTTGGGCAGTTGGATGTGAACAGCGCGAAGCGTTGCGCAGTGGGAGGTGAGCCGCAAGCAGTGGCGGATGTGGGGAGCGAGATGGTGGAGTTTTGTGAGCGGATGATCTGGACGTGTGTCCATCAGAGACAGTAAATTTGTAAGACTGGATGTCATGAACTGATATATAGATTATGACTTTCGAACATTATTAAGGTAAATATATTGTTTGTTCTTTACCAAAATCTTTCATTTGCTAACTATGCCTATCAGTAGTTAGTGCCTTCAGTAGTTGGAATCTTTCATTTAGCTGGCAGTCTTGGCGCTCGCTTTATTGCAGTAGTTCGAATAACGAAGATTTTTGTGAGGTAAGTGACTCATGAAAGGTATACGTTACTGTTAGTCAGGGCCATTCTTTTGCAGGGATTATTGAAAGTCAGATTGCGTTGCGCTAAAAGAAAAAAAAAATATTGTGTGTCAGTTTAGTGTTGATAGAATAAGTAAAGAGAGAAATGTCTGAGTACGCTCAGTTTAGCTCAGCTGTTTGAAAATCAAATAACGTAGAGCCTTTCTAGCACTGTCATGTATAAATTTTTCTAAAGGGACGTTTCAGATTGCCTGTATGCAGGTGCGAACTAAAGCCAGAGGGCAATACGGAACGGATTATTTATCCACCCCACAGCAGTGTGTTTCGCAGTTACGTCAGAAGCGTATTACGAATGGAAACCTGCAGAGATATTCTATCGACTGGTACGTCTCATTTTCCCTTGAGCTTTGTACTTTTCGCGCAGACGTCTCCTGCAACCCCAGAGGTACCGGTACTTACGAATAACCCTGTACTCCAATCTCCACTCTGACTTCAGTTTTTGGGCATCTATGACATATTCTATTTCTTTGGAAGTTGTTACCTGTTGTCTTAATCTATACTAATATGAAGGGCGTTCGATAAAAAATTGAACATTTTTTTTCCCGAAAGCAGTTTTTTTAGGATTTCAGTACACCATATTATTCCCCATCTTTCTGCCTACAAAACCCTATTTTTCAACATTATTTCAGTTCAACCACCTGCTGGGGGGGGGGGGGGGCTGTATTCCCGCCTAGTACCACTCAACTTGTCGATGTTGGACCCAACGTCTTCTTCCATCAATAACCTTCCCATCGTCTCTGCTTCACACGGAGCTCACCTTTCATTAGGCCAAACGGATGGAAGACGAAAGTGCGATCCGGGTTGTAGGGTAGATAAAGTAGAACAGTCCAATGACGTTTTGTGAGCTTCTCTTGTGTTCGCAGGCTTGTGCGAGACCTTTCGTTGTCATGGAGGACAATTTCGTTTGCATTTTTGTGGCGACGAGCACACTGAAGTCGTTTCTTCAATTTCCTGAGAGTAGCACGATGCGCTTCAGAGTTGATCGTCGCATCATGAGGGAGGACATCAAATAGAGTAACTCCTTCAGAGTCCAAAAAGACCGTTGCCATGATTTCACTGGCTGAGGATTCTGTCTTGAACTTTTTTTTCTTTTCTTTTTTTTTCAGAGGAGAAATGGTGTGGCCACACTCCATGGATTGCCGTTTTGTTTCCTGTTCGAAGGGTCGAACCCACGTTTCATAGACTGTGGCGATGTTCGACAAAAAATTGTCCCGATCAGCCTCGTAGCGCGCAAACAATTGCGCACTGATGGTCCTTCGTTGTTGTTTATGGTCTTTTGTTTGACGGCAAGGAACCGAGCGGGCACACACCTTTGAGTACGCCTAACGGTGAAAGAAAGTGTCAGCATTGCCAACAGAGACTTCGAGTAGTGCAGCGTTGTGCTTAATTTTGATCCGTCGATCATCTCGAATGAGAGTGTCCGCACGTTCCAATACTGTAGGAGTCACAGCTGTGTGCCGCTGCCAGGCACGCGGAAAATAGGACAGGTATGCGCGACCTTGTCGCGATAATGACACAAGTCTCGCCCAACGACTAACCGTGCTTTCGTTCACTTCCAAGTCTCCGTAGACATTCTGCAAGTATCGATGACCATCTACGATGCTCTGGTTTTTTTCCCAAAAGAAACTCAGTGCCAGCTCTCTGCTTGTAACTCACCTCCGTTGTAGATGCCATTTTGGAGGTTACGTATAGCGCCGCCACTTAGTGGGACTTTATTAAACTAAAGGGACTGAAGCGGGAGTATTCCATGATCCCCCACAACAAATTCCACATTTTTAAACCGAAACTGTCAAGAAAGAAAACGTGTTGCAATTGTTACACAACGCCCGATCTAGAATTGTAAAATCGTCGTGTCTCTCCGTTTGTGGACTGATGACCTCAGAAGTTAAGTCCCATAGTGCTCAGAGCCATTTGTCCGTTTGTCTCTTGGATTACGCTGATCTCTAAAACTACTAGACTGACTTTTATGCTGTTTTATGGGTAAATCTTGGGACAACGTATAGGCTTTGTTTGAACAAAACTGGTTCAGAGAAAGAAAGATACCATGAATTAAAGTCGTGTCTGTCTTTTTGAACCCCCTAATCTCTAACACTATTCACGAAATGTCATGGGGATTCCACCGGTAACGTGAGTGTAACTTGGGACAACATACAGGCTGTACTTCACGAAAATCGGATTACGGAGAAAAAAATGAAGTAAAGTTTTATAAATGCAAATTCTCAGAAAGGTCTTCCTCAAGTTAAGAACTATGTTAGATACTAGCAGACTTCTATTGGCGAGGAATGCCTTTTTCGTCAGTGATACTCTGCTTTTCATGTCCTTCTTGCGCCAGCCAACATAGGTTATTTGGCTGCCTACGTAGCAGTCTACTTCGTGATCCCCAGCTGTAATGTTTTCTCGATGTTCTCATTTCTGTTACTTGACATTACTTTCGTCTTTCTTCGTTTTACTCTCAGTCCATTTCCTGTACTTATTGGATTGTGCATTTTATCCACATCCCGCAATTCTTCTCCACTTTCACTGAGGATAGCAATGTCATCAGCGAATGTTATCACTGATATCCTTCCAACCTGAATTTTAATCTAACTCATTAACCTTTCTTTCACTTCCGTCATTGATTTTTCGGTGTATATATTGAACAGTAGGGGCTTGGGACTACATGCCTGTCTTACACCCTTTTTAATCCGGGCACTTCCTTCTTCGTCTTCCACTCTTATTGTTTCCTCTTGGTACATATTGTATAGTACGCGCTTTTCGCTATAGTTTACCCATATTTTTCTCAGATTTTGGAACATCTTGTCCCATCTGACACTCTCAAATGCTTCTTTTCGATCTACAAATAATATGAACGTGTTTTGATTTTTCTTCGGTCTTGCTTCCATTATCGGACGCAATGTCTAAACTGCCTCTCTGCTATCTTTACCTTTCCTAAAGCCAAACTGATTGTCATATAACACATCCTCAATTTTCTTTCCACTCTTCTGTATGTTATTCTTGTCAAAAAATTGGTTGAATGAGCCGGTAAGCAGATTGTGTGGTGATTCTCGCTGTTTTTGGCAATTCTTCAGAATTATGTGTGTAATGTTTTTCCGAGAAATTAATAGTATATCGCCAGTCTCATTCATTCTACGCACCAACATGAATAGTCATTACATTGCCACTTCCCCCATCCTTACTGCCTTACTTGATCTTAGGTCATCCAAAACTCTTTTAAATTCTGATTCCAATTCTAGATCCCCTATCTCTTCCCTGTGGACTGCTGTTTCTCCTTCCCCACGTCATTGGAGAAGTCTTCTCCCTGGTAGAGACCTTCAGTGTACTCTCTCCACCTATCAGCTCTCTCCTCTGCATTTAACACTGGAATTCCCATTGAATTCTTAATGTTACCACACTTGCTTTTAATTTCACCAAAGGTTGTTTTGACTTCACTATACGCTAATCTTTTACCATTTTTCACATTTTCCATGCAGCCATTTTGCTTTGGCTTCCCTGCACTTCCTATTTATTTCATTACGAAGTGACTTAAACGCCGAATTCCTGAATTTCCTTTAACATTTTTGTACTTTCTTCTGTTGTTGATCAGCTGAAGTCTTTCATCTGTTATCCATGGTTCCTTCGAAGTTGTCTTCCTTGTGCCAACGGTCTTCTTTCCAACTTCTGTGATTGCTCTCTTTTGCTCCTCAAATGTACTGCCTACTGAGCTATTCATAATCTCAGTCTCGATAGCCTCAGAGAACTTCAAACGTATCTCTTCTTATCTTAGTACTTCCGTATCGCACATCTCTGCGCACTGATTCTTCCTGACTAGTTTGTTAAACTTCAGTATACTCTTTATCATTACTAAACAGTGATCTGAATCTATATCTGCTCCTGAGTATGCCTTTCAATATAGTATCTGATTTCGCAATCTCCGTCTGATCATGATGCAATCTAATTGAAATCTTCGTGTATCTTCCGGTCTTTTCCAAGTATACCTCCTCTTTTTGCGATTCTCAAAAACGGAGTATTCGCTATTACTAACTGAAATTTATTGCAGAACTGATTTAGTCTTTCTCCTATCTCGTTTCTACTACCAAGACCATATTCTCCTGTAACCATTTCTTCCACTCCAGCCCCTACAACCACATTCGAATCAACAATGACTATTAGATTTTCATCTCCCTTTGCGCAATGAATTACCCGTTCACTGCCGTCATACGCTTTCTGAAACTGTTCTTCTTCTGCTTGTGAAGTCGGCATATATACCTGAACTGTCGTTGTCGGTGATGATTTGCTGTCGATTTTGATGAGAATAGACTAATCACTGAACTATTTACAATAAGTCACTCTGTGCCCTACCTTCCTATTCATAACATATCCTATTTCCATTATACCATTTTCTACAGCTGCTGATATTATCCTATACTGGTCTGACTAGAAATCTCTATCTTCCATCCATCTCACTTCACTGACCCCCACTATATCAAGACTTCGTTATTGTTCGTTGCATTTGTTCGAAGCGGACATTCCACGTCACCCGTTCAGGTTCATCGTTGATAAGTTCAGTCAGTTGTTTCCATTCAGAAGTCAGATAATCCTCTGACTGAACACGCTGAGCTACCATGCTAGTACCCCTAGAGCACGTGTGCAACTTAGCCCTCCTTATAAAGTATCTAGTACGAGAAATGTATTGATTAGGGAAAATATTTACTCTTCGAAGGAGCTACTCTTTCTTTGACTCTTGAACTTTATCATATTTATGAAAATACTTTTCTTTGTTGATATGTTCTATACATGCGATTAAACGTAACGAATACGGTGATTACACACTCCTCATCGGGTAGAATCCATATTAAAATATAACAAGTTTGAAAGTAACCCTTAAGATTTCACGACTAAACCACTGAACCAATTTCTATCATGGTTGGCACTGTGATAGCTTGAACCTGAGGAAGAACATAGGCATTTTTTTTTCTGTCTTCCGACTGGTAGCAGAATTTCTTAAATGCATCTACTTCGTGATGGGCAGTCCTGATGTTAAGTTTCTCTCTGTTCTCATTTCTGCTACTTCTCATTACTTTTGTCTATCTTCGAATTACACACAGTCCACATTCTGCACTTATTAGACTGTTCATTCCATTCAACACATCCTGCAGTTTTTCTTCCTTTCACTGAGGATAGCAATATCCTCAGCAAATCTTATCACTGATGTCCTTTCACTTCGGATTTCCATCTCACGCTTCAACCTTCCTCGCTTCTTCGGTGGTTAGACTGAAAATGGGGGGGCGAAAGACTACATCCCTGCCTTACACTCTTTTTAATCCGAGCGTTTCGTTCTTGGTCTTCCATTCTCATTCTTACCACTTGGTTCTTGTAGATATTGTACATTACCCACCTTCGTCTATAGCATACTGCTATTTTTCTCAAAATTTCGATGAGCTTCCACCATTTGACTATGTCAAACGCTTTTCCCAAGTTAGAAAATCCTATGAACGTGTCTCGTATTTTCTTCAGTCTTGCTTCTATTGTCTCCTGCAACGTCAGATCTGACGTTCACTTCCTCTAAAGCCGAACTTATCATCATCTAACACATCATCAATTTTCTTTTTCATTCTCCTGGGTATTATTTTTCTCAACAACTTGGATGCTACTTTAGAAAGCAGAAGAAAAGAAAAGCCTGTGCTTCTTACTTAGTCACAGTTAATTTCATTTCGTATTGCAACTCAGGTGGTACAGGAAAGCAGCAAACTGATAGATAATATTTTTAAAGACCAAGATAAATTTATTAAAAGAAAATTTTTCCTGTTACGAATGACCTGTCTGATCATGTTGCACAGCTAGTTACAATATATGACAAAGCTTCATATAGTAATGCAAAACGGACCCCAAAAAGTGAGTTCAATTATCTGTTTAACAAGTGCAGATTTTAGAGAAAGTTTGCAACAGTTAGACTGGGATGAGGGGTACAGGGAACCTGACGCTAATTTAAAATTTAACCTTTATCATGATACCTTTATGTATATTTGCAAACAGTTTCCCTAAGAAAACAGTGAAATATAATTGTAAGAAACCATCTAAACAGCCATGAAATGCTAAAGGGATAAAAATATCTTGTAAACAGAAAAGGGAAATTTATCTTATAGCTAGAAGAAGTAATATTCCAGAAAGAGTGAAACATTATAAAAAATACCGCCCTGTATTAAGAAAAGTAACTGAAAAGTCCAGAACTATCTACATTATGTCTGAGATTAGCAACTCTGATAATAAAATTAAAAGAATCTGGAATGGACAACTGAGAGCACAGGAAGATTGTACTTCTGTCAAACTCAATGAAAATCGAGAAGTAGAAAACATTTTTAATAATGATTTTCTAAGTGTGGTGGAGAAAATAGGATCCAGCTACTTATTAGAAAATGCAAGGCAGTATCTGGAGAGGCAATATCTACACAATCAGATAAAACTGAAATTCAACCCGTCTTTCCCTTTGAAATTAGAGAAATAATAAAATCAGTCAAAAGCAAACCCTCACATGGAATTGATGGCATTTCCAACAGAGTGCTAAAAGCTTGTTCCCAACAAATAAGTAGGATTCTCAGCCACATATGTAGTAGCTCACTGAAACTCGCATTTTTCCAGATAAAGTGAAATACTCTACGGTTAAACCGTTGCATAAAAAAGAGGATAGGTCTGATGCTGACAACTACCGTCCAATCTCACTTCTGACAGCTTTGTGCTTGAAAATCTAATGTATTCAAGAGTAGCTTCACATATTTGTAAAAATGAAGTACTAAAAAAATGTCTGTTTGGTTTTTAGAAATGCTTTTCAACAGAAACTGCTGTATATGCTTTCACTGATCGAATATTAGATGCTCTGAATAAGTGAGCATCACCCATTGAGATATTTTGTGATCTCCCAACGACTGTGTGAATCCTGAAATACTTCTTGATACTTTGAACTATTGTGGCATGAGTGGGACAGAGGGCTAATGGTTTTAAATCATATTTCACCGGAAGAATGCAGAAGGTTGAAATTAACAGTAGAGATTGTCTGCAAAAGTCATCAGAGTCCTCCAACCGGGGAGGAATACTGTCTTGGGTTCAGTCTTGGGTCTCTTATTTTTCTTAATATATATTAGTGACTTACCACTCTGTATTCATGAAGATGCAAAGCTAGATCTTTTGCTGATGATACAAGTTAGTAATCACAACCAATAAACAAAAATCATCTGAGGAAATTGTAAATAATGTATTTCAGAAAATTGTTAAGCGTTTCTCTGCAAAAGGCCTCTCACTAAATTTTGAGAAAACTCTGTACATATGATTCTGTACAGTAAATGACGTAACATCATTGATAAATGTAGACTTTGAACGAAAGTCTGTTGCTAAGGCAGAATATTCAAAGTTTCTGGGCGTGTGCACTGACGAGAAATTGAATTCGTAGGAACACATTGGTGATCTGATGAAATGATTAGGTTCAGTTGCTTATGCCTTTGGGGTAATTGCAAATTTTGGTGATACAAATATCAGTAATTTCGGCTACTATGCCTGTTTTTATTCACTGTTTTCGTAAGGCATCACATTTTGGGGGTAATTCACCATTAAGAGAAAAAGTATTTATTGCACAAAAGCCTGTAATCAGGATAATAGCTGGAGCCCACCCGAGATCACCTTGCAGACATTTATTTAAGGAACTCGGGATATTCACAGAACCTTCACAATACATATATTCACTTATGAAATTTGTTAGTAATAACCGATCCCAATTCAAAAACAATAGCGAAGTTCAAAGCTGCAACACTAGAAGCAAGAACGATCGCCACCATTCTGGATTAAATCTGACTCTGGCACAGAAAGGGGTGAATTGTGCTACAAAAGAATCATTGGTCATTCGCCAAATAGCATTAAAAGTCTGACAGACAACCAATCAAAATTTAAAAACAAACTGAAAGAATTTCTGAATGTCAGATCCTTCTGCTTAGTAGATGAATTTTTAGATACGATGTAGAAACTATTAAAAAAATAATTATATTGTGTAAAGACAGCATACGTTAAACTGACACGTTTCATATCATTACAAAATGTTGCATTGATGATCTGTGGAACATATTAATAATGTTACGTAATCTGTGGCCCCCGTCGAATGCACGTAGTGCTTTCTCGCACTCTCTAGGAGACGTTTACGATCGGTTTGTTTAGTTCACAGTGCACCAAACACAGTGTGTACCCAGACTCGCTCTTGCTCGCCGCGACACCCGCCCACGGGCGAGCAAAGGTCAAACAGGCTCCCTGCGCCCGGCTGCCCCCCTTTCACGGCCAGTAAGATCCCCCCACCCCGGACCAGCACAGCCTCCGAGTTTAAGATCGCGCGCAGTGCTTGCGGAACGCCCTGTAAAATATTCTCCATTAGCTGGTAAAATATTTGCGCTCCATTAGCGAGTGAAATTAGCCGAAGCTTTTGTTTTAATATCCACTGAAAGCTCGCGGAAGCGAACTTGGTCTTTAATTTCTGAACTTGGCAGCGGTCGATAAATAGTTTTCTCCAGAAGGTTGTACGCTTATTAATTACTTACATGGAGTTGTGTAATAACGGAAATACCAATAGCGCCATTTTTAATTAACTCAGCTGTGGCCACCATCACCACCACCACCACCACCACCACCGGTCGCTCGCGAATGCGGTTCCACCCACTTCCACCCACACCTCCCCCCCTCCTCCACCCCCCCTTCCCCCTCCACCCCCGTCCCTCTCTCCCCGACGTCGGCGCGTTGCACCCACGACTCGAGCCATTTCCTCTCTAAACTAATTTTAAATATCGGCGCCGCCTCCCTTGAGTGGGTGCCTGAAAACTAATTAACGTTTCAGAGGTCAGCTTTCGCACATTGAGCGCAAAGAACTCAAGGAATTTTCCAACGTCTTCCTGAATCATTTTTAGGATATCCAGTTCTTGTGACGCTGACTGCATTTTCACCATCTGACTTACGGGTACAGATCCAGGGTTCTGTTCTGGTTGGGATACGGTCACCCTTCGATAGCGCTTAGGTGGGGTTCGCCTACCTTCAGGCGCTACTGCAGCTGTGAGGCTGAATTGGTGTCGAAGTTACTGACAGTCACATTTATAAAGCACTCACCAATGGTGTGTGAGTGCCACCGACGATGTTGCCGAACTGTGTGGTCCTAGATGGATTTTTTGCGGATTTATTCACTTAAATCGTAATGTTGTACCTGCCTCCCTCTGATACCGCCATTAATACCCTTTGCAGCTGCGGATCACGCTAAAATTTCGTCGAATGGTTTTGGACAGTCGCCAGTGTTTCTGCCCTGTATACTGGAGCAAAAATTGTTGCGTACTACATTCGAAAGAGGTCAGGTCTCGTTCAATGGGGTTGCGGCCCCACGGTATTCTTACAGCGAGGTTAAAACGCGTAGACGGTGGTGGCTGAGTCGAACGTTGTCCAGAATGGAGTCCTGTTGCTCATTCTACTGCAAACTGAAGTTTTCGAGCGCGAAATGAGTGGGAATCAATACCGTAAGGGAAGGGTGTAATATTAGTATCTGTTTCGATAGCTTAAATAAACTTACATTCGATAATCTAACCATGCAGGCTCATAAAAGTCATACAATTTGTGTGAAACTTCCTTAGATCGTCGCTTAGCAGCGACCACCTGATATTTCAAAGAATATCTTACGCGCCACGGCGCAGAATACGAATTGTTCATAAATTATACCTATAACGATATTTTGTGTTTATTATTTTTTGACAGCTGAAGCATTGTGATCCTCTTCTGTTACCACAGTCCTGATATATTTTTTTAAGGACAGCGGAAGAGTATGTATCGTGGTCCGCAGTCACTAATTAGTTATTATAAAAATTACTATTGTTTAGTGCTATGTAAGAATTTATGTGTGCATCTAAGATGAAATATCGAATACGTAAAAGGACTTTATTTAAAGAAACAGCCAGCAAGACAGAAAATTGAACTGTTACGGAGCCTATTGTTAGCAATACTGACTAAGGTAATTAAATTTGTTATTGTGCTCTCAAATGCTGTAGTGCCTGCTTATTACTTAAAGTATTTTCATGCTATCAATCTCATATTAATGGCAACAGAAATAACGGTGTTTTTATAGTTTTCATACAGCTACCAGGGACCGACTGCATGTTGGCAAACGTCGTAGTTAAGGCAGAAGGCGCATTGCCATTTACCTTGTTTGAGATTTAAATCCAATTTCTTTTAACGTGTGGTGTAGTATAGGAAAGAAAATTTCCAGCTCTGTGTGGTCTCTTAGGTTTCTCTGTTCGTAGTTGCTATGTCTCATAATCGGTCGTGATCGAACATGATCACGACACAAATAAATTAAGTGGCAATGCGAACTCTGTTCTTAATCTTGAGAACGCTACGCCTTCTGCAAATGATTTCAGGTGACATATAACCTATCACATTGTAATGGTACTTGAATTACGTAACCATTACGGCATCTCACCTCAACCTCTCGATACCAGCAATATTCTACTGTGTTTCTGTAAAATAGTTAACATATTTCTGTGACAACATTCAGATATGATTTCATTAATGTAGAGAAACTTCGATACATCGATATGTACATATTGCAATGATAATATTCTTATGTGTATTTTTTCTATTGTCACTATGATCTTTGACGTACTTGTAACGCTGATTTTTGGGTGCGTGAGCGGTTATTAGAGAGTCAAGTCTTGGTCGTCATGTTGAAAAGACGCAAATTATAGTCGGTTTATGAAATGTGAACTTTAACAATGAGGAAGATATTTTCAAGTATGTTTTATATTGTGAAGTGATGTTTTGTGAGTTACGTGATATTGCAACAAAAGTGATAAAAAAGAAAGGTAACTTAAATTCGGAGTGCTGATTACTTTTTTACATCACCATTTTCTTAACTTGCAAAAGTTTAATCTTCAAGAATGGTTTATGAAACACATCTATAAAACTTTTGAATATCGCAGAATAACACCTAGGCCTCTTTGCACCCGAGCTTGGAATCATCACTGCCTAGATTTTCGACGATTGAGTTACGAGTTCACAACGAGACCAGCGTGGGAAACACGAAAAGATGAGTGCCTAGTTTATCCATTATTTCATGAAATGACTTTATTAACTGTGCTCTAATGACACCTGCCACATAATGTAATTTTGTTGTTGCCCGAAAATGCAATATGTAGCAGCTTGAGCAACACTACAATCATAATTAAATTTTACCTTTGTTGTGGTAGGGTTGTTAGACCATACAGTACATAAGTTTTTGAAAAGTCTTTGCTCTTCCCGCCAACAAGTGGTGCAAAACTCACAACAGGTTTCTGAATATTCACTAGAGAATCATAATTTAATCAAAATATAAACATATATTTTTTTGGAACACCACAAGGGGTGGTTCCATTGATTCCCTTTACACCACCATCTGAGTCAATTTCATGTTGATTATGAGAAGCGAGCTGTCTGGAAAGTTTTTCTCGGTCACACATTCGGAAACCACGAGATTCCAGCCCTGGATGTGGAGGTTCTGACATCCGCGGCTGAGGCGTCAAACGAAGAGGTGATATGTGAGTTGAAAGGGGTGTGATGCCCTTCCCATCCACTGGCATGTCCATGGTGGCGTTGTGCAGAATTGTGGCAAGATTTGGCGCCAACGTGACGTCATGAACCCAACTTACACTTCACGTGAACTTCTGAGCTGTAGCCTTGTTTTCGTCTGTGTCGACGCCTTGATGTCTGAAGATGCGCCGAGTCCGTGACGTCACACACGGCGCCATACATTTTCAGCACTACAGAGGAACGTTGTCGGCACCTTTAAGCCAAATTTCAAACTCGTGCGTCGCAACGGGAGACAATTAGGATGTTTCGAAAATGTGATCCTTCATTTTGATACGCAGCTTATGTCTTAAGTTGACTAATACTCACGATGTTCCTTTTCGAAATTTTCGCCTTCGTATTTATGTGAAAGAGTAGTGCCGCAAGTTGTAAATAAATACGTGCTTTATATCGACGTAATTTCCAATTTTAGATAAATGTGCATAGCACTTCTTGTTGTTGTGGTCTTCAGTCCAAAGACTCTCCATGTTACTCTGTCCTGCGCGAGCCATTTCATCTCCGAACAACTAATGCATCCTTCTGAATCTGCTTACCCTATTCATCTCTTAGTTTCCTTCTACGATTTTTTAGCCCCCAGTCTTCCCTCCAGCAGTAAACTGGTTTTCCTCTGATGTCTCAGAATGTGCGCTGTCAACCGATCCCATCTCCTAGTCATGTTGTGCTATTAATTGCTTTTCTCCCAAACTCTGTTCACAACTTCATTTGTCACGCGATCTACCCGTCTAATTTACTGCATTCATCTGTAGATCAATATTTCAAAAGCTTCTGCTGTGTCCTTGTCTAAACTGTTTATTGTTCTTGTGTCACTTCCATACATGCCTACACTCCACACAAATACCTTCAGAAAATACTCCCAACGCCTCAATCTATATTCGACATTAACAAATTTCAGTTCTTCAGGAACGCTTTTGTTGTCATTGCCAGTCTGTATTTAATGTCCTCTCTACTTCGGCCATCATCAGTTTGCTGCCAAAATACTAATTTAAGTGTCTCGTTCCTCAGTCTAAATCCCTCAGCATAGCCTGATTTAATTCGACTACATATCCCCCCCCCCCTCCATGAACCATAGACCTTGCCATTAGTGGGGAGGCTTGCGTGCCTCAGCGATACAGATAGCTGTTCCGTAGGTGCAATCCCAATGGAGGGGTATCTGTTGAGAGGCCAGATATACGTGTGTTTCCTGATGAGGGGCAGTAGCCTTTTCAGTAGTTGCAGTGGCAACAGTCTGGATAATTGACTGGTCTGGCCTTGTAACACTAATCAAAACGGCTTTGCTGTGCTGGTACTGCGAACGGCTGAAAGCAAGGGGAAACTACAGCCGTAATATTTCCCGAGGGCATGCAGCTTTCCAGTATGGTTAAATGATGATTGCGTCCTCTTGGGTAAAATATTCCGGAGGTAAAATAGTCCCCCATTCGGATCTCCGGGCGGGGACTACTCAGGAGGACGTTGTTATCAGGAGTTAAGACCTGGAAGAGCAGCTGAACCGAATGGACAGTGTCTTGAAAGGAAAATATTAGATGAACATCAACAAAAGCAAAACGAGGATAATGGAATGTAGTCGAACAAAATCGGGTGATGCTGCGGGAATTAGTTTAGGAAATGAGACGCTTAAAGTAGTAAAGGAGTTTTGCTATTTGGGGAGCAAAATAACTGATGATGGTCGAAGTAGAGAGGATATAAAATGCAGACTGGCAATGGCAAGGAAAGCGATTCTGAAGAAGAGAAATCTGTTAACATCGAGTATTGATTTAAGTGTCAGGAAGTCGTTTCTGAAAGTATTTGTATGGAGTGTAGCCATGTATGGAAGTGAAACGTGGACGATAAATAGTTTAGACAATAAGAGAATAGAAGCTTTCGAAAGGTGGTGCTACAGAATAATGCTGAAGATTAGATGGGTAGATCACATAACTAATGAGTAGGTACTGAATAGAATTGGAGAGAAGAGAAATTTGAGGCACAACTTGACTAGAAGAAGGTAACGGTTGGTAGGGCATATTCTGAGGCATCAAGGGATCACCAATTTAGTATTGGAGGGCAGCGTGGAAGGTAAAACTCGTAGAGGGAGACCAAGAGATTAATACACCAAACAGATTCAGAAGGATGTAGGTTGCAGTAGGTACTCGGAGATGACGAAGCTTGCACAGGATGGGGTAGCATGGAGAGCTGCATCAAACCAGTCTCTGGAATGAAGACCACAACAATAAACAACATTCCATTATTCTTGTTTTGTTTTTGTTTATGTTCATCGTATACCCTCCTTCTAAGACAATGTCCATTATGTTCAACTTCTCTTCGAAGCCCTTTGGACTGTCTGACGGAATTTCAATGTCATCAGTAAACCTCAAGGCGTTTAATTCTTTTCTGTCAAAATTAATTCCTACTCCAAATACTTCTTTGTTTCCTTCACTGCCCTCATTGTACAGACTGAATAGCATCGGGATACGCTACAAACCTGTCTCACTCCCTTCTCAACCACTGCTTACCTTGCATGCACCTCGACTCTTTTTGCTGCCGTCTGGTATCTGTAAAAGTTGTAAATAGCCTTTTTGCTCTCTGTATTTTACCTGGGATACCTTCAAGCTATCAGCCAGAGTATTCCAGTCAACATCGTCAAAAACTTGCTCTAATTCTACAAATGCTATATACATACGTTATCCTTTCCTTAACCTGTTCTGTAAGAGAAGTCGTAGGGTCAGTATTCCCTCGCTTTTTAGCACATTTCTCCGGAAACCAAAATGATCTTCACCGAGGTCGGATTGTACTGACTTTTCCATTCTTCTGTAAAGAATGTGTGTTAGTATTTTGCAACCATGACTCATTAAATACATTGTTCGATAATATTCACACCTGTCAGCAGCTGCTTTCTTAAGGAATTGGAATTGTTTTATTTGTCTTTAAGTCCGGGAGTATTTCGCTTGTTTCATGCAAGTTGCCTCCAAATGGAAGAATTTTGTTATGGCTGGCTTTCCGATGGCTATTAGTAATTGTAACGAAATTTAATCTATTCCTGAGCTTAGATTCGACTTAGGTATTTCAGCGGTCCATTAAATTCTTCTCGCAGTATCATATCTGCCATCTACATCTATATCCCCTTTCGTTTTTATAAAACTGCCTTGAAGTACATCTCCCTTGTATAGATTCTCTACATACACTTTCCACCTTTCAGCTTTCCCTTCTTTGCTTGGTACTGATTTTCATATGAACTCTTGATATTCATACAGCAGCTTCTCATTTCTCCAAATGCTCTTTAATTTTCCTGTAAGCCGCATCTATCTTTCCCCTGGTGATACATACTTCTAAATCCTTACATTCGTCCTCTTCCCATTAGTGTTTAGTCATTTTGTAGTTACTGTCAATCTAATTTTTTAGAAGTTTTTACACATCAATTAAATTCAATATCTCCGTGATATCCAAGGATTTCTACTAGGCCATGTCCTCTTACCTATTTGATCCTCTGCTGTCTTCACTATTTGACCTCTCAGAGCTATCCATTGGTCTTCTACTGTACTATATTCTCCTGTTCTTGTCAGTTGTTACCTAACGCTCCCTCTGAAAGTCTCAACAACGCCTAATACTTTCAACTTATCCACGTCCCAGCTTCTCAGTTTCCTAATTTCTTTGCAATTTCTTTACTTTTAATCTACAGCTCATAAAAAAAATTGTTGTCGGATTCCACTTCTGCTCCTGGAAATCTCTAAGAATTTAAAACCTCGTTCCGTCTTATAATTATGTAATCAATCTGAAACCTATCGGCGTGTCCACGTCTCTTCCGCGTACATAACCTTTTTTTCATGACTCTTAAACCAAGTGTTAGCAAGATTAGATTAGGCTCTGTGCAAAAGTGTACCAGGCGGCTTGCTCTTTCGTTCCTTTCCACCAGTTCGTATTCACCCATTATTTTTCCTTTTCTTCTCTCACCTACTATCTTCTTCTCTTCCCTCACCTACTATCGAACTCCAGTCCCCAACCACTACTAAATTTTCGTCTCCCTTAACTATCTAAATAATTTACTTTACCTCATCATACATTTTTCAATCTCTTCATCACTAATGTGGTGGTGGTGAGGGCGGGGGACTTTGTGTCTTTCTAGGCTACAATAATGCGCTCACTATGGTGTTCGTGGCAGCTTAATCGCATTTCTGTTTTCTTATTCTTAATTTAACCTACTCTTGCATTACTCCGGCATAGCTCTTAGGCATAATATTTCTTTTAAGAAATTCAAGTGATGAATCGAAGGGCAGAAGCACCTGTGTTTCCTTGGACTTTTCCCTGAATTAAATTCACCTTGCGAAATTTTTAAATTCTCAGCCTGTATCTGAGGAGTTTCCATTTAGTTTTTGCTATTTTAACAGAAAGATGGAAGACAGGAAGATCAGGCTTCAATGTCTCGTCAACATGGAAGTCGTTAGAGGTTGTTAACAGAATGAAAAATGGGCAGCAAGTTTGTTTGCGTGGCCATCCTCCGCAGCAAGCACAGAAATACATAACATAACGAAGTTACAATATTTACGTTGTTAAAACTATAGTGTTCGGACAGGTAGCTACAATTAGTGCCATAAGAATAATAGTACACCATAAATAACAAGGATAAACATAGTGAAGAGTGTCAAAAAGTTCGGAATACAAAATTGTGCTTATGTTTCTGAAATAGAGTTGTGGTCCAGCCTCCAGAGCAGATGAGAGGAAAGGCAGATCCCAGCAAACTATGATACTGAAGACGCCTTAGAGTAAGAGAAAGGTAAAACGCATCTGGGAGAAATAAATTAAGTTGCAACAAGAAAAGGCGGTTTTATTTACAAAACAAGTAGGAGAACTCGGGGCAGAACGGGATAGCGGGGCATAATGGGAAATTGCTCTTTTCTAGACTGGACAGTGTTGCAACCTGTTGTATGGCCATGTAACTATTTCTCCGAATGGAAGGGAAGTGAGGGCAGGCATTCTGATTTAGTTTGAAGTGCGAGATCTAAGTGAATTGTCCGTCACGTTACCGCTTGCGTTGTTCTAACGTTTGGTGAATTTCAACGCCAGGTAAGCTGTTAATTGTTAATTGTATACCCTAAAATGACACATTCCCTGAAAGTGCATGGCATATGTCATACTTTAGTTATTTAATGCGTTTAAATATGTCAGTTATTACACTCCATGAAAGTTGTTAACCTCAAAAGTGCTCTTGGGGCGGAACGGGACGGGGCAGAATGGGATAGTGTACCGTTCTGCCCCGTCATATTTTGATGCAAGAAGAAAGCAAACCCAGCCTGGATGTTCATGGATACCAGACTCTCCCAAAGAGCTATGTTCGCCGCAAAACTCAGCTTTCCAGATATCGCCCGAGGCTGTCATTACAATCCCACTAATCTGTCAAAATACACGGTGGACTACAAGACGAAAAGGAAAAACCGAAGTATTAACTGATTCTGCTTATAAGAAGGAACTGCAGAATGCTGTCGCACGTAAAGTAGGCCTACAGAAAGGAGGAGGATGCGCAAATATGAACAATGTCAGCACAGAGACGTCAGGTGCAATGCAACTTAAGGCAAAAATATTAAACTGTGCACCCAAAAAAACCAAACAGGGGACATCAAAGACCTTAAGAAAAATAAAAGGAAGAAGATGATGGACAAGAGAGAATCAGAGAGAGATGATACTGAGGGTCTCTACTGTGGGGACTTCTACTCCGTTTCTAATGAGGGCTGGGTCGCATGCCAGAGTGGACACACAAATCATGTGCTGGCATAGACAGTGAAGATGAAGAGGAAATACTGATTTGTGACTATTGTCGAAAGGGCTAGTAGTTAGTGGTTTGGTGGGTATTAAGCTTTGTACATTTTTCAGAATGACAGCAAAATATCTTCTTATTTTGAAGAATGACTTTTTAATTGTTTAAATTACACATTCCTTAGTCTGAACTGCCTGTTACACAACATTTTGTCATAGTTTAATACGATATTCGTAATTCAAATGCAACGTTTATGCAACAATTTAAAAAAAAATACCCTTATCTCATTTTGCCCCGTGGGTGGGGCGCAACGGGAAATATGCAAGACTTTCTTTGAAAAATTGTAAAATATGCAAAATGTATTGTTTTAAGTGATTTTAAAATAAGGTACATTAGGTTACACTACAAGGTGTTTTTGTGGTGTCACCGCCAGACACCACACTTGCTAGGTGGTAGCTTTTAAATCGGCCGCGGTCCGCTAGTATACGACGGACCCGCGTGTCGCCACTGTCAGTACTTGCAGACCGAGCGCCATCACACGGCAGGTCTAGAGAGACTTACTAGCACTCGCCCCAGTTGTACAGCCGACGTTGCTAGCCAGGGTTCACTGATAACTACGCTCTCATTTGCCGAGACGATAGTTAGCATAGCCTTCAGCTGCTTTTGCTACGACCTAGCAAGGCGCCATTACCAATTGATATTGTGATTATAAAGCCTGTACAGTAACGAGAGATGTTCTACAAATGTGGATTAAAGTTAAGTATTCCAGAAGCTACGTACTTTTCTTTATAGCATTCATTACGTATCCTGTTTCAGACCTCACGCCAGCCTGCGTGAGCTTATAGCGTGCATTTCGGTCTCCTCCAACAAAACAGTGTTGGCACGTCTGCCGACACTTCAGATTTTTTATCACTTGAAGAAGTGTTTCCTTGAGTTCCCTTATTTTATAGAAATTGTTAAACATTAAGTATCCCGTTCCGCCACGAGTTCCCCTAACAATCGGCAGATTTAGTATACTGATACCCTCAAATACTGTAGGACAGTTGAACGAATTGTTATCGATCGATGCAGGTGTCCCCATAATTGTTCTTCACCCCCCCCCCCCCCTTCCCCCGTCCTCTCACACTTCCCCGCTCCCGACGGCAACTGAGTTAGAACTCTGCGACAGTTGACGCGCTAGGTCTTAGATAAGATGGCTGCAGCTATTCACTGTCAGCCACTCTGTGCTATTACGTAGAAAAATGACCTCATCATTTTATTGACATTGTTTCGACAGTGCAATGACTCGTCGGGTTTTGAAACAGAGAAGAAGTCGGAGATAACAACTCATCTCATAAATAGCGACAGACATTTAGGAGAGTTTGTTTTTCTTTACCCGGGGAACTGAAAATTCACTGAAAAATTTTACACGTTACAAAATGAACGGTAATACACTGCCTCATGCGCTGTAGAAGATAGGGTGAAATTTCGAAACGGAACACAAATTTCCGAAAGAGTATGATAGCGGAAGAAAAATTGTGTACAGCGATAATGTAAGAGGCCAGCGACTGTAGCCGAGTGGTTCTAGGCGCTTCAGTCCGGAACAGCGCTGCTGCAACGGTCGCAGGTTCGAATCCTGCCTCGGGCTTGGACGTATGTGATATCCTTAGGTTAGTTAGGCTTAAGTAGTTCTAAGTCTAGGGGACTGATGACCACAGATGTTAAGTCCCATAGTGCTCAGAGCCATTTTGATAATGTAAGATACAATATTGCACACTGTTTTGGTGCAAAATTCACTGCTTCCAAGTCATTATAGTCGAGCATTTACAGTTTCAGTTTCACACATTTTCGGTATATATACAGGGTGTTACAAAAAGGTACGGCCAAACTTTCAGGAAACATTCCTCACACACAGGGAAAGAAAATATGTTATGTGGACATGTGTCCGGAAACGCTTACTTTCCATGTTAGAGCTCATTTTATTACTTCTCTTCAAATCACATTAATCATGGAATGGAAACACACAGCAACAGAACGCACCAGCGTGACTTCAAACACTTTGTTACAGGAAATGTTCAAAATGTCCTCCGTTAGCGAGGATACATGCATCCACCCTCAGTCGCATGGAATCCCTGATGCGCTGATGCAACCCTGGAGAATGGCGTATGGTGTCACAGCCGTGCACAATACGAGCACTAAGAGTCTCTACATTTGGTACCGGGGTTGCGTAGACAAGAACATTCAAATGCCCCCATAAATGAAAGTCAAGAGGGTTGAGGTCAGGAGAGCGTGGAGGCCATGGAATTGGTCCGCCTCTACCAATCCATCGGTCACCGAATCTGATTTTCAGAAGCGTACGAATACTTCGACTGAAATGTGCAGGAGCTCCATCGTGCATGAACCACATGTTGTGTCGTACTTTTAAAGGCACATGTTCTAGCAGCACAGGTAAAGTACCGCGTATGAAATCATGGCGGTGAATCGAGGAAGTACGGTACATACTGACGAAAGTAAAATGAGCTCTAACATGGAAATGAAGCGTTTCAGGACATGTCCACATAACATCTTTTCTTTATTTTTGTGTGAGGATTGTTTCCTGAAAGTTTGGCCGTACCTTTTTGTATTACCCTTCATACAGCGGATTAGCACTCGTGTATTACGAAAACGTATTCAGACTACTCATTCAGACTCTTCTCTCATCGATATCAAGTCAATATCAGTTGCCCAAAATACTTACGTAAAACTTTTTTATGCAATTTCTGTTCCGCGAAAAGTACGCAGTTTTCTTCTGTTAAATGTATCACAGCCTCACAGAGGCCAATTTAGCAATATGTTTTATTACCTTTCTCTTATTCTTCCTTCATGAAGACAAATCTGATTTCCGTTGCTGTTTATCTTTGCCAAATGCAATTAGTTTAGTGATATTTATAAACCAATCAGAATATCTGTACCTTTGATTCTCAAGTAATACTCTTTTAAACAATTGTATTTATTTCTCTTTTTAAAGTAGGTAGTCATAAAGTAACTACAATATTTAGGTAAAATTTACTGCAATTATGACCAAATAGAGTATATTCATAATCTTTCCTTTCATTTAAGAAGCCTTGCAAGTTATTATTTCTCACTTATCTCTAGTTTTGACGTAATAAGACATCGTAGAAGGGTAATGTATTTTGATTTGTAAGTCGGGAACCGAATTTTGCTTAAGTACCGTAGCTTTATGATATTTCTTGTAATTTCAATAAGCAGTATATCCAATTCGTCATAAGTGTACGAGGGCCACAAAAATTCTAAATTCCCATAGACGGACAGTAATCATCAACGAAAAAAAAAAAAATGGTTCAAATGGCTCTGAGCACTATGCGACTTAACTTCTGAGGTCATCAGTCGCGTAGAACTTAGAACTAATTAAACCTAACTAACCTAAGGACATCACACACATCCATGCCCGAGGCAGGATTCGAACCTGCGACCGTAACGGTCGCTCGGTTCCAGACTGTAGCGCCTAGAACCGCACGGCCACTCCGGCCGGCCATCAACGAAAAGGCCAAATAAAAAATCCTAGGAGCCGCAGCCATTTTGGTCTACCGAGTTCGAGAGATACCAAACCGTCTTGGCTTGTCCTCACTTATTTCTTTACTTTAACTGCCCTCACAGGGAAATGATGACAGAAAGGTGAGTGGGTATCAAGGGCTTTAATTACTCTTTGCATAAATTAAATCAGGCGATATGTTTTACTCCGTCTGCTATATTTTCCAAGTTCTGTCGGTGGACATTCTGAGCAGACAGGGCACAGGAGAGGATAGTTGTGTGCGGCGACCTGCACCGGGTTCCAGGAATGTCGGGGACAAGCGATAATAGCGGCTGTCGGGGCCGCTCTCTTTCAAAGGCGCCCTCGGCTATCCCTCGGCCGGAGAGAAGGCAAAGAGGATTGCGTGGAATCTGCCAGCAAGTTGCCCTTGTGCGTGGGCCAGGGCAGTCGGGCTTTGTATAGTTGTGTTCTTAGAATCACGGCTCGGTGACAACAGGGTGTCTTCTATTTCGTGGATTTTTGGAGGGTTGTGTGCGGGGATTTCTACCTTTATGAATGGTGTGCAACCGGCCACTATTGGCAGTCATGCGGCTTGATGTGGTGGTTTATCTTAATTTTATGGTTTGTGTAGAGAACGGAATTTCTTGAGTAACTTATTCTGGACCACCAGGGAGAGGAGATGTGAAGTACAGACCAAACATCAGTCGAGTTAAGAGTATTCAATCTCTTGGTAGCCCAGACGAAGTACGTATAAGTGCTGATCTGGATCCCCGGTCAGCGAAGCTCGGGTGCGATACCGCGACTTGTCGGAACATGGTCCACGGCCGCAGCTCGTCAAGTTGATCACCAGTCCTGATTGCAGTGCAGCTCTTCGCCTATAGCTGACCGAAAATGAATCGATCACAGCGATTGGTAAAGTATTAGGTAGCTTCGGCAATGCAGGGACTCGGTTATTTTGAGCGCCCAGCACTACAAGAAGAACTTTCCATACACGTTCTGAGGTGTGGGGTTGATCTGTTATTCTGTTATTCTGCGCAACGGATTAATCTGAGATGTACCCTTTACCCTTTGGCTCCTGCAAGATGCAATTTCCACCCCCACACTACTACAGAAGTCAGGCAGACGCTCCTGACGTTCGAAAGAGAAATGCCTGAAAAACTTTCAGCAATAAATATCTTCTGGAGTCGTCCGCCGTAAGGAAATGACACAAAAATTCACAAAATTTCTTACGTAACTAGTGGGATGCTTGGGTACTGGAGTGCCAGTTAGTGTAAGAAAAACATGAAACTAACAAAAGTTATTATTTATTTTGCTAAAACTCTGAAAAATCACAATGGCACTTTTAGTTATAAATTGAAAAAGTTATATCCTGGTTCTTTTCGGAATGTGAAGTTACCTCTAAAGGATAGGAATCGCTAACGAAATTTCTATACAAAGTTTAAGATGGTTGTTGACTTGGCAGAATGGGTGAGAGGCGCGCCTACTCAACTTGAATAATTATGCTTTAGATTGTTGCTAGGTATGGTCAAGGCTGTTGCGTGTGAAATGCAGTGAAGTGTACTGTTGTGGAGGAAATATGGGGCTCGCAATAGCTGTAGCGCACAATACCGTAAGCTGCGATGACTGCTGTCTGTGCCGCTCGCTGCTGACAAATAAGATAACTCTCGTTCTATCTGGATTGACCTTCACCAAGCAAACTCTCCTTATGTCTTGATGAAGTTAAGGATTCCTATTCGCCCCCAATCTAAGTATTGACGTGGTACACCCGTCAGATATCCAGTCCACCGCGATGCCACTCAAAATTCGCTCACAGGCATTTAACTATAACTCTGTCCGTTCACACCGCACAATAAGTGTGTCAGCCAACACAGTCAACAACACTTAATCGCAAGGACTCAATATAGAGTCGCCCTTCGATTCACTCTCGACAGAGGTGCTCTCCCAGTGAAGTACTAAGGAGAGACTTGTTCCTCGCTCCAAGAGCGACAACGGAACAGCACCTCTCCATGCCAGATATGAGGGGGTATATCTTTCGGTCTCTTCCATTATTTCTTCAGCTCAAGGCGTCAGAAATATCGTCTGCCAATCAGCATTGCTCTTCTAAAACGCGAGAATGACGTTTCGTTTAAGGTGACCAATCCGAATACCTGTAGCTTTGGCGTTTGGCGTTTGCTATCTCCCTGTGAAAATCTCTGAAACTGCATGCTATGTGTAGACAATGCATAGGCTGGCCACTCCCACACAATGTATCGGAATTTGCTTTTAAGCCAAACACGGGGTTGTTCCCCCCTTTCACTCGGGCCCACGCTACACGGGTGGTCACTGGCTGACATAGGCTGGGTTGTTCTCTGAAGGGACCGGCGTCCCGTTGTGCGGTTTCTCTCCCGAACTAAAAGCTTCTGTGACCGTCGTGTCTGGAATGTATGTGTGTACGCCAGCCTCGAGTATTTCCACCACGATGCGCTTACTTGTTACTTGCATATCGTTCACATGAATTCATACAACACTGACTTTATCTTATCGAGTTTGGGTTCGAATGAAGCGTCTTGATGTGCGGAATATGATTGTGAGGGCGGAATAAGTAAGCAACGAAGGCAATTAGACATCTTACAACGTTACAGAGAATACACAGATGCCTTTATACTTAACCCTTTGACAAATCTGCAATATCCGACCAAATGTACCCTAACAGACGCAAAGAGACATCCATATCAGTGTAGGTGCACTCCATATGGAAAACAATGGTAAGAAACTTGTTCTGCTAGAGTAATTAGAAAGCGTCTGACAACTTGTTGAATGAACAAACAGAGTTTAGCAGTCAATATTTTTTCAGTAACTTTAAAGGTTTATTATTCTTACAGAAACAAGAATTTAATAATGTAACCATTTCATAATCATCTTCACAACACGAGACGCAGATTTTACTCAAATCGGAGAGCTAGTTTCACCTCGCCACCAGGCGAGGTTTCTCTGTAACTGTATCAAGGGAGATCTTCACGAACTCAGGAGCAAATTTTCACTGTAGGAACTAGATGATTTTCCACTGTCAAATGCTCTCACCTTAAATATAGCTTAAGGACTAAAAATTCGTCTGTGCCCAACCACTAAAAAGCAACAAATCAATCCCAGAGTGTACCGCAGAGTAATAAAATTTAGTTACCTCTTAGTGTGCGTCCAGAAACTCCATCAATACGCCGTTTCCAGTCTGTTATCGTAAATCAACTACTCATAATTACAGTCATTAACTATTGATCCACACAGCCCGTAAAAAGACTATTATACCAATAAATAATTACGCAAACCCGTTAAACATTTACCAGCTACTAAAGGTACCCACCATATGAGTTGTTACGTGACTCTGTCAACCATGACTCTAAAAGATCAGATCCTCCAAACTTTATCTTCGAAGGATAAGCGAAGCAATATATGTCGTCGATAGTCTCTTCCATTACGATACATCGTATTCAGCAGGTTGCTGCGGACAGCTATCATACTCAAGACTATCCATTCACAACCTGAACCGACCTTCCGTTCGGCTGAAACGGTACTGCGACTGAAAACCAAAATATGAGAACTGCGACGCCCATTTTACGATACAGAAACACAGGCCGACAATAGCGCAATAAGTGGCCTGGCAGAGAACTTCGAATTTGGGTAAATATGGTACGATAATCTGTATTCTTGCTCTGTGAAATACGAGTACTAGATGATAGTACTTTTCATTTTTCTTTGGAGTTGATCTGGTAGTCGGTGGTAAAGTGTATTTATTTGTAAAATCGAATATTTCAGTTCTGACCATGTGCATGTTATCAAATGGAAATTATGCTCCTGATTATGGTCTTCTAGGGTGCGTGGCCCTCTTTCAATTGTATTGTAAGTATGTTGTTTGTATTCTGTCTAAATTTTTCTGTCATTCGTAATATCGAATGGAGTAAATGATACGATATTTGTTTTTGTTTCACATGAAAGAGAAGCTGGTATTCTGTGGACACAGGTCTGTTTGTTATTGCTTATGAGTCTGTATGGAAATGCTCGATTTAAAAGAGTATGTATATTGTTCGTATTCTGCGTAATTTTATTCCCATCCGTTTTTCATAGATGCGCATTTAATGGAGGCCACCGAAATTTTCATTGACTTCTGCCAAAATGTACACTTTGTAGTACCTGGTAACAACGTGTGGAAACATTTGCGTAATTACTCTCACATTTTTAACATTTCCATGAAAAAACGTTCTTTTCACTAAGGCTACAGAGAATACACCGGCAAATCAGAATTACTTGCTCATTCCGTGACAAAATGCAATAAAGTTCAATATCAGTTTTATCAAAATCTGCTAACACGGAGTTCCCCATTAAATGCGAGAAAGAACGGAACGGATTCCAACGAAAATAAAGTAGGATAAGAACAACATACTTAAATGCATTTAAATCTAGCACTCCACACACTGATTTGTAAGCAATAACAACTGAAGTCCACGGAATACCATACGATGGAAGCAGTTTCTGTTTCACAGAAAATAAAAACAAATATGGAATCATTTACCCCACCCAGTATCGCGCATGCCTGCAGAACACAATCAGAATACGAGCAACACCTTTACAATGCAATTCAATTAATGCAATACATATGAGAAGTCGTAATCACAGGTACAATGTGATGAGACCATCTCCTGTTAACTACTAAATGAAAACAAACACAGAAGACACAAGCAATAAGAAAGCGAGATTATGGACTTGTAGCGCTCCAAGTGGCCTGGTAGCGAACCAAGGTCGTGTTACCAAAAGCCCCTGTAAGAGTTTCACCCTCGTGAAACTGCCCATCTAGACCATCTTAAAACAATTTGGAACCATCAATTTTAACAAATGCACAGCTCCACTTTTCCTTTGGCAGTTCAAATGTTGTTGATGGAGGCCGTTGTCTCCAATCTCAGAGGACAGCTTCGAAAGTAGGCTGTGAGCTTCGTGTACTAAGAGATGACAGGTTGCAGCGCACTGCAGCACCTGTCGCACAAGTGCGTACTCTATGAAATCTACAGCACAGTTATAGAACTCATCTTAGGAAATTTTTACAAGCATTGTCCCTTAAATTTTCCGTGAATATTAAACCTAATTCCGAGTGCTAATTCAATTTAAAGAAGTGAAAAAAAGAAAAGAAAAAGAAGTGCATTTTCAGATTGACGCACGGTGATTGGTAGAAGCCGACCTCGGGGAAGATCAGCTCGGATTCCGGATAAATTTAGGACCCTAAGAGTTCTCTTAGAAGACAAATTTACTTTAATGGCATTTGTAAACTTAGAGAAAGCTTCTGACAATGTTGCCTGGAATACACTCTTCGAAATTCTGAAAGCAGCAGTGGTACAATACTGGCAGCGAAATGGTATTTATAAATTTTACAAAAACCAGATGCAGTTATAACAGTTGAGGAGCAAGAGAGAGAGGCAGTGGTTGCTGAGAGGGTCAGGCTGTAGCTTATCCTTGGTATCTCCGATTAGTTCATCAAGCAAGCAGTAAGGAAACAAAAGGAACGAGTTAAAGTTCAGGAACAGGAAACAGAAAATTTTTAGGTTTCCGATGATATTGTAATTCAGTGAGAGACAGTAAAGGTCTTGAAAGAGCAACTGAATGGAATGGACGGTGTGTTGAACATCAACAAAAACAAAATGAGGATAACAGAATGTAGTCGAATGAAATCAGGCGATGTTTGAGGGAATTAAATTAGGACACGATACACTGAAATTAGTAGACGAGTTTTGCTGTTTGAGCAGTAAAATAACTGATGATGGCCGAAGTAGAGAGGATATAAAATGTAGACTGTCAATGGTAAGAAAAGAGTTTCTGAAGAAAATAAATTTGATAGTACCGAACATAGGTTCAAGTTTTAGGAAGTCGTTTCTGACGGTATTTGTACGGAGGGCATCCTTGTATGGAAATGAAACGCGAACGACAAATAGTTCAGTTAGAGAATAGAAGCTTTTGAAATGTGGTGCTACAGAACAATGTTGAGGATTAGACGGGTAGATCATGTAACCAATGAGGAGGTATTGAATAGCATTAACGAGAAAACAAATTTTTGGCACAGCTTCAAGAAAAAAAAGTGTCCGTTGACGGAAGAAGGTCTGCAACATCAAGGAATCACCAATTTGGTGTTGCTGGGAAGTGTGGAGGGAGCGTGGGGGGGGGGGGGGGGGAATTATGGAATTTTAAAGGGAGACCAAGAGATCAATACAGCCAATACAGCAAGCAGGTTAAAAAGGATTAAGGTTGCAGTAGTTATTCCGAGCTGTATAGGCTTGCACAGTACAGGCACAGTACAGAAGACCATAAAAAGGACACCATACTAGTCTTTGAACTGAAGACCGCAACCACAACACACAGTGTTTATTATGTTACTAAATTTTCCACACGAAAATTACTTACCAAAGACTAATCCAGGACTGTAGGTGATTTCGTTCGGTAGTTTAAAATGGTTACAACGTATTTAATCTGTTTATGACAACCTTGACGTTACTGCCTCAGGCAGCCATATCGTTCACTCCCATGCCTCACTTATTAATTAGGTAGGTTAATTTTAGCTGATTTGGTGTAAGTGATGAAATGAATTGTAGACAACTGGCATTTATTAACTGGCTTTTATATCTAAATTCTGAATTGATTGACAACCATAGTAACTGCTCTCAATAGTAAAAGATCGTATACAATAAGCAAATTAAGTTTCTTTTTTAAAAAAAAATCGTTCTTTTAATAACAACAGTATTAAGATGCAGGGCACTGAAGCACTACGTGCATCTTCGGTGCAACAGGAACGAGACCCGAACGGAGTGTTTCGACCTGTTACAGTTGGAGTGTCGTGAGGGACGTGAAGAGGTGAACGGGCACTTTACAGGGCCTACACATTTCGGTACCGCACAGATAAAATCTTATTTACTCACCAGGTATGATAATATTAATGTACTCCGACTCAGCGTGCAATGCAGAACAGACTGTGTGAGTAGCAGTTACTTTATCATGAACCGTATACAAAGTTTGGTGAGCTGTATCATCATTGAAAAATGCAAACTTTCACGGCGGCAAATGTCACAGTCTATGAAATATTCCTGGCCGTTATGCTACGGCCGAATTGATTTCACATTAAAACCCAACGTTTCGTCCCTATGTACGGACGACTTTCTGAAGTGGGATCAAGGTACATCTACATCGAAACTGCAAAGAAACTGGTATAGGCATGGGTATTCAGGTACAGAGATATGTAAATAGGCAGAATATGGCTCTGCGATCGGCAACGCCTGTGTAAGACAACAAGTGTCTGGCACAGTTGTTAGATCGGTTACTGCTGCTACAATGGCAGGTTATCAAGATTCAAGTGTGTTTGAACGTTTTGTTATAGTTGGCGCACGAGCGATGGAATACAGGTAGCGGTGAAGTGGAATTTTCCCCGTACGACCATTTCACGAGTTGTACCCAGCGGCCGGAACAAGATCCTGCAAGAAGGGGACCAATGACGACTGAAGATAATCGTCCAACGTGACAGAAGTACGATCCTACCGCAAATTACTGCAGATTTCAACAATTGTCAGCGTGCGAACCATTCAACGAAACATCATCGTGAAAGGTCTCTGTTGGATGCCTTTCATGTTAATTTCTTAAATCTGTTGTCATTTACAGCATAAATTCCTCTTCTAATTTTACTGTGGTGTTTCTGACTATCTGGGAGGAGACTGAGCAGTGAAACGTGTTACTTTTACACATAAACAAGAACGATCTGTCACACTACTACACTTTAAAGCACAGTTTATATGTAATTCATGTCACACAGTCTCATACGGAACCTACATCCGCTTTCTTTTATATACCGTATACGATAAGATACTGTCATCCCCCTTCCCTTCTGTGTGAGAGGATGAATGAGCAAATGTACTTCTAGTTGCATTACACCACAAATTAATGAGACAACGTTACAATCGACATGGGTTTTCGTAGCCGAAGGCCCACTCCTCCACCCTTGCTGACAGCACGGCACAAAGCTTTACGCCTCGCCTGGGCCCGTCAACACCGACATTGGATTGTTGATGAGTGAAAACGTTGCCCTGTCGGACGAGTCTTGTTTCAAATTGTATCAAGTGGATGGACGTTTACGCGTATGGAGAAAACCTCATGAATCCATGAACTCTACATGTCAGCAGGGTCAGCAGGGGACTGTTTAAGTTGCTGGAGGCTCTGTAACGGTGTGGGGCGTGAGCAGTTGGAATGATACGACTCTGACACGTACATAAGCAAAATGCGACACCCTACAAATCCATAATTGCTACAGAGTGGCTCCAGTAACACTCTTCTGAGTGTAAACACTTCAGCTGGCCGCCAAACTCCACAGACATGAACATTATTGAGCCTGCCTGGCTTGCTTTGCGACTTCCTGTTCAGAAGAGATTTAGACCCCCTCGTATTCTCACGGATTTATGGACATCAGTGCAGGATTCATGGTGTCAACTCCCTCCAGCACTACTTCAGACATTAGTGGAGTCCATGACAGTGTTGCGGCACTCTTGCGTGCTCGCTGGGGCCCTACACTATATTAGGCAGATGTACAAGTTTCTTTGGCTGTTCAGTGTACGTCTGTGTCTTCTAACAACCCTACCACAACAAAGGTCAAAAATTAATTATGATTGTAGTGTTGCTCACGCTGCTACATATTGCATTTTCTGGCAACAACAAAGTTATATTAGGTGGCAGGTGTCATTAGAGCACAGTTAATAAAGTCATTTCTTGAAATAATAGATAAACTAGGCACTCATCTTTTTGTTTCCCACGCTGGTCTCGTTGTGAACTTATGGCTCAATCGTCGAAAATCTAGGTAGTGATGATTCCAAGCTCGGATGCAAAGAGGCCTAAGTGTTATTCTGCGATATTCAAAAGTTTTATAGATGTGTTACATAAACCATTCTCGAAGATTAAACTTTTGCAAGTTAGGACAATGGTACTGTAAAAAAGTAAACAGCACTCCGAATTTAAGTTACACTTCTTACTTTTGTTGCAATATCACGTAACTCGTTCCAAAACATCACTTCACAATATAAAATATACTTGATAATATCTTCCTCACTGTTAAAATTCACATTTCATAAACTGACTACAATTTGCGTCTTTTTAACATGATGACCAAGCTTGACTCTCTAATAACCGCTTACGCTCCCAAAAATCAGAGTTACAAGTACTTCAAAGATCATAGTGATAAGAGAAAGAATACACATAAGAATAATATCATTGCAATATATACATATCGATGTATCGAAGTAACTCTACATTAATGAAATCAAATCTGAATGTTGTCACAGAAATATGTAAACTATTTTACAGAAACACAGTAAAATATTGCTGGTATCGAGAGGTTGAGGTGAGGTGCCGTAATGGTTACGTAATTCAAGTACCATTACAATCTACACAGATGCGTCGCATGGCGAAGGATACTCTGCACCACTGCTGTGTAGTGATTCCCTTTCCTGTTCCACACGCAAACAGAGCGACGGAAAAAAGACTATTATATGCCTCCGAATGAGTCCAAATTCTTCGTATCTTATCTTCGTGGTCCTTATGCGCAATGTACCGTATGTTGGCGGCAGTAGAAACGTTAGGCAGTCAGCTTCAAATGCCGGTTCCCTAAATTTTCTCAGTAGTGTTTCTCGAAGAGAACGTCACCGTCCCTCAAGCGATTCCCATTTGAGTTCCCGAAGCATCCCCGTAACACTTTACGTGATGTTCGAAGCTCCTGGTAACAAATCTAGCAGCCCGCCTCTGAATTACTTCGATGTTTTCCTTCAGTCCGATCTGGTACTCAAGAACAGGTCGCATCAGTGTTCTACAAGTGTTTTCCTTTACAGGTGAATCACTCTTTCCTAAAATTCTCCCAATAAACCGAAGTCGACCATTCGCCATCCGTACCGCAGTCCTCACGCTCTCGCTCCATTGCATGTAGCTCTGCAACGTTGCGCCTACATATTTAAGAGACTTCACTGTGTCAAGCAGGACACTAGTAATACTGTATTCGAACATTACAGGTTTGTTCTTCCTACTCATCCACATTAACTTTCCGGGTGATCAAAAAGTCAGTATAAATTTGAAAATTGAATAAATCACGGAATAATGTAGATAGAGAAGTAAAAATTGACACACATGCTTGGAATGTCATGGGGTTTTATTAGAACCAAAAAAATACAAAAGTTCAAAAAATGTCCGACAGATGGAGCTTCATCTGATCAGAATAGCAATAATTAGCATAACAAAGTAATACAAAGCAAATATGATCTTCTTTACAGGCAATGCTCAATATGTCCATCATCATTCCTCAACAATAGCTGTAGTCGAGGAATAATGTTGTGAAAAGCACTGTAAAGCTTGTCCGGAGTTATGGTGAGGCATTGGCGTCGGATGTTGTCTTTCAGCATCCCTAGAGATGTCAATCGATCGCGATACACTTGCGACTTCAGATAACCCGAAAACCAATAATCGCACGGACTGAGGTCTGGGGACCTGGGAGGCCAAGCATGACGAAAGTGGCGGCTGAGCACACGATCATCACCAAACGACGCGCAAGAGATCTTTCACGAGTCTAGCAATATGGGGCGGAGCGCCTTCCTGCATAAATATCGTACGTTCCAGCAGGTGTTTATCAGCCAGGCTGAGGATGATGCGATTCTGTAACATATCTGCGTACCTCTCACCCGTCACGGTAGCAGTTACAAAACCAGAATCATGCATTTCCTAGAGGAAAAATGGCCCGATAACGGTAGATGTGGTAAATCCAATCCATACCGTGACTTTCTCGTCGTGCAACGGAGTTTCCACGACAGTTCTAGGATTTTCGGAAGCCCAAATTCTGCAGTTGTGGGCGTTGACAGACCCTCGGAGCGTGAAATGAGCTTCGTCGGTCCACAACACGTTACTCAACCAATCGTCATCTTCCGCCATCTTTTGAAACGCCCACACCGCAAATGCCCTCCGCTTCACTAAATCTCCAGGTAACAGTTCATGATGCCGACGGAGTTTGCACGGATAGCATCGGAGGCTACGCCTCAGTGCCAACCAAACAGTAGTGTATGGCATGCCGGTGCGACGTGCGACTGCACGAGCGCTGACTTCCCCGTGCATAGACGAACCCGCTAGAGTCTCCATTTCTTCCTGGACTGTCTCAGCAGCATTACGCCTTGTGCTCGGTCGGCCGCTATGGGGTCTATCGTCTAAACAACCCGCGGCTTCGAACTTCGAAATCATTCTCGCCACAGCTGCATTTGTCAACGGACCTTTACCCGTTCGAATCCATTTCCTATGGCGATAGGATCGTAATGGTGAACTAGCACATTCCCCATTCTGATAATACAGCTTCACTAAAAGCGCCTTTTCAGGTAACGTCAACATGCTGCGACTGCTGGCGCATCTGGTTCTCTCTCTCATTACAGCTCCTTTTATACACGATTGTCATGCGCAGTCACTGACTTTTTGCTGTCCAGCGCCATCTGTCTGACATTTTGTGAACTTTGTTTTTTTTTTGTTCTAATAAAACCCCATGTCATTCGAAGCATGTGTGCCAATTTTTACCTCTCTATCTACATTATTCCGTGGTTTATTAAGTTTTCAAATTTATACTGACTTTTTGATCACCCGGGACATTTTTCCACATTTAGGGCCAGCAGGCATTCATCACACAAACTGGAAATTTTATCTAAATCGTCTTGTACCATCCTACAGTTACTCAACTTCGACACCTTACCGTACAGCACAGCATCATCAGCAAACAACCGCAGATCGCTGCCCACCCTTCCCGGCAAATCATTTATGTATATAGAGAACAACAGCCGTACTATCACACTTCCCTCAGGCACTCCTGACGGTCCCTTTGTCTCTGATGAGCACTCGCCGTCGATGACAACATACTGGGTTCTATTACTCAAAAAGTCTTCGAGCGACTCACATATATGTGAACTTATTCGATCTGATCGTGCCTTCGTTAACTGTCTGCAATGGGGCACGATGTCAAATGCTTTCCGGAAATCTAGTAATATGGCATCTGCTCGTTGCCCTTCATCCGTAGTTCGCAGCATATCGTATGAGAAAGGAACAAGCTGAGTTTCGTACGAGCGAAGTTTTCGAAAACCATGCTGATTCGTGGACATAAGCTTCTCAGTCTCAAGAATGTTTATTATATTCTAACTGAGAAAATGTTGAGGAAATCTGCAGCAAACCGTAGCTAGGGATATTGATATGTAATTTTCCGGCTCCGCTCTTTTGCCTTTCCTATATACTACGTAGAATTAGTTGCGCTTTTTTGCAGTCGCTTGGAACTTCGTGCTAGGTGAGAGATTCATGATAAATGCCAGCTGGGTAACGGGGCCAATGCCTTAGTGTACTCTTGTAAAACCGAATTCGGACTCCATCCAGACCTGGTCGTTTATTTGCTTTCAAATCTTTCAGTTGTTTCTCTACGCCAGACATGCTTATTGCTATGTCTTCCATACGGGGAGTCTGTCCGATGGTCAGATGATGGTAAGTTTGTACGGTTCGCTTGTGCGAACCATTTCTTGAGCGTGAAGTTTAACACTTCGTGTGGTGTACGTACTGTAAGACCTTCGGTACACACCCATAAGATTATTTGACTTGTCGCTCTAACGAAGTAGGCGAGTGTCAGCAGTATGTCTCGTGGTCTTATCGTGGCGTGTTTATCTTCTGCCGTTAGGTCAGACGATAGAAATGCCACTTGCACGCTTAGAGTAGCAGATTGACGGTGACCAACATTAAACAGAACTTGATTAATTTTCACAAACAATTATTAAAATAATAACAAGCATAAATATAACTTAACTTGGTTCTGGATGCTATTTACAATTGACAATCTGAATTTCCTTTGGTCTTGGTACGTTAATCTTATTCTCACACATCTCTGATACTTGACAAAGTGACTATTCATTTATCTTTATGGCTATGTACAGGAATATGGTAATCTTATTAGGCGCAGACCGAAACTTGACTATAGACTGGTACAGACAAATGCAGACTGGTACAAACTGGTGCAGACTGGTGCAGACTGACTAATCAGAGGTCTGTACACTCGTTTAATACCTCACGCATTCAGGTATCACTGTGCAAGTGTGATCCACGTGGAGAAAAGTTTCTATGTTAGCAGCAATCTCATTGGCTGCGTTACATATTAATACGTGGATCAGCGGAAGCAGAATTTAGTCCGTCTCTAAGGTAGCGCCATCTCGTAGTGTGGAGACGGAGGAGCGCTGCGCCTACGCTGCTGTGCTTAGCAGGGCACGCTCTAGTGGGAAAGTTGTGTACGCGCTGACTACGCGGAGCCATGTACACAACACTTCGGCTTTCGTTTTGCTGTCTTCAACCGCCACACCAGATCAGTCAACAAGGGACTGAATGGAAACCTTGGCCCCACTTAGTAGCTTCTTTGGGTGTCCGATTCTCATCCTGGCTCGCTACTGACTGCAGAAAAATTCCATTATCGTGTGTTACCGCACTCTGACGTGACGTCACCTGCTTTGACTGCCCGAATGCGATTGGTCGTTGTCGGGTGCCGTCGTCCGCTCTTGCTGCCACCCCATGCTGGAGGAGTGGCAGACATCTTCTTCAGCACCAAGTCCAAACCTCATTCAGTTTCACACCCTTGTCCCTCATACTGAAATTCCTGGGGTGTTTAACAATATGTATGGCCTACCTGTAGAGCCGTTCGTGGTGCCCACTTGTGGCATCCTACCAAAATGAATGTGGCGGTCTCCTAGCTGCAAAGTATCTTCCACAACAGCTGGTCTGTCAGCCTCTCCTGTTTTATAGTAGCACTTGTGCTCTTCTATTAGTTTTCACAGATCCCTTTTAGTACCCACGTACACCGCCCCACAACTACACGGAATCCTATAAATTTCTGCTGTTTCCAGCAATTAGCGACGTCCTTGGTCAATTTTAGATAATTTAAAATCTTCCTGGTGGGTTTTTAGCTTGCCACGATGTTCCAATTTCTTCAATATTTTTCCTGTGTAGTCAGTGACGCTGTTAATTTTATTAATTACCACCATTGTTAATTGTGAACAATATTGCATGCGACTCTCTAGTAGATCATTTATCGTTTCTAAAATAATTGAAATACCACGATCGCTTCAATATCGTTTACTAGATGACCGGTTTCAGCACTCTGAAGGTGCCATCATCGGATCTGTGAAGGTATAACATAACAGGTTTGAGGGAAGGCTTACATGAGTTAATTACATACATTATAGAACCTTATGTAGATCATGGCACATGAGGCAGACCATTTGATAAAATCATTGTCATAACCAATAAAAAATAATAATTGGTTAAGACAATGATTTTATCAGATGGTCTGCCTCATGTGCCATGATGTCCATATGGTTTTATAAGTCTTAAACCACGTTTATATCCTCTCTACTTCGACCGTCATCAGTTATTTTGCTCCCCAAATAGCAAAACTCCTTTACTACTTTGAGTGTCTCATTTGCTAATCTAATTCCCTCAGCATCACCCAACTTAATTCGACTACATTCCATTATCCTCGTTGTTGTTGGCAAGGAAAGCGTTTCTGAAGAAGAGAAATTTGTTAACATCGAGTATAGATTTAAGTGTCAGGAAGTCATTTTTGAAAGTATTTGTATGGAGTGTAGCCATGTATGGAAGTGAAACATGGACGATAAACAGTTTGGACAAAAAGAGAGTAGAAGCTTACGAAATGTGGTGCTACGGAAGAACGCTGAAGATTAGATGGGTAGATCACATAACGAATGAGGAAGTATTGAATAGGATTGGGGAGAAGAGAAGTTGTCGCACAACTTGACTATAAGAAGGGATCGGTTGGTAGGACATGTTCTGAGGCATCAAGGGATCACCAATTTAGTATTGGAGGGCAGCGTGGAGGGTAAAAATCGTAGAGGGAGACCAAGAGATGAATACACTAAGCAGATTCAGAAGGATGTAGGTTGCGGTAGGTACTGGGAGATGAAGCTTGCACGGGATAGAGTAGCATGGAGAGCTGCATCAAACCAGTCTCAGGACTGAAGACCACAACAACAACAACAAGAATTCACGTTTCAGGTATGTGGTTCTGTAATATTTGTAATGTATATAGTTAACTCTTGTTAGCCCTCCCTCAAACCTGTTATGTTATATCTTCACAGATCCGATGATGGCACCTTCAGAGTGCTGAAACCGGTCATCTAGTAAACGATATAGAAGCGATCGGGGCTCTTCAATTGTTTTAAAAACAGTGTGGTCGCCCCACGACTCACCTTGTGTTCACTGCAAAATTTATCGTTTCATTTGTTAGAACTTCGTGATTTTACCTGCTACCTTCTTTTCAATTATAATTAAAAGTCACTGACATCCCTGAACTTTAAGTTGCACTGCTCAGTCTGTAGTTAGAGAGCCTCAGCCCAACCGCTAGTAACTCTCGTCGCAGCCTCACATCAACAGAGTCGGACATCGTGACCTATGTGCTCCTTCTGCGCTGGGAGACCGTCATCAGCGAGACATCATACTGGTGGAAGTTGAGGAACTTCTGCGTGTTCTACCTAGATGCAGCAGGACACAACTATGGCACGCCATGCGCTCTGCATTGTATGAAAAATGTGGATAGACACGTGAAATCTGTGTACTACAGCGGACGGAATACACAGAGCGCTAAGATGCTAGTTGTGAAGACACTGACACCTGCTTCCGTCGGGTTTCAGTTGTTGATTAGTTTCCGAAACAATAAGTGCCGGCCTCAATATCTGCCCCCTGTCAGTACCGTTCCACCGTATGATCTACATCTACATCTAAATCCAGATAGATATTCCTCAGCCGCGCGGGGTAGCCGCGCTTTCTCGCGCGCCTTGTCACGGTCCGCGAGGCTTACGCCGATGGAGGTTCGAATCCTACCTCGGGCATGGGTGTGTGTGTCGTCCTTAGCGTTAGTTAGCTTAAGTTAGATTAAGTAGTGTGGAAGCTTAGGAACCGATGACCTCAGAAGTTTGGTCCCATAAGACCTTACCAAAAATTTCGAAATTTGCACATACTCCTCAAACCACACTACGGTACGTGGCGGAGGGCGCCCTGTGCAACTACTTGTTGTTTCCTTCCCTGTTCCACTCACAAGTAGAGTGAGGGAAAAATGACCGTCTAAATGAATCCGTATGAGTCTTGATTTTTCGTATCTTATCTTCGAGGTCCTCACGCTAAATGCACGTTGGAGGGAGTAGAATTCTCGGCAGTCAGCTTAAAGTGCTGGTTCTCCCAATTTTTTCAATAGTGTTCCTCGAAAATAATATTGTCTTCCCTCCGGGGATTCGCATTCGAGTTTCGGATCCATCTCCGTAACACTTAGCTGTTGCTAGAACCGACCGGTAATAAAATCTAGTAGTTCGCCTCTGAATTCTTTCTATGTCTTCTTTTAATCTGAACTAATGTGGATCCCAAAAACTCTAGCAGTACTGAAGAATAGTTCACACTAGCATCCTTTACACACGAACCACACGTTCCTAATATTCTCCCAATATAATTACGCCGACCAACGGCCTTCCGTACCACAATCTTCACACGCTCATTCGATTTCATGTCGCTTTGCAACGTTTCACTCAGATATATAAACAACGTGACTGTGCCAAGGAAGACACTACTAATGCTGTATCCAAACACTACGGGTTCGTTTTTTCTACATTTAGAGCCAGATGACGTTGTAACTTAGGGGGGAACTCTTAGTATGGAAGGTCCAGGCCCTTACTAAGTGCCGGCCGGAGTGGCCGAGCGGCTCTAGGCGCTTCAGTCTGGAACCGCGCGACCGCTACGGTCGCAGGTTCGAATCCTGCCTCGGGCATGGATGTGTGTGATGTCCTTAGATTAGTTAGGTTGTAGTAGTTCTAAGTTCTAGGGGACTGATGACCTCAGATGTTAAGCCCATAGTGCTCAGAGCCATTTGAACCTTACTAAGTCACTCCTAAACACAACAACTAGCGCATCAGTTAATAACAATTTATTCAAACAAGCTTTTATAAAACAAATTAGAGGCAATCAACACGTGCTCGTTCTTAAGGCAATATCAAAATCTATAGTTACAACAACTTATTGGAGATTTCAATACTTAAGAAACACATTACTATGTGATGGTGATTTTACAAGGTGGCACATGTGTTCTCCCCTTTTTTTTATAAGGCAATAATCAATAATATGAAAATGATTTACAAAGCACACCAGTTTGTTACAAATCCAAAAACACAAGGAGCACAACAAGTTAATTAATGCAACTGATTCCCAAGCAATTAAAAACCTCCTTTTTTTACATATATATAAAATAAGTTCAATAACTACCAAACGGGCAGTGACGACAGGCTGCCATGGGCAAAAAGTGATTTAACTTAAAACCCCGGAAGCAGCACACCAGCCGTCCAAACAACACCCGAACGCCAGGGCCCAACCGGGAGCCACTTCCCATTAGACGACACATCACAGCTTCTGTGCACCGAAGCAGAACGTGGCGCCGCTCCCACATACTCCAACTCGCAGAAAAACTGGAACACAAACAGACCACAGAAAATACGGCGAACACCAAGCAAACATCAATTAATGTAAGTTAAGAACCAGTAAATAATAATAAAATTAAAAAACCCAATAAGTGCTATCAATAAAACGACTAAAATATCAGACTTTTACACTCTCATAGTTGGGCAAAGAATATTTTCACATATCATTAAGGCCGATAATGTGTACAAAGATGAAATGGTAATAATTTCAACACAATATTACGTTATTCAAATGCACAACTTCATCACAAACTCGGTTTTGTGCACTTTAATTTCCTTGCATAGGTCTGCAAGGTAACTGCCAATAGTGTAAGCTTGGTATGCAGAAAATTACAACTAGACTATGATCTAATATCTTCAATAGCTTACATTTACTACATCTTTTTGGGACGCTGATTTCCTTAAAGGAAGATGCGATCACACACCTTGCCGGCTGCTCTTACTTCAACAACACATACATTAGGGCAACCAACCAACCAACCAACAAGTGACAGTCGCTACAATGCAAAAGGTTCCACAAGAAAAAAGGCTCTAAAAATGGTTCAAATGGCTCTGAGCACTATTGGACTTAACATCTGAGGTCATCAGTCCCCTAGAACGTAGAACTACTTAAACCTTTTAACGTTGTTGGTTTAATTTGTGGTGTAAGCGGTACTGATAGCCAATAAAAGCTGGTTAAAAGCTGTGAACTATCTGAGGAAGTTAACCTTGCATTACTGGTCCACTGTTTCACCAGATATTCAGTCTGGCTTGCCAAATTCCCAACCAGACTAACATTAATTATAATCTTTTAATAGTCGTACGACCACTGGTGATATATATATATATATATATATATATATATATATATATATATATAATTTAAGTCAAAAGAAATAAATCAGTTTATATTTGGAAATTTATTTTAACATTGATCATTGAAATTTCAGCATATTAAACTTGAGTTATAACTAAGCTGGTGCCTTATTTAGGACTGTGAAAATGTGAGTTTGTAATCTTACGGAACACATCAAATATGGAGCCAAGATTGGGAGACTGCATACAACACTGCATTCATAAGATAACACACGAAGAACGTTGAAACATATGCAAGAGGAAATTAATCACAACCAACCGATTCAATTTTCACCCAAAGGAGTTACGTTCGTAGCACAATCCTGTACGTCGTGTAATTACCACACACTGGTATACTAAATTCATACTAACTCTCTATGAAATCTTCCCGAAAAGAATAGCTGAGGGCTATTTGATGCTTACACCACATGCTTCACGTGGTCAACTTGGTTTACACAAAGAGTGTAACTCCACAATAATTTTGATAGTAAAAATAAATTACATCGAAACGCGATTTACTAAAGAAAAACCTCAAACTGGTTACTAACGTCTTACTATTAACCTGATGGGTCAAACCATTGTATGAGGACGTGGTACTGGTCTCACAAAGTACACCCCATGCGGGTTGAACATAAAGAAAAGTTGCTATATCGAAAAATATTGTCAAGACAAGACGTTATAATGTCACGCATATTCGCATTTAAGACTGATGATCTTAGTTAGAGTTAGTGATCAACACGTGGTTCCACTTTACTCACAAAGTTGTGACAAAGCAACTACCGGAAGATATTCTGAACTTCACACGTGAATTACACTGCGTTGCAATTTAAGATAACATAAGATATTTTAGATCTAAACCTGAAATGAAGGTGTTTAAGTTTTCAGTTAGGCTGAACTTAAGAAATCCATTGTCCTACGGACTTAGCAGAGACGCGCTTAGCCGGAGATCTTACCACTTCAGACGCTCGCCACGGACAGACTGACCTGGTCCCTCCTTGAGGGTGGCTCACAAATACAAACGGAAGTGGCCATCGGGGCAGCTTCCTACACCAACATGAGAAGGGACGGACAGGACCATACTAATGATAGAAACCTCTTAGCTTTTAGAAAGCGTAGCTACCTGTTCCGACGTTGGTCCTACTGTTCTCTAGCAGACAGGCTTTGTCTGCTACCCTCAAGCATGCAACTAGAAATACATTTGCTCATTCATCCTCTCACACAGAAGGGAAGGGGGATGACAGTATCTTATCATATACAGTATATAAAAGAAAGCGGATGTAGGTTCCGTATGAGACTGTGTGACATGAATTACATATAAACTGTGTTTTAAAGTGTAGTAGTGTGATAGATCGTTCTTGTTTATGTGTAAAAGTAACACGTTCCACTACTCAGTCTCCTCCCAGATAGTCATAAACGCCACAGTAAATTTAGAAGAGGAATTTATGGCGTAAATGACAACAGATTTAAAAAATTAACATGAAAGGAATCCAACAGAGACCTTTCAACCTAACTAACCTAAGGACATCACACACATCCATGACCGAGGCAGGATTCGAACCTGCGACCATAGCAGTCGCGCGGTTCCGGACTGAGCGCCTAGAGCCGCTCGGCCACCGCGGCCGGCTAAACGAAGGCACCAAAACCACTAAAACCACTTACACCTCCGATGCAGAGCGTTGTTCGAGAAGGTCTCGAGGAAATGGTCTTGTCCGATAAAACAGGTACCAAAGCAAGGCGACGGGCAGCGCCCGGAGTTGACATCAGGCAGCTGCACCACAAACTCGCGACCGTCCTGCAAGGTATATCGGCCTCGCCGCTGCTGGCCGTGCCCGCGTGTTCTGCTCCTTCGTCCCCTGAAGCACGTCCTAGCGCCTCGTAGCGACTCCCACGACCAACTCGCCGACCGCAAATACCCGCCGCCAGGTCACAACAGGGGCAAAGATCGTACTACAGCTGGGTAATCGATAATCGTGCCAAAGAGCTGGTGTGCCAGAAAAGGCGCACCACGGCTCAGCCATTCATCACACTACCTATAAATTTTGTATAAGTCATCTTGTATCTTTCTACAGTCACTCATCGTCGACACCTTCCCATACACCACAGTATCTTCATCAAATAACCACAGATTGCTACCCACCTTACCCTCCAGATGATTTGAGTATACAGAGAACAATAGCGGTCCTATCACACTTTCCTGGATGGTCCTCTTGTCTCTGATGAACACCTGCCGTCGAGGACAACTTAATGGGTAGTATTACTTACGAAGCCTTCGAGCCACTCACCTATCTGACAACTTACTCCATATGCTCATACCTTCAACAGCCTGCAACGGGGCACCGTGTCGAATACTTTCCGAAAATCTAGAAATATAGGATCTGCTTGTTCCCCTTCATCCCTAGTTCTCAGTGTATCATGTGCGAAGAAGGCAAGCTGACTTTCGCACGAGCGATGCTTTCTAAAACTATGTTGATTCGCGTACACAAACTTTTCGGTCTCTAGGAAATCCATTATATTCCAAGTCAGAATTCTGTAGCAAACTGGTGCAATGAATATTGCCCTGTAATTTTGCGGTTCCATTTTTTAGCCTTCTTATACAGGGTGTTACAAAAAGGTACGGCCAAACTTTCAGGAAACATTCCTCGCACACAAATAAAGAAAACATGTTATGTGGACATGTGTCCGCTAACGCTTAATTTCCATGTTAGAGCTCATTTTATTTTCGTCAGTATGTACTGTACTTCCTCGATTCGCCGCCAGTTGGCCCAATTGAAGGAAGGTAATGTTGACTTCGGTGCTTGTGTTGACATGCTCTATAGTACTAGCATCAAGCACATCAGTACACAGCATCAACAGGTTAGTGTTCATCACGAACGTGGTTTTGCAGTCAGTGCAATGTTTACAAATGCGGAGTTGGCAGATGCCCATTTGATGTATGGATTAGCACGGGGCAATAGCCGTGGCGCTGTTCGTTTGTATCGAGACAGATTTCCAGAACGAAGGTGTCCCGACAGAAAGACGTTCGACGCAATTGATCGGTCTCTTAGGGAGGACGGAACATTCCAGCCTATGACTCGCGACTGGGGACGACCTAGAACGACGAGGACACCTGCAATGGACGAGGCAATTCTTCGTGCGATTCACGATAACCTTAATGTCAGCGTCAGAGAAGTTGCTGCTGTACAAGGTAACGTTGACCACGTCACAGTATGGAGAGCGCTACGGGAGAACCTGTTGTTTCCGTACCACGCACAGCATGTGCAGGCACTGTCATCAGCTGATTGGCCACCACTGGTACACTTCTGCGAATGGTTCATCCAACAATGTGTCAATCCTCATTTCAGTGCAAATGTTCTCTTTACGGATGAGGCTTCATTCCAGCGTGATCAAATTGTAAATTTTCACAACAACATGTGTGGGCTGACGAGAATCCGCACGCAATTGTGCAATCACGTCATCAACACAGATTTTGTGTGAACGTTTGGGCAGGCATTGTTGGTGATGTCTTGATTGGGCCCAATGTTCTTCCACCTACGCTCAATGGAGCACGTTATCACGATTTCATATGGGATAATCTACCTGTGCTGCTCCGAGCATGTGCCTTTACAAGTACGACACAACATGTGGTTCATGCACGATGTAGCTCCTGCACATTTCAGTCGAAGTCTTCGTAAGCTTCTCAACAACAGATTCGGTGACCGATGGATTGGTAGAGGCGGACCAATTCCATGGCCTCCACGCTCTCCTGACCTCAACCCTCTTGACTTTCATTTATGGGGGCATTTGAAAGCTCTTGTCTACGCAACCCCGGTACCAAATGTAGAGACTCTTCGTGCTCGTATTGTGGACGGCTGTTATACAATACGCCATTCTCCAGGGCTGCATCAGCGGATAAGGGATTCCATGCGATGGAGGGTGGATGCATGTATCCTCGCTAACGGAGGACATTTTGAACCTTTCCTGTAACAAAGCGTTTGAAGTCACGCTGGTACGTTTTATTGCTGTGTGTTTCCATTCCATGATTAATGTGATTTGAAGAGAAGTAATAAAATGAGCTCTAACATGTAAAGTAAGCGTTTCCGGGCACATGTCCACATAACATATTTTCTTTCTTTGTGTGTGAGGAATGTTTCCTGAAAGCTTGGCCGTACCTTTTAGTAACACCCTGTGTTCAGGAGTCACTTGTGCTTTTTCGCAGTTGGTTGGGGCTTTGCGCTGGGCAAGAGGTCCATCGTGATTAATATAATCTAAGTAAGGGGCCAGCGCCGTAGAGCACTGTTTGTAAAACGGAACTGAGATTACATCCACATCTGGCGACTTATTTGTTGTCAACTGTTTCAGTTGGTTCTCTCCATCATGGAGGTTTATTTCTGGGTAGTCCATACAGGACGGAATAAATATAATCGCACACTGATTCCTTTAGTTTCTTAGTAGCTTCCCCTCCGTTCCTTTTCTTTTGAAATCATTTATTCTGGCAACAGAAAATCCCTTTGTACAAAAAAGGAGTCCTGTGTCTGCACTGCTCCAGACGTTACGTCGTTTGCGGCTGCAAACTGCCCAATTTGTGTAAAGCCACCACATAACACAAAGAGCGTTTTCTCGTGCTATAAACAATTTTCATTCCTTTTCTTCTTTAATATCAGAGAGGGATAAGTAAATGGGCAGAGCTTCGATATGAGCTAGTACTGAATAAACTGTGACTGTCTTTTTTTCAGGTAGCAATTGAGTAGAACGAAGAGGTTAGAATGCTCGTGCCTTCCAGGTAGGTCACTGGCTTGCTCTCGAATACATAGACCAGCTGTTCCTCCAACAAAATTCATATTCCCCAGGCGTCGTCCATATTACCAACATGAATCTACACTAGGTGGCACTTTATTCGCTAAAATGGAAACAGCTCCTTGCAGACTCTGTAGAGCCTCAAGGTAAAGGAAGACAGTGGTGTAGGGTATTGGGGGGGGGGGTGAGGTTGGTGGGAAGAGGAACGGACGGAGGGAATACGGGAGGAGGAGGAATGGGTGGGGGATGAGTTTTGAACCTGCTGTGCAGGTGACACAGAAAGGGCGGGGCTACGAGACGACGGCGTAGGGGGCGGACGAGCAACACGATAAGATGCGCCCTGCCGCCGGCAGCTTTAAGGTAGGAGGGGGGTGGGAGGGGAGGCAGGAAGGGGAGGGGGGAAGCAAAATTCAGCTGAAACTTTTAAAAGGGAAAGGCCTCCAGCTGAACCGGGCTGTTTCATAAATTGCCTCTCTATTTGCGAGCAGCGCGTCGCACAACACGCTAGCCCGTATTTGTGAGGAGGCGAGGTTTTCTGCTCCAGGCACAGTGGAGGTTGGCGAGAGAGGAGGCGGGGGGGTAAGGAGAGGCGGCTGGCTGTTATGCCCCCAGAGGCGGCGGAAGACGTGGGCAGAGGCGGAAGAGGGAGGAACTCAAAAACATCTTAAAAGCATTTCCCTGGCGCGAGGTGCTGTGACGTGCCTGCCACTGTACTAGTGGGCCCGCCGGCGGCAGTGGGGGGTACCCGAGCACCCGAGTACCGGAGTACCCGCTGCGGCGCCTAAGTGCCGAGAGACATTTGCGGACAGCGAAACTGAATTTCGATAGGCGCGCACCGGCGGCTGTGCAGTACTGAGTGAACGCGGGGCGTCCCTCCCTCCCTCCCCATGCGGACGGAGAAGAGACCCGCTTAGCCGGCGTGGGAAGTTTCTGCAGCAGGCGGCGACACTCGCGCTGTTTATTCAGCCTCTGCGCCGCCCCCGCGTTGGCCGTACTCAGAAATAACAAACACGAGGCCGCGTTTTTCGCCATTTACGAGCATACACCATCCAAAAGCGTGCATTAACACAAGCTTCACACATATTTTCTGAAGCCACAAGGCCGTTATTCGTAATTCTGTTCCTAGCCTGGCCCCTCCTTAAATTTTGCCAAGTCCGCGGTCATCAGTGATAAATCCTTCCGCTATGTAATACTACTAGCTTAGTGTCCGCTGTACTGTATGGGCTTCACAATTATTTTTTTTGTGTTATTTTTCCCTTGTAGCATCAAGGGATCACCAATTTGGTACTGGAGGAAAGCGTGGGGAGTAAAAATCGTAGGTGGAGACCAAGAGATGAATACAGAAAGCAGATTCAGAGGGATGATGTAGGTTGCAGTAGTGACTCGGAGGTGAAGAGGCTTGCACAGGATAGAGTAGCATGGAAAGCTGCACCAAACCAGTATTTGGGCTGGTGACAACAAAAACAACAATCGAATTTTTATGTTGTTCAAAGACTGCAGCACTTTCTGAGCTTTCCACGCTAATTAAGACCATATAACGATGGTCCTTTTGTAATATACTGCTGACCAAAAGCGATTCTGGTAGCTGCAGCCCACCTTTTTTGTTAATAATGCCTTTTGTGTTCTTATGGTGATATTTCCATAGATACGTGAAAGGTAAACCCCTGTCAGGACTGTTTAAATGATTGATTGTGTTGGCATAATTTTAGTATTCAAACATCATTTGTTTTTCTAAGAAAAAGCAGACATAAATTATGCTAAACAAGTTATTGATTGAATACCGTAAACAACTAACAGGTGGTTTAAGACTACACTTGAGAAGGATCCTGGGTGGCAGAGACAAGTTAACTAGTGGAGTGTGTCAAGTACTCAGGCCCTAAAAATGTGGATAACGCAATCTGAATTGATTTGACGCTGAGCAGACTTTCGTTGATCAAGTATACTGTAGTTTCTCGGCATAGATGCAGCTGAGAGCAAGTGGCGATTGAGATCTGTATGCCCGGACAATGCGGGAGCGGCAGTACGTTACCCCGTTTGCTTCGAGCAGCGATGGAAATTGCAGCTGGCGAGATGTGTGCGGTGGAGGTGGGATGTGGAGGCGGCACCTGTCAATCGATCGCGGCCACGAAAGAAATGCAAAAATCTCACGGTCCAGCAATCAGGCAGACGGATCGCAATTTACTCTCTACCAGAGCCGTGAAATCACGATAGATTTCAGTGAGTGACACACCCGTTCGCTGGTCGTACCAAAGACCAATTTGGCTCAGTTATATCACAGATTGCAAAAGGATACCAAACATCAAGAGCGGTAAACCAAAAACGAAGAAGTGTGCCTCGGCGAACGAGTAGTCTGAGATGCTTGAAGTCACACAGTCAGTACAGTAAGAACTTCACCACAGGCTGCCCATCGTAAACTACAAGCAACTGAAGTCAGTCTCGGCCCAGGTCCCAAGTACCAACCACACATCCCAGACCTTCGACTAGAAGTCTTCCTAGACCAAACTCTCACACCCAAGTGCCTTCCACCTCTCCAGAAAAAAATTCCGTTTGCCCACAAAGTGCACGAACGAAACCACCTTCACCCCATCTTGAGCCAATCACAGGGCTCTAGAGGCGCTAAATCTTTCCTCCCATATGACAGCACGAACTCATGCCAAACCAGGGCAATAGTTAAGAAATCTGTGTCTCTCTGAAAAAGAAGAAACCACTAATTACTGGCTTTTTTTAAGTTTTTGCACAGGGAGAAGATGATTTTCTCCAAAGTCGTGTCGCTTCCCATGGAAACAAGTGAACAGATACAATCTTAAGGATCTTTATGTAAATCGCCTGTGCCTTGGAGCTTGTTAGTCCTAGCTATGAGGTGTAATAAAGATTCTATCTCCAAACGTTCCTCAGATGCCAGATTCTTTTACACAAATTCGGCAGCCGATGCAAGTGGTTCACAGGCCTATTTGCAGTATCGGTGAACACGAAAACAGGTGAAATTTTATTACTCATGGCTCTGCACACAGTACCCCGATTACGACTCCACTGTCTAGATACATTCCTTCAGACTGTCGCCCCCAGCCCAGGCTACTGCTGGGCCTGCAGCAGGTAGTTTGGCATTGTTCTGCTCGAGACCTGTCTTGACGAGGGGCTGCCCTGTCCGCTTTGTACAGCTGTGGGCCTGTCTGGCAAGATTTACTAAGCGATGGGCTCGTCAGCAATTGCTTTCAACTCCCAACAGGCCGTTTCTATGAGCTAAGAACCACAAAAATGTCTCATGCTCTTAGCACCCTACCAGGCTCCATGAACGTCTTCTCAGGGCATTAACTTTCTACTCTCGCTCAAGGTGCTTCAGGTTGTAACAAAATCTTTGATAATTTTCTGTATATGAAACACAGGTGAGAGAGTAATTTGTCCTCTCTCAAACTTTCATCACCTGTTACATAATATCTAACCAAGAAGTGAAATACCAATTTTCATAGACTGAGCTTTAAATTGTTTTAATGTAACAAAATAATTTCATCCCCTATTTGACACCATTTGTGGTTGAATTTACAAAAACTATGAAACATGTGTTTTTTCATTAGTAGCCAAGAACTCAAATTCCAATTTTCATAGATTTAGCTTTAAAAATGCATTCATAATTAACTATTTCATAAAACATTTCATCCCTTCTTCCTCTCCTTAAAGTGTCTGAATTTCCAGAAACACTAAATGTCCAGTGGGGAAGTCAAGTATCAATTTTCATAGATGTAGCTTCAAAAATACTTTAGTACTTCTGTAAGAATGATTCATTTTCAAAAGAAATTTCACCCTTTATTTCACCCCCACAGAGGTTAAATTTCCAAATATGCTGAAATACATATTTCTCTATTATTGACCGAAAAAATAAATACCAACGTTTGTAGGTACAGCTTCAAAACTGCTTTAATACTGACAAATTATCAAAAACTTTTCATTTCCTATTCCAACCTTTTAGGGATGAAATTTCGTAAAATCCCTTCTTGAACGAAGCCTGCAGTATAACATCAACACCCTCTCCAAATGTCAAGTTTGTATCCTTAGCGGTTTGGGGTGGGTGATGATGGGTCGGTCAGTCAAGACTTTGTGTTTTGCACATATAGATATCAGCTAATGTGGCTCATAGCAACAGCAAGAGATTTTTGCGTATGCTCCCTGTCATCTCATACGTCAGCTTCAAACTACTCGAAATCTTCTCGTCTGGCGCAATGCTTTTGCTTTTGTATAGATTTTAACACCAATAACCCATAGCCCATTCCTCGATTAAACGTGATATCTTACAGATCGAAAGTTCAGTACATGTAATCGATACCAGGAATAGAGCACCTTTCATGACGACCTGAGGAGTTCCAGTTTCATGAAGAAATGTGTCCGCTATTTAGGAACAAACATGTTGAATAGCTTGCCAGTAATCATGAGAAGTTTAGCAACCATCGATGTACGCTTCCAGTGGAGAGTAAAGGATTTAGTGCTGGTAAAGTCCTTTCTACGTAAGTGATGATATCTAAACGGAAATAGTTCATCACTTTTTTACTAACCATACCATACAACATGAATCTTACTTAACACTATATTTCGACACAGCTTCAGCACAATAATACAACCTTTGGAAGTTAGTCGTAAATTTTTTCTTTATTTGACGCTACTCAGTTATCATATTCTCCTCAGTATTTACATAACAAAATGTTCACAGGAAGTTTTCGTATACATATATAACTGCAAAAAGTTGTCATTTTTTTCACGTTCTTGACGGCCATCTGGATTGGCGTCTACGGAAATAACTCTTGCATTTCATCTCCTTTGTAAAAGTTTTGTGTAACTCTGAGGTTTCCGACATGCTCGGGGAGTATCTCCTCGGGTAAGTTTTGCTCGTTAGGCTGCCATACTTTCTCATGGGCTCAGTTTATAGAGCGCAAATACTGATAGTGGAAACGCAATTACAAAAGTGATTTCTTTAAACTTCGTGAAACTAATTATCATCAATAAACTGTCATTTCTGTTAACTGATATGATATCAGTTGACCACACTGTATGGAAAATTCCCTTTTTAAATCGATAGTTCCTGTGAATAAAATACAGGGAGTGAAAGGTAATTAACGACTTCCACAGCAAATAAATGTAGTTTATTAAGCTGGGACATAGTTGCGGATGAGAACAGTCATCTAGCAAGTGTAGACTAAATTTCATATATTTCCATCAGTTATCACAAAACTTCCGGTCCTTATATTACCATTTCGGTCAGCAATAACCTCCTTCAGATCTGCAGATAAATATAGGAAATGAAATACAACTAGTAGTCAGATTACATAGTAAAACAATAGAAAAGTGCCATAACGAAGTATTATTATTATCATAGATGTGGAAACATGTGCTTCAAATATGATGAGGCGTAACTGTTTTATAAGGTTACTAACACTTGGTTCAGTAATCATGAAAGAAGGTTGTATACATTGAAGAGACCTGGAGATACTGGAAGGTTTCAGACAGATTATATGATGCTATGACAGAGATTTAGGAACCAGGTTATAAACTGTAAGACATTTCCAGAGGCAGACGTGGACTCTGACCACAACCTATTGGTTATGAATTGTCGATTAAAACTGAAGAAACTGAAAAAAAGGTGGGAATTTAAGGACATGGGAAATGGATAAATTTAAAGAACCAGAGATTGTAGAGAGTTTCAGGGAGAGCATTAGGGAACGACTGACAGGAATGGGGGATGAAGAATGGGTAGCTTTGAGGGATGAAATAGTGAAGGCAGCAGAGGATCAAGTAGATAATAAGACGAGGACTAGTGGAAATACTTGGGTAACAGAAGATGTATTGAATATAATTTAACTTATGGAAGGAGAAAATATATAAGTGCAGTAAATGAAGCAGGCAAAAAGGAATAACAAGGTCTCATAAACGAGGTCGACAGGAAGTGCTAAATGGCTAGGCAGGGATGACTAGAGGACAAATGTAAGGATGTAGAAGCATATCTCACTAGGGATGGGATAGATACTGCCTACAGGAAAATTAAAGAGACTTTTGGAGAAAAGAGAACCACTTAATATCAAGAGCTCAGATGGAAACCCAGTTCTAAGCAAAGAAGGGAAAGCAGAAAGGTGGAAGGAGTATATAGAGGGTCTATACAAGGGCGACGTACTTGAGGACAATATTATTGAAATGGAAGACGATGTAGATTAAGATGAAATGGGACATATCATACTGCGTCTAGAGTTTGACAAAGCACTGAAAGACCTGAGTCGAAACAAGGCCGCGGGAGTAGACAACATTCCATTAGAACTACTGACGGCCTTGGGGGAGCCAGCTCTGACAAAACACTACCATCTTGTGAGCAAGATGTATGAGGCAGGCAAAATACCCTCAGACTTCAAGAAGAATATAATAATTCCAATCTCAAAGAAAGCAGGTGGTGACAGATGTGAAAATTACCGAACTGTCAGTTTAACAAGTCACGGCTGCAAAATACTAACGTGAATTCTTTACAGACGAATAGAAAAACTGGTAGAAGCCAACCTCGGGGAAGATCAGTTTGGATTCCGTAGAAATGTTAGAACACATGAGGCGATACTGACCCTACGACATATCTTAGAAGATAGATTAAGGAAAGGCAAAGATACGTTTCTAGCATTTGTAGACTCAGAGAAAGCTTTTGACAATGTTGACTGGAATAGTCTCTTTCAAATTCTGAAGGTGGCAGGGGTAAAATACGGGGAACGAAAGGCTATTTACAATTTGTACAGAAACCAGATGGCAGTTAAAAGAGTCGAGGGGCATGAAAGGGAAGCAGTGGTTGGGAAGGGAGTGAGACAGGGTTGTAGCCTCTCCCCGATGTTATTCAATCTGTATATTGAGCCAGCAGTAAAGGAAAAAAAAAGAAAATTTCAGAGTAGGAATTAAAATCCATGGAGAAGAAATAAAAACTCAGAGGTTCGCCGATGACATTGTATCTCTGTCAGAGACAGCAAATGACCTGGAAGAGCAGCTGAACGGAATGGACAGTGCCGTGAAAGGAAGATATAAGATAAACATCAACAAAAGCAAAACGAGGATAATGGAATGTAGTTGGATTAAATTGGGTGATGCTGAGGCAATTAGATTAGGTGATGAGACACTTAAAGTAGTAAATGAGTTTTGCTTTTATGGGAGCAAAATAACTGATGATGGTCGAAGTAGAGAAGATATAAAATGTAGACAGGCAACGGCAAGGAAAGCGTTTCTGAAGAACATCGAGCATAGATTTAAGTGTCAGGAAGCCGTTTCTGAAAGTATTTCTATGGAGTGCAGCCATGTATGGAAGTGAAGCATAGACGATAAACAGTTTGGACAAGAAGAGAATAGAAGCTTCCAAAATGTGGTGCTACAGAAGTATGCCGAAGATTAGATGGGTAGATCACATAACTAATGAGAAGGTATTGAATAGAATTGGGGAGAAGAAAAATCTGTGGCACAACTTGACTAGAAGAAGGGAGCTGTTGGTAGGACATGTTCTGAGGCATCAAGGGATCAGGAATTTAGTATTAGAGGGGAGCATCGAGGGTAAAAATCGTAGAGGGAGGCCAATAGATGAATACACTAAGGAGATTCAGAAGGATGTAGGATGCAGTAGGTACTGGGAGATGAAGAAGCTTGCACAGGATAGAGCAGCATGGAGAGCTGCATCAAACCGGTCTCTGGACTGAAGACCACAACAACAATAACAACAACAACAAAAACAACAACAAGGTTACTAATATAATAAAAACATGATGCCATCATCACAAAATTTATGCATAATCGCTTAGCATCGTCTCACATATTTAAAATGTGTGAACTAGGCCACAGTGCCGGGGGAGTCATGCTGTCAACAGCGCCATTGCTCTTAGAAAACTGCAGGAATGTACTTTAGCCACACCATATCTTTCTGCAGTAAGCTAATTAGGCGTCGCTGCTGTAAATCTACAAATATTCGAAAACTATAAGATTCAACAGAACGCAGTATATCTAGAGTACAATAGGTAAACTCTATAGTAGGCTTCCCAAGTGTGTAAGTTGTCACATAGATAGAATATAATAATTAGAAACACAAGGAAAATTAAAGAAAAAATTGTTAACTATTTGGGTTACACATAGCAGGAACCGGCCATACCACAGAGAGGCTTCGAAAAATTTTCCACGGAGCACAAAAGGCCATGCTCTAGATTTTTACGGAGAGCTTGAAATTTACAAAGTGAAAAAGGGGGAGCTAATGAAAGTGCGCAGTAGGGCCATGCGATTTTATTCCATAATTCCATAATTTATGGATTTGTAGCTTTTGCTTGACGATGTCCACTATGGATGAACGGTAGTTACTTTTATTCTGAAGAAGGTTGGGTTATTCCGACTGAAATCTAGGTAAATGTAGGTAAACTTTGCAACTGAGGCTGTTCGTTTTTAAAATTAAAATTAGTATTTATACAGTTGCTGACAGGGCCGCGAAATGTTAAATATTTTCAACTTCAATGGATACTCATGAAGGAAAGAATACGTGGTGCTGTCGAAACCCTGTTGGGTAAATTCAGAGAAACTGCAAGCCGCCATGCGACCATTTGGCTGTCACCACGGTGAATATATACGACACTACACGCCTGCTGCCTTGTTCATTAAATGACATCCATCAGCTATAGAGTGGAAATTTGTTCCAGGCTGGGACTCGAACCCAGATTTCCCGCTTATCGCTCGCGGTTGCCTTAGCATTTGGTTATCCAAGCACGACTCTTGACCGGGGCCAAACCTTCCCATATCGCCAACCATGCGTCTATAGCCTGTACCCATACATCCATTATGTATATTCCCGTACATCTGAGACATTTTACTTGAAAGTCGCTTGCCCGGTGTCGGCGGATAAATACGATACTGCAGTGCCTGTGTTATTCTGAATTACGCTGCGAAGTTCCCCCTTTTGCAAACTTTCTTTGGGGAACTTGGCATCGTAATTCGGAATAACACAGGGAGTGAAATATCGTGTATACGCTTCCATGTTGGTGCGATGTTACAAGCCAAGTTGAATCATACACTGAAGTGCAAAACGAAAGGATGGACATAACTTTTGCATGATGTGTCACGGCCAAGTAACATAGCTCTACGAAACTTGGACCACACATACAAAGAACTGCTGCAGTAAAGTACGGAAGGAATCTGAAGGAAATACGCAGTTTGACGAACAGAAATTACACTTTTAATCAAAGATTACGTAATATTGCGTAATGGTACCCAACCTGGATTGGTAGCAGGGGATCGCGTAATTTTCAGTGAGGCGGCACTGCATACGTGACAATTAAACAGCTAGATGACGTGGAACTGAGTGTTTGTGTTTCATTGAATGAGAGGAGCCCTACCATATTTCGAAGTGAAGCGAACCCCAGAGTCTGACTGGTCGATAAGAACCGTTTTTTCTTGAAGCTAGCAGTCCAAGAACTCGGTTGCATGACTGTAGGGAGTCGAGAGGGGACACGTCGAACACGGTAGTCATACACTTCTAAGGAACAGTTAAGTGTGAAAAGACGACGCTGTATATTGCAATCGAATCACCATGATGTCATTTCATTACATTACATTAATACTTCTATAGATAATGAATAAAATAACTTGTAATGACGTGGAAAGTGTCAGACTTACCAGAAGTTTTCTTTACATGACATAACGTTTTCTTTACAATTATTGCTACATATCTAAAAATTAATCATTGAGTAGGAGGAGTTGTCATTCCGAAATTCTTTTAATTTGTTTTTAAGTGCTGTTTAGCTATCTTTTAGGCTTTTAATGCTATTTGGCAAATGACCAAAGTTTTTTTGGTTGCATAATTCACCCCTTTCTGTGTCAGTTAGGTTTAACCCAGAATAGTGAAGATTATCCTTTCTTCTAGGGTTGTAGCTATGCACTTTGCATTTATTTTTGAACTAGGATGGGTTGTTGATAACAAATTTCATAAGTGAATGTATGTATTGCCAATGTACTGTGAACATCCCGAGTTTCTTAAAGACTGACTGCATGGTGATCTTGGATGGGCACCAGCTGTTGTTCTGTTCTTCTGTGCAATGAATACTTTTCTCTTAATGATTAATAACCCCAAAATATGATGCCATATAAAGGCAGTGAATGAAAACAGGCATAGACGGCTAATTTACTGATACGTTTATAACCAAAATTTGCAGTAACCCTAGTAGGTGAACCTAAACGTTTCTGTAGATCATCAGTGGATTTCTTCCAATCTAACACACACCCAGAAATTTTAATGTTGTGCCTTAGCAAGAGACATCTGTTCAAAGACTATATTTAACGGTACTGTTATGCAATTTACTATACATAACTGTATGTAGCGTGTTTTCTCAAAATTAAGTGATAATAATTTTCTGAAGGACATTATTTACAATTTCCTCACCTAATTCTTGTTTTATGGGTGCGATTACTACTATTGTATCATCAGCAAAGAGAACTAGCTTTGCATCTTCATGAATATAGACCGGAAAGTCATTAACATGTATTAAGAACAATAAGGGACTCAAGACTGAAACGTGTGCGACACCATTCTTGATACTCCCCCAGTGAGAGGACTTTGATGATTTTTGCAGGCTGTTGGACTATTATTTCCAAAATTTAGCATTCTTCCTGTTAAATTTGAGCTAAGCTATTTGTGCACTGTCCCACTGATACTATAATACTTAAGCTTATAAATTTCATGATTCACACAGTCAAAAACTTTTGAGAGATCACAAAAAATTCCAATGGGTGGTAGGTGATGTTGGTTCAGAGTATTTATTATTTGATCAGTGGAAGCACATAGAGCATATTCTGTTGAAAATTCTTTCTGAAAACCGAACTGACATTTTGTTAGTAATTCACTTTTGTAAATATGTGAAATTTCTCTTAAATATATTACTTTATTTTCAAGATTTTTGGATGAAATGAGACTGGGCAGTAATTGTTAGCATCAGACTTAGTCCATTTTTTAGACAATGATTTATTAATAACATATTGGCTTCTATCCAGAAAAAAGCCCTGGTTCAGTGAGCTATATATATGTGGCTGAGAATACTACTTACATGTTTGGAACAGGCTTTTAGTTCTCTGTTGAAAATGCCATGCAAGCGTTTACTTTTGAGTGAATTTATTATTTTCCTAATTTTAGTAGAAAAGGTAGGTAGTAGCTATTGCCTCTCCCACATATTGCCTTGAATGTGCTAACGAACAGCTGTATCCTACTTTCTCTCTGCACACAAAATGATTATTAAAAATATTTTCTAATTCTGACATTTTATTAACAAACTTCTCATTAAGTTTGATAGGGATACAGTCTTCCTGTGGTCCCGCTTGCTCTGCTTCCCCTTTAACAATATTCCAAATTGTTTTAATCTTGCTGTCAAAGGTGCTAATCTGTTGAGAGAATCGGTCGCGACTGTGCAGTAATGATCTTACGGCTTAAATTTGCTGTTTAATTTATGTGTTGGATTGTGGGAACTGTTGCAACATCTACATTCTGTGAAGTCTGGAGTGCACCTGGATTAGTACCCAGCAATAAACATGTATCATCCGTTAAGTGATTTGTGACGTTAGAGTGAATAGTCCGTTCCTTGTAAGACTCATCTCTGTACGATTTCACAACCTTGCAGCATCATCAGCGCCACGAGCCATCGGCCTGCGTTGTCTACTGCGACTGAGGAACAACCATCTGTACAAAATTACAGGTAGGATCTTCTTACATATAGGGTGAGAACTATTTAAACCGACAAACTCTGGGAGGTTGTAGGCGACATTAAAACAAATATTTTCCCCTAATGTCATTTTTTCCTATGAGGTGTATTTAAACCGGTAGAGGAAGATTCCCCTGGTGGCAAATTAATTAAACCAACAACCACTTTTCCATTTCTTTATGAACAAGAGACCACACATAAACACAACCCAATTTCAGTTATAGTAGATTTTCAAAAATGCCTCCATTGACACGTAAACAAAGGTTACACCGACGGATCATCTTCTGCCTGACACGGGCAAAAACCCCAGAAGTATCCCGAATTGTTCCTGCTGCTGCAACTATCCGGGCAACCAAATCCTCATCTGATGCAACAGGAGTTGCGTATACAAGGTTGCGCATCTCTCCCCACACAAAAAAGTCCAGAGAGGACATATCTGGGGATCGAGCAGGCCATGGTACAGGACCACCTCTGCCAATCCACGTTTCTGGGAACCGTCGGTCCAGGAATCGACGCACACGACGACTGAAATGTGTCGGCGCCCCGTCATGTTGGAACCACATGCTTTGTCTTGTAGGGAGCGGGACGTCTTCCAGCAATTCTGGCAATGCTCTGGCGAGAAAATTGTAATAGGGCCTGCCATTTAATGGCCTAAAAAGAAGTTATGGCCCAATTAAATAGTCCCCAGCAACACCGACCCACACATTAACGAAGAACCGCACTTGATGAGCGCTAGTAACTGTGGCATGTGGATTATCCTGACTCCAAACATGCGAATTGTGCATGTTGAAGACTCCATCACGCCCGAACGTTGCTTCATCGGTAAACAACACAGAGGATGGAAATGTAGGATGCATTTCACACTGTTCCATGTACCACTGCGAAAACTGTGCTCTGGGCGGATATTCAACTGGTTCCAGGTTGTGGAGACGCTGTAAGTGAAATGGATGTAACAATTGCCCTCGAAGGACTGTTCTTACATTCGTCTGATTCGTCGCTATGTTACGTACAATTGCACGAGTGCTGATTGAAGGATCCCGCTCCGCATGGTGCAAAACAGCTTCCTAAAATTGCGGCGTTCTTACCGTGAGACGGCGTCCCTGTCCAGGTAATCTGCTAAATGACCCGGTTGGTACACAGCAGCGAAGGTCGTATGATGCGGGATACGGCGATTAGGATATTGTTGTTGATAAACCCGCCGTGCAGCTCGTCCGTTGTGGTGCACTACGCAGTACGCACCAACCATATCAGTGTACTCATTCCAGGTGTATCGCTCCATTAGTAAAGAGAGACAATGAACTACTAGACTGGCGGACAGCAGTTGCCTACAACTGAAGAGCGTAATGCGCTCTCTAACAACTGAAGAGCGTAATACGTCCTCCACCGGTTTAAATAATCCTCATAGGAAAAAAATGACATTATGGAAAAATATCTATTTTGATGTCCTCTACAACCTCCCAGAGTTTGTCGGTTTAAATACTTTTCACCCTGTAAATACACCTGTTGCAAAGTCTGACAGACTTGCACACTTCCAACTCTACCACACACATACCGTCAGTCCAACACAAAAATAGTACCTCTTACTACCGTAGGGGAGGCTTGCAGGTAGACAACTTATGGGTGGCCGTTGGTGCATGCGGAGGTGCTACAGTACGTCTCCCCAACGCATCTCACACGTGCTCTATAGGGCTTAAGTTGGGGGAACGAGAAGACGAGTCCATTCGTTGCTCTCGTTCCAGGAACTCCTACACCTGTGCAGTTTGATGCGTTCACCGATGGTCATCCATGAAAGTGAAGTCAGGGCCGAATGTTCCCCTGAAAAGACGCACATCGGGAACGTCTCAGGAATATATTGTTACAGAACGTCTAGCAGCGAGCGCAGTGTGTTCAAGGATTGGTAGATCAGTATGCCCATGTAACATGATGCATCCCCATACCATGAAGCCTCGCCAACCATAATGCTCGTGTTTGACGGTGCTGGATACACCCTCGTATGGCGAGAGGTGGGAAAAGGTAATGCACCCAGGAACACTGTCGAACATAAGCTCACCTATGATAGAATGAAGGCCTGCACGGCCGCATGACACTGTTGCTGGTAAGCCTTTCGGGATATAAGTTCGTTATCCATGAAACCCTGTTCCTAACGTACACTCCTGGAAATGGAAAAAACAACACATTGACACCGGTGTGTCAGACCCACCATACTTGCTCCGGACACTGCGAGAGGGCTGTACAAGCAATGATCACACGCACGGCACAGCGGACACACCAGGAACCGCGGTGTTGGCCGTCGAATGGCGCTAGCTGCGCAGCATTTGTGCACCGCTGCCGTCAGTGTCAGCCAGTTTGCCGTGGCATACGGAGCTCCATCGCAGTCTTTAACACTGGTAGCATGCCGAGACAGCGTGGACGTGAACCGTATGTGCAGCTGACGGACTTTGAGCGAGGGCGTATAGTGGGCATGCGGGAGGCCGGGTGGACGTACCGCCGAATTGCTCAACACGTGGGGCGTGAGGTCTCCACAGTACATCGATGTTGTCGCCAGTGGTCGGCGGAAGGTGCACGTGCCCGTCGACCTGGGACCGGACCGCAGCGACGCACGGATGCACGCCAAGACCGTAGAATCCTACGCAGTGCCGTAGGGGACCGCACCGCCACTTCCCAGCAAATTAGGGACACTGTTTCTCCTGGGATATCGGCGAGGACCATTCGCAACCGTCTCCATGAAGCTAGGCTACGGTCCCGCACACCGTTAAGCCGTCTTCCGCTCACGCCCCAACATCGTGCAGCCCGCCTCCAGTGGTGTCGCGACAGGCGTGAATGGAGGGACGAATGGAGACGTGTCGTCTTCAGCGATGAGAGTCGATTCTGCCTTGGTGCCAATGATGGTCGTATGCGTGTTTGGCGCCGTGCAGGTGAGCGCCACAATCAGGACTACATACGACCGAGGCACACAGGGCCAACACCCGGCATCATGATGTGGGGAGCGATCTCCTACACTGGCCGTACACCACTGGTGATCGTCGAGGGGACACTGAATAGTGCACGGTACATCCAAACCGTCATCGAACCCATCGTTCTACCATTCCTAGACCGGCAAGGGAACTTGCTGTTCCAACAGGGCAATGCACGTCCGCATGTATCCCGTGCCACCCAACGTGCTCTAGAAGGTGTAAGTCAACTACCCTGGCCAGCAAGATCTCCGGATCTGTCCCCCATTGAGCATGTTTGGGACTGGATGAAGCGTCGTCTCACGCGGTCTGCACGTCCAGCACGAACGCTGGTCCAACTGAGGCGCCAGGTGGAAATGGCATGGCAAGCCGTTCCACAGGACTACATCCAGCATCTCTACGATCGTCTCCATGGGAGAATAGCAGCCTGCATTGCTGCGAAAGGTGGATATACACTGTACTAGTGCCGACATTGTGCATGCTCTGTTGCCTGTGTCTATGTGCCTGTGGTTCTGTCAGTGTGATCATGTGATGTATCTGACCCCAGGAATGTGTCAATAAAGTTTGCCCTTCCTGGGACAATGAATTCACGGTGTTCTTATTTCAATTTCCAGGAGTGTATCTTCCAGAACTGCGGTGGACATCTTCAAAGGCGTTGTTCTTCTGTTGAGTCTTGCCGACTGATGGCTAGGATGTCTGAGAGCGACACACATACTGTAGAAAAAGGGAGTGGTCGGAGTTACACTTGATAAGCAGAGATGTTCCTTGTCAAAGATAATATGTAACTATCGATTGTCATATTGTCCAAGATAAAAAAAATAGTTTAGCTTAGCGATTCCTCAGAACTACAGTCCATATGTCATAAGCTTCAGTAGCTCTGCGGATCAACTAAACAGGTTTTTATCTTTGGCAAGACGACAATCGATACTTAAATATTATCTTTGACAAGAAATATCTCTGCTTATCGCGTCTAACTCTGGACACAACCATTTCTCTACGGTATATATGTCACTCTCTGAAGTCCGACCCGTCAGTAGGCAAGAGTCAATGGAGGAAATGTCCGGCAATGTTCTGGGCGAAATATTAGGAGCAGATGAGTTTCGTGGACCACGACCGTATATCCCGAAATGTTTACCAGCATCATAAGCTCCGCAGACAAAAAATTAGTCATCCCACTGTGGACGCATAGATACATCGTTAAGCCTTTATACGTGATGCAGCGATCGAGTGACGTACTCAACATCATGGGCATTGCCTCTGCGTGACTATAAGGCAGCGTGACGTTTAGGTTTCAAGCGGGCGTTATAGGTAAACATGAGTGAATGTAAAGAACGTGACAGAGTGGCAAGAAAAGACGCAATCGTGCTTGGCCCTGCCCGTGGCCATAAGGTGTGTGAAGTTTTTGAATTTGCTGGTGTTTCGCGGCGGAGTCTTCAACGTATCTACAAGCAGTGGTGTAACACTTCTGGTTGGGAAAAGATACTGACTGACAGAGATCAAAGACGCTTTTCACGGCTTGTGGATCAAAATCGCTTCCAAACCCGACAGGAATTGCTGCAGGCAGTGAAGGGAGGTGCATCCCTACACGTTAGCGAGAGAACATTGCTACTGAAACTGCACGCAGTGAACATTAGGAGCTGGTCACCTCGCATGAGACTGTTACTCACACAGACACATGAAGAAGACAACAGCAAAGTTCATCTTTCTGCAATAATATGTGGTTGGTTTTCTAAACACTATACCATCTCATAACATTCGACCGTCCAGCAAAATCACTTAACTTGAATCCCATAGAAAATCTGCGGGAATGTTGGAACGACGGGTAAAATACCGACACCAGTACCCCCGCTAGCTGTTGGAATTGCGCGATCAAAGCAGCCAGTGGCTGCCTTAACGTGGATGCAATGTACTCGAACAACTTTGTGGATTCACTTCCTAACCGAATTCAGGTGGATGTTAAGTCCAGGAGAGGAGCTACTCGGCATTACATTATGCTTATAATGCTCTCTTTAAAATTGAAAAACATTTTCTCTGGTGAACTTAATTGTTTTGATGGTCATAGTGTTATCGTGTGGGGAGGTATAATGTAGCATGGGCGTACCGACCTACAGGTCTTTGAACATGGTACACTCACGGTCAACGATATTCTGACGCTGTACTCCCTCCCCACATGCATCTTTTCAAGTGTGCATTCGGACCAGACATCATTGTTATTGATTACAATGCGAGATTCCATCGATCTGTTCAAGTCGAAGAGCTCTCGGAATGACAAGATGATCGGCGAATAGATTTCCTTGCCCGTTCCCCCTACTTAAATTATTATTGTATTTCAATAAAAGTGGCATTACTGTTCGTCTCACTGCGTATTTATTTCGGCCACCTTCTGTACTACTCTGTGGCAGTTCTATCTAAGTGTTTTCCAAGCTTCATCGAGCTATATTAATGACAGTGATGAATAATACGAAAGTTAATATCGTCCTTAAGTTTTGCAAGCCAGTGTATTACTTCTGCCTACGGCTACTCCCGATATCATGGCTAAACTCCCAATTAATTATTTCATTTTATTTGCTATTTATGAATGGTCGTGAACAAGGTTTCTAATTGAAAGTCAGTCATACAAGTAACGAACTCGGGGATTTATTCATATTTAGATTTGCAGGAAAATGGAGCACAACGTATTTCTGAGAATCACTCATGTAGTTAGTCTCTAATCGTCATTACTCTAATCCACACCCAAACAAAAGTTAACTGCCAATTAAAATTTCCGCTAACAGACTGCACAAAACTGACCTGGATCGACTGAACCTGCCACTTCAGCGCAAACAGCATTTATCGCTCTCGACATGTAATTTATCATTGTTACTGAGAGATCACTTTTAATCGTAGCTTCGTTCAGCAGAATTGCATTGGCTCGTAATACATTATATCCATTATCCTCGCCCACCAGATACGTAAAATGTATTACAACTGCAGTAGAAAATTTACATATGAGAATGCTGAAGACTCACATGGGTATGGACTTGTACGTATAGGAGTAGAAAGTCATTTTTCTCCCAGTCAGTACACGAATAGAATAGGAATCAAAATCAATTATATTGATGCTATATCCCGTTCACCACGCACTGTGGCAGTGTGGCGTAGCCGAATGGTCTCAGGCACCTTGTCACAGTTTGCACAGCTTCCCCCGTCGGAGGTTTCAGTCCTCCCTCGGTCATGGGTGGTAGTGGAACAAGGGCAGGGCCACTCAACTCCCCATTGTTGCCAGATGTACCCAAAATGATGTCGATGACATCATCCAAGATGGAGGCCTGTAGACTTGGCTACAGCGAATGACATCATCCAAGATGGCGGTCGTGACGTAATCCAAGATGGCGAATATTTGGGGGAAGCTAGATCGGTTAGGCTACCTCCAATAACCTAACCCCTCTCCCTTTCCCTCCCCCAGAAAATGTGGGAAGTTCAAATTCCATCAGGACAATGCAACACACCATAGCTACCTCTACTAACCTAAGAAAATAGTGGGAAATAGGTCACTTAAGCTACCTGCACAAACCTAAGTCGTCCGACCACTACCTCGTCCTAGGAAATGGCGGGAAGAGGACTCGATCTGTGCTGGACGTCTATATTTTGCATGCACTATTTACTTAAACAATTAGTGGTAGTACCACCATCAAGTGTAGTCACCATGGGCTCTGGAGTCCAACTGACCTTGTGCACAGTACTGCCACCAGAGGGCACTGTCGTCCATTCCATAATGTAATCCAAGATGGCGGTCTGGGGAGTGGGGAAATGGTGGGAAACAGTGTGGTCACCATGAGGTCTGGAGTCCAACTGACCTAGTACGCAGTACAGACACCAGAGGGCGCTGTCATCGGTTCCGTGACGTAACCCAAGATGGCTGTCTGGAGGGGAAAATGACACAGCCTGTTCTGGGCTGCTGGAGAGAGGAAGGAGTGTCTTGGTCTTTGCATTGCATGTTGTCATTGGCGAAATAGGCGTTTTCCATTGGAGTTTCCTTTACTGCTTGCCATTGGTGGAAATCAGCGAATAGTAAACTGAGCAGCGACTACAGCATAGCATTGTTTACTAGCTGCCTAGTATTTACTAGGCCATGTCAGCACTCTGTGTACCCTCCACTGCTGTGGCCTACCATGCCCCTTTTGCTTTGTGAGAGCTGTCCTTCCGCAAGGTTGTCACTGCTGACAGCCAAGGGGCTGTAAATCAGTACCTGTCTTCTTTATTCATTTGTCTGGTCACTTGGCTATTACTATATCCTCTCTATTCTTCCTCCTCAAACTAAACGGATGTTTCGCCAGTATGTAGGCCTCTCAAATACTCTAACTGTATACCCAAAAATAGACCCAACTTTCACCTGCTCGCTGTAGGCAGCAGTGGCATGAAAGTGATGGCTCACACTGGCCTATGTTTGGCAGTGGCTCATGGTGCTGTCGACTTGCCCGAGACCTTGGAGTGTCTGCACTCTGCAAATAGGTCTTCGCCCCTGTCCGGTTGTGTCAGCAATGGTCACAGAATGGACATCAGTGACCTCTGGCAGTGGTACTTCAACCAGGTCAGTTGGACTACAGACCCCATGGCGACCACACTGTTTCCCACCATTTCCTCCCACCATCTTGGATTACATCATGGAACAGACGACAGGGCCCTCTGGTGGCAGTACTATGTACTATGTCAGTTGGTTTCTGGACCCCACGGTGACCACACTGCTTATCTCTATCCCCCCCCTCCATCTTGGAAAATGTCACGGAATGGATGGCAGCACCCTCTGGTGGCAGTATTGTGTACTAGGTCAGTTGGACTCCAGACCCCATGGTTACTACACTTGGTGGTTGTACTGCCTCTAATTGTTTAAAAAAATAGTGCATGCAAAATAAAGTCTTATGTCCAGCATAGGTGAGTCCTCCTCCCACCAATTCCTAGGACAAGGTGGGAGCAGATGACTTAGGTTACTGGAGGTAGCCCACTGACCTTTCTTACCTGCCATTTTCTTAGGTTAGTAGAGAAAGCCCAATTGACCCATCTTTTTCCTTCCAAAATTCAAACTTCCTGCCAGTTCCTAGGAAGAGTCAGATGACTTAAGCTAGTGGAGGTAGCCCAAATGCCCTTTATTCATGCGAATTTCTTAGTTTACTAGGGTTAGCGCAATTGGCCTTTCTGTACTGCCAAAATTCCGATTTCCTTCCAAACCCTAGGAAGATGTCATCTTTGGATGACTTAGGTTAGTGGAGGTAGCCCAAGTGACCTATTTTCCCGCCATTTTCTTAGGTTAGTAGAGGTAACTGCGGTGTGTTGCATTGTCCTGATGGAATTTGAACTTCCCATCATTTTCTGGGGGAGCAGAGGGGAGGGGTGTTAGGTTAGTTTAGGTAGCCCAATTGACCTATCTTCCCACCAAAACCCGCCATCTTGTGTGACGTCACGGCCATCATCTTGGATGATGTTATGCGCTGTTACCATGTCTCCAGGCCACCATCTTGGATGACGTCATCGCCGCCATCTATGAGACAGTTGGCCACCATGGCGAGTGTGATGACACAACGTTTGGTCCAGGACTATGGGTGTGTGGGTTGTCCTTAGCGTAAGTTAGATTCAGTAGTGTGTAACCGTACGGACCGATGACCTCAGCAGTTTGGTCCCATAGGAAATTACCACCACCAGCAGGCGCTGTACAGTGGTTTGCATAGTGTGTTTGTAGACGCAGTAGTAGAAGAGTGAGGAACAAAATAACGACGAAAAACAACAGTATATGATGAGACAAACGGAATTAATACTAAAACTACTGCGAAAAGAAACTCAAAATATAAAAATACTATGTATGTCCATTCATTGCCATCATGCTTCCTTTCGATATGCTTTCATAAAAGGAAAATACCACTAATGTAAACCTCCAGCACCAGTAAACGTTTCCCGTTCCCTCCACACCTATGTATAAAAAAGCTTCAGGCGCATTAGTACAAGTCAGTTAAATGTGTAAAAATTTTATGGTTGAAAGCACAAAACCCTAATTTTGGTGCTTTTATTAGCTGCAGATTATTCATTCACAGACTAATAAAAAATCGAACTCAAAACTGATAATAAATTAAAGAATAAGCTTGTTAATGAAGTCTTACGACATAAACAACGAACATTAACTTACCAATAAACTGCTCCTCTTCCATTATTTTGTGGGGCTGTACGTGAGACAGAGTTTAAAGAAGGTTTAAAGTTATGTTTATTGTAGGATGTATCTGATTGATTTCATTATCAGACACTGGATAAGTACAGTCTGATGTGAGTAGCTTACACTCCATTTCAAGCAGAAAACTTGTTTTTCAGGCATCTCAGCGTTTATGATGTATCTCCTGAATTACTTTTCGTATACTGATATAATGTTGCAGGTACATTCAATGGTATAAGTTGATCCCGTCTGCAAAAGTTGTTTGGAAGAAATGTTGTTGTAGTGAACTAATAAATTAAAACGTCAAGCCTGATCCTGAATTCTTGCTGCGTGAACAGGAAAAATTTAGTAAGCGACAAACTTTTTACATTTCATTGTTTTGTTAGGAGTGTCAGCGAGAAAAAATTTCGAAAAGATTTTAAATTATGTGTAAGTTTTGTCGAAAATCGCTAAGTGCTCTCATTCTCAATTACTAAATCAATATTGTTTGGCTAATTTGCGATCCCTGAGTTAACAACACACATGCACACACACACACACACACACACACACACACACACACACACACAACAAACACACACACACACACACACAACAAACACACAGATACACACACACACACACACACACACACACACACACACATACACAGTTTATAAATTTAACTCCTGACATGTTGTGTTAAACCTTTACTCGAAGATTATACCTCTTAAGCCCAGGTTCTCATTCAAAAGCATACAAAATTCGATTTTTATTACATTATTTAAAGGAATGTGTGTCTAGAACATTGCAATGAAAAGGTTTCATAATCCACGTGTTACAAAAGTTTCTACAGCCCACTGCTGGAAGCAGTGTCACAGCCATTGTGGGATGCTCTCTGTCGGAGACGACAAGCACAGGTATAAAACTTGTCATGCTGTGACGCACTTTCTCAAAATGATTTATACTGCAGTATGCATGCAAACATATTCGTTGAAAGAGCTGATGAACAATGTGGCAGGTTGCCAAATGCAGCAGTAGTAGGACAAAGTTCATACCACCCCACGTTGCACTATTGTCAAATATTCAAGATGGTGGATATAAGATGGCGGCGATAGGTATGGCAATGTCGCAATGATATCAGGGTAGCAAGTACAAATTTTGGCAGGAAAATAGGTCAATTGGGCTAATTCCACTAAGCTATACACCTCCCATCCCCTCCCCCCTTACCCCTCACCCTTCCCCCTCCCCTCCCCCAGAAAATGACAGAAAGTTCCAATTTTGGCACGGAAAAGAAGCCACTTGGGCTACCTCCATTAACCAAAGAAAATGGTTGGAAAATAGGTTACTTGTGATACGTCCTTTTACCTAAGTCATACGACTGCAAGCTCTTCATAGGAAATGGCGGAAAAAGGACTCAGACTGTGCTGGGCTGCTGGATGGGATGGATGTTATTCTTTATATTGCGAACAGAGTTTAATTAAATTTGAGGCAGTAGCTCCGTCCTGTGTGTTCACCATGAGGTCTGGAGTCCAACTGACATAGTGCATAGTACAACCACCACAGGGCACTGTCATCCCTTCCATGACGAATTACAAGATGGTGGTCTGGGGGGTGGAAAACGCAGGAAATGGGCTCAGCCTGTGCTAGGCTGCTGGAGAGAGGAAGGAGTGTACTTTAATTATTTTGGAACAATTTATTTAGGAATGGATTTCACATAGTCCATACATTACGCTGATACAAGACACTCGCCCTGATGTGCTGTGGTCATGCTACATAGCCTACAGACCTGCAAACTACTCGTAAATTATCGAAATAATGCAGTACATTGATGTACAGACATGCAAACAACTCGTATATTACCGAAATAATGAAGTACCCACCATACAGACCTGGAAACTAATCGTATATCACCATAACAATGCAGTACACTAATGTTCAGACACGAAAAAACTATAAATTTTCAAAATAATGCATGTAAAACGCACTACTCGTAAACTGCTCAAATAATGCAGTACACAGCATAAAAACCTGCAAACTACTCGTAAATTACTGAAGTAATGCGTAGCACAGCCTACACAATTGCCAACAAAATAATGCAACAGACACACAGGCAACTCGTAAATTGTCAAAAAATAGTGCCTGTCAAATGTTCTGCAAACACACTCACAATGCTTAAACAGCCGAAAATAATGCAGTGTACAAACACTCAGTACACATAAAAAACACTTTCAAACTGTCGCCAACTGCAACGTATCAGTGTACAGTTCCAACGCGCACACACGCCGATGCTGCCCCAAGCCACCACTGGACAGACGAATGCAAGAGTGCGAACTATTGCTCTCTGGACGCTACTGCATACAGCTAGTAGGTGAAAGTCGCGTCTATTTTTGGGTATACAGTAAGGATTACCCCCAACCCCGATGAACAAGAAACCTTGCCGTTGGTGGGGAGGCTTGCGTGCCTCAGCGATACAGATAGCCATACCATAGGTGCAACCACAATGGAGGGGTATCTGTCGAGAGGCAAGACAAACGTGTGGTTCTTGAAGAGGGGCAGCAGCCTTTTCAGTAGTTGTAGGGGCAACAGTATGGATGATTTACTGATCTGGCCCTGCAACACCAACCAAAACGGCCTTGCTGTGCTGGTACTGCGAATGGCTGAAAGCAAGGGGAAACTACAGCCATAATTTTTCCATAGGGCATGCAGCTTTACTGTATGGTTAAATGAAGCTCTCGAAACGTGGTGCTACAGAAGAATGCTGAAGATTATATGGGTACATCACATAACTAATGAGTAGCTATTGAATAGAATTGGGGAGAAGAGGAGTTTGTGGCACAAATGAACTAGAAGAAGGGATCGGTTGGTAAGACACGTTCTGAGGCATCAAGGGATGAGCAATTTAGTATTGGAGGGCTGTGTGGAGGGTAAAAACTGTAGAGGCAGACCAAGAGATGAATACACTAAGCAGATTCAGAAGGATGTACGCTGCAGTACATGCTGGGAGATGAAGCAGCTTGCACAGGATAGAGTAGCATGGAGAGCTGCATCAAACCAGCCTCAGGACTGAAGACCACAACGACAACATTAGTAAGGATTCTTCGAGTGTTATACTGATGTCACATGTCTATGTAAATAAGAGCGAAGTCACCCTCTGGACGCGCACATGTTTGCTGTTGCTGACACGATGCCTCTCTATCTGCAGTCCAGCGAAGATCTAATTACCAAGTGACTCACCCTCTTAGACTCGGCTTAAAGGTTGTCAATGCTATACTGACGTCACAGGTCACGTTACAGAAATATAATCCAATATTTCGCAGAACAGCACAGGGTGCATTGTTCATAGAGGTCCTAATGAGACATGTAAGATGCCTCTTGCCACACACTTGTTTACTGTGACTGATGCCTACCAGCAAGTCCAGCGTCAAGTGAGTGATGTCAGCATAGTGGCTGACCCATACAGGCACATTTAAAGGTTTTCATTGTTGTACTGATGTCACATGGTTATGTAAATAAGAGCCAATTCGATCTCTTGGAAATTGCAAAGTGTCGCAGAAATAGTTAACAGTTACCTTTGTAGGAGCTTCCGTGATGTCTCTGCTTGTCTGCATGGAAATTCTTGTCCCAACAGAATCTGTTTACGAAAATAGCCCAGAAAAACGATGAATGCATTCCTCCTGATGTCTTAATGTGGCACCCCGTTCATCACATGTTACCCTTCCCGAAAATCGTTAAGTCCTGCTTTCAACAAACATCTCTGAAATGCAAATGCTCTCACCACTATATCGAGGCTCCTATACCGCGCCACAAAGGATGTCTTGTGAATGAATGGAGCATTATGATTGGCTCTTACAAAATTTACCCGCCATAATACTCGTGCCGCTGATGTGGGAGCATGGTACGCCTTTTTCTTTTTGCAGACGAGACTTTCAGTGGCATACTATTATGTACAGGTCACCATATTGCACTGACAGTTAAACCAAGCAAAAGTGGCCTACAGATCGTCAAATATGGAAAGTCCTCACTCAATTACACTACTCTGTCACTGAGGATGGAAGCTTGAATACAGAGCATGAAAGAGATCTCCAACCTGACCATATATCGCCACTTACCATGTCAATGTAATAAACATACAATCGTAACCCGTGCCCTACAAAATCGCCCCTTTGGCACCTTTTGTATATCTATCGACCTCCAGACACTTGTATATATACCGTGAAGACTGACAGCATAAGCACAATCACCTTATGACTCAATTACACTGCTCTGCCACTGAGACCGGAGCTTGAATATTAGAGCATGAAACCATCTCCAAACCAGCAATATATGACTGTACCATATCGATGACATAAACATACAATTCGCATCCTGTGCCGTACAGAATCGCCCATTTTGCATCATTCATATGGCTATCGACTGCCAGACATGCGTACATATACTGCAAAGACAGACAGCAATGTACATGCTTTTTTTCAGAACTACATATTTCCCACAAGGGATTTCAGTTTCAAGTCATCACACTCGACATGTGACCAGAGCGCCATCAGTTGACTGAAGTGAAGTGTTGTACAAAGACGGGCTTGTTTCCCCTTGGCACAAAGGCAATACTTTTTCTGGCCCTGACCTGCATTCTTGCTTGCTTTCTACACCATGTCCAGACTCTGGGATTACAAGAAATACACAATTTCACATGGTTTGCCGGAATATCATACTATTTACTTCTCGATATCAAGCTCTCAGCAATATCGCTTGCATAGCAGTAGTATCGCTTGCACAGTATAAACCTAGAGATATAGACTGGAAATTATTTCTCTAGAAACCTGAAACATTAGCGAGGTGCAGCATGCTGTAAACCTCTGAGTAACTCACTTACGCTGCCATTAGAAATTTCTCCAGTACTTGTAACGCATTCTGTCTCAATGCCACGTCAGAGGTTCGATGATATATGAACTGGATTATCGACCATGGTTGATTGAGAAGGATAACAAACAGTAGGTGGTGTGCTGACTGAGGTCGTAAGAAATGTACACAGCTTTTCAGATCTCTAGTGCCAGGCTTTCTGGTAGGAACAATATCTATGATTTGGAATCAAGTCTTTCCTTTCAACCACATACCTGTGTCTATCTGATGGAGAAGTCCTTCAATGATTACTGCCTCTAGTGAATCATATTTCTGGCACTCTGATATCTCAAAACGAACAACCTTTTTCGAACATATCTGCTACAGTAAAATTTCATATAGTCCCTATGCCTCTTGCAACTGCAACCATTTGTGTAACTTTAAGCATGTGAGCATTCCAATTTAAGTTGAAACTGAGCGGAATTCAGAGAGAGCTATATCCACTACCTTCTGCAACCCGTGTAGAAACAGAGTGACCTGAGTTAGTGCGACAGGACCGTATTTTGACCATTCTGTAGAAATGGGAAACAGTTGTCGAGTGTGGATCCCACATGTGTTATACTTGGAATGATGTTGGGATGCAGATCCAAAATACACCACATCTGGGATAGAGTTTGAATTTACATCTTCCATGCATAATGTATGGAGTGATGTTGGGATGCATATCCACAATATATCACATTCAAGTTAGCGTTCAGTGTGGATCTGCTTTGCACAATTAATCCAGACCGATGTTCAGAGGCGGATCCACCACACGTCGCATCTTGGATAGAGCTCACTGGTGGACAAACCACACATTACGTCTGAACATGTGTTCTGTATTCTAAGTTGGGTCCACCAATGGGAGGAATGGGTCCTAGGAACCTATTGCGACACCTGCATGTACACAGATATACAGAAACACAGCAAACGTACTGTGAATTTGGAATATGTGGGGTGGAGGCGACTGGATGCAATCGAGTACAGTGCTATAATATGCCTCCCAATCAGAAAGATAGCGGATTTGTGCTAAGTGTTGGCAGCCGTACTACATTTAGAAGCAATTTTAGAATTCAGAACGAAGTCATGATCACATGGGTAGAACTGAAATAAATCGATAGAATTGCGAAAAATGAGGGGATGATACGAATAAATTGAGGGCATATACACCAAAATGCAGGGAAATTGCGGAAGTACTTGTGTGTCTTCTGGTTGGCGCAGAACAATGTGTACATGGGTACAAGTATGCGACAGCAAGAGGAATCTAAGAGAACGTCGACATGGAAGTGAAGGGAACCATTGAAACAGTCACATTTTTCCATCGAGGCAGCGTTCTACTGTATGTCTATTGAGGTTACAGTGATACAAGCGAGTTGACTACTGTATCCGACGCTTTTCAGAAAGACAGAGAACCATCTGCCTCTAAACTTACATGCAACTGCATTAAAGGGTAACAGAGAGTTAATGGGATGATCGACTGAGATGGAACTGTAACAAGGTACAATTTAATGGCAGACTGATGACGAATTCTGGAGAGGAAGGTGTTGTAGGAGGTAATTTGACCATTTTTTCCGCTGTTCTGTCAGCATGTATCAGTCGCGTGACATAACCTGTGTTCGACTAGTATACAACCACGTGTTCTGTATGTGATTTAGAGCACTGTCTACTTTCCATCGTTAATGGCAAATCTCTCGGTCATCATCGGACTTCCATCTCATGTGTGATGAAACGTGACCATCCTGTTTCGACACATTTCTCTAAACGAACGAAGATTTATGCGATGCACTCCATCCCCCTGTCACATCTTGGGATTTAAAATCGAGACTTCAGTTTCATAACTAAGATGATTCTAAGTTAGCGATAGGTGTTTGTGGGACACTGCTATCCCTGTGTATATATCTGCTTTACAGATGTGCTGTTTACAAAGTTAGTGGCGGCATGAGTTGTAATTTCACATGTCGCATGCTGCTGCTATGCGTTTGCCTGTTTACTTGTAAGAGGTGAATACCGTTACTAGCGATCATTTTATATAGAACTGCTGTGGGCATAGTATAATTTCTGAACCGTGATCGAATGTGAACAATGGATGCGCTAGATCATTGGAAAGCTATATTGTGCATTTATCACACAGAGCCAATGTTTTATGAGGTAGTTTTTTCGTTTTGGAGTTTGTTACCACAGTTTATCGTAGAGAAAACTGCAAGAAAGATGTATGTCATGCGCTGGACATATATTTCTTATACCGGAACATTAAGAGAGCTGCTTTCCACACAACTGATAGGTCGTAAACTCAACAGATCTAACATTACAGTCTGTTTTCAGTGCAGAAGTGTATAGCCTTAGGAGTGCGTGTGTTAATGTTCTCTCTTAACAATAACCTCCTGGTACTGATCCCACACACTAGAGCAATACTTTAAAATTGATAGCGTAGTTGATTTAAGTAAAATGCTTCGATCTCAATCCATCTGGAGCTCCAACATGTGTAACAATCATACGTTTCTTGTTCTTCTTAACCGTCTGCTATTGCATCACAACACTTTCAAATCTGTTACTATACACCGATAAGAAGTGCTAAACTCCTCGACAATGGCGCATCTGGAGAAATCTCGGGCACTTGGATGGGCCAGAAATCAGCAAGTTTAATTCATTCACGAGACGTGGAATGTAGCGTATACTTCTGGTCAGCTGCAGATTAAATCTGTATCGGTGCTACGGGGCGAGTTGGTCCAAGACAGTGCGAGGGGGTCTCTCAGTCTCAAATTTCATCGGAAGACTGCGAGGATGCTCTGTGACTCCCATCCACAAACAGATAGTTCGTAAATTAAGCACTATGCTGTCGGTGCTAGAAATATGTAGAGCACTGTCTCATATACTTTGCTGACGCATATGTTTGAGAATTAACAATGCATGGACATTCTGCACAGTCGTCTATCTACATTCGCAGTGATACTCGCAAAGTAGAGAAGGGGCCGTTTAGCGATGATACTGAAATTCGAAACATGCTGTCGCATCATTGGTCGGTGTTGAAATTACTGTAAAAGTCCTAAAACTGTTCACACTATCAACTGTGATGCTTATTATTACAGTGCATCAATGCTGCCTTTTACACCCCATTCGTTCACTGGTACGTTGTTGGTTACCACATAATGATTGACTGACATCGTTTGCTTGAGATGGGGAAAGAGTTTTGGTGGAGGAGCAACACCTTCTGGGGTTGGCTAGCACCGAAACAGTGATCGTGTACATGACTGCAATACGAGGAATCAGTCGAAATGGAACACAGAGTCATGAGCTATTCTGTCACTGTGACAGATGAGTTTGAGTGTTGAGGTTGTCAATCACCTTCAGACTGCAATTTGTTTGAAACGCTCCACAACGCCGCAAAACTCTTCAAGTTTCCTTACGTCGTAACTGACTTTTATTTACAATCAGTCAGTGCGTGTGGTGTGTTATAGTAGCAGCAGTTAGAATATGATTTACACCATGCGACGTCTAGATTTTTGTGAGAAGCAATGGATCACAATGTGTTAATGTCAGTTTAGAATCTGACGTAGACCTAGAAGTCGTGGCGGGAAAAAACAAATGTATGGTAGTGTACAAAGCGTGTTACAGCAGTAAAAACGTATTAAATAACGACACAGGGTCACAGGGAGCGTCTCTGCTCATCTACATCTACATGGTTACTCTGCAAATCACATTTAAGTGCCTTGCAGAGGGTTCATCGAACCACCTTTACAATTCTCTACTATTCCAATCTCGTATAGTGTGCGGAAAGAAAGAACACCTATATCTTTCCATGCAAGCCTTATTGTATTGTGGTAATCGGTTCTCCCTATGTAGGTGGGTGTCTACAAATATTTTCACATTTGGAGGAGAATGTTGGTGATTAGAATTTCATGAGAAGATTCCATCGCAACGAGCAAAGCCTTTCTTTTAATGATTTCCAGCTCAAATCCTGTATCATTTCAGTGACACTCTCTCCCATATTTCAGGATAAAGCAAGACGTGCTGTCCTTCTTCGAACATTTTCGTAGTACTCCATCAATCCTAACTGGTAAGGATCCCGCATTATGGAGCAGTATTCTAAAAGAGGATGGACAAGCGTAGTGTAAGCGGTCTCCTTAGTAGACTGTTACATTTTGTAAGTGTCCTTTGATTAGTCTTCCCAAAAACATTCTCTATGTGTTGTTGCAACTTACAGTATAGTTTTTGGGATCCGGTCACCCTCCTACAGTACAGGTGATGCAACTTTACTCTGGTCTGTGCAATGGATCAATACCTGTATACTTAAGAGGATCGTCACATGTGTTCGATGTCTGCATGCAGACAGTATTTGTCTTTGATATATGGGATGAGAGAGATGCAGTAAAAATCTTAAGGAGTTCTCTATCGGATGAAGTAAGTGAAGCTTTCATAGTTTGTAATTTTTCTCTGTTGGATGGTACAGAACAATGATAGCATGTTAGGTTAACAGATGTGAATAGGACCTGTGGGACACAGATCTGGTTCGGACTGCAGTATCTGTATGTTGTTTGGGGATGCACCACAGTGTAGTAGCAAAATCCTCGTCCTTCATAAGTTCCCTTACGGTCTTTTTTACTATCTCATGTTGCAGAAGCAAGCAACGTTTGGCACACATCGTACACTGTTGGCAGAGCTATGACAACTTGTTCCCATTTCCACCAGATGGTCAAGACACGGTCCTGTCACACTATATAAGGGCACTCTGTTTCTACATGGGTTCAGATATAGCTCTCATTGGCTTTGCTCAGTTACAACTTAAATTGGAACGATCACATGCACAAAGTTGCAGAAATGGTAGCGGTTGCAAGAGGCATAGGGACTATCTGAAATTTTGCTGTAGCATATAGGTGACTCAGTTTGAGATATGAGAGTGCCAGAAATATGATTTACTAGTGGCAGTATTCATTAAAGGACTTCTCCATCGGATACAATTGAGGTATGAGGTTGAATGGAAAGACTTGATTCCTAATCATAGGCATCATTTCTACCAGAAAGTGTAGCACTAGAAGTCTGAAAACCTAGCGTACATTTCTAACGGTCTCAATCAGCACACCGTCTACTGTTTGTGGTCCTTCACAATCAACCATCGCCTATAACCCAGTCGATATATCACCGAACCTCTGATGTGGCATCAAGACAGAATGTGTTACAAATACTGGAGAAATATCTAGTGGCAGCGTGAGGAGTCGCGAATACCGGCTTCATACCATGTTCCTTAGCCGAATCACTTTCTAAATTCGGTGATTCTATCACGAGCTTGCAGTGTCGGCGACGTGTAACCACACTATTGGTCTGATAATACACAATCCGGCGATCACCATCTATACTCAGTATCGTGGCATTTGTCTGGGAAAACCACTTCATTGTATAAAGCTGGTATAACCTTTAACGTGAATACTTGTGTGCACCTGTAGAACCAAGACCGATTGTAATAATAGTATGGTCGTTGCGGTCGTGTTTTTCTTTAACATTTGGCATTTTGTAAGACGATTATGCCGGCCTTTCTGAGATATAGTGGTACCACTCACAAGAAAAACTTATGAGACATATCCAGCCATCGCTGATTTTCTCTCAGTATTGTTTCGTATCGCCAGCAATCAGTTATTGGCGAAGTATTATACTTAGTAGTAGGGGATGCATGACAGGTTTGCCTTGAGCATCAGGCTTACGAAGTATGTGCATGTGTGTGTTCTGACATGTGCAAAGTCATGTCCAGTCATAAAGAAGGTATTAATTTGACTTGAAATACTGTGACAGCAAAGGAAAGAATATGTGAGGTCATAAGAATGGTACAGATATTTCAATTTCAGAGCCACAGCCGTCAGCAGAGTGTATTTCCGATACTTTGCTCATTGTCTAGTGTCGTCCAACTGAGACCACGATCGTAATATTTAATTGTAAGTACAGTGATAAAATATGTATGTGGCCAGTTTCCTAGGATGTTTCTGTCTATGCATGCTTGGCATGCAGAGCCAGTGACCTGTGGCGGGAATGATTCACGTTTCCGGCTAATGGTAGGAGCTGTCTGAATGGAGAGGCCTGTTGGAATGCAGGAACATAGATGACTTAATCATGTCATCCTCTAGACGGCTGAATAGGGAACTAATACTCAGTATGTGTTGGACAGCTTTCGAGATGGTCTGGAAATTTGAGAAGATTCAATATGGACATGTGTTTGCGCTGAACCATTATTCTCCTCCATAAAATTGTCCGATTGTCTGCTTCTGCACATTTCGCGCCTTTATTTAGTGTTGGACAGCTTTCGAGATGGTGTGGAAATTTGAGAAGATTCAATATGGACATGTGTTTGCGCTGAACCATTATTCTCCTCCATAAAATTGTCCGATTGTCTGCTTCTGCACATTTCGCGCCTTTATTTAGTTGAGAGAATATCGATTGTGGTGTGCGCATGTAGCAGGTGAAAGGCAGATGGAAGACACTGTTGCTGGTTCTCTAGAGATGAAAAACACCTTAATTGACTATGTAAATTATAAGAATGATTTGGAATATGTTACATCACCAACATCGGTATTCGCGAATGGATATATCAGTTCCCTCCACTTTTTTTCGAGTTCTGACGTAATGGTCGTTGTAGACAGGGTAAGTTTCTAGTTACTCAGTGTTTTACAGTACGCTACACCTCGCTAATGTTTCCGGTTTCTAGAGAAATAATTTTTAGTCTATATCTTTGGAATTATACTGTGTGAGCAATACTACTGCTATACAAGTGATAATGCTGTGTGCTTGATATCGAGAAGTATTGCGTAATCGGTATGATATTCTGACAAAACATATGAAACTATATAGGTTGTTGTAATCTCAGAGTCTGGAGATGGTGTAGGAAGCAGGCAATGATGCAGGTCAGGCCCAGAATCAGTATTTGTAACGAGAGGAAACGTGCCTGTCTTTGTACAACAGTTCAGAGAGTGACTTTGGTTCAGTTCGGGTGCTCTGGTCATGTGTCGGTAGCAGATGACTTGCGAGCGCTCGACCTCAAGGAAAATATCTAGTGCTGCGAGAGAATATACAGTGCTGCCTGTCGTCGCAGAGTATGTACAAGTGTCTGGCAGTCGATAGCTGTATGAATGATGCAAAAGAGGCGATTTTGTATGGCGCAGGATACGAATTGTGTGTTTCCTACATCGACATGGTACACAGTGGTATATTGCTGGATTGGAGATCGGTTTCACGATCTAATATGCAAGCTTCAGTTCTCAGTGGCAGAGCAGTATAATTGAGTAAGAGTCTTTCCGCATTTGAAGATCTGTAGGCCACTTTTGCATGATTTAACTGTCAGTGCAATATGGCGACTGTACATAATAGTCTTGCCCCTGAAAGTCACATCTGCAGAAAGAAAAACGCAGACAGTGCTTCCACACTGGCAGCATCAGTAATTTAGCGTTAAATTCAGTAAGAGTCGATAATAATGCTCCATTCATTCACAAGACATTCTTTGTGCGGGGCATCGGAGCCTCTATGTAGCAGTGAGAATGTTTGCGTTTTGGACATGTTTATTGAAATCAGGACTTCACGATTTCCAGGGAGGGTAACAAGTGATGGATGAGGTGCCACGTTCTGATCATCAGGAGGAATGCATTCGGCATTCGGCGTTATTCTGGGCTATTTTAGTGAACAGTTTCTATTAGGACAAAAATTTCCATGTGCACAAGCTGAGACGTCATGAAAGCTTCTACAAAAGCGACCATTAACTATTTCTGTGACACTACATTTCCGAGAGGTCGATTGGCTCTTATTTACATAGTGATGTCAGGTAAGTATAACACTGAAAACCATTTAGATGCGCCTGCACGGGTGAGCCGCTATGCAGACATCTCTCACTGGACACTGAACTTGCAGGTAGACGTCAGCCAACGTAATCTCATTCGCAGCCGGAGGCATCTCACATGTCCCATAAGGACTGATAGGAACAATGTGACCTGTACTATTCTGGGAAGCACTGGAACAGATTTCTGTAACGTGACCTGTGACATCAGTATAGCACTGAGAACCTTTTAGCTGCTTCTGCAAGGGTGAGTCACTTAGGTCTTTGCTAGACCGCACCTAGAGAGGCATCGTATCAGAACAGCAAACACGTGGTCGCCCAGTGGGTGTCTTCGCTCTTTTCTAGATAAACGTGTGACATCAGTATAACACTCGAAGAGTTATTACTGTATACCCGAAAAAACATCTACATCTACGTGGTTATTCTGCTATTAATAATTAAGTGCCTGGCTGAGGGTTCAATGAACCACCTTCAAGTGGTCTCTCTACTGCTCCACTCTCGAACAGTGTGTGGGAAAAACCAGCACTTAAATTTTTCTGTTCGAGCCCTGATTTCTCTTATTTTATCGTGATGATCGTTTCTCCCTATGTAGGTGGGTGCCAACAGAATGCTTTCGCAATCGGGGGAGAAAACTGGTGATTGAAATTTCATGAGAAGGTCCCATCGCAACGAAAAACGCCTTTGTTTTAATGATTGCCACTCCAATCCACATATCATGTCTGTGGCACTATCTAACCTATTTCGAGTTAACATAAAACGAGCCGCCCTTTTTTGAACTTTTTCAATACCATCTGTCAGTCCCACCTGGAACAGATCCAACACTGCACAGCAATACTCCAGAATAGGGTGGACAAGTGTAGTGTGAGCAGTTTCTTTAGTAGAGCTGTTGCACCTTCTAATTGTTCTGCCAATGAATCGCAGTCTTTGGTTTGCTCTACCCACGTGACATTCCTACGTACAACCTACTGGCTGTATGTGGTAATGGCCTGACAGCAAAAGCTTGTGCCCCTGCATTTGTCTGTCTGGCAGTTTCTCACAGTGGCGTCGGCGCATATGCGTGTTTGGAACAGTTCGCTGATACAATGCGATTGACGATAGTTTGAAAGCTTTTTCTACGTGCTCTGAGTATTTGTGGAATGCATTATTTTCGTCTGTTTAATCGCCGTGAGCGTGGTTGCAGAGTCTTTTATTTTCGACAGTTAACGAGTTGTTTGCATGTTTGTTGCATTATTTTGCGAGCAGGTCTGTAGGTTGTGGTATGCATTATTTCAGTAATTTATTAGTATTTTGCAGGTCCGTATGTTGTGTACTTAATTATTTCCGTAATTTACTAGTTGTTTGCGTGTCTGTACATCAGTATATTTCATTATTTCCATAATTTACAAGTAGTTTGCACGTCTGTAAGCTATGTAGCATGACCACAAGCACATCAGGTCCAGTGTTTTGTATCAGTGTAATAAATGAAATATGTGAAATCCATTCCTAAACCAATTGTTCCAAAATAAATAAAGTACACTCCTTCTTCTCTCCAGCAGCCCAACGCAGGCTGAGTCCCTTTCCCGCTATTTTCCTCTTCCCCCCCTCCCCCCAGACCGCCATCTTGCATTATGTCACAGAAGGGATAACAGCGCCCTGTGATGGTGGTACTGTGCACTCGGTCAGTTGGACTCCAGACCTCATTGTGAGTACACTGGATGGAGCTACTGCCGCAAATTGTTGAAATAAACACTGCATGCAAAATACAGACTTATGTCCATCGCATCCAGAAGCCCAGCACAGGCTAAGCCCTTTTTCTGCCCATTCCTAGAAAGAGGTAGCTGTTGGGTGACTTATTTTAATGGAGGTAGTGGAAGTGACCTTCTTTCGCATCTTTTTCTTAGGTTAATGGAGGTAGCCCAAGTGCCCTTTTTTCCCTGCCAAAATTTGAACTTCCCGCCATTTTCTGTGTGAGGGGAGGGGTTTAGGTTAGTGGAGGTAGCCCAGTTGACCTATTTTCCCACCAAAATTTGAACTTCCCACCATGACGTCATTTCGATGTTGCCATATCTATCGCCGCCATCTTTGATACACCATCTAGAATAACTTTGGTAAAATTTGGGTTGGTACGAATTTTGTCCTACCACTCGCAGCTTATCCAGCTCAGCCAGGTCGGCTTTTCTTGCCAAAAAGAGCGAGGGAATTGCTCTCCAGAAATAATTCGAGTTAGAAGGAGGGTTTTTACAGGCTTTTGAAATTGCAGGCTAAACGTAAGTAAGGAAAACGCTCTCTTCTAGCAAAATTTTGGTCAAAATTAGTCAAGACATAATTTTTGGTCTGCCATATTTGATTAGCCGTTTTGAATTTTGAAATTATAACATCATATTTGTTTTCAGCGACATGAAAAATATATAATAATTTGTAGTTTTTATGCAGTTTGAACTAATAATACATATAAAAGTTTTCCCTAAATTTTAGACAGGTTTTTCTCGAGAAACGATTTGTCAGAACTGCGTGCAACCTGTTAGCTTCTACCTTTGACCCCTGGAAAGTAAATGCTTTCTTAGGAGCTTATACCTATAATATATGGAATTTGTTAATATTAACTAGTTTTTTTGTGAAGCTGTAAGGAGTGAAACAGAACCCATGAAAACGAACTCTAAGTTCGAGTTAGCTTCATATCGTCAAGTCTGAGGTTATTTCATCGTGGTTAGGTACAAGCTCCCATAAATTTAATGCAGTATCGACATGTCATCCATTTTTTTTTCAGGTAACTCCTAAGAGGATACAGTACACGGAATCTGTGTACTTCAAATTCGCAGGCCCTTTATCAAACCATAATTAAAGGCAGAATTTTGCTTTTTTTCGTACTGAAAGTCTAAAATAAAGTTCAAAGTATGACCAATTATAATCCCCAAACCGGTCTTTCGCATGTCTTTTGACTGTCTTAAAAAAATTTCCAAACTCTGCTTATTTCTTGCTCATTTCAACGAGAACGTGGCCTTAACGAGTTAATTATGACACCATTTTGAGTTATTAAATTCGTTCAATAGTTATATGAAAATTCAATTTGTGTTGCCGCTAGAAGTATTGAGCCAGGTAACCTGGAACTGGGAATGGGTGTGCCATTTTAGACGTTTAATAGTATACACTATCACGTCGAAAGCGTCTCCGCCTTTATGACGGACTGAACTCTGCACGGGCACTTTCAGCGAGGTGTCTAAATGCCCGGGGAGGGATGTGGCAGTTGGCTCTCCCTCAAGGGCCGGAACCGGAAGGGGTAGTTCTGTCGGACGCTGCACTCTGGAGTGAAGTGTTCCTCTGGCTCCAGGCCGGGACAGTGGGCAGGCAGGGCCATTTCAGAAATGTTATTGTCCACAGACAGTTGCACGACATATCCTGCTTAAGGAATGTGGGGCATTGTCATGCTCAAAGAATCATCGTCACCAATTTATTCCTCTACCATTCTCATCTTACAGCTTTGTGTGCTTTGTTCAGGTTTTCTTAGGCATGGTAAGGGGACCAAATCCTAACCACAAACACAGCGAGTGTTCATCAGAGCCGAAGATGTCGTCAGGAGAGCCCCAGGGAAGTATAATAGGACTGCTGTTGTTTTCTATATACATGAATGACCTGGCGACAGGGTAAACACTGATTTGCAGCTGTTTGCGGATGATGCTGTGGTGTATGGGAAGGTGCTGTCGTTGAGTGGTTTATGGGGAGAATTACAGGAAAGTGTGCCCGAGGCAGGAGGCAGGATTCGAAACTGCGACCGTTGCAGCAGCGCGGTTCCAGACTGAAGGTCCTAGACCCGCTCTTCCACAGCGGCCGGCACTGTTCGAGTGTTTGGGACTCGCACCAGGTCGTATTATAGGAAGAATCTGAAGCAATTCATAGGCGGGCTGCTAGATTTATTACCGGTCGAACAACACTCAAGTATTACAGAGATGCTGCGAAAACGCAAAGGAAAGGAGGAGGAGTAGATTAGTGTTTAACATCCCTTCGACAACATGGTCATTAGAGGCGGGACTCTAGATCGGATAAGGGAAGGTACCATCCTCGAAATTTGTCTTAAGCGATTTCAGGGAATCACGAAAACCCTAAAATAGGATGGTCCTACCGAATGTGAGTGTAGTGTGCTAACCGCTGCGCTAACCCTCTCGGTGAAACTATAATGGAAATCACTGGAGAAAAGGCTACGTTCTTTTTGAGGAGCACTACTGAGAAAACTTACAGAACCTTCATTTTAGGCTGATCGCAGAGTGATTCTGCTGCGACCGAAGTACATTTCGCGTAAGGAATATGAGGATAAGATTCGAGAAACTGAGGCTAGTACAAAGGAATATATACAGACGTTTTTGTGTAGCTCTATTTGCGTATGTAACAGTAAAGGAAATAACTAGTAATGGAACACGGTACCCTCCGCCACGCGTCATACGGTGGCTTGCTGCCGATTTCATGCAATATTCTGAAAACCACCCTCCGCAATGCTGCACTCCTTCACCAAAAAAGACGAAGTATATATTCCAGAATTCGAATCTAGGACGATTGCCAACATGAGTAATTTAGACTAGGTATTCTCGAAGTAGCGAAGCAGTTTAAATCACTTAATAAAGGCAAGGCCTGCTGTCCATACTGTATAAAAGTCACATTTCTTTCAGAGTGTGCTGATTCAGTATCTCCATACTTAGCAGTCATATAAAGCGGCTCGTTCGTCGAAAGCTCCGTCCTTAAAGACTGGAAAGTCGCACAAGCCACCACATGGAAATAGGAGTAATCCGCTGAATAACAGACCCATTTCACTAACATCGATTTGCAGTAGGTTTCGGGAACATATACTGCGTTCGAATATTATGAATTACCTCGAAGAAAACAATTTATTAACAAATAGTCAGCACAGATTCACAAAATATCGCTCTTGTTTTAAAAAAAGTAGCTTTTTTTCTCACGAAGCAATGAGTGTTATCGACAGGAGATGTAAAATTGATTCGACATTTTTACATTTCCAGGCGGTTTTTGACACTGTTCCTCAAAAGAGATTTTCAATCAAGCTCGGTGCCCATTGATTATCGCCCCAGTTGTGCGACTGGAGTCATTAGTTCCTGTCAGCAAGGCCACAGTTCGTAGCAATTCAAAAGTCGTCGAGTAGAACAGAAATAATATCTGGCGTTCCCCAAGGAATTGTTGTAAGCCCTCTGCTTTTCCTGATCCACACAGACGACATAGGAGACAATCTGAGTAGTCCTGTTAGACTGTCTGCAGTTGACGCTGCCATTTGGCCTGTGTAAACTCACCTGATGACCAAAACCAATTGTAAAATAATTTAGAGAAGATATGTGTGTGTTGTGAAAAGTGACAGTTGACAATAAATGATGAAAATTATGAAAAAAATCAACGTGAGCGTTAACAGAAATCCATTAAAATACGTTTACACAATAAATCATGCAGGTCTAAAGGCTGTAGCTGTAACTAAATACTTAGGGATTACACTTACGAATAACATAAACTGGAACGGTCACATAGATAATGTTGTGGGGAAAACAAACTGAAGGCGGCGATTTATTGGCAGAACACTTAAAAAAAACGACAGGTCTCTAAAAAGACTGTTTACTCCACGCTCTCCCCTTTGTTCTGGTGTACTGCTGTGCAGTGTGAGATTCGCATCACGCAGGACTGACTCAGGACATCAAAAAAGTTCAAAGAAGGGCAAGTCGGCTTCAATTATAGTGAAATAAGAGGGACAGAGTGATACGGATATGATACAGGGGTTGGGTGGCAATCATTAAAACAAAAGCGTTTTTTCGTTGCTGCAGGATCTTCTCATGCAATTTCAATTATCAATTTTCTCCTTCGAACGCGAAAATATTTTGTTGGCGCCCACCTATACGCGAGGAAATGATCATCGTAATAAAGTAACAGAAATCATAGCCCTTCAGAAAGTTTTAAGTGTTCGCGCCGTTAGAGAGTGGAACAGTAGCGGAAGGTGGTTCGATGAGCCCTCCGCCAAGCACTTAACTGTGAATTCAAAAGTTATAAGGTAGATATAGATGTAGGTGGAAATGTAGACGGAACTGTCCGTCGGTCAATGATGTTAGCACGGTTTAGGTTTAGCTCTGGTTCTTGCCTCGAATTTCCGCTTCACTGTCTCATCACCAACAGTCGACTTGGTTTGAAATGCTCCTGATGGTTTTGTCACTCTCGGAGTGCAAGGGCTGGACAAATGTATGGAGACATGACAGACATTTACATTACCGTGCCTAATACGGTGTAGGAAAACTGTTGGCATTCAAAACAGCTTCCAGTTGTCTGCTATCGAATAAATACAGGTTCTCTACGGATTTTATGGGAATGTTAGACCATTCATGTGACTAGTTCAGGTTAACGATGTGGAGATAGCACTTCTGTCCAAAGTAGACCACAAAGGTTCAGCAATACTGAGTTCTTATGACTGTTGTGCTCAGGGGAGATGCGAAAATTCATCCACGTGCTCACAAAAATAGTCCTGGACGATGCAAGCTGTGTGTACTGGGACGCCATCGTCTCCGAAGACAGCGTCTGGGTTCGGAAGCGAACATGGGACCTCGGACAGTACCTATTGTGCCCACAGAATACCACGCCATGACTGTGAAAATCATCACCGAGTCCAAACCATGTTTCACTCTTAGGATGTAAACATGACCAGAACTTGGAACTAGAATAAGATTCAGCTGATCACATTACTTTCTTCCATAGTGCAGGTTTTATGGCTTCAGCTCACATTTTCCTGCTAAAGGCAGGCTTTGGAATTCCAGCTCGCCCTGGGACCCTGTTTATGGGGCTCCATTCGCGTTGTTTTGCTGCTGACTGAGTCTGCTAGTGCGACGTTCAGTTCTGCAGTGACTTTCGCTGCTATCGTCCTCCTATTTTTCGTCACAATCCTTTTCAGTGACTGCCTGTCGCAATCGCTCGACGGGCACTTTCCTCCGCATTGTGACATTTCGCTCAAATTGAACGGTCCTGATATATCAGTCAGCTTGGATGTAGTGTCGTTGGTCACAAAGGTTCCTCTTTCAGAAGCATTATTCCTCATTGGAAAAAAACTTTGATAAGGGTTTTCAGCTTTTCTTTTAACATGTCTTGATCTCAAGATATTTTTTATTCAGTATCTAACTCAATGAACAGACTGATGGTGTCGTCATGGGTACTTCCTTGCCACCTTTGGTGGCCAACTTCTTTGTGGGGGGCTTCGTGAAAAAGGCGCTGGACTCTGTTAGCTTGAAGCCCACAGTAGTTTAGAGCTTTGTTGACGACACATTAGTAGTGATTTCCCATGGTGAAGGTATAGAAAGAGAATATGAATTCCATCCACACACGAATTCTATTCACAATGGAAATAGAAAAAGATGGATGTCTTCCATTCTTGGATGTTTTGGTACGACGCAAAAATGATGGCACTTGGTTATATGCAATATATCGGAAACCGACATACGCGGATTTAAATCTATATATCTACGTGGATTTATATCTACGTGCAAATAGCTTTCATCATTCTTCGCAGACGATAAGTGTTTGCAGAAGTCTGGCGCACAGAACACACGTCACTGATGACGAGAGCAGTCTGGAGGAAGAGTTTCTACACTTCAGAAGAATTATTGGAGCCAGCAGATATGTAAGCCACTACGAATGAAACCAACAGTGGGCATAAGGAATGCAAAATAAGACACAGAAAGTTTTAAATCCATGATTTTCTGCCATACTTGGGAACACTGTCGTTAAAAATGCGACGGATCCTCAGCAAACACTAACTGAAATTGATGTTTCGGCCTCCATCAGACAGCAGCGCTCCTGGGTTCCATTAAAGATGATTTGGTGCTTCGGAACCCTAGGGTTTACAAGATCCTTTTGGAGTGTGGCCTTTAGTGCATCGGACAGAAGACACATACAATCCATGAGAGATGCACAGAACACCGTAGTGACACCTTCCTCTTACAATCTAATAACTCGGCAGAGGGACAGCACTGTTTTCACACTGGGCACTCTATGGTGTACGATAATATCGAAATTCTAGCGACGAATTCATCTTTCTGGGACTCAGTAGTGAAAGAAGCAATTGAACTTCAGTTGGTGACGAATTTCATTAACGGAGATAGTGGCTTCATCTTGGACATGTCATGGAATCCGGCACTTTCTGTAATAAACTCACAAAGACATCTAAATGGGGCGGTTCACAGCGATAAATCGATATCACTGTGTGGATCGACCGTGCACCCAGTAGAGCGGTCCGTGGGTTCAAAAGGATGGAGAAGGTGTTGGAGCGGCTTTTCCCTTACCAACTGTGATTGTACTGTCCGCCTCCCCCCACCCTCACCTACCTTGGATTCACCATTGACCGTCACCTCACATGGATTCTTCATCTCCGCTCTATCCAATCCAAAGCCCACGACCGCCTCTGTCTCATTAAACTCCTCTCTGGCCAGACGTGGGGGTTGAACCACTCTACCAACCTCCACACCTACAAATCCTTAATCTGTCCCATCCTCTGTTATGCCAGTCCTGACTGGATATCTGCCCCCTCCGAAATTCTGTTAGTCCCTCCATATCCTCAAGGGCCATGCACTCTGCCTCACCTTCCATATACGCCTCCCGGCCACCACACGGATCCTCTGTGATCTGATTCCTTTCCCCGATCTGTTCCTTTTCCTCGAACATGTCTGCGCTCTCTACACCTCCCGCCGACTTGATCCCCCTCATACCATGGTTGCTCCTCTCCTCTCCAACCCCTGCCCACTGCCACGCCTTCACCGTTGTGTCCCCCCTACCCTCCACCTCTACACCCTTCATCTCCTTTCCCAAGGTGACTTCCATCAAATCCCACTCCTGGATGATGCCCTCTCTCCCTCCATTTATCCCTCCTGTGAACCACGATCCTCACCTTCCCCTCCCTTCCCCTGTCCTGTTACTGGGCTCTCTCTCCCACCCTTCCATCCTGTTGTCTCTCCATATACCCACACCTTGACTCTATTTTCTCCCACCGAGTCCTTTTTCTTTCCCCTCCAGTGTCTTCCCCACTCTTTCTCACATCTGCCCTGCTCCCCCCTTTCTCTCTGCCCTGTCCCTCCATTGGCTCCCCCCATTTTTCTTGCTTTTTTCTCTGCCCCCTCCTTTCCCCTACCTCATCTGTCTGGGTCCTCCCCCACCCTCTATATTCCTTGGTACTCTATAATTCAGTGTTTCTGTGAGTGTTCAGTGTTGTGTGTCCCCTTTTTAAGAGTTGCAAACAGCTACTGTACTGTCGCTAGGTGTGTTTTTAGCTGTTGCGAACAGAAACCAGACTGTCGTCGTTTGTTTTTAATTGTGCCTGTCTATTTACTATGTGTTTCCATCAGAAGCACCGAACCTTTGCTTTTATATTTTATTCGCAACTCTTTCGCCATATTTCCGTTTTTAACAGTCGCCGTTTTATCGCCTCCTTTTATTGTTATGATATCTCCTAATTGTGTTTTTTAACTTTTCAGTAGGCTGCAGAGCGGAGTATTGTGCTCCTGCCAATAAAGACAAAAAGAAATTGGAGCGTCAGTCACCCGGCTCACTCTGAAGATGGCTGGACGTTATACAGCCGAATTATCAGAACAAGAAGATGCAGCTGCACATCCGAAATTTTATGTAACGACTTTGCTCCACTTTATCTGTATGTGGTGTAAATCTTCGATGTGGTTCCTTTCTAAACAGCAAACACATTGCCCACCTTGATTAGGGAGGCACTCATCATATAAGCACCAACAATGTGCACATGTTGGAATTCTCTTATCTTGGACCCTGTGGTATCATTTACCGACACTAGCCCACACTGTGTCAAGGTTGTTGTAGTTTCCGTCTGCGCCGACAGCGATAGCTTGGGATCTGGTGGACCGAATGGACCAGCTGCTCTGTACCACGAGCGCCCTCTGTCGCCGCACTAGAGGATGGCCGCTGGCAACTACTCAGCCCCACTCGCACACGGGGCCACAGCGTCACGTGACGCTACACAGACGCCATCTAGTTATGGCTCCAATACCATAGTTCGTACTTATTACAGGGAGACTCTTCCTTCTTGACAATGATGGACTGGACCCTATACGTCGCTGCAGTATTCCTAATGAGTCATCGTTCGCTTGGAGAAATATACAGTGTGACAATTATTGAACTATATAAAATAAAATCCTCGTAACTTCTGAACAGTTTGCGCTATGATGTTCAAACAGCACAGTTGGTTGCATGGAATGATGGGACGCATCTTGCTGTTCTCGGGAATTAGCACATGTAAAAGTCACAGAGTAGCATGCCTGAGTGTGTGTGTAGCGCTTGTGAAGGCCTGCTAAGCGAGTAATGACAGCCCAACTGCGGCTCAAAGGAAGTTTCCGACCCAGTTCAGGCTGAAGACAACCGGTCCAAATGCGTAAACAATCAAGAATTTGATTTGCAAGTTTGAGAGAATGGCTAGTATTCGTGATGAGAGTGTTGGCAATGTCGGTCGTCCAAATAGGGTGAAAACGACTGAAAACATCGAGAAGACACACGCTGTGTTTCAAACCAGCCCCAGGAAATTGATCAGACGAGCTGGACAACAGGTGTGAATCAAACTGGAAACATTGTGACAAGTTGTTGTTCTCAATCTCTTACTACACAAAATTCAAACCCATCAGCAATTAAGCCCCAGGGTCATGGAACATCGTTTGTGTTTCGCCAACGCTATTTTCTACAGATTTAATGATCAAGACTTTGATGTGAGTATGGTTTGGTTTTGAGACGAGGCCCACTTTCATTCGGATAGGGTCGTCAATAAGCAAAACTGGTGCATCTGGGGGACTGAGAATCCGCATTTCGCGATCGAGACGTCTCTTCGCCCTCAGTTGGCACTGTGTGACGTGCAGAGTCCAGTCACGGAATAATCGGTGCGATATTCCTTGATGGCACGGTTGCTACCTAATGGTATGTGAAGTTTTAAGAAGATGATTACATTCCCATTATACAAACTGACCTTGATTTCGACAAGATGTGGTTCATGCAAGACGGAGCCTGACCTCATCGAATAACGACAGTGTTGGGTGTCCTGAAAGAGCACTTTGCAGACCGCATTCTGTCTCTGGGGTACCAAGAGGCCACTGGCGTGGGACCCGATTGGCCCTATATTCTCCGGATCTGAACACTTGCGACTTATCTTCGTGGGGCTATAATTCAACGCTAGATGTACAGCAATAACCGCAAAATCATTGCTGAGCTGAAAACAGCAATTCAAGAAGTCATCGAGAGCATTATTGTTCTGGCACTTCAGCGGGTCTGCCACACATCATCGCCAATGATGGCAGGCATATCGAACGTATCACAACCTAAAACCGAATATCTGTAGTGACGTTTAAATGTTGAATAAAGTGTATGCACGCCATAGTTTGTAACTAATTTGCGTTTTTTCATATAGTTCAATAACTGTCACCCTGAAACTTCCTGGCAGACTAAAGCTGTCTGCCGGACCGAGACTCGAATTCGGGACCTTTGCCTTTCGCGGGCAAGTGCTCTACCATCTGAGCTATCCAAGCACGACTCACGCCCCGAGCTAATATACTGGAGCCATAGTGGCATCGTCAAATGTTAAAAAGACCATGCTCTTGATTTGTTAGAGGAGCTTGAAATTTATGAAGCGAAAACGAAAGAACCAACGAAATTGCTTAACTGGCAGAGCGATTTCGTGCCCAGTGCCTACTTTGCCTCGTTTGACAATGTTCTGCTTTAATCATTTTTTTTTCTTCATTGTCATTTTGATACCTTACTAGCAAGGTAGGCCGGCAGCGGACTACGCCGCTCTTCGGCCATAGGCAAGACGCACAGTATAACAGGAATATAGAAAAACAAACATTCATGGAGGACAAAAACGGGACACAAACATAGTAAAAATAAGCGAAGTCATTCACCGACGTACTGCTGCACACAATGGAGAATACAGAATGTCACAAGTGAACAGAGGAGCTCGGACGGAGGGACACTGATGCACCGACATGACGACAAACACGAGCACTGCGGCGACGATCTCCGGCGTACAAAGACGCACGGTTCACACAAAAAAGCCAGGGGCCTGTCAGAGGGAAGAGGTGAGGGTAGGAGTGAGAGGGGGAGGAGGTTGATGCCAGTGGGAGAGAAGAATGGAGGGGGAGGGGAGAGGTTGGGGGGTGCATGGAAGCCCAGTGAGGGGGGAGGGGAGGGACGGAAGAAGAGAGGAGGGAGAGAAGGGAATGAGGGTGCCCTGGAGCAAAAATACAGGGGAAGGAAGGAGAGGATCAAAGTTGGTAGGAGGGGTAGATGGGGGAGATGAGTGCATAATCAGGGAGGGGGAGATGGCGGAAGCCACCTTGGGCAAGGATAAGGAGTGTGGAGAGATGGAGAGCAGTTGGGATGTGGGAGTACAGGCACGGCAGCTGACTGGGGTGGGAAAGGATAGGAGAGACAAGCTGGTGAGGGGGATCAAGTTTGCGGGAGGTGTAAAGAATCCCTGCTTTAATCACTGAACGCCTCTGTTTTATCTATTTTGCTGATATTTTCACCTAGTATAGAGTGACTTACATATTTACTTTGTTTTCTTACATTGTGCGCTTGACTCTAGTGTTTTCTTGTTCCTTCTCTGTTTATACTGTATAATATACTTCATTAACTACGCAATCGCTGGCCGGAGTGGCCGAGCGGTTCTAGGCGCTACATCTGGAACCGCGTGACCCCTCCGGTCGCAGGTTCGAATCCTGCCTCAGGCATGGATATGTGTGATGTCCTTAGGTTAGTTAGGTTTATGTAGTTATAAGTTCTAGCGGACTGATGACCTCAGTAGTTAAGTCCCATAGTGCTCAGAGCCATTTTGAACTACATAATCTTGCTCATGTATTGGTACGAGGTTTTTTCATTCTTTTCTTGCAACGGCGTGCCGCAGGCTACGAGGGGCCCGTTCCTCTAACCACTTCTCGCCTATGTGGACTGCTGGCGTTAGCGTTAACAGAGAGCGCTGGTTATGTGCGGCAGTCTCTTTTCTCTCATTGTGGCTTCTTTAGCCATTTGTTTTATACTTTTTATATTACTCTGAGAAGTCTGAAAGCTGTTTATTAATTATGTAATTATCTTTAATATTGCCACTTGAGGGCATGTCAATCACTGACACTTAACTTTTTCCTTTTTAACAGTCAAACCTTCGTCGTGTTTTATTTCACCGCTTTTTATTACTGTAATGCCTCCTACACCTTAGAAACCCATTACAGACTTTACTGATTGTATCCCTCTTTATTTTACGTTCAGTTAGTCGTTGAACTTGCGACACAAACATTTTGTGGCTACTCTACGGCAGTTTGTTTTGAACAGTAGCGTTGCTGACAAGATGACTCTTGCATATGCTGTTACCTATGTATATCTGACAATACTAATGTTGATTTTGTGTTTAACATTTGACGATGCCTCTATGTCTCCATCTCCAGCATATTAGGACATGTTTTGTAATACAGGTATACGTCTTCATATTTTAAGCGCACATATGCTCATGTATGTCGGTAATGCTTTCCTTTAGGGTCTATTTTAGTGTTTCAAGCTGTAGACAATCTGCAAATGTGTTTGTGTTTTCCCATGTTTTGCTGGAGATCTGAAGATGGTCATTATAGACCGAAACCGGCTGTCTGATGACAAAAAAAATTCTGTCCACAGACGTTAAGCAAAGGAAATTTAAAGTTGTGGCCAGTTCCGAATTACGCATCTGTGTCCTGTCCTTTTTGATCAGGTAATGTACAGTCGTGGACAAAACGAGCGAGACCCCTCGCCTTTTCGGTATGCTGATCCGCACAGCTTTAAATTCTGCTACACAGCATAACAGGCAAGGCGACGAAGTGCTACAAGTATACTATGCAATTTCGCTCAGCTGATGTGCTGAGATAGCTAGCACTGGAGAAACTCGCGCTTCGAAGACGCCACGGCATCGTCTGCCACCACTTCGTGGGAAACGAAATACCTCAAGGGTAAGCCAATGCGTTTGTTGTATTCGCACATCTGTGATTATAACTTGGATCTAAAGTGTGTTTATGGATAGCACGTATACTCAGATTCCGAATCTAACATCATGAATAAAAGACAATGGAAATGAATTAGGCGTCCTTCCTCTTCCGTAACATCAAATATATTTTAGTTATTTTTTCTTAAATGGACTGCGCAGAAAATCATTCACCAGAAGTGAATAACTTTTTAGCAACACCAGACGATATTAACAGCTTGCCGGCGCGGGTTAGCCGTATGCTCAACGGCGTCATATCGCGGACCGCGCGGCTACTTGCGCCGTCAGTTCGAATCCTTCCTCGGCCATGGATGTGTATTAGGTTAGGTAGGTTGAAGTAGTTCTAGATATAGGGGACTGATGACCTAAGCAGCTTGGTGGCATAGTTCTTAGAGCCACTTTTTGAACTTTTGCGTAAATTTTCTTTGCATAAACGACCGTATCTTTAGATTGCGTTGACATAGGCGCTCACTTTTTTACACCACCAAGGGACCGTATAACTCAGGAAGTGCGATGCATTTCCGCTTATTATGTCCATCCGTACTCGAGGTAAACGGGTTTTAAGGGTTGGGTAGACAGACAGACGGTCAAGAAAGTGAGACTAGTAGGGTTCCATTTTTACCGATTTACGTGACGAAATCCTAACAACGAAAATAGCTGCCACAGTTACTCAACATGAGGGCCGCATAATAATTTCCCCTACTCTTTATTCGAAATGTTCCAGCTGCAGTCGATACATTAGCATATTAATCGCAGCTACGCTTTCGATCCAAATCACGTTTACAGGAATGCTAATAAAATCCATTTACCTGCACACATGATAATTCAGATCCCACTATTAATGCCACAGCGTTTTAGACGTGCGAGCATTCCCATTGCTAGCTACCTTAAGGAACACTTCGGCTAATGAACGTTTTCTGGCTGTGGCACGTCTAATGGAGAATTCGAAACATTGTAGAATACGTTTGGGAGCTATGTCGCCGTTTATTTCCTGGGGTGGTGCAGAATTATCCTACTAAATTTACTCGCTAATAACAGTTTTTTGTTATTTCGATAAACATCCCGAATGTTGTCGCATAAGTGGTGACATAAAGGTAGACAATTCATGTTTTTGAATACAGAAAGCTCTATGCAACAGAAACTGCAGATCATTTTGCCATTTTCATTGCGAAATTGCCAGTTTATTCATGTCTGGAGTAATAACAGAGTGTTGTTTGCATGGGTTGTTTGCTAGCGTAGTGAAAGGTGTTTGCTACTGCAAGGGAGGTCTGGTTTGTTTTCGGCTCTAATCTCGATAGAGGCAGATAGACTATATCAGTAAAGGAATTTTAAGAAATTCTCGCACCCACAATACGTTTTATTACTACCTTTATTCTGTACCGGCGCCCTGTGGATGTCGATATGAAACTCTTGTAGAATTACTGTCTACTTTTTCCCGCTTCTGTCAATAATTTAATTGACTTAAGTGTGGCACAGAATGATTTTTAGCTGAATTTCGTTATGAATCTTCAAGCATTGCTAAATTTGCACACTTTCATGGTAGGTCATCAACGGTAATCCCGTATGACTGAACGTTGACCCAGACCATTTGGCGGCAGAAGGCGCATAACATTTTGCTAATTCGTAACGATCTGGGGTACTTTGTCTTACTAAAACAAAAAAAAAATGGCTCTGAGCACTATGGGACTCAACATCTTAGGTCATAAGTCCCCTAGAACTTAGAACTACTTAAACCTAACTAACCTAAGGACATCACACACACCCATGCCAGAGGCAGGATTCGAACCTGCGACCGTAGCAGTCCCGCGGTTCCGGACTGCAGCGCCAGAACCGGTAGACCACCGCGGCCGGCTTACTAAAACAGTTATGTTATCTCGATAAGCTGAAATTCATTTTTATTAGTACAGTTCATATTAATTAGCGTTTCTTCTTTCATTTATATCTTATATTTAGGTGTTGCGGTTAACACACTAATCAGCATTAACCCTTTCGTGAGCCATGGGAAACATGCTTCCCACTACAATGAACTCGCTCCTAGTCCCGTGAGACTCACAGTTTCCACCTCTGTACGGTGCTACCACCTAGTGAACAGTATAGGGTACTACTTCCAATCGGAAGTTCCCGCCGTTTTTGCTGTACCTTCGCGCAGAGGCATTGTATAGCTGAGTGTTGCTCTGTAGGGGAGCCCTTCAGTGCTGTTTGCATGACGTTTTGTGATTTTTTCCTCAAAGCTATAGTATAAGGTAAATACTTTTGATTTACCCAAATTTATGAAGGAAAACGCTAAATTGGAACGAGGAGAATTCCAGTTTGAAACAAAAAGAGCCATTTCTACAGCAAAATGGATGGATAACCATCCAGTCACTTTCCTGTCCTCAATTCATGACCCATGAGAAACAGCAACAGTGAAAAGGAAAAACGAGGATGGTACTAGTACAGAGATTTCTTGTGCTGAAGTTGTGGCAGAATACAAAAAAATAATGGGTGGTGTCGATAAATTTGATCAATTACGAGACAGGTATGCTATTGGCAGACGTTCTGTAAAATGGTGGAACAGAATATTTTATTTCCTGGTGGACGTTGCTGCAGTGAACAGTTTTATCGTTTGGAAAGTAAGTAAAAGAGAAAGTGGACAGCATGATCAGCTCACATACAGGATCCATCTAGACAGACAAATGATCGCTGGCTTCTCATCCCAAAAAAGGCATGGACAAAAACTTGTCTTTCTGGCAAAAAGGGGTAAAGTACCTGCAGATTTTCGTCATTTGGCTGTAGGGGAGCATTAATCCATTTTAGGAGAAACCTACTGGACGTGCCGTCATTGTAGTACCAATGCTGCGGAAAATAGCACTCGCTGTGTTTGTACATATTGTCAAATACCACTTTGCATAGACCCATGTTTCAGAAAATTTAATGGCAAGTAATTGTGAACAATAATTGTACCAAGAGAAGTAAATTTATCAAATAAATATGACATATATTGAAAAAGTTGTTTTTGTCACTTAACTGCGAGGAAGGACAGTGGGAAGAATACTTCCCACCTTGTTGTGTGACCTCACTTTCACAGATGGAGCAAATTTGATATTCTGTATGATAAATATACCTATCTGTTAACTACTACCTGCTCTCTATTCATTAAAAAAAAAAACTGCTCAATAATTTTGCCCACGAAAGGGTTAATATAGTCTTACACATGACTGAAAACAGTCTGACAAATTTCGGATAGTTTTTCAATTTCACGCCTGTGCATAGTGTGTTGGCAGCACTTCGTCGCCTTGCCTGTTATGCTGTGTAAGAGACTTTAAAGCTGTGCGGATCAGCATAACGAAAAGGCGAGCGGTCTCGCTCGTTTTGTCCACGACTGTACATGTCGCTGGAGAAGTAATGAACTGAACGAGTTTCTCGGTGTACATGTAGCCACAGAGCACACACACACATAGCAGTAGAGGGACGGCGAAAGTGACGCAACGGCGCTGTTGGCGGGCCATTAGGCAGTGGGGAGCGAGCTCGGCACGGTAGCGGGACAGGCGGTCGGCACGCAGACAAATTAGCTAACAGCCGCGCCGCCCTAATCCCTGGAGACTGCTCGGCTCAGCTGGACCCGACTGTTACGCAAGTCTGGGGGCCGCGGAGCGCGCATTACGTTTACGGGGAAGGGGCGCCGGCGTGCCGATAGCCCGCCAACGGCAATGGCAACTGCAACAGCACTGCGCTAATGTGGGCCGCTACGTGCCAGTCTGCCTGTCTGCCGCGCTTAGTACGCTGCCTGCGTGTCGTTATGCCGGGAGTGCGTGTGCGCAAAGCTGCAATCCGATGCCCGGGTCGTAGCGGTCTTTACACGTTCGCGGAAATGGAAAGTGTTACACCTTGACATATCTACATCTACATCTACATCCATACTCCGCAAGCCACCTCACGGTGTGTGGCGGAGGGTACCCTGAGTACCTCTATCGGTTCTCCCTTCTATTCCAGTCTCGTATTGTTCGTGGAAAGAAGGATTGTCTGTATGCTTCTGTGTGGGCTCTAATCTCTCTGACTGTATCCTCATGGTATCTTCACGAGATATACGTAGGAGGGAGCAATCTACTGCTTGACTCTTCGGTGAAGGTATGTTCTCGAAACTTTAACAAAAGCCCGTACCGAGCTACTGAGCGTCTCTCCTGCAGAGTCTTCCACTGGAGTTTATCTATCATCTCCGTAACGCTTTCGCGATCACTAAATGATCCTGTAACGAAGCGTACTGCTCTCCGTTCGATCTTCTCTATCTCTTCTATCAACCCTATCTGGTACGCATCCCACACTGCTGAGCAGTATTCAAGCAGTGGGCGAACAAGCGTACTGTAACCTACTTCCTTTGTTTTCGGATTGCATTTCCTTAGGATTCTTCCAATGAATCTCAGTCTGGCATCTGCTTTACCGACGATCAACTTTATATGATCATTCCATTTTAAATCACTACTAATGCCCACTCCCAGATAATTCATGGAATTAACTGCTTCCAGTTACTGACTTGCTATTTTGTAGCTAAATGATAAGGGATCTGTCTTTCTATGTATTCGCAGCACTTTACACTTGTCTACATTGAGATTCAATTGCCATTCCCTGCACCATGCGTCAATTCGCTGCAGATCCTACTGTATTTCAGTACAATTTTCCATTGTTACAACCTATCGATACACCACAGCATCATCTGCAAAAAGCCTCAGTGAACTTCCGATGTCATCCACAAGGTCATTTATGTATATTGTGAATGGCAACGGTCCTATGACACTCCCCTGCGGCACACCTGAAATCACTCTTACTTCGGAAGACTTCTCTCCATTGAGAATAACATGCTGCGTTCTGTTATCTAGGAATTCTTCAATCCAAGCACACAATTGGTCTGATAGTCCATATGCTCTTACTTTGTTCATTAAACGACTGTGGGGAACTGTATCGAACGCCTTGCGGAAGTCAAGAAACACGGCATCTACCTGTGAACCCGTGTCTATGGTCCTCTGAGTCTCGTGGACGAATAGCGCGAGCTGGGTTTCACACGACCGTCTTTTCCGAAACCCATGCTGATTCCTACAGAGTAGATTTCTAGTCTCCAGAAAAGTCATTATACTCGAACATAATACGTGTTCCAAAATTCTACAACTGTCGACGTTAGAGATATAGGTCTATAGTTCTGCACATCTGTTCGACGTCCCTTCTTGAAACCGGGGATCACCTGTGCCCTTTTCCAATCCTTTGGAACGCTACGCTATTCTAGAGACCTACTGCACACCGCTGCAAGAAGGGGGGCAAGTTCCTTCGCGTACACTGTGTAAAATCGAACTGGTAGCCCATCAGGTCAAACGGCCGTCCCTCTTTTGAGCGATTTTAATTGTTTCTCTATCCCTCTGTCGTCTATTTCGATATCTACCATTTTGTCATCTGTTCGACAATCTAGAGAAGGAACTACAGTGCAGTCTTCCTCTGTGAAACAGCTTTCGAAAAAGGCATTTAGTATTTCGGCCTTTAGTCTGTCATCCTCTGTTTCAGTACTATTTTGGTCACAGAGTGTCAGGACATTTTGTTTTGATCCACCTACCGCTTTGACAGAAGGATTTTCTGCCAAGTCAGTACATAGAACTTTACTTTCGAATTCATTGAACGCCTCTCGCATAGCCCTCCTCACACTACAATACACTTCGCGTAATTTTTGTTTGTCTGCAAGGCTTTGGCTATTTTTATGTTTGCTGTGAAGTTCTCTTTGCTTCCGCAGCAGTTTTCTAACTCGGTTGTTGTACCACGGTGGCTCTTTTCCATCTCTTACGATCTTGCTTGGCACATACTCATCTAACGCATATTGTACGATGGTTTTCAACTTTGTTCACTGATCCTCAACACTATCTGTACTTGAGACAAAACTTTTGTGTTGAGCCGTCAGGTGCTCTGTAATCTGCTTTTTGTCACTTTTGCTAAACAGAAAAATCTTCCTACCTTCCTTAATATTTCTATTTACGGCTGAAATCATCGATGCAGTAACCGCTTTATGATCGCTGAGTCCCTGCTCTGAGTTAACTGTTTCAAATAGTTCGGGTCTGCTTGTCACCAGAAGGTCTAATATGTTTATTTATTTATTTATGCATTTATTTTACCTGGCAAGATTAGGGCCTTCAGGCCCTCTCTTACACCTAACCAGGCATACTCAGATTCAACAAATTTCAGTTTCTACAGAACATTAAGGACATATAACATGTTATACAGTATTAATGTTACAGAAAAAATTAGAGATTATAAAAGTACTACAATGATAATTCTAACAATCAAAAAGTAATTATAATAATCAAGAATAATAATAATAGTAATGACTATGTATAGGAAAGTGAACATATTTTTTCTTTTATGAATGTCAGTCCTATTGCTAGTTGGGAATTTCTCGTTATATTCTTGCAGCTTGTGAGTTATTCTTATCAAGCAGTGACATAAGACGATAGAATGGGGTGAAAGAGATATAGAAAAGGTAGATAAGTTAGAGGAGGAGAAATAGAATGGTAAAATTCGAGGCTATGATGGAGAGGGGAAAGAAAAAGATGAGAGGGACACGACAATGGTGGCTATACCGTCCCTAATATGTAAGTCTTGAGTTCCCTCTTGAATGTTAAGTGGTTCTGGATAAGACGCAGATCACAGGGGAGCGTGTTCCATAGTCGTATGGCTGAGATGGAGAATGACACAGAGAAAGATTTTGTGTTATGTAAAGGTACAGCCAAGATGCTAGATGTATCCGATCTGGTATTGCGGTTGTGGAATGATGATAGGTGTTTAATGTGAGAAGATAAGTATTGGGGGCACCAGTGGCTAAGAAATCGTTGAAGTAAGCACATCGTGTGGAGATCGCGTGCCTTATGTGGGCGTATCCAACCTAGCTGGGAGTATGAAGGACTGATATGATCATACAACCGTATATTGCATACGTATCTAACGCAAGCATTCATCACTAGCTCGAGGCATCTCGAATTTTCACTATTTGTGCCGTGTTGAACTACATCACAGTAGTAAAGATTAGGCAAGACTAGTGTTTGGACTAATTTTTGTTTAACATGGGTTGGAAATATTTTTCTAAATTTTTGAATTGCATGTAGGGAGGAGAGCGATTTCCGGCAAGCTGTGACTGTTTGTTCTTCCCAGTTTAGGTGTTCATCCAAGATTATTCCAAGGTCTTTTACTGTTTTTTGGTATGGTAGTTGGGTACCATTGAGGAGTATTTGAGGGACTGTTTCGCGAAAGTACCGACTGATTAACTTTGGATGAGATATAAGTATGACCTGGGATTTCTTGGGGTTTAGTTTCAGACCTAGGTTCTGTGCCCATCGAGAAACAGAGCAAAGATCTGCGTTCATACTCGCTACTGCGTCAGCAATGTTCTTGGGGCTTGCACTTATGTACAGTTGGATGTCGTCGGCATATAGATGGTAGTTGCAGGAGTGAATCACTGAAGAAATATCATTAATGTACAGTGAGAAGAGTAATGGACCAAGGACGGAGCCTTGGGGAACTCCAGAGCGCACGTTTTTCCATGAAGACTTTTCCGACCCACAAATGACTTGTTGACTTCTGTTTTTGAGGTAGCTGTCGAACCAGTGTATAGCGCTGTTTGAGAAATTCAGCTGTTTCATTTTAATTAGTAATATATCAAAGTCAACTGTATCAAAAGCCTTGCTAAAGTCAAGCAGTGTTAGGATGGTAGCTTCACGTCTGTCCATAGCATGTTTAATGTCATCAGTTACTTTGATTAATGCAGTTGCTGTATTATGGTGCTTTCGAAAGCCAGACTGATATTTGTTGTGGATGTTATCGCCACGAGTCGGTTCTCTGTTTAACTGCTCAAGGTAGTTTTCAGATAAAGCACTTAAAAAAATTTCACTGGATTCTTTGTCCCTGCCACCCATTATGAACGTTTGAGTCTCCCAGTCTATACCCAGCAAATTAAAATCTCCACCCAGAACTATAACATGGTGGGGAAATCTACTCGAAATATTTTCCAAATTATCCTTCAAGTGCTCAGCCACAACAGCTGCTGAGCCAGGGGGCCTGTAGAGACATCCAGTTACCATGTCTGAGCCTGCTTTAACCGTGACTTCACCCAAATTATTTCACATTTCGGATCTCTGTCAATTTCCTTCGATACTATTGCACTTCTTATCGCTATAAACACGCCTCCCCCTTCACCGTCCAGCCCTTCTCTGCGGTATACATTCCAATTAGTTTAGGATTTCATTACTGTTTACGTCTGGTTTCAGCCAACTGTCTGTCCCTAGTATTATATGGGCGTTGTGACCGTTTATTAATGAGAGCAGTTCTGGGACCTTTCTACAGACGCTCCTGCAGTTTACTATTAGCACATTAATATTGTTATTCCCTGTTGCATTTTGCTTACTCCTACCTTGCCGCGTCTCAGGAGGCGTCTTGTCAGGCGTAGGGAGGGAATTCTCTAACCTAAAAAACCCCCATGTGCACTCCACACTTACTCCGCTACCCATGTAGCTACGCCTGACCTATTCAGGGGGACCCTACATTTCTCCACCCGATAGCGGAGGTCGAGAAATTTGCACCCAGATCTCCGCAGAATCGTCTGAGCCTCTGGTTTAAGCCTTCCACTCGGCTCCAAACCAGAGGACCGCGATCGGTTCTGGGAACGATACAACAAATAGTTAGCTCTGATTCCACCCCGCGAGCGAGGCTTTCCACCTTCACCAATTCCGCCAACCGCCTGTACGAACTGAGGATGACCTCTGAACCCGGATGGCAGGAGTCATTGGTGCCGACATGAGCAACAATTTGCAGTCGGGTGCACCCAGTGCTCTCTATCGCCGCCGGCAGGGCCTCCTCCACATCTCAGATGAGACCCCCTGGCAAGCAGACAGAGTGAACACTGGCCTTCTTCCCCGACCTCTCCGCTATTTCCTTAAGGGGTTCCATCACCCGCCTAACGTTGGAGCTCCCAATAACTAATAAACCCCTCCCCCCGTGTGCCTGCTCGGACCTTGCTGAAGGAGCGGCCACATGTCCACTCACAGGCAGAGCGGGCGATGCCACGCGGCCAGCCTCCACATTTACCCTCCGCCTCGTGCGCCGCGAACGCCGCTGAACCCGCCACTCCCCTTGGGGAGAGGGTGGCCCAACCGCGCCCGGTACCCGCGAAGATGTCTCGACAGCAGGGACAGTGGGTGAAGCATGTAACACCTGGGGTGTACCCTGCGACGCACCAGACTCCCCACTGCCGCTACACTCCGAGGCAGCAGCCTGAAGACGGCTGACCGCGGCCATCAACACGTTCAGCTGTTCGCGAACAGTGGCCAGTTCCTCCTGCGTCCGTACACAGCAGTCACACATCCTATCCATCCTAAGAAATCAATTTACTGTAGAGAGTTAATCAACTTTTAACTAGCCTGCTAATTCACTAACGGCGGCTGATAGTTGACTAAACTGTGGTTGCTAGCCACATCTTGTAGAAAACTATGAAAATAGCACTACTTGTCTCTGGATTGTATAGAAAATAAACACTAGCGTCACTGGCACTATGGTTGACTAAAGGGACTCTCTCTGATTGTATTCAAAACAAACACGAAATCTATGGAACACTATTGCTAGCACTCGACAATTAAAGCTTCTTAAATGCAAAAACAAACGGAAGAAGTGACAAGTAAGAAAAATACAGTTCATACTTAAATTAAGGCAGCTCACTGCACAGCAGACGTGAAGCAGGCGGCAGTTACGACGACACTGACACTACCGGCACCATGGCTGACTAAAGGGACTCTCTCTGACTGTATTCAAAACAAACACATACCTCCACCTAACGCTACCAAACTGATACTCCACATCTTGGATATTAATAACCGCTTCAGTTGTATTTAGCACTTTATTACTGGATCACTACCGGTATCGTGGCACTAAAAGCCACGTCTTCGGGTGAGCATATGATTAAAACATTAGAACGGGAAAGCTCGGACTCCTTTTACCCAACATTCGTTGTCTGTCAAAACAAAACACCACTATGTCATGGATTAAATGCTTACAGATTCCTATATATGGTTATTTTGGACACATCTACTATATTGAAATCTAGCAGTTTTTAATCCATGAGATACCGACTTTTAGCGGTGTTTTGTTTTGACGGACAATGAATGTTGGGTAAAATGATTCCGGGCTAAATACAGCTGAAACAGTCATTAATACCAAAGATAACCAGTCATAGCTGTTGTTAACCCCACGTACAAGGTTGTCTGCTCGTACTCAAAAATTTCCCTGCCTGTTTCCTGTAACATACAATCTAAGACAAAATAAAATGATTCTTGATAAGTGCGCACAAATACGCTTCAATACAAACTTAATTACGTACGTAGGTAGTTCATCCATCCTGAGAACGAGAACTTCATGATTTTTGCTGTTATTGATATCAGTACTGTCAAGAGATCAAAATATGTGTCCATATTTTATCACTGGATTGAGATAGAACCCTAATTTTTCACAGCGCCAACGGACCGTAGACTTCAGCATCCGGCATAAATTTCAACTTAATACTTCTACCTGTTCCTAATAAAAAGGTATCTTAACACCCAGACAGAGAGACAGTATAATAGCATGACAAAACCTTTTTTCGGGTGATACAACTGCAAAATAACAGTTTTCTGAATTTTTTCTTTACTTGCACTGTAATCCATTGCCTCTTACCAAATTTTATGAACTTGTGAACGGAAAATAACCTATGGTTTTTCATGCATGAGTTTCGCGTAAATGGCCGTTACTTCTGAGTGCGTTTACTTAGAAGATCATATGTTTTACACAGCAAAGAGACCATTGACCGTAGTAAGTGGCATACATTTCAACTTTATAGGTCTACTTATTCCTAAGAAAAAAAATGGTCCAAACGGACGAAGAGACAGACAAACCGATGATAAATGGCGAATTCTTTGATGCATGAAAAGCACCAGTCTGCTTTTGTTCGACAATATTACTTTTATTGTGTTAACCGGTCTTCCACTTACAAGGCCATCTTCAGAAATTTACTGAGTATTGTCACCAAACAAGTTACAATGTTTGCAAACAAGATTGGAACAAAAGTAGCACATCTAGACTGAAGCAGAAACATACAGTAAGTAACATCTTTGACAGTGTGGTGGTAATGCAATGAAACAGTAAAAAATTGAACAGTGAATAAATAACAATGGCCTAGAGTGGAAAACCATTAACACAAAGTAGGAACACCATGCCTACATAACAGTTTCTATTAATAAACAAAACTAATAAAATAAAATAAAATTAGTACTAGACAACGCTACATCAGGAGATATGAAACATGGAGAGTGATACACAAACCAATCAAAAGAAGAAACAATTATCAGTGTAACTACAGAATACATAAGGAACTTAAGTAATATCAATATGATAAACACAAATAAAGAAATGCAGGAAAATGGAGGCTTTTGAGGGAACACACAGTAAATGCAATCTTTGGGAGTGTGGTGGTACTGCATTTTAACACTAACATTGTATTCAAAACAGTGGCTATGTAACAGTTTGCATTAAATAAATGAACAAAGTAAAATATGAACAACATTTCATGAGACAACTACAACAGATGTTAAACCTGGACAGTAAAACAAGTACCAGTTAAAAGAAAACCTTAACTATGTAAGCAGGCTGTTTAGGTTTTTATGCTGGTGACGCCACGTAGCACTCAATATAAAAATCACTGCCTGTGCTGTGTGCAGTCTGTGGCTAGTTTGCATTGTTGTTTGCTATTAGAGTGTTGGGCAGGTGGATGTGAACAGCGCGTAGCGTTGTGCAGTTGGAGGTGAGCTGCCAGCGGTGGTGGATGTGGGGAGAGAGTTGGCGGAGTTTTGAGAGCGGATGATCTGGACGTGTGTCCATCAGAGACAGTAAATTTGTAAGACTGGATGTCATGAACTGAACACTATTAAGGTAAATACATTGTTCGTTCCTTATCAAAATCTTTTATTTGCTAACTATGCCTATCAGTAGTTAGAATCTTTTATTCATCTGGCAGTATTGGCGACGCTGCATTGCAGTAGTTTGAATAACGAAGATTTTTGTGAGGTAAGTGATTCATGAAAGGTATAGGTTATTGTTAGTCAGGGCCATTATTTTGTAGGGATTTTTGAAAGATTGCGTTGCGCTAAAAAATATTGTGTGTCAGTTAAAGCACAGTCATTCATAAATTTTTCTAAGGGGACGTTTCATATGGCGACCCTGCCAGGATACCTCATTGGAATTTTCTGATTTTTCTTGTAGTTTGTGTAATTAGTGTAGCTTTTGTTTATTGCTAGCGTGTATTTGTAGAGAGAATCTCCTTTGTAGTGGCAGTCTTTCATTGTTGTACAGTAAAACAGTTGTGGCATGCATGTAGATTTGCACCAAGTATTTCACAGCTGCGCTTGCGATTAACCATTTTCAGTGCTATGTTAATTTGTTTTCTTATTTTTGCTCTTCAACTTGTGCTTTTCTGTGTTTTCATGTGAAATATTTTGACAATTATGGCGTGCGAAAAACGTAATACTAGGCTCCAAAGTAAACTGAGAAATGACGGTGAAGACGAAAGCAGTGTGTTAGCACCACCGTGTAGTGTATTAACTAATGTTCACTATAGTAATTTGGTAATTGTGCATAGGGAAATGGAGCGGGCGGCAACAATGGTGTAGACAGTGAAACAATTAGTGAATAGGGAAGCATTACCGATCGATCGGTCGTCAACAGCTCGCCTCAGGAATCCGAAATGACAGGACACAATCTTGCAAATACCGCATATTCAGGTATTGGGTCCTCACTGTTTTCTCAAATGAGTCAAGACACATTTTCTGCTTGTCAAAATGTGAATGTTGCCGGTGAAAATGCACTGCCAAAAAGCATAGAGAAACAGATTCCAGACACTAATACATTATTATTGCAATTAATGCAACAAATGAAACAAAATCAGAGACAAACACAGCAAAAGTTAGATATAATGGAAAAACACCAGAGACAAACACAGCAACAGCTTCTAAAGTCAGACTCAATGGAACAAACGCTTGAAAAAACACGTGAAGATTTAACTGCAGAGTTACTTAAAATCGAATATAAATGTCGAAAAGTCTGTAATGACGTAAAAACACAAATTTGTGAGCATTTTCAACCTATTTTTTCGCGTCATGAAAATGCATTACAGAATCACGAAGCAGCCATAAAAGAACTGCAAACTATTTTTCATGAAAATCACGACACCTTGCAAGCTAAAATTGAGTCAGTTGCATCTACCGATTCGGTTATGCAACTTGCAAACACTCAGGAAAACTTAAAGGGCACAGTGCATACGATTTCCACACAAAGGGACACTCTGAAACTTGGTTCAGAAAAACACACTGAGGAAATCAGTTCACTATCGGAGAAAGCAGCCGAACTTTCGGATCAGATCACCAACTTATCTACAAAGGTAGATAATGATCTGAATGACACAAGTCCCGTAGCCTTCAGTGACACAGAAGAGTGTGAACAAATTAGAAAATTCGAACAAAATCAAAATCAAATCAATACACAGTACAAAAGAGAAATCCGGGAAGTACAAGATCAGTTAGCACAAGTAATACAAGAATTACATATTTCAAAGGACACTTGGGCTCCAATACAGGAAGTGGGACATAGAAATACGGAACAGCCACAAAATAATAACACAGGGAACTTCGGAAATTATGAAAGAAACTGGCAAGGTACACCGAATTTTGAGATGGAACCGCCGAAACGACGTAACAATGACCGACATGCGACTCGCCGACATGATGATTTTGACTGTAAGCTGTTTATTACTATACGTAAATTCAAAAGATTTAAGAATTCCAGCAACGACATTCATCCACAAGCATGGCTTCATCAATTCTCTCATTGTTTTCCTCCCAATTGGTCACTGGAGCACAGGTTAGATTTTATGTGTGGCTACTTAGAGAATGAACCAGCTGTAAGGATGCGATCGGTCTTTCACGATGGTCACAGTGAAGGAGAATTTTATCATGCCTTCCTTTCAGAATATTGGTCACAAGCTACTCAAGACTGAGTAAAACATAGCATCATAATGATGGAACATTTCGAACAATCTGAATTCTCCAGTCTTGTCAAGTACACTCCTGGAAATTGAAATAAGAACACCGTGAATTCATTGTCCCAGGAAGGGGAAACTTTATTGACACATTCCTGGGGTCAGATACATCACATGATCACACTGACAGAACCACAGGCACATAGACACAGGCAACAGAGCATGCACAATGTCGGCACTAGTACAGTGTATATCCACCTTCTGCATCAATGCAGGCTGCTATTCTCCCATGGAGACGATCGTAGAGATGCTGGATGTAGTCCTGTGGAACGGCTTGCCATGCCATTTCCACCTGGCGCCTCAGTTGGACCAGCGTTCGTGCTGGACGTGCAGACCGCGTGAGACGACGCTTCATCAAGTCCCAAACATGCTCAATGGGGGACAGATCCGGAGATCTTGCTGGCCAGGGTAGTTGACTTACACCTTCTAGAGCACGTTGGGTGGCACGGGATACATGCGGACGTGCATTGTCCTGTTGGAACAGCAAGTTCCCTTGCCGGTCTAGGAATGGTAGAACGATGGGTTCGATGACGGTTTGGATGTACCGTGCACTATTCAATGTCCCCTCGACGATCACCAGTGGTGTACGGCCAGTGTAGGAGATCGCTCCCCACACCATGATGCGGGGTGTTGGCCCTGTGTGCCTCGGTCGTATGCAGTCCTGATTGTGGCGCTCACCTGCACGGCGCCAAACACGCATACGACCATCATTGGCACCAAGGCAGAAGCGACTCTCATCGCTGAAGACGACACGTCTCCATTCGTCCCTCCATTCACGCCTGTCGCGACACCACTGGAGGCGGGCTGCACGATGTTGGGGCGTGAGCGGAAGACGGCCTAACGGTGTGCGGGACCGTAGCCCAGCTTCATGGAGACGGTTGCGAATGGTCCTCGCCGATACCCCAGGGGCAACAGTGTCCCTAATTTGCTGGGAAGTGGCGGTGCGGTCCCCTACGGCACTGCGTAGGATCCTACGGTCTTGGCGTGCATCCGTGCGTCGCTGCGGTCCGGTCCCAGGTCGACGGGCACATGCACCATCCGCCGACCACTGGCGACAACATCGATGTACTGTGGAGACCTCACGCCCCACGTGTTGAGCAATTCGGCGGTACGTCCACCCGGCCTCCCGCATGCCCACTATACGCCCTCGCTCAAAGTCCGTCAACTGCACATACGGTTCACGTCCACGCTGTCGCGGCATGCTACCAGTGTTAAAGACTGCGATGGAGCTCCGTATGCCACGGCAAACTGGCTGACACTGACGGTGGCGGTGCACAAATGCTGCGCAGCTAGCGCCATTCGACGGCCGACACCGCGGTTCCTGGTGTGTCCGCTGTGCCGTGCGTGTGATCATTGCTTGTACAGCCCTCTCGCAGTGTCCGGAGCAAGTATGGTGGGTCTGACACACCGGTGTCAATGTGTTCTTTTTTCCATTTCCAGGAGTGTGTTTCGAAGAAATGTTACATATGAATCAGTATCTTTCAAACCAATACAGCCCCTCAGAGCTCATCCGCATTTGCTTAATCAAATTGCCTGAACATTTACGACACATTATTTTGGCAGGACGTTGCAAAGTCGACATTGAAGCTTTTCAGGTACTGTTAGAAGAATTCGAAATTAACATTGACAATCGCGGAACGCGAAAACAGGAGCACAACAATTACAGGTCACATCCGTTACAATTCTGCAATGACAGAAATAATAACTGGACACGACAAGGCTATTCTTACAACGTAAATCGTGACCAAAACAGACACTACACGTATGACAAACGTTGGCACAGTAGTAAGAATTGCAGGAAAAGATCACCTCTCCGCGGTAATGACTATCACAGAGACAAAACAGACAATATGGGAACCAAAACAATTATTATCAAGGGAGACAGAATAACTTCAGACGCAATGGTCCGCCGTGCAGTTACGACTCAGGGAGAAGTTCTCCACCACGTGACCGACAAGAAAGAAATTACGGAAACTGCCGACATGACAGACGGTATAAACATAACGACAGACATGTATTTCATCAGAACTGGCGATATTCAAACAGAGCAGGACTATCTCGGCAAGGTGAATTTATAGAAGTTAGGTTTCCTAATCCCAATAACGATGCGAGCCAAGAAAGAGACAGTAGGCAATGACTCACACCGCAGGCAGCCACGTGCACCGGCTGGCTCAGAGAAAAATAACGTAGACGCTAACCTTGAGAAAAATTTTAGAATTCCTTACCGACGTATACAACATGATAATTGCTTTGAAGTTGAAACTCCACGCACTAGAAAGGGTAAAGGGGTTACATCATATTTCATATGTAAAACCGTTAATTGAGAGATAATCTCTTTTTTTAACTTAGTCTTTGCAATAAAATTTTTCGCTTTACATTACTAGCATGCTTTGTCAGGCTTAGAAACTGCTAATATTCAACAATGTTTGAAGTTAAATATGCAGTCAAGAACCAAGATAACTTATTTAAACGGAAATTATGTATGCATTTTTATAGTGAACAGGCGGCACAGTGTTGTTGTGTGTACATTCATCGTTGCACGATTACGTAACGTCTATAAGGCTTACATACTTAGAACATACACCAGGACTGCCAATGAGATTTTACTGCAACATTTTGGTTTACTTGAAAATACATTATGGATTTAAAGTGTTTTCTGAGAGATACCAGATGACACAGTGGTTAGTTTATTTGTCAGCTACACGACTATATCACGACGCTACTAATGTGTGACACAATTTACATTGTTGCTTTTGCGGTGTATCTGTTTTATATCTGCAGTTTTTCTGAATTCCTCTGGAAAGGAAAACATGTTTTAGTAGTAACTTTTGTGGTATAGGTACAATGAGACAGCCTTTTCTGTAGCAGAACAATACGTTACAGTACAGTACTTTTCATCACGGCAATAAGCGTAACAATTGCAGTATCTATACGCATAGCAATTCACTTTGTTTATTACGAGGTAAGTACATTGACTTCTACAGAACTTAGCTTATGGGCGACGATAATTACGACACTAAGCACATTTTTTACCCTTAAGTAATGACAGATATTGTCTTACAACATGACGCACAGTTTAGCGCTACAGTACACGTATTTGAGTGATTGATTTTGTACTTAAAACATTTATGTTTAATGATTTTTGAATTACAATGATACAAAGGTTTTCCGTGATACATTTGATTCCATTGCTGTAATCTGTAACACCTGAGGGTATAATTACGTTAATCCTCAGGGGGTACATGCTTCCTTTGTGTACCATGTGTTTGGCAAGCATAAGGAGCCCTATCTAATATGGTATTTGCATATACAACTTTACACATCGGTACCATATTTCTCTAACACAGAATTACACAGCTATCTGATTATTTAACAGAGAAACAAACATTTTTTTTACTATGTCAGTGACACATGTTTACGCAATTACACAGTTGGATAATTTCACACTTATGAAATTGTATTTTGTCTGCACTGTGTGAACTGTTCATATTTTTTGGAACCATTGTGTTACTATGAGGCTTTGAATGACGTATTTGGTATGGGATCATGATTTTTAAAGTGCATTTGAGGTATATGACACTATGGGAATGAGCAGAGAATTTCTTTTAGGTTTTGAAATTATTGCAGAAAGCTACGATGTTTTTGAGATTTGGCTGAGTTTTTATGATGTTATTATTATTATGACAATGTGTATTATGCTGTTGCGGTATGTTTATTATCAATAAGCTGATGCTATATGAGGAATTTGATTATGCTATGTATTTATTATGATGAAACATTGAAGAAGTGTCGACGAATATGTATATGTGTAATACGGTAAGGAATAATGAGTAGTGGTTAGGGACTCTGACTTGTGAAAAAGGATGTTGGAAACCAAGAATCGTAATTTAAGAGTTATGAGATGTGTGTACATGCGTGAATGTATCACAGTGCCACCGAAAATTTTTTGGACACTGTTATATTTATAGAATTTTGTTTCTACACATTTGTAATGCAAATTCTCGACCTGTGAAATTTTTTTATGGGACTGTCACTGTAGGGCAAACTGCTGTCTTAAATATTTCGGTAAGAAAGCTAAGTAACGTCGACGTAATGTGTTGTGGCCGCTCAACTGTGCCAATCGCCTGAAAAAAGAAAGCCATTAGGTGGAGAAAAGAAAGAGGCCATTATCCTCGCTATTGACATTTCTTTGTAGAAAGCATCGCAAATACTACACGCTCAAACCTGAAAACATATGATTACACTGTGGAGCTCTTAATTTATGATATTTACTAAAACTCCTAATGAAATGATGAGAAACATTTTTACATCTATTGTCTTTCTAGTTGAGAGATTTTTTTACTTCCTTTGGAGACGCCATTTGCCTAGTGAATGACGTTTCACACATTGCTTTGTATATATTTGCTCAATTCGTTTAATATCTAGTTTCTAGTTGCACTGCAGCATTGGTTAAAATAAAATTTAATAGATGTACTAATATAGATATTTTATGCCTACAGATCCAGTAAATAATGCTTTTATGATCTGCTTCCAAATCACGAGGGATTACAAAAAGACATTTCCATTTCACAGAAATTGCATACATAATTTTTGTCAATGACTTGGTAACTTGTCTGCTAGAGTAAGTTATCGTGATTCATCACTCTAGTGTTAAGATGTGACATAGGTATTAGACATGGCCATGTTTAGTGTAATATTTTTTCTGATTGCAATTTGTCATGTTTAGATATAAGTTATTGCATTTGCTACTGTTGTTTGCGAGGCATAGTGCTACTGAATTTCACTTTGTATTACTCTGTTAAGCCAGTTTTACTACTGATATATTTTTCTTTTTGCTGCACATTGGCTCATATTAGTTGTAATGTTGCATTTGCTCTGCTAATTTAGATTTACTGCTGCTTGCTTCGCCAGTTTGCATTTTTTGTCATTGCTGTTTGTGTTAATTGTTTTGCGCTGCTGCATTGCCACGTCCCTTAGTTTAGCATCTGAGCTTAGTAGATTTAAGTTAACTTAAGATGGGGTGGGCTATATAAGAGAACGAGTTGTGATGAATTGGAAGAAATGCATTGACGAGGTGTAAAAAAAAAAAAAACCAAATAAGAGGAAACATCTATGAAATGAAGTTTTGGGTTGCAATGCAGTACCAAATGTCACACTGAAAACAATCCCTGTCTTGTCCTTTGGTGTCATTCCACTATGTGTCTGTGTACCTTGTGTATTTGTGTTCTTCCTGTCTTCGTGTGTTTATCTGATAAAACTTATGTAGTAAAATTCTTCTAATACTCAGATACATTCACTATGATGAGGAATACTGTTATCCTCAAATATAATTTGCATTTATAATATGTCATTTACTTTGTAAAGTTGTTTAGACATTATTTATTCTGTTTTGTTTTCATGCTCACGTGTGAAGTTGATGTTACGAAAGTTATTCTGACCTTTTATGTATTTACTTATGCCATAATTCATGTAACACTGATGTATATGTTTATTTCTATTCTTTTGTAAATTCTATGTTACTACAAATGTTATCTGTACTGTTATGTTCTTTAATGATGTATTTTGTACCCTTGCGATTGTATTATTACGTTGTAAATTTATAATTGTATAGAAACCAGTTCTTCAAATTAAGTTACATTTCACTGCACACGTTTCTGTTGGTCATAATATATGCACAGTATGTAAAAAAAAGGGACTGTTAGCGTTTGCACATGTGTTAATAATTCAGCAAGGGACTGGTTAACAGCATTAATAGTTATAAGGACAATTCCAAAAACTTTGTGAGTGCACAAGTGGTGGTTTATGGACTTCCTATATTGTCCACAAGACTCTTTGATGGTGATTGTGCACCTGCACAGTCGCAACAGATGGATGCTGACCATCTCTACAAGGACTACAGTGGGTCTGCATCTTTGATGGCCCACCAATACCATTATCTCAACAAGGACTGAAGTGGGCGTGCACCTTTGATGATCCACCAATACCATTATTTCTACAAGGACTGCAGTGGGTCTGCATTTCTGGTGGCCCAACAATAATATAAACTCTACCAGGACAATAGTGGGTCTGCTCTGCGATGACTTATCTACCAATATCCTTCAAAACTTCGACTGACTCTGCTGTGAGTTTGCTGTGTTGTGGCCCATTACCTGTCTGCATGTCAAGAGTCAGCAGTGTCTTTCCGTTGGAAGGACAACACTACTTCTTCAAGACTGCATGGAAATCCACTTCTTCCGTGTGCATTTTCTTTTACTGCTCAGACTTTGTGCATAAAGTTGTAATTAATGCTGTGATTAATGATCAGGACTGTCTTTATGGACTGTGAAAAAATTTTAGCTTTTGACTAACATTGTATCCATAAGTGTGTGCATCAGATATATTTCTTAGCGTTAATTAAAAATTTTTTTAACAAATATGTAATGGTCAGTGCCCAAAACAATTTATAAATTTTTTTGTGGGGAGCATGGGAGCTATGTGAGTTGGCTGTTTAGGTTTTTATGCTGGTAACGCCACGTAGCGCTCTGTATGAAAATAACAGGCTGTGCTGTGGCTGGTTGGCATCCTTGGCATATTCGCTATTGTAGTGTTGGGCAGTTGGATGTGAACAGCGCGTAGTGTTGCGCAGTTGGAGGTGAGCCGCCAGCAGTGGTGGATGTGGGAAGAGAGATGACGGAGTTCTGAGAGTGGACGATCTGGACGTGTGTCCGTCACAGACAGTAAATTTGTAAGACTGGATGCCATGAACTGATATATATATATATATATATATATATATATATATATATATATATATATTATGGCTTTTGAACACTGTTAAGGTGAATACATTGTTTGTTTTCTATCAAAATCTTCCATTTGCTAAGTACGCCTATCAGTAGTTAGTGCCTTCAGTAGCTGGCAGTTTTGGCGACGCTGTATTGCAGTAGTTTAAATAACGAAGAATTTTGGGAGGTAAGTGATTCGTGAAAGGTATAGGTTATTGTCAGTCAGGGCCATTCTTTTGTAGGGATTTTTGAAAGTCAGATTGCGTTGCGCTAAAAAATATTGTGCGTCAGTTTAAACACAGTCATTCATAAAATTTTCTAAGGGGACGTTTTAACTATTTAAACTGCAGTCTATATGGAATACAAAGACAACTTCGACAACTTTAAAATCATCTCTGGACATGGGGATGGATATGAGACGGTGTACAACTGAGCGTAAAGCTGCGTGTTTGTGAGCTATGGGGTGTTGTGAGCAAGAAGTTCAAATGGCTCTGAGCACTATGGGACTTAACTGCTGTGGTCATCAGTTCCCTAGAACTTAGAACTACTTAAACCTAAATAACCGTAGCGTTCGTGCGGTTCGAGACTGTAGCGCCTAGAACTGCTCGGCCACTCTGGCCGGCTGACCAAGAAGGTATTACTGTGTCTGTAGTTATAATTTTTCTATAAATTTTTAAATAAAGTGTGTGTGTGTACTGAATTCAATGGTGAGATCTAAGAAGTTTATGAATTAGTTGCCAATTTCAATTGTGAACTGAAAATTTTTATGTTGACTCTCTTTAGGTTTTTCAAAAATGTGTTGAGTTGTCTTGTCGTACCAATCCACGTACACAGGACAGGGCATCTACATATCTAAACCAGTATTTGATATTTGCACTCAAAGATTCTGTTTTTATAAAATTTTGTTCAAATAGTCCATAAATAATTCAGCCAACAGTGGACTAAAATGGGAACCCATAGCTAAACCATCTAACTGTTTATAAAGAGTCTCTTGGAACTGGAAATAGTTCTGTGCCAAGCATGTCTGTGTGGCCAGTCTCATGTCATTCAGTTCCACAGTATTGACATGAGACTTGTGCATCAGCTCTGAATGTGAGGATCGAGCAATCGTCAGAGAGGTATTCAGAGCCCCGGATTCATCATCATCATCATCGTTCCGACCTGTAACTGGTGCTTGAGTGAGCACAAGGACCATTAATAGAAGACCCACAGAAAGGGGGTCTGAGATCACAGTGCCCCTTGCGCCGACTACCATTGACCTCCGTACGCCATCAAGCCGATTTGCTGTGGAATTGGGCACATTCAGCCTGGAATCTGATTGACTAGAATTGTGTTCAGTGATGAGTCCCACTTCGAACTGAGCCCCGAAGATCAGCGAAAACGTCTCTGGAGATGCCCGGACAGCAGTGGGATACGAACTTGACCGTCGCCCGCCATTCGTCCCGACAACCAGGGGTGATGATCTGGGTGTCATTCCAAATCATAGAAGGAACCTTTTGGTTGTTATCCACGACACCCTTACGGCACTGTGGTACATCGGCGATATCGCCACCCCTTTCCTTTGTTCTATGTGGCAAACTATCCTAGGCTTACATTTCAGCAAGCTAATGCCATCCCGCGCACGGCGAGAGTTTCTACTGCTTGTCTTCGTCCTTGTCAAACGTCTTGAAAACGTCTGGAGAATTATGGGCTGGGCCGCCCTATCAGGTCGGGGTTTTGACAATGTAATGCTCCAATTGAGCCGAATTTGCCACGATATCCTTCAGCGGACAACCAACTCCTCTGTCGGCCATAAGTGGACCAACGTGTTATTAACTTCCTCAATTGGTGAAGCTCTTTCTGATGAATAAAGCATCCAACTTTTCTGAAATTGTAATCATTTGTTTTTCTTTGCATGTACATCACATTTACCGGTTTTCGTCCTATTCGGGTAATTCATTCGTTGATACGACTCTTTTTCTTAGAGTGTATGTTGATTAACATTTCATCATTATGCAAGCTCTATTTCTGTACAGAAAAATACCACCCCTACTTTTGAAGATCTGCGTGAGTGTGTGACGGCCATTGACTGTGTCCAACGTTACTTGAAGTCTTCAGGTGGAGACATCAACACATAGGTCCAGATGACATTCATGTGAATCTTACCGTCATCTTTCAACTTTGTGTGAAGTCGAAGAGTTGATATGATGGTTATGAGAGCACCTTACCGGCAGATCAGACACAGAAACAGCGCTAGCGCAATGCGCGCAGAATGAGAAGTGGCTACAAGAGTGAGCTCGGGTCCGTCAAGTGGGACTACACGATGAGAATGTCGTGGGATTGTTCAGGGCTGAGGAACAGACAGATGGCAACAGTCCAAATACGGGCAAGGGTTGTACACTAGCAGATGGAAAGTACCCAGCCACATATTGGTGGACATTAATATTCTGTGTGTCCATACGTCGCCTTTTATGACGGATTGAACTCTGCTCTGGACGCTTCAAATGAGACGTGTCAATGTAGGTGGAGGAGTGGTAGTCCATTCTCCCTCAACAGCCGAAACCAGAGGAGGCATTAATGTTGGACGCTGGGGGTCCGGAGCGAAGTCGACGTTTTAACACCCCAAAAGTTTTCAACTGGTTCCGAATGGGGACTCTGGTCAGGCCAGTTCATTTAATGAATATTATTGTCCTCAGATCATTACCGCATAGATGCTGCTTTATGAGAGCGTGTGTTGTCCTGACGATGCACTTCCCGTCTCCGAACTGTTCCTCTGCTATGAACAGTACGCAATGCTGTAAGACGTGTTTGTATCTTCCCTCATGTGGTGTAATGCGGGGACCACAGCCTAGCCACGTAAAACACTCCCATACGTTATAATCGGATCGGAATAACAAAGTGGTTGACGCCTGGCTGTTCACAGGGCTGCTACCACAGCAACAGCCAGCCACAGAACGCGATTGGTAGCGCCTCCTCTTCCGTTCACCGTTGTCAAATCTCTTTGCTACTGCAGGTAGCAGGTATTGCATGCAGTAACAGACGACGCTCGTGGCCGGTAACGTAAGCAGCTGAGGTCAGTTTCGTTGTGTGCTTTGTTTGTCCGTTATTTTGCGCCACAGAATGTCTAAAGCCTGCAGTGGAAGTGTGCAAAAAAGTGTGGCTGCTAAAGGGAAAGTTCAGCGATCTATTAATGTTTTGCGTTGTCAGACACATTGTAACGGCTTCATGTAAGCCGCTACATGGCTCGACCCCACAACTAAAGACACCTGAGGATGATGATGTTTGGTTTGTGGGGCGCTCAACTGCGTGGTTATCAGCGCCCGTACAATTATACAATCTTTGCTCAGTCCAATTTCGCCACTTTCCTGGATGATGATGAAATGATGAGGACAACACAAACACCCAGTCATCTCGAGGCAGGTGAAAATCCCTGACCCCGCCGGGAATCGAACCCGGGACCCCGTGCTCGGGAAGCGAGAACGCGACCGCGAGACCACGAGCGGCGGACTCTAACTAAAGACACCTGAGTGCCCTTCCGACACTCAGAGAAGAGCCTGATGATAATTAGTAAGATAGGGTTATTTAAATATAGACGATCATATAATATCAGATATGGTAATTGTCTGCAAAGTGTGAATGCGAACGTATGATGAGGTATGCGTGAGATGTCGGCTGTGGATGTGCTATAGACACAGTGGAAGTGTAGCCAACCTCGAATCTAGTAGAGCGCGACTGCACTGGATCAGAGAGGCATAAGCTCCACGCGCGTCGTTAGCGCTCGTTAGGTTGGCAAATAATCGTGTGCGGTATCTGAGTCCTTGCGGCCACGATGTGTGGACCCGGACGAGGGGGACTGTATCGGGGTTGTTGCTGGGAAGACCTGGGTGAGTAAGCACGCTCTGCTCTATCGCTCCGATAGTTAGCGAAGATTTAGAACTCCATGTTCACTTTGAACTTGGAAGCAGCTTCCCTGCTGAGGAAAGCCACTACGTTATTTCCTAGAATCATCTCGGTTAGGAGAGATAGGGAGATGATTTCTTTTGCCAAGTAATTTCATGGGAATTTGTGTTCACTGCACTTGGGAGTGAACAGGCGCTCATTGCCGAGTAATACTCAGAATTGCTCAATTTGCATCTCAGTGTGAGTGTGAAGTATATATGCAAAGTGTATTTTATTTAAATGTGTTTATTGACTACTGATTGTGGAGAGATTGGTAACACGTGGTCCGCAGACCCCGTGCATTTCTTGGTGAGAAGCTTCAGCTCGTCGTAATTACATTTCGTGATCGAGCCGGATCTTCTACGTAAATTCACGCGTGTGATTTAATTGTTCCTTCATAATATCCAGTAAAGCTCGCGGAGTTAGTTAAACATGAAGACGGGACTCGCCCGAATTAAAGTTACAGTTGTAAAACATGTGCTCTCTCCCAATGTTGTCCCACTTGGTGTATGGGAACCTTCTTCTTTTATCTGTTAGATAAAATGAATAGAGTGAATGTTAGTGTGTGTGTGTGTGTGGCTAAATGATGATAGAAATGTGCAGGCGGTAGTCATTGTCGGTTCACGGCACATGTTAGCCGGATGTTTAACCAAGTTTACTTAGATATTATACTATTTGTATCACGCCAGCATTCCGTGATAAGTGAGAGGGAATATTTGAGATGATAATGTTTATTGAATAAATGTGATTGTGTTATTATATAAATATGTTACAGTGACTTCTCCCAGCCACACCATATTCCCTTATCATTTCACAGAATATTTGGTAAGCGTATTTCAGTTAATCACCTGTCTATGTCCCACTCATGGGCATATTTCATTTAATAAACTCTGTAAGGTGGTATTAAAACTTCATTATAATAATATTCTAATTCTAACTTGATCAAAACCACCGAATAAAACATTAGTTTGAGTATTGATGCTTGTTGCTGCAAATGGCCGCCGGCGTCTTTTATATTACCGGTGCCATTTATAAAATTGAGGATGGTTGCCGAGGGTGCGGAAAGCAAGTAACGTGCAACATGAGATGGTGTACTCGATGCGAGAATATTCCGAGTAAGAGAGACACAATGATGAACTGTCGTGCCTCTAAAGCAGTAGTCAAAACAACTGCAGTCGCCTTGACGATACACAGCAATACTGTCATCAAAACTCGTAAGGAGAAATACTGTGCGCTCACATCTCGTGGTCGTGCGGTAGCGTTCTCGCTTCCCACGCCCGGGTTCCCGGGTTCGATTCCCGGCGGGGTCAGAGATTTTCTCTGCCTCGTGATGGCTGGGTGTTGTGTGCTGTCCTTAGGTTTAAGTAGTTCTAAGTTCTAGGGGACTTATGACCACAGCAGTTGAGTCCCATAGTGCTCAGAGCCATTTGAACCATTTTTTTTTAGAAATACTGTGCAGAAGGGGAAGAGCCTGGTTCATCCAAACTGTGGACACCCGGGAAGAAGATGAGTACTGAACCACGCGTAACAAACTTCCACTCTTTTCAACAACATGCTGTTCGTCGCCACATGTATGGATATTACCAGAGATAAGAACATTCAACTATAAAAGAGCTGTGCGTTACTCTTCGCAAGGCACGGTTATTCAGCGACAGCGAAACGTCTTTGTTAATTTTAGTCAGAGCCCTGACTTTTCGGTATAAAATAAATAATGGACGGAAAATTATAACCGAGAGATGCGACATCGTGGTGTGGCGTTGTCGATTTTTAGAAACTGTAATTAAAGCGTCGTGTTAATGCACTATGATTCGACGAAACCTGTGTAAGCGCCGGTCATTCTGTCAGAAAAGACTGGACAGGTGATAGCATATGGGGAAGTTCTGCTGTTCCGGTATGAAAGGGCGCAAGAATTATTGTCTTGCATGCTGGAACTACATCTGTTTTCATATCTAACTGTCTGCTAGTTTACAAATCGAGCAAAACGAACGGCTACCATGAGGAGATGAACCACGATAGGTTTCTGAAGTGGTACAAGGGGCTACTAGTGGAAAACGTAAATGGACAATCTGTCATGATAACATATAATGGCCCATGCCGTTCAGTTATTGCCGGCCGGGGTGGCCAAGCGGTTCAAGGCGCTACAGTCTGGAACCGCCCTACCGCTACGGTCGCAGGTTCGAGTGTGACGTCCTTAGGTTAGTTAGGTTTAAGTAGTTCTAAGTTCTAGGGGACTGATGACCTCAGAAGTTACGTCTCGTAGTGCTCAGAGCTATTTTTGAGCCATTCAGTTATTAAACATAAAGCTCCAACGAGGGCAACGAAAAAAGATGACATGACTGAACGGTTGAAACGCCACAACGTTAAAATTCAGGATGGTTTATGTAAGGTGGAACTCATGGAACTGGTAAGGATAATAAGCCACGGGGTGTAGTCTACCCCCTCTCTCCTACTTACAGCTGTTGTCAACAATAAGCAGAGCCTTATATAAAAAATTTGAAAGGAGTGAAGATTACAATAAACTTTCTAGTTTACTTAGCTTGTCATGTTGAGTTGGATCGAGTTCTTCTTGTCTAGGGGTACGATTCTTGAAGCTGAAGTTCTCACATTTTACGTCCTCACGGCTGAATTGAACTAAATAAATTTGAAGATTGTTGCAGAATTTTTTTACGTAAAATTATTTTGTCACATTCATACAGTGTTTTGATTTTTCTCGTTAACAAACCCTAAATTACATTGTTTACACAAAAATACGAAGATACCTCATATCACATCAGAAGCATGCTTACGACTATCACACTCTGCGGAAATAGCCACATTCCAAACGGTTTAGAATTTTTCTTAACAAAATGAATTTCTGTTATTTTATTACTTTCGATTATTATTTCATAAATGAATCCAGAAATAAACATAGTAACCAGAACAGGATTGCGCAATTAATAATAGAAATTGTAAGTGTGCCAATAGTTCGTCATTTCAAATGTTTCTTAAAAAATAATTTTAACTGTACATTCAGAACTAATACTTGTCGATTTTAACATCGAGAATAAAACAGTTTAAAAAGTAATTATTTTCATTACTTTCAGCTTGAAATATAACATACTGTGTATAAAATTGGATGAAAGTTATCAGAAAAGCAACTGAGATAATACTGACTTGTCCAAAATAATAAAAACATAATAATAATAATAATAATACTGTTATCGACAACTACTAGTGAGAGAAAGCAATACTAGAGAGTGATGTCCCGTTAAAAGTTTCAGCAGTCTGTTGTCGGCTAGGTTGCGAAAGAACATGGCCATAGGGCTGTTAGGCTTCCACCGTAGCACTGCCGCTTTAACGGCATCAAAATGATTTGGGCACAAATTAAAAAGTACGTCGCAGCAAATAACAAAAACTTCACTATCGCATAATTTCAGAGACTGTTGGAAGAAGCAGCGGTAGAAATAACTCCAGAGATGTGGAGAAATGTTGTACGCCACACAGAAGCGGCTGTTAAAGAAGTGTGGAAACGTGAAGGGAGTGTCGAGAGTAATATAGAAAAAGCAATTATATCTTTGGGCAATTCGGGGACTCGTTCACAGGCCAGAGCTCAGATAACAACAGTGTCGAGGAAGAAAGCGATTCTGATGTAAATGGCATTTACCCTTTGCCTTAATACGTCTCCATTTTTGTGTGTGTACTGCAGTTGCACAGTAAATGTTGTCTCATTATTAAGGAATGCTCTTCTGCACAAGTATGACACACTGCTCGCACACTACACTGACTGGTTAAGTACTGAAGCAGTTTACATTATTTCAATGTTGTTAGTTATTGTATTTACATGAGCGATTCAGATCGATTTTAACACCCCTTACTTATCGAATACGATAACTGAACGTGAGTCATTATGATTACTGTAAAGAAAGTGTGCTCCCTGGTGCTTTGTCGAGTTATACAAATAATAGGAGCAAGGTGTCGTTTCATACACGGGAGTGCATCTGTTGCAGCTACAGCCAAAATGCGCGCGCACTCTGCGGCAAGGCGACATCATCGCCCCTCCCCCCCCTCAACTGTGCTTCACTGTCAGTCACTTTGTTATTCTGATATATAGATCCGGGTATAGAACCACCTCTTCCGTACTTTACTGCTGGCAATACACATGATGGCAGGCAGCGTCCTTTTCATTGGACTGCCACAGGCAGCACACTCATAGAGACTTGTATCTGCAACCTACCAGTTGCCACCACCCAGCACAAACAATTGACCTTGAAACTTCCTGGCAGAATAAAACTGTGTGCCGGACCCAGACTCGACCTCGGGACCTTTGCCTTTCGCGGGCAAGTGCTCTACCAACTGAGCTTCCCAAGCATGACTCACGCCCCGTCCTCACAGCTTTACTTCTGCCAGTACCTCGCCACCTACCTTCCAAACTTTACAGAAGCTCTCCTGCGACCCTTGCAGAACTAGCACTCTTGAAAGAAAGGATATTGCGGAGACATGGCTTAGCCACAGCCTGGGGGATGTTTCCAGAATGAGATTTTCACTCTGCAGCGGAGTGTGCGCTGATATGAAACTTCCTGGCAGATTAAAACTGTGTGCCGGACCGAGACTCGAACTCGGGACCTTTGCCTTTCGCGGGCAAGTGCTCTACCAACTGAGCTACCCAAGCACGACTCACGGCCCGTCCTCACAGCTTTACTTCTGGCAGTACCTCGCCCGCGAAAGGCAAAGGTCCCGAGTTCTACTCTCGGTCCGGCACACAGTTTTAATCTGCCAGGAAGTTTCATATCAGCGCACACTCCACTGCAGAGTGAAAATCTCAGTCTACAAACAATGGACGTGCTCAAAACCTTAATTCACCGTGCCCATACAGTCTCTGACGCCAACAGTCTTCAAGTGGAACTGGAACACCTGCAAAAAGTATTTCTGAAGAATGGCTTTTTAACCAGGCAAGTGAACAGAGTGATACAGACGCACAGACGACGGAACAAGGAAGAGGAAGAGGCCTCCAGGTCGGCTGCTTATCTAGCATTTATTGGGAATATTTCTTCACAGATAGGCAGAATATTGATAAAATATCAAGTGAGAGTCATCTTTCGCCATCCTTCCAAAATTTCATAACTGGTGGGATCCGTTAAAGACGACCTGGGCCTGCGTAAATCAGGTGTTTACAAGATTCCGTGTGAATGCGACAAATCATATATAGGTCAAACAACACGAACTGTGCAGGAACGCATTGTTGAACACCAACGGCATACTCGCCTTCTCCAACCCACCAATCGCCGAACATTGTATTTCCACAGACCACTCCATGAATTACAACACAAAAATTTTGGCCCTTACATCAAATTTTTGGAGCTCGATATCAATGAATCTGTGGAAATAAGGTTGTCTGACAACGAGACTCGCCGATCGAGATAGCGGTTATCAGCTGAACTCTGCTTGGAATTCTGTTATTGAGAAGCTTCGTAGTCGACGTAGTTATCTGTATAAAGATGAAAATCGACCTGATATCGATACGCCAAGCTGTCACCGTGAAGGACGCGAGGTGCAGCGTATGGAGTTGTTACGAACGCAGACGATGAGCAGCGCATGCCCAATGTTACCTCAGTATGGCTTTAAATAGCAGAGCTAAGCGCGTACTCGCACCCCACCGAACACCTGATCCTTAGTCTCTTCTTCCCCGGCCTTACCGTTACCTGAGCCACCATCTATGTCCGCCCTAACGCCCCTATTCCCTTCGACTTCCTCTCCCACATTGACCGTACCTTCTCCTCCTCCGTGATCGCCGCCGACCTCAACATCCATAGTCGTTCCGCCGCCCTGTTACGGCGGTGGCATCGGTTCCTCTCCTCCCTTCAAGGCGACCTCATCCCCATCCCCCAGCACACCCGTCCCGAATCCAACTCCACTCCCGATGGTATCCTTTCCTCCCCAAACCTCCTTGGCCGCATAACGGTAGATGTCCTGGAGCCTATTGGTAGCGACCATCTCTCTCACCATTTCAGACGGTCGTCGCCCCCGCCACGACCCTCGCAATGACCCTCCCCCTAAGTACGTCCATGACTATTCCCGTGCCAACCGGAATGCCTACCGGGATACCCTCTCCACCCAGGTCGATAGCCACCCCTTCCCTACCACCACCCTGACGATGTAACCCATGCTGCCTCCTTTCTCCAGCAGACCTTGTCTGAGACCGTGGAGGCCCACGTCCCTACTGTCACCGTCCACCCCCACCGTTCTACTTTACCCCCACAGGCCGTCCTTCTCCACCGTGAATCCCGCCGTCTCTACCGTGCCTTCCTCTGTACGCGTGACCCGGACACACTCCGACGACACTGGCAACTCCAGGGACACATTCGTAATTTGCTCGCGGCTAAGAAACGCCGGGACTGGCGACAGACATGCACCCGTTTAAATGCTACCCTACCTATCAACTCGTCCAAGTTCTGGTCAGCCTTCTGTCGCCTTACTGGAACTAAACCCTCCCCCTACTATCCTCTTCTCCATGATGATCACCCCTTCCCTGACTCCCTTATTAAGGCCAATCACTTTGCCATCTACCTCTCTGATGTTTTCTCCATCCCCGATGATACCCAGTTCGATTACTCCCTCTTCCCGGATGTCCGCAATCGAACTGACACCTCTGTCCCTCCCCTCGCACCTGGTTTCCAGTACTTGGACAACATTGCACACACGGAACTCAATGCCCCTATCACTACACAGGATCTCATTGCTACACTCCGCACAAAACGCAACACCACTCCTGGTCACGATCGTGTAACCTACCATCACCTTCGTGAAGCTCCTGTCTCTTTCCTCTCCACCCTGGCCAGGTTCTACAATGTAGTCCTGTCCACCAGTTACTGACCTGTGGAAAACCTCCCATATCCTGATGTTCCTTAAACCTGGCTAACCGCCGTCCGCCGTCTCCTCCTACCGTCCCATCAGCCTTACCGTGGTCTTCAGCAAGGTCCTGGAATCTATCCTCACCCGCCGCATTCACCAGCACCTTCGCCAACACCGCCTCCTTCCCGTTACCCAGTGTGGCTTTCGGCCGTCCTTCTCTTCCGACGTTCTTCTCCTTACCTCACTCATTTCCTTTCCGACCAGCTTAATTCCCGTCGCTCCGCAATCTTCCTCTCCCTGGACTTCGAACGAGCTTATGACCGCGTATGGCATTCCGGTCTCCTCTTCAAGCTTCAAACCTTCGCCCTTCCCATTGACTACGTCCGTCTGATCGGCTCCTTTCTCTCCCACCGTCCTTCCTACGTCACCATCCATAACACAGACTCCTACACCTTTTTCCCCTCCGCCGGTGTGCCCCAAGGCTCCGTCCTGTCCCCCTTCTGTACCTTCGGACATGCCGCCGCCGTCACCCCCCGTCCACCTTCTCCTGTTTGCCGATGACACCGCCTTCCTTGCCCTTGCCCCCACCCTGCAGCGCTCCCAACACCTTCTCCAATCCCATCTTGAGCGGTTCACCGCTTTGTGCAACCAGTGGTTGCTCAGAGTCAATCCCTCCAAAACCCAGGTGATCATTGTAGGCAACACCATCCCTTCCTTCCGCCTCCTTGATTTCTATCTCACCGTATATGGCCGTCCTATCGCCCTCACTCCCAACCTTAAGTACCTCGGCGTCACCCTCCCCATCTCGGGACAATCCAAGCCAAGGCACGCTCCTGACTCCGTCTCCTCAAGCTCCTTTCCGGCCGTACGTGGGGTCTTGACCCCTCCACCATCCTCCACACCTATAAATCCCTCATCCGCCCTATCCTTTGTTACGCCCATCTGGCCTGGATCTCCACTCCCCCTACATTTCATAAATCCCTACAAATCATTGATCGCCATGCTCTCTGCCTCACCTATCGCATCTGTCTCCCCTCCCCCACGCGGATCCTGTATGATCTCATCCCCTTCCCCCACCTCCTCCTTTTCCTTGAAAGGATATGGATCCTGTACACTTCCCAAAAACTCGATCCTCCTCACCCACTTGTCTTACCCATCCTCTCCCACCCCCGCCTGCTGCCGCACCTGTATTCCCACATCCCACCCGGTCTCCATCTCTCCACACTCCTTACCCTCTCCCAAGGTGGCTTCCGCCAGCTCCCCCTCCGTGATGATGTCCTCCTCCCCTCCATCTACCCCTCCCATCAACTTTGATCCTCCCCCCCACTTCCTGTGTCCTTTCCTTTAGGCACCCTCCCTCCCTTCTCTCTCCTTTTCCCCCCATCCCCCTTCATCCATCCCTCTTCCCCTGGGCTTCCCCTCCCTCTTCCTCCCTTCCCCCTATCTCCTCTGCCCATGGAATCTCTGCTCTACCGTCTCCCTCTTCCACCCCCCTCCTCCTCTCATGGCAGGTCCCCGGACTCGCACACGCTACGTGGACTTTCGCGCGCCGGAGATCATCGCCGTCAGTGTCTCGTGTGTGTCGTCGTGTTTAGTGTTTAGTGTTCACCGTCGCACTCCATCGTTCACCTGTGCCATCGCCATCTTCAGTGTCTGTGCGTCGTATCAACAGTTTGCAGTGTGGATTATCGTCGAGTGTGAACGGCTTCGTGTTTGTCTTTATGTGTCTACTGTTTTATTGCCCACCGTTGTGTAACTTAAGTGTCTTCTTACTGTTTTTTCTCATTGTGTATTCTATGGCTGAAGAGCAGCGTAGAGTGCTGCTGACAGCCTGCCTGATGTACAGGTTTTAAACTAACAATAAAGTAAAACAAAAAAAGCGTACTCGCCAGTACTACTACAGTGGTACTGACCTGAAGATACCCAGAAGACTCTGCGCCGAAATATCGTGGCAGGACTTTACTGGCATCCGGCAGGTCTCCCGTGTTTTTATGGAATAACAGTGAAACTGTACAGTAGTGCATTTTTTTCCCTATGTATATGCGGAATATTATATTTATTTAGATTTGGGATCAACTACCAGAGCCTGCACGATTCATCAGTCGTCTGCACGTTATTCTGCAAATCGATACTGTCTTCTTAGATTGCTACGTTTTTATGGACAACCGCATCATTTGTGAACAACCTAAAACAGCATCAAACGCTTTATACTAGATCATTTACATGAAATGCAAATTATAGCGTTCCTATCACACTTTCTTGGTGTAGATCGGAAGCTGCCGGAAATATGCCGATTTTGTTTGGGGTAAGTAAGTCTCGAATCCGGTCGCAAATCTATTCCGATACTCGCTAAGTTCGTATTCTTTCACGATACGTCAGCACGGGACGGTGTCGAGTACCTTGCAGAAGTCAAGGAATATCCTATGGTTCTCATGATGGAACAGAGCGAGCTGAATTTCGTAAGATCTCTGTTTGCGGAATCTATGTTCATTTTTAAAGAGGAGATTTTTGTTCTCGGAATATGTCATTATTCTTGTGCATAAAACATGTTCCATAGTTCTACGAAAGATCGTCATCAACGATATGGGACTATAATTATTTGCCTCTTACCTACGACTATTCTTGGAAACGGGAACAATCCGTGCGTTTTTCGAATCGCTAGGTACCTATCGCTGCTGACGCGCGGAGTGGCCGCGCGGTTAGAGGCGCCATGTCACTAATCGTGTGGCCCCTCCCGCCGGACGTTCGAGTCCTCCTTCTGGCATGGGCGTGAGTGTTGTCCTTAGCGTTAAGTTAGTTTAGGTAGTGTGTAAGTCTAGGGACCGATGACCTCAGCAGTTTGGTTCCTTAGGAATTCACATACGTCTGAACGTACCTATCGCTGCTCCAGCTAACCGCTTCTAAAAGGTGAGCAATTTCTTCTGCATAGTCTTTGTTGAATCTTAAAAGTATCTTGCCTGGTCCAGATGACTTTCCATTACAAAGCGATTGTAGTTGATTTTCTATTCCGCGATCTGTTATCTCAACATTTGCCGTTTCGACGTTCGTACGATGGTTGATAAGATGGAACCCGTTGCGATCTTCGCGGTGAAACGATATCGAAAGACCGCGTTCAGTATTTCGGCTTTCTCTCTGTTTACCTTCAGTTTAGATGCCTGTATGGTTACTGAGTGACTTAATAGATCATTTCGAAATGCTTACTGACTTGACGTAACACCAAAATCTCTTAGATTTATTAGTCAGATCGTTGGCAAAATTTTACTTTAAAGATCATTGAACGCTTCTCTGATTGCTCTCTTGACGCTTTTTTTCGCTTCGTTCAGCGTTTGTTTGCCAGCTAGGTTTTTACTTTTCTTCAATCTGTGATGAATCTGTCTTAACATAACAGATTTTTAATACAGCGCTTAAATCACGGAGGTTCTTTCTGACCCCTTAAGACCTTGCTCGGATCACAGTCATTTAAGAATTTTTTCAGTTTGTGCTCAACATCTTCGTCCTTAGCACTAAATATTTGATGTTGACTACTCAAATATTCTGTAATTTATGTGCTCCTACTCTTTCTAGGCAAAAATATTATACAACCATTCTTAGCATTCCTTGTAAAACCAGTAGTCGTAATTACTATAACAGCCTTTTGATCACTGACACCTTCATCAATGTTAACTGATTCGATAAGTTCGAATCTGTTTGTTGTTAGAAGCTCTAAACGTTTGCTTGGTTCTCTAATTATCTGCTCGATGTAATTTTCGGACAAGGCATTGAGAATAACGCCACACGTAACCCTATGTGTGGCACCAGTTTTGATACCATGACTCTTCCGATCTGTACGTGGTAAGTTGAATTCACCCCATTTTACAACAGCATGATCAGTAATATTATAAACTCCTCTCTCAAGCGCTTTGACACTCACTACACCTCCTGACCCAGACAGTCTATAAAAGCAACCGATTACCAGTTTCGACCAACCTTTGGCGCTTAAATTCGCCCACATTAATTCACGCTCAGAATCCGTGATAACCTCGATAGACATTATCGAATTCTTTTCTACATTATACAGATTGGAGAAAAATTGTGTCACGAAGTTTTAACTCTGGATAGCTGATGCCAGTAGGAACGAAAATCAATAATGTTGTGTAGGTCGACAACGCACCATTTTTAAACTACGAAGCCATGCGCTCAGATTGGCCGCGGGGTTGCCCTGTTGTCGGCGATACTCTGGAAGACCCATGACTGCGAATGCTTTTCCTACTGAAGATCGTAATGTATCCAAGGTGGCCCGCATGCTCGGTTGTAGCGCGCCAGCCTTCCACTCTGGGGGCCTGGGAGCGAATCCGCCGGGGTCCCGACGCACCCATTGTAGCTTAATGATAAGACGTACCGGGAACAATCCCATCAATAGCTGTTAGTTCGCATACAGAAAGTATTTTACAAATTGTGTCGGCCCTGAAAAGGGCCTTTTTTGTAGCTATGAGCCGGCTGAAGTGGCCGTGCGGTTAAAGGCGCTGCAGTCTGGAACCGCAAGGCCGCTACGGTCGCAGGTTCGAATCCTGCCTCGGGCATGGATGTTTGTGATGTCCTTAGGTTAGTTAGGTTTAACTAGTTCTAAGTTCTAGGGGACTAATGACCTCAGCAGTTGAGTCCCATAGTGCTCAGAGCCATTTGTAGCTATGACATTGTTTACTAATGCATGTGTTCAAACTGACTACCCTCTGACGCGACACAAGTTTGGTAACGTCTAACGGTGTTTTTCCGGCTCTTTCACAGATTTCTAGCATTTCCCTGATGTGATTGGCAGCATGTTGAATGCAATCCATTAATTCTTCTTCGTTTATTGGTGGTTCGCATCCGGGTAGGTGAAGTACAACCTTGACGAATCCCCCCAGAAAAAATCTAGTGGCGTGAGTCCTGGTGGTCGCGGGGGCCGTGTCCTACGAGCACCTCTGCCAATTATCCGGCCGTTGAGGAGCTCATTTAAATATCCGCGACCAGCACGACTGATACGCGCGGGCGCCCCCTCATGCTGCAGCCACATGCATAGCAGTATGTCCTGGGAACATCTTCCAGCAGGCCGGATAAAGTTTCTTGCAAAATGTGAAGGTAATTTGCCCCGGTAAGCCGACGAGGTAGACGGACCGGCCCAATCAGATGGTCACCAACAATGCCTATTAAAAGCTTGAGCGAAAATCGTTCCTGGTGTCCGTGGATGTAAGCGACGTGAGGATTTTCCCTTGCCCAGTAACGAACGTTTCCAGTGTCGTAAAGCCCATCCTGATGGAAGGTGCACGCGTCGGTAAACCGCACAATGGCGGGGAATTCGGTATCTTGGGCAACACGCCGCACAAACCACCGGCAAAACCTTAGCCTGTGTTCATAGACCACCACAGGATTTAGGTCTTGGGCAGGATGGAAACTAAATGGATGGTGACCATCATCCTTTGAAAGCTCCCAGGCTAACCGATGAGTGACCCCCATGTCGTGTACAGCCGCTCGAGTACTTGTCGTAGGTGCTTCCTCGAAACGCTCGAGAACAGTCTATTCAAATGCAGCATCCCGTTATGTTCGAGGTCTTCCAGCATCACCATGATATCACGCTAACGAGCCTGTTTCGCTTAGTCGCCGGTGAATTGCTGTAAACGTTTGCGGGCGTGGGTTGCGTCTTGCTGGGTACCGTTCCCCATACAACCGTAGAGTTTCATGCGCATTACCGCTGGCTAGTCCATAAACGGAAACCATATCTCGTTGTATTTCAAACGAATACTGTGCCGCCATGCTTACCGTATGACTAAGTCGCAGGTGACGTTTGTTTGTGTGTGTGCGACGCTTACTTGTGAGTGTCTCTGACGTGAGGTGGAGACAAACAGCAGGACCTATTCGACACGTGTGCGAATCACGTTGTGGCAGTGACGGAGCGATGGACGTTTGTTTGTGTGAACTGACAACCATAGCGCTGCCCGTCAACCGACGAACGGCAACAGGGCAATCCCAAGGCCAATCGGAACAGGTAGCGCCAAGTTTATGTAGTTTAAAAATGCTGCGTTGTCGACCTAAACAACATTAGTAATTTTGGTTCCTAATAGCATCAGCTGTTCAGGGTTCAAATTTCGCGACACATTTTTCTCCACCCTGTGAGCTGCCACCATTGGCGACCAACCTACCCTTACGATAAATATTCCAAACTGAAATTAGGATTTCATTAGTATTCACTTCCGGTTTCAACGAAAGTTCCTGAACATTGTCGCTGATGTATCTTCGGTTTTGGCAGTCAATTTGTCTTCGGTCCCATTGGTGGAGGAGGGAGGGGAGGTTGCTCTAACGTAGAAGAGTCACGTTTGCATGCCACACATCACGCGTACTTCGATGTCCTAGTAGCCGCTTCCTGTATATAGTGCGCGCCTGACGTATTAAAGCGAATACTACAATTCTCCACCCGACAGCGAAGGTCAAGAAATTTGCATTCGATACCGTCGAGGAATCGTATGAGCCTCTTGTTTAGACCTCCCACTTTGCTCCAAACAACACTACCATGATCGACCATGGGTATGGTGTTACAAACAGACAGCTTAGGCTGCACCCCACGTGCGATGTTAGTTGCCTTCACCACGTCAACCATCCTCTGAAAGGAACCGAGAATGGCCTCAAAACCCAAGTGGCGAGCTCATTGGTGCCGACATGTGCCACTATTATATGAATTCGCGGTGTCTGTTCTTTCGGATATGTCCAAAAGAAGAGACACCACGCATTCATATAACTGATTCGCCTCGATGGGCAACGAATCCACCTCCTTCAGTGCGGATGCACAATTACAACTACCCCCCTGCGGGAATCTCAAATTGTGAGCATGGAGGTCATGGACAGGGACTGTGCATAGGTGGAACTAAGCAGGAGTGTGGGTCGGCCGAGAGACGTGCAGAGATCTTCCGCGTAGGTGCGATAAACACTGTGTCCGGATCGAGCGGTGGTTAACACAACCGCCTAGTAAGCAGAAGATCCCGGATTCGAAACCCGGTCTGGCACACATTTTCACTCGTTGCCACTAATTCCGCGTAATATCCCAATGCAGCTGACATCAGTAGTCTCTTTCCTATATTTTCCTCTCTCCTCCTTTCACCTTCAATTTACATGCACCGCTATTTGCCGCTATTAGCAGCCCGTTGGCATCGCGTGTGCTCGATAGCAGCCAGCAGAACCTCCTCCATATCTCAGACGAGACCTCCCGGCAAAAACACTAAATGCGAGTAGTCATTCTTTCCCGCCCTGCTTGCTGTTTGCTCGAGAGTGTCCATTATTCGCCTAACGTCGGAGTTTCGAACGACTAGCGTAATCAACCTCATAACCTGTCCGGACTGGGCAGGAAAACTGGTCGTTGTCCCAGCAGGAGAGCCACCCCGTGCTGGCTCCAAAGAATTATCAAGAATGTGTACTTATTGCTAACGAATTATTGCTAAGGCGTAAGGAGTCAATGGCCAGGTCCGTTCCTCCTTTCGCCTTCCAGCCAGTGACGCACGAACCGACCACTGTCCGCCACTCGCATCGAGAGAAAAAAGGCCGTTCACAAGTTGTTGTCTGAAGAGGCAGCGGCAACCACGTCACCAGAGGAGTCTGATAGCGCCAGATGCGTCGTAGCTCAGGTCACTGGAGCCTCGATATCGCAGCAGCTGCGGGTGGTAGCCAGAAAACTGCTGACCGTGGACGACGCAAATTTCAGCTTCTCACAGACAGCAGCCAATTCTTTTTGTGTCTGCTCACAACAAGCACAGTCCTTACCCATATCGTACTGTGTAAAACAACTGAAGAAGATCTCAAACGATGGAGACAAAGCAGTCTGGAGTAAGTAAGAAAGAATAAACTAACCCCCTGAAAGAAAAAAATTACTGCACTATGGTTTTACTGAGGTTAGAATCTAAGCAAAATATAATGGAAGAGAATAAACAAACTCTAAAAAATACCTTTTCATACACAGGTTGCTTGGCTCTCCAACACCTAGAAGCCTGTAAAAGGGATTTTGAAACCCTCTGCATACTGTCCTAAACGCATTACGAGCCCACATCAGCAGGTAGCAGTGGATGTGTCGGTGGGCTCTGATCATAATTTTTTGGTTCGTCAGTGTTTCTAAACGAAAGATAGAGGAGATAGGATACAAGTGCTACCTTGAGATCAGTGGCACACAACAGCAAACTGCGCCAGACGGTACTAAGCCAGTGAGAACGGTGATAACCCAAAGGAGAAGTCCTCGTGTTTAGTAGATTGAAACACATTGGTAAGGTGTGGGTTTCGACGTAAATGTTGCCAACACACCCATTTTCATCTGTTCACTTTATTTGCAAATCTGAGATTCTCGATCGCTACTACCTGGTACGGAAATGTGCCAAGATAGCCTCACTCACTGAGCAAAACGAGAAGCCACTACCCTTCTCGCTGCCTGCCACTTGTCACTGGCCACACATCGACTGTTCTGTTTATATTTACATGCGAGCTGCGTCCCACAGGCTGCAGTTCCGTACAAAGGCTGCTTTGAGTTCCTCTGCTCTGTGTCAAAACACCCCCTTCCACTGACCTTTGGTCTGTCCAGTGCTGTAATCTTTCAACCGGCACATGGCTTGTGACAAAATTCAAAAGGTGCTCTATCCAAAGAAAAATCTCTGCTTGTTGTTACGGTACAATGGAATTTCATCTTTCCAGCCTTATCTCGTTACACCACATAACACACACAATATTAATATAGATGTCTACCTCTTATCACTAATTAAAAAATGGTTCAAATGGCTCTAAGCACTATGGGACTTAACATCTGAGGTCATCAGTCCCCTAGACATAGAACTACGTAAACCTAACTAACCTAAGGACATCAACACATCCACGCCCAAGGCAGGATTCGAACCTGCGACTGTAGCAAGCGCTCGGTTCCGGATTGAAGCGTCTAGAACCGCTCGGTCACATCGGCCGGATAATCACTAATTCTACTGCATACTGACCAATGTAAGTATCTGATTGTGATAGAGATAACAGAATTATTGACTAGTCAGATATTCTGCTACTTCTTCAGATCACACGCAGCATCGTTAGACTAGCTGTTTCTTTATTCTCATAAATATTGTTGTAAGAGATTCGAGACAGTTTTTTATCAGTTACTAAATTTAAGATAAAATTAATAGGGTGTTAGGTAGGTTTCGGCAGATTTATTCTGGAAGTGAAACATCAGTCGGAGTCCCGTCTAGTGACAGTCGGCATCTGCGTACTTCACTAAGAAGCTTTCGTCAATATATGTAATAAATATTTAGAAAATCATGATAAAATAAATTCTGTTTTACTTCCATGTACTTTGACCTTAGAGATCTACACGTAATCCATTTTCCTATTCTACTGCCGCCTACGTCTACGTACACAGTGGTTGTTTTACCAGTGAATTCCAGCAATATTCATAAATTTGTAGTTCTGCAGAACTGTACAATCCTGAATAATCAAATTGGACTGTATGCAATAGAATTCGTGACTACGAAGGAATTTCAAGGAACTGTGACAAAAATCAGAACTCCTCCTAAAAAGGCAGTGGTATCTTTTGCTAATTTAAATTGAGCGATGTAATACTTAATTTTAGGGATGGTAGTGCAAGGGAGGAAGGGGAGACGGGAGATACTTAAGAGATTTGGAAGAATTAATAGATGTCTTGGTAATGACAGAGTTGGATACCGAATTAGCAAAGTCAAACAACAGATGGGCACGTTGAATAGAGGGAGTAAATCTTGATATAATGAAATATGGAGGTATACTGTGGAAATGTGTAATTTTACATCTTTTTAAAGCAAGCCGGGGAAAGTATGCAAGATGCGACGAATGAGTTGCAACTAAAGCCATTTCACTATTGGAAAAACTATCTCCATAATTTCACGGCTCGACATGAAATTAGGTCACACTGACGTTTGGAGGAGACCAGTGACCATTACACTCAAATAAATCGTAGAATTAGCCCTCTTTGTCTCATTTTCATTCACTTGAATAGATAAAAAGTTTCGGCTTTACAGCCATCGTCACATCTATAAGAAGGAAATAAAAAATTCAGGAGATGTCGGAATTTGTAATACGTGGACAGGAACCTGTGACATAGCCACTGAAAACAAGTAACCCAATTACTTTATAAAGACGGCGAGACAGGTTACTCCTCTTCCATGGGTATGCAGTGGGTTCATGTTCATATTATGCATATTTGGAAATAACTTTATTTTTATTTTCCGCTTGTGGATCTGGTGATGGTCGTAGTGCCGAATCCGATTACCTGCACAAATAAATTGAAGTGTTGCCAAGACAGTGAGCTCTACAGTTTAGTTTCTAACTGATGAAAAGAATAGAAAGACAGGAAATGAAGAGATTCTCAGAATATAAGAAATGAATAAAAACACGTATCAGTGAATACGTGGGAGAACTGCAATATTTAAAGTGTGAGGAAAGGGATGAACGCGAAGTTCTGCAAAACAATGGCAATTCCCATCTCTTTGCATGGAGAAAAAGGGATTGCAAGAAAGAAACATCTTAGGCACTTCGAAACATCAGAAACGAAGTTTCTTATAACGTTGCAGGAGCAAAGATAAAGTCATGAAGACTTACATAAGGCGGAGGTAGATATGAAAACTGTTAATGCAGAAAGCTGCATAGAACAGAAATCAGAGCAAAGAGTAAGGTTTACATGCGCCGTAGATCAATACCCAAAAACAATTTTTACGCTATAAACTTCCAGAGAGATCAGTGCAGGATCAAGGATGAGATGATGAAATCGGAAGAGACTATCTTAGGTGGAACTTGGAAAATCAGAATATAAACGATGCTGATAGGTACACGATATTACAGCGACCAATGACTTGGTTAACTTCAAATATTACTGCAGAACAGAAAGATGATAGCACTCAAGTTTACATCACTCTTTATTTGTTGGACGAGAAGATGTGTCTGTCAACGTTTGCTCAGTAGAAATTAAATCGTAGCAGCCATCAGTGTTGAGGATTGGCTGAACGTGCGGTTTCAGGCGCATCAAAAGTGACGAAGGAAACTGTTCGTTGATATGAAAGACATATTGATGGGGACACACGCAGCAAGTGGCGTTCTTAAAATGTCGGGTGTAGACAGTTTTTTTCGTGTTTTAGTCAGCGGAACTGAAGGCAGGCAGACAGTTAGTGTTGATAGCAAAGATTGAAAAGAGTTCGGTGTTTTCATAGTCAGTATGAGATTCTGCGTTACAAGTGTGAGCAGGACTCGAATCACACTGCTTCGAGACAATACTCCAAGTACGTTGGAAGTAACAATAGACCGCTGATGGAGTGGAACACACACCAAAATGTTTAGGGATTACAGGATCAATACGTTGCCAGAGTTCTCTTAAAAACAACAGACGTTCACTTCTTTTTGCAAAATCAATTTAAAAACTCACGTACACGCGATATAATAATACGCCTCAAAATAACGCAACGCAGTCACTGTTTACTCTCTTCTACTTCTAGCAAATTTATGCTACATTCCAAAAATCAAAAATTTCTAACGTAATCGATTGATATTGAACTGATAAAGAGCTTTTTACGTGTCAACACAGATAAACATATCCAGCCTGACGTACCATAGTACACCATTTTTCCGGGAGTCCTCATGATGACATGTAATTGCTTCCACGAAGGACCCTCGTAGCAGAAGATGTAGATGACATTTTCTTACCTTACCCGAACTTTCTTCTTTTGTTCATATGGCATCTTTTAGTTCTTAAACTTAAGTTTATGATCGTTATTACACGAAAAACGTTAATATTTTAGAATACTAGTTTACTATCTGGACTAACTACAGTGGTGCCATACCATATATGTACACCTCTCCAGCAATTAAATACGTTTAAAATAATGATGTTCTTATTTCCTTTCCTCCATTCTATGGTGAAACAATTTCTCAAAAGTTACCACCGCGATTAAGTAGAAGATACATGAAGGCATTCGGCGAGGTGTATACCATACCGGTAAAAGAAACTGCTGTTAACACGCTTGAAGTTGAGGCCCAGAACGGAAAACTCAAAATGTGATTCGTGCAATGTAACAAAATTAAAGAAAGTGTTTAAATTACCGTATTCATTCCGTTTTTTTTTTTTTTTTTTTTTTTTTTTTTTTTTTTTTTTTTTTTTTTTTTTAGGCGTACTTAGTGGCCTGTCAAACAGTATGTTTTTGTATGTAAGGTTGGCGTTATGTAATAATTACAGATCTGTTATCACATTAAAGTTTTTTGTTATTCTACTGTTCTTGGGTGAGAAACAATTTTTCGTAGGACACGTTTCGTGATCTTATGGTAGTAATTGTTTCTGATTACGATTATTAGAGCATACGTGCGCCTTTGAGCTGTATGTAGATGGTTTGCTTACGCAGGATGTTCGATTATCGGCGTTTTACGAACATATTTCAACGTGACAGCTCACTTCCATAGATCACTGCGTTTTGTACAAAGGGTACGCCCCATTTTACCACTTGTTGGGGCTTTTTCGCATTGTATTCACGCACTGAGCGCTGGGGAGAATGATTTTTCAGTGCCTCTGTGCGTACTGTAACTAATCTAATCTTATCATCACGGTCCCTGTGGGAGCGATGTGTAACGGGTTGTAGATATTCCTGGAGTCATCATTTAAAGGCGGTTCTTCCAATTTTGTAAGCAAACTTTCTCGCAACAGTTTGCGACTAGCTCGAATACTCTCCCAGTTTGGTTCTTTCTTTATCGCCGTAACACTCTGCCGCAGGTCAAACAAACCTTACCTGCATACACAGAATTTTTCCCCAGCTAGTCCTACTTGGTATGGGTCCCACATACTTGCGCACGTGTGATCTGTAAGCTATCTCTTTTGTAGATTGGTTGCATTTGCGTAGAATCTACCAATAAACCTAAATCGGCCACATGCTTTACCCACGACTGAGCCTATGTGATCATTCCATTTCATGTCCCTTCTATGTGTTACATCCAGATATTTGTATGGGTTTACAGACTACAACTGTGACTCACGGTGATTATATTAATACGATACGTAGTTTAATATCCTTTTGTTAGTATATGTGTGTGTGGGGGGGGGGGGTTCTTTTTTTTCTCTGGGTGGGTTATAAGTCTCTGCTTACTATCGTTTTGTTACTTGTTCATTGCAAGGGTTCTTTGTTTGTGAGAGTTTACGTTTGATCGTTGACTCTCAGAATTTTTATATCCTTTTCCATGTTGCATGCTTCATGTCCATGCCTCTTTTGTGTCCTTTGCATCTAGTTCAGAAATTTCTGTCTGTCATACCCAGATACAACGACGTGCAGTCTTGACATTCTAACTGGTGTATACCTGCACCTTGGTATTTGTCTGGTTGTTCTACAGGTGTTTGTAAATGTGATCGGAGTGTGTTTCTTGTTCTGTATCCAGTGAGTAATCCTTCTTTCTTGACTATATTTGCTATTCTGTGTGTTGATTTGTGCTTGTATGTTAATGTATACCATTTCTTTTTGTTAATGACATCATGAGGGTTCTTGTTCTGTGAGTTCGTGTGTACTGTGCAGTATGTCTTACTTGTGGAGTTTTCTGCTGTTTGTGTCCTCAGTTTACTTTCATTCTTCTTTAGTTTTGTTTTGAGTTTGTGATTGAGGTTTTGTATTACGGTGGTGTTGTAGCTGTTGTTTTTGGCTATAAGCTGTACTGTTTCTAATTCATTTTCATGGTGTTCTCCGCTGTCTGTGATGTTGTGCAGTCTCTGATAATTGTATCTGTTGCTATTGGGTTTCTGTAAATGTCAAATATGTACTTACTGTCTTTTCTCTTCACTCTTATACCCAAGAAGTCTATCTGATTTTGTGTTTCTTTTTTCCAAGATGGGATGGATATTGCATGTCTCCATGAATATGATTTATTTTCTCTATTGGCTGATTTACCATGTAGATTATATCAGCCACCATTCTGTTCCAGTAAACAATTTTGTGCCAGTTCTTTGTGACTATTGTATCAAATATGACATTTTCTATGTGGTTGATGAATAAATTTGCCAATGCTCCTGATATTGGAGATCCCATTGGAAGGCCATCTTTTTGTAAGAAATATTCCTTTGCAAGTTGGAAGTAATTATGAGATGTGGTTAGTAGAAGGTTTTTGGTTATTCCTCTAATATTACCTGCAAGTATTTTGTTAGATGACAGTAGGTCTCCTAAGTTAGTTTTATTGTGTCTGCATTTTGCACTGACATGTACATGTTCTCTATGTCAAATGAGTGAAACTGTTTGTGAAACTTGAAGGTTTTTTTATTTGTATTGTAAATTCACTTTTATTTTTTACTGTTCTGTTATTCCTTATTTCATAATATTGAATTATGATTGTGTTTAAGTGTTTTGCCAGATGTATAATGGTCCATTCCTGAAATTTATAATAAGTTTGATAGGAATATTTGATTCGTTAATTTTGGGTTGGCTTCTGAGTGTTCGTGCTGTTGTGTTCTTTTCTGTGTTGTGCTGTTTCTGTTTGTGTACGTATTATGTAATTGATGTTGTTTATATGTAAACGTGCTACTAGATCAGATTTTACTTTTCTAAAGTCTTTTGAATTTCTCTGGTTTTTTTTCTGTGTGTTATTGCCTATTAATCAGTATTGTGGTGTTTCCTTTATCAGATGTGGGGAATATTATCAGTACAATATCTATCACAGTTTTGACAGTGGACCCTGGATTCCAAGTATTTGCTCTGGAATTTTTACAGATGACAATGCGCCATGTCACCAGGACAGAATTCATCGCGACTGGCTTGAAGAACATTCTCAACAGTTCGAGCGAATGATTTCGTCACCCAGATCGACCTACATGAATCGCAACTAAGATTTATGGGATATAATCGAGATACCAGTTCGTGCTCAATATTTCTGCAGGCGACTTCCAAGAACCAGTTGAGTCCATGCTGCGTTAAGATGGTGCACTACATCTGGAGGTTCGACACGACACCAGGAGGGATTGCACAGCCCATGATTTTTGTCACCTCCGTGTCTATCAGTATACAAGCGGTCAGTCGGTTGCGATAAAGATATAACTTTCTTATACTCATTCGAATTAATTAAAATGTGTGAAATAGATAAAGTTTATTTAAGGGGCTCCGGAACGCCCTATACTTGCAATGTTAAAATAACGCTTATAAATTACATCTTTCCTCACACAGTATTTGAGGTAGGAAGTTGAACTTTTTACAGATTATTTGTTGGAATATGGGCTACAACTTAACACAGGGATTTTACAAAATTTTAGTTCAGTTATTAAAGATGATTTTTTTCAATTGTAATGAAAATTCATAACATTTTTTTGCAATTTTTTATTTATATATTCAAAAATATACAGTTTTTTGGAAAAAGGCTGTGTTAAATTATGCAGAAGGTACTGTGTAACATTTACTGAAAGATTGAAACAAATATGTTTGGAAGATCCTTAGAAAACATGTAATTAGTATGAGAAAATAAAAGTTTTGGGAATCGAGCGACAAAGATTGGATTAACTTTTTAGTGCATTCCTGGTCCATAGGATGGATTATCTTCATCCTCTACAAACTCCTCCTCCAGCTTCCTATTGTTCCTCCTCCTGTTTACTCTTGCTTGTATTTCTAGACTCTTTACAGCCCTGTCTGCAGCCCGAAGGCGTTCCTTGTCTAAAGCAAGCATCGCTCGTACCATGTTAGAACCTATCTTCATTCCCATATTTCTAAATACCTTGCACCTTACAATGTTGCCATCATTGAAAGTCGCAACAGCAATTTTACTTTTACGCATTATTATACTTCAACAAAACAGAGACTCAAGAAACAGAATTAATTACGAATATTTTCGAGATAACGACAGAGTAAATAAACATGAAACAATCGACAATCACACCAGCGATATATATTGAACCATCACAGGTTAGCCACAACACACACTTTATCTCTCATCACTAAAATGTACCTGATGAACACGGACGTTAATAATAACACCATTTAACAGCAGTTTAACAGCGCCACAGTGGGTCACGCCCATGTAGAACACATTTCAAAAAAAATTTAAAAATAGTTGTAGTCTTCGGAATTGAATAAATTATATATCTATTAAAAGGTAATAGTCTGCAGATTCAGAAAACGCAAAAAAGTAAAAATTGAACTTTTCATGATTTTGAGCCTTTCCGGAGCCCCTTAAAAATGGCACTAATGAAACTCGAGGCATAGGCTGACTGTTTACTAATATATTTAATTAGTGTTAAGGAGGTCATCTAATTACCTAGTGAAACAGGATTACAAATAAAACTGCTTCATTACAAATTTCAGTTAGAAAACATTCACATGAAAATGAGAAATCACAAGTAGGCGTGTTAAATGATTGCTGAACATAAATAATACTGAAGTCTTGTCAAAAACCATAATAAGAAAGTGGTGCATGGTTCGTGAGGTTGTGTGAATACAAGCTCGCGGTTGCTGCTGAATGACTGCGTGATTACGTCGAAAAGTTGGTTATCTAACACGTGCATATTACGACAAGAAATAAGCTAAATGTGCCCTCAAACTCTCCTTAAAATTGCAATATCGCGAACTACTGCTCATTCCAAACATCGCTCCCACCGATAACTTCTGAGTCTCTTCACTCTTTAGCCTGACTCCACGTCATCCTACCAGACTCTGCCCTTTGTAGAGCAGAAGTCACGACCTACTGCTAAGCGTTGTTGACGGAAGAGGTCCCTCCTACTAGAGAAGAGGTCTGCTCTGTTCGATGCCCAGTGAAGAACTCTTTTCTGGTCGTTCTCTAGAGTAACTCTTGCTTCTCTGTCTGTGCGTCTTTCGGCACACTAGACGATTTTACACATCCCTGCCTAATGGCGTTGGTCATAAATAAATCAACAATTTCTGAGTTTGCAGTGCTGACCTCATTTCTGTATAACTCTTCCTGATGTCTACACTCTACCATGGATCTTTCCCTCTAGCCAATCCTCTGGCTCCACGTTTCGAATTTTCTCGAAGTCACCACTCGGCTCCAGCCCGCTTCCAAGCCATTATCATTAACCAGCAAGGAGTCACGTCCTAAATTTTCAACAGCTTGAAAACAACCTTCTTTTGTCGAACATTTACGCCTCGCTGCGCCGGCGTGCTAAGCTCAGTTAAGGCCGGTTCCCACTAGGGCTGCCGCGCGTCAAAACCGCGCGTCAGTGGCGTGGTTGCCATGGAAATGGCGTCAGCGGCACGTCGCGGCGGGTTCTGCGTCGCGGTTTGCCTATGTCGAACCGCTTCCGCTGCCACGTGGCGCGCTCCAGGTGCGCGCCGCCAATCACAGAACGCGCTGAGCGTGACGTCAGGTACGGCACCTCAGGCCACACGAACTTCCGCCGAAGCGCTGGCGCGGACGCGGCGGCAGCTATGAAAAACATATCATCCGATTCCAAGGAAACTATTCGGTAGAAAAATTTGATTCTTGGGCATATTATAGCCTGATATCTTCTCTCGATAAAGGACCGAATTTCTTTTCGTTATTCGTCGTAGTTACTTGCTGTATCGCATTTATGTAAACCTTTACACGAAATTTTAATGAGTTTGCAGAGGTGAAAACGCATTGCGTGGACTTTGCGTACAGTTCATATTGCGTATGAAATTTAGTCAACATATTGAAATTGTTTTTAAAGCTGAGAGCAGATCGATAGCTATCACCGTTCTCGAGATATTGAATGATATGTTGGCGGATGGGCTGTGCCATGACCGACCGCGGATCGCTCGCGACGCGACCGATACTTCGTCCTGCTCGTCGTAAACCATGTGGTTGTATCAACCGCAAATTTCGTAAACGTTTCAAGAAATCGAAACGTGTTTTTTTGCAAACGATAACTTGTAAAAAGTCATGCATTTCGTCGCATGATAAACATCCTAAATCTGTTTATTTACCGAGATATGAAAGTAACTACAGTTTTTCAGAAGGGATAGATGAATTTTTTTAAACGGCATTAATAGCATGTCGAATGAGAAGTTAAACCGAAACTAATTTGCTGGTATGTCATAAGATGTAATTTACTAAATATGTAGAGCTATTGATTATTTCCTTTCTTTTTTCTTTATCCAGTGTTATTTACTGATTCAAGACGCGTTTCGCCTTTTACTTTAAGGCATCTTTGGTGGAATCTAGAATGATTCAGTTTTGTTTTGATATGTGATACTTGCAGATTATAAAACAGTTCACATCTTTTTTTACGTGAATGACTGATTACTTACAGTGAATCGAGTTTTTGGCGGACATATACGTTTCCCCTCACCTGGTCACATGCTGGAGGTTGAACTAAAACTTAGATTATGGAACATAAGCACATTTTCATGTTCGATCTTTTTTCTTCTGTCACTAGCAGTAGACGTTTTACTGAAAACTCTGATTTGACGTCGTAACTACAGTGTGTTCACCTCATGTCCCTTCCTGTCTGGTTTGTTTATGTACATGTTGCCAAACTGCAGAATTATATGCTGAAAACTAATGTTTGTTTATTTTCGTTCTCCTTATATCACCGGCTGGTGATAGTTATAGAAAGTTGAAAGTGAATCCAGTAGTTGTCAGACAGTGGTTGAAAGATTTGGTGTTCAGCTGATTTCAGTTTTGGTTTAAATGTTTTGTGGAGGAGTGCATGGAAGAGTAAATTCACTGCTTACATTAACAGATAAAATAGTAGAATAGTATTTCAACAGATGATTATTATCAGAATAGTATCAACCAACCCCTTTGTCCTCACTCTTTGACGCCCCATAATACGTCCTGTCAACTAACCCCTATTGTGGTCAAAGTTGTGCCGTAATTTCCTCTTCCTCCTCTATTTAATTCCGTACCTCTTCTTTAGTCACACGATCCTCGTATCTAATGTTCAGCATTCTTAGAATCACCACGTTTTGAAAGCGTCTATTGTATTTTTGACAGAACTGTTCATCATCCACGTTTCACTTACGTACAAGGCTGCACTCCACACAAATACCTTTGTAAAATAGTATCCAACCATTAGAATTTATATTCGGCGTGAACAAATTTTCTTTTTCAGAACGCTTTTCTTGCTATTGACAGTCTTCAGTCAGGTTTGCGTCTGCACCAGGAAATGCCTTACAATTTAAAATCTGTTTTCGAAAACTGTTCGAAATATATATTATTCTTTCGTGATTCTTAAGCAAGGTGGTGGCGATGATTACATTATGCTCTGTGGGAAATTCTATCAGGTGGCTTCCACTTTCATCCCTTCCCTCTAGCCTTTGTGTTCTTACTGTTTCGTGTACCTGCTACCGTATCACATTCTAAATTTTTGTCTCGCTTAACTGTCTGAATAATTTCTTTTGTCGTACATTATTTCAATGTGTTAGGAGATAGTGAACAATCGTGAACGGTAGTCATGAAATCTGTTCATGGTGAAATGAGAAAACATGAATAATGAAATATGTGAAAGAGTACATTGTACAGAAAATGAAAAATTGGTATGTCTTCACCCAACTTCGTCTTTCCTTCATGTAGGTGTAAGATACAGCTAATCAAACGCACCGCACGTTTCAGTGGGTCTGCCCCATACCTCAGTGGCTGTCCGTCATTGGCTACCGCTAACGTCTGCCGCTTCCAGATGGGAACGCCAATTCCGCGAGCCGCCGCGTCAACGCGGAAAACGCTTGCCGCTGCCGTTGCCGAACGCCGTGCTGCCGCGCTCTAGTGGGAACTGGCCTTTAGTCGGGCGCCCGAAATGAAAAGTTCTGCCGCTACGCTATCTGATTTACTGGGAAGCTACAAGACCACACCCAGAAACGGACTCCGCGACCGCTCTGGGATTCAGCGGAGGCAGTACACAGGACTCTGACAATTCTGTAGCGAGTGGATTATACGCTGTGTCGCATGGGACCTTCCCGTACCCTTAAGCCACAAAGGAAGTTCGCTCCTATGTGCTGAACTGGAATTCGCCGTGCTGTGGAAGACAAGATTCACAGACCTCGGTCTGTGATTTTCCATTCACGGAAACTACAGAAGGATTTGCATGCAACTACCAGTATAAAGTGTGAACATTAATAAAACTGACAAACTTCAGGGATCGATCCGTGCCTCGAAATGAAGGAAAAAAGGTCGTGTGAACAGGTGTTCGGAAAAGGACAGCGTGCGTGAAACGACAGCAAGTCGTCCCGGAACACAGTACAGGGCTGCATCGCATTCATGGGATGCACGTGTTCACACAATGCACTATGGATTGCCGCACTCTTTCGCACACTCTGGCCTCTCTCAGAATGGGTCACAGGCGTCGTGAATACGCCATTGAAGGGTCTGCACATCAGGAAGTGGTTCACCTTTTCAGATGCCCCGTGAGGTAAAAATCCAAGCGGTTTAAGTCCGGTGACCTAACAGGTCATACTACAGAGCCTCTGCGCCCTATCCAACGCCCGGGGAAGGTGTTGAGGTGTCAGCGAATTGTAATGCAGAAGTGGGGTGACGCTCCGTCATGCAGAAACCATACAACCTGTCGTATTTCCAACGGCTCCTCAAGCAGCCCAGGCAGAGTATTTCGCAGGAAGTTCAAGTATGCTCCTCCGTCGAGAAGTTGTGGAATAAGAACCGGTCCAAATATTTGATCGTCAAGAATCCCTGCCCAGACACTGATGGTGAACCAATGCTGATGAGACTCCTGAGCCATTCCCCGAGGATGTCTGTAGCCCACAGATGGCGACTGTGCAGATAGATGATGCCAGTTCTGGTAAAGGTTGCTTCGTCAGTAAAGAGGACTGACGACAGAAATCCCGTAATTGTGGTGGTCTGGTACAAAACCCACCGACAAAATCCTTCCCTTAGAGGGAAATCCACTGCTGATAATCCTTGCAGTCGTTGCAGGTGATAGGGGTGGTAGCGGCTGTCACGGGGGATACGCCACGATGGCGGGCCACTTGGCTGGATCTTGTACTAGGGTTCCTTCCAGTATCCTGTAGAGCCTGATCCTCATGATCTGGTATACACACTGTCCGCCGCCTCCCTGCACGTTCGTCTGCCCGAAAGAACCCATAATCACACAAACGACCAAAAAGGGCTTGAAATGTTGTGCGATGTGGTTGGTGTCTGTGAGGATACTTATTTTGGTACAGCCGTGCTGCCTCGCGATGATTTTCATCTGTTTGGATGTACACAAACGCCATTTCTACCTGTTCCCGACATGAATACCGGACCGTTCTGCTGCCTATAGTACGCTGCATCAGTCACAAAACCTGCGACACACAAGGAACACACAGCACGTGCTCAGAGAAACTACACTCCTGGAAATGGAAAAAAGAACACATTGACACCGGCGTGTCAGACCCACCATACTTGCTCCGGACACTGCGAGAGGGCTGTACAAGCAATGATCACACGCACGGCACAGCGGACACACCAGGAACCGCGGTGTTGGCCGTCGAATGGCGCTAGCTGCGCAGCATTTGTGCACCGCCGCCGTCAGTGTCAGCCAGTTTGCCGTGGCATACGGAGCTCCATCGCAGTCTTTAACACTGGCAGCATGCCGCGACAGCATGGACGTGAACCGTATGTGCAGTTGACGGACTTTGAGCGAGGGCGTATAGTGGGCATGCGGGAGGCTGGGTGGACGTACCGCCGAATTGCTCAACACGTGGGGCGTGAGGTCTCCACAGTACATCGATGTTGTCGCCAGTGGTCGGCGGAAGGTGCACGTGCCCGTCGACCTGTTACCGGACCGCAGCGACGCACGGATGCACGCCAAGACCGTAGGATCCTACGCAGTGCCATAGGGGACCGCACCGCCACTTCCCAGCAAATTAGGGACACTGTTGCTCCTGGGGTATCGGCGAGGACCATTCGCAACCGTCTCCATGAAGCTGGGCTACGGTCCCGCACACCATTAGGCCGTCTTCCGATCACGCCCCAACATCGTGCAGCCCGCCTCCAGTGGTGACGCGACAGGAGTGAATGGAGGGACGAATGGAGACGTGTCGTCTTCAGCGATGAGAGTCGCTTCTGCCTTGGTGCCAATGATGGTCGTATGCGTGTTTGGCGCCGTGCAGGTGAGCGCCACAATCAGGACTGCATACGACCGAGGCACACAGGGCCAACACCCGGCATCATGGTGTGGGGAGCGATCTCCTACACTGGCCGTACACCACTGGTGATCGTCGAGGGGACACTGAATAGTGCACGGTACATCCAAACCGACATCGAAGCCATCGTTCTACCATTCCTAGACCGGCAAGGGAACTTGCTGTTCCAACAGGACAATGCACGTCCGCATGTATCCCGTGCCACCCAACGTGCTCTAGAAGGTGTAAGTCAACTACCCTGGTCAGCAAGATCTCCGGATCTGTCCCCCATTGAGCATGTTTGGGACTGGATGAAGTGCCGTCTCACGCGGTCTGCACGTCCAGCACGAACGCTGGTCCAACTGAGGCGTCAGGTGGAAATGGCATGGCAAGCCGTTCCACAGGACTACATCCAGCATCTCTACGATCATCTCCATGGGAGAATAGCAGCCTGCATTGCTGCGAAAGGTGGATATACACTGTACTAGTGCCGACATTGTGCATGCTCTGTTGCCTGTGTCTATGTGCCTGTGGTTCTGTCAGTGTGATCATGTGATGTATCTGACCCCAGGAATGTGTCAATAAAGTTTCCCCTTCCTGGGACAATGAATTCACGGTGTTCTTATTTCAATTTCCAGGAGTGTATCATTCACCAGTGTCATCTACTGGGGCAACGATACAGTTCTAGACACGTGTTCATCGAACCTTTTTTCCTTCCTTTCCTTCCAGAAGGCCATCTTTGCAGTTTGCCGGTGTTATTTAGGTTGACCCTGTATAGACAGGGAGAAATAAAATATTAATTGATGTCCTATTTCCCGCACTCACTTAATATTTCTACCTGTAAACGTAAGCATACATCAGCCACCCTCAGTGGAACTAAGACCAAATGATAATAAAACATGAGAGACATTTCAGTCCAACAACCCACCATAGCCCACTACCACACCTGTACCACAGTGTCCGCCTGGTCTCCACATCCACATACTCCACACCCTCGCCCAAGGTGGCTTCCGCCAACTCCCCCTCCTGGATGATGTCTTCGTGCCTTCCATCTACCCCTCCTACCAGATCTAATCCCTCCTCCTTCCTCCCACCCTCCTCAGGACTCCCTCTCTCCCTCCCTCTCCTCCTTCCTTTCTTCCTCCTTTTCCCCTGCCGAACACCTTCTTTCTCCTTCTCACCCCCCCCCCAGGCTTCTAGCTCCTTTCCTTCTCCCCTCCACTGCCCCCCTCCTACCCCCCTCTTGGTTTCCCCCCACCATCTGCCCTCTCCCTTTTCTTCCCCCATTCCTCCCTTTACCCAGTGGTAGGTCCCCTTTGGTGCAGTGATTTTTAACGTTTTTGTTGTGGTGTCAGTGTTACTCCAGTGCCGTGTGCAGTGCTACGTTACACCAGCACCAACTGTGTCACCAGCATCATTCGTTTGTGTTCCAAATGGAGTTTCTTTGTTTTTTGTGTCGACTCCCAGTGTTCATTCTTCACACGTGTGTGTGGCTCTTGTCTATGTTGTTTTTAAATCTTTTAAATCTACAGTTTATACTCATCTATTTTTTCATTACTTTATACCATTCTGTTATGTGTTCTTTTCTCATTTGACTGTGTTGTTTCTGTAACTCTCTTGGCTGAAGAGTGGCGTATTGTGCTGCTGCCAGCCCGCCACATTTTGGCGAGTGAAATAACAATAAAGAAAAAAAATCAGTCCAACAACTGACTGTCATGTGTCATATAGTGTAAAAAACAGTTTAACGTCGTACAGTACTGTCTTCCGGGTCGTAGGTACGAGAACATGTTGCATTTTTTACGTGGAAACCCTTCATGATTTTAAAATAAAAAAAGTTTCTTAATATTCTACACCTTTACTCTTCATGTGTTCAAATTTGTGTCCCCTGCCGCTTGAGGGCTCCGAATTCCAGCATGTCACGTGGCGGTGTGCAAAGTACCTACGTCGGTGATCGAGAAACAGCGTACTGTAATCAGGCTGCGAATTCGAAGAGTTCGTCCACACGCTGTTGTTCAGCATGACAAAGCCAGACCACAAACGAGCGCTGGGACACCTGCAACAATTCGACGCCCTGAATTCAGTATCATCGAATGTCTTCTGTACAATCACGACTTGGGCCCATCCAATTTTCACCTGCTTCCAAAACTTAAAGAACACCTTCAAGGACTTCGCTTTTGCAGTGAGGAAGCAGTATAAGCAGTGGTGAGGTTGTGGCTCCGTCAACAAAACAAAACATTCTACTGCGACGCTATCAACAAACCGGTCTCTCGTTGAGAGAAATGTCTTCGTTGCCAATGTGACTACGTTGGGAAATAAATACGTAGGCAGAGAGAGTAAAGATGTAGAATGTTAATAACGTTTGTTTTATGTACAATTCTTTAAGAGTTTTCACATAAGAAATTCAGAGGGCGTTACTTTAGAGCACGGCCTTGTAATATATGTGTATATGAAGAATAAAATTGTCTCAGTTTTCAATTTAACATGTACATCCAAAGACATTTATCACCTTCTTAATCAGAAGCTCACTATCTGCCTATCTCGAGGTAATATAGCAATCAATTTTAAACTAATACACCTCCATTTGCAAGGCAATTGCATACACACAAAACAAACACTATGAAGGCATTCCAACTGGTGTTTCCTTCTGCTAAAAAGTTTCGTCCCCACTTGCGGAAGACATCTTCAGAGATAAAACTGATAACTGCATCGGAACCTCAAGGTTACTCTCCCGTATCTACCTCGACATGACTATTCTGCAGTTCACACTTAAGTGTTCTGGCAGAGAATTCTTTGAACCATCTTCAGGCTCTTTCTCTACCGTTACACTCTTTACGATTGCAGGGAAGAAATGAACCCTTAAATATTTCTGTACTAGCTCTGATTTCTCTTGTGTTATTGTTATTATTTATATTTTTATATTATTTTTCTACCCATTAGGTGCGTCTACCCATAAAGTTGGGTTTCCATCTTTATTTATCTCCTGCCATTGTTTCTTTGATTACATACCTCTTTTGCACTCTCATCTATAAATTGATATTTTCTCCTGCCTCCTTTTCTCTCTTCCATCATCCTCTTTTATCTTCCATTATCCTCTTTTAAGCATCTGTCAGTAAGCACTGTCTTCTTACAGAGGTTCTGACAAGTTTTTATTTTCTTGAAATCTCCTGTAAGGCTACCTTTCTTCACCAATCCTTCTTAATGCTTTTTCATTCCCAACTCTTTCCGTACAGCTTATCTTCTCCAATCTTCGATATGGTACATCTACGTCTAAAGGCGTCGGCAGCTAGTGGTGTAGTGGCTAGCGTTGCTGCCTCTGGATCACCGGGTCCCAGATTCGATTCCCGGCCGGGTTGGAGATTTTCTCTGCCCGGGGACTGGGTGTTTGTGTTGTCCTCACCATTTCATCATCATAATTAGTGACAGTGGCATAATTGGGCTGTGAATAAAATTGGAGAGTGTAAATGTTGGGACTTTTCATGAGCGCTGATGACCGCACAGTTGAGCGCCCCACAAACCAAACATCATCAAACGTCTAAAGGTCTCCAGTCTTTTTCCATCTTCCATTCCCAGTGTCCAAATTTCTGCAACATACGAAACCACGTACCACACAAATCATTTAAGCAGCCTGTTTGTCTGTTATGTTTTCAGTTTTTCACAGAGTATGAGGGGCAGTTAACGAAAACTGAACATCCACCACAATGCTTCCAATGAACTGATTCCATTCAAAAGTAATCACCTCATTCATGAAGACATTTACATCACAGGGGGACGAGACGATAAATTCCCGTTTGGTAGAATGTGGTCGGCTGCTGACGGACCCACAATCGCACCCACTCCAGCACTTCCTCGTCCAAGTGAAACTGTCTTTCTTCAGGTCCCGAAAAATGTGATAATCACACGATGAAAGATCCGGGCAGGACGGAGGATGTTGCAGTGTTTCCCAACCAAACTGCTGAAGCACAGCGTTCGTCCGATTTGAAGTGTGGAGGCAGGCGTTATCGTGCTACAGGATTATTCGGATGCGACAGCATTCCATCAGCCTGAGAGCAAACATCAAAGCCAACAGCAGAAAAATCACCACTCTTCCCAACCAAAACTGTTCACAAAACTTCCGACAAGGTCATGATGATCTATTTATTTGACTATAGGGACTCTTTGCCCGTCAAGTTCCTTGAGTGTCAAAACGCAATCAGAGTTCCTCGATTGTGGAACCACAATCAATGAACAGCTCTATGGAAACACTTTTCAGAAACTGTGACGCGCAATAAAATCAGAATGTCCAGAAATATCGGCAGACAGAATCATCCCACACTACCAGTCGGATGAAGGCTACGCTTGATCCTGGATCCTTCAGGCGCGATTTTCACATATTTGGGGACCCGGATAAAGACATTCGTGGACGTCAGTTTCAGTTTCACGCTGAAGGGCAGGGGTGGGTGTAGTTGTGTATCCATCAGCGGGCGACTGCGTTCTACGAAACAGGAATTAATAGTCTCGTTTGCCACCAGGATAAATCTCTTAATTTGTGTTGTGATTACTTCCCAATGGAAAAATTCCATGGCCCTGTTGTGGCAGGTGTTCGGTTTTGACTCCCCATTATAGCTTACACTTCGCGTTGAGTGCTTGTTTATTGACTGTAATTTAGGTTACCATTTCTTGGTTCCATGATATATCCTCCTCCATTAAGGTACAGTGAGGCAGGTATTGAACTATATGAAAAAAAAAAACGTGAATCAGTTGCAAACTACGGCATGCACACAATTTACTCAACATGTAAACGTCGGATTTAGGTTATGACATGTTCGATATGGCTGCCATCATTGGCGATGATGTGGCGCAGACGAATAGCGAAATACTGATGACCCGCTGAAGTGTCGGAACAGCGATACTATCGATGACGTCCTCAGAGGCTATTTTGAGCTCTACAATGGTTTTGGGTTTATTGCTGTACGCCTTGTTTTTGTGTAGCCCCACAAAAAAGAGTCGCATGTGTTCAGACCCGGAGAATATGACTGCCAATTGAGGCCCACGTCAGTGGCTTCCGGGTAATCCCAGAGCCAGAACGTGTTCCGCAAAGTGTTTCTCCAGGACATAAAACACTCTCCTGCTTCGATCGGGTCGAGGTCCGTCTTGCATGGACCACATCTTGTCGAAATCAGCGTCACTTTGGATAATGAGGACGAAGTATTCTTCCAAAACCTTCACGTTCCATTCGGCTGTCACAGTGCCATCAATGAATATCTCGCCGATTATTTCGTGATCGGACACTGCACACCACACAGTCACCCGTTGAGGCTGAAGAGACTTCTCGATCGCGAAATGGGGTTATCAGTTCCCCAGATGCGCCAATTTTTGCGTATTGACGAACCCATCCAAATGAAATTGGGCTTCACCTCTAACCCAGACCATATTCAGAACAAAGTCCTGTTCGACAATTCTGTGGATAATAGCATTGGCGAAACACATTTTCTGATCCATGGCCCTGGGGCTTAATGGATAATGTATTTGAATTTTGGACTCTTAGAGATGTAGGTCTTCAAGAACAATTTGTCGCAGTGCCTCCCGGTTGATTTCCACCTGTTGTGCAACTAGTCTGATTTATTCCCTCGTGTTGGTTTGAAACATATTTTCAGGCGTTTTTCACCCGCTTTGGACGACCGATAGTGCTAACATTGTCATCATGAACATAAAAAATGGTTCAAATGTCTCTGAGCACTATGGGACTTAACTTCTGAGGTCATCAGTCCCATAGAACTTAGAACTACTTAACCCTAACTAACCTAAGGACACCACACACATTCATGACCAAGGCAGGATTCGAACCTGCGATCGTAGCGGTCGCGCAGCTCCAGACTGTAGCGCCTAGAACCGTTCGGCCACTCCGGCCTGAATCACGAACACTACCCGCTCTCTCAAACTTGCTAATCAAATTCTTGATTGTTAGCACACTTGGACAGCTTGTCTTCAGCTTGAACTCAGTCGCAAACTTCAAAAAATGGTTCAAATGGTTCTGAGCGCTATGGGACTCAACTTCTGAGGTCATCAGTCCCCTAGAACTTAGAACTACTTAAACCTAACTGACCTAAGGACATCACACACATCCATGCCCGAGGCAGGACTCGAACCGCTCGGCCACCCCGGACGGCTCGCAAACTTCCTTTGAGCCACAATTGGACTGTTACTGCTCGCACAGTAGGCTTTCACAAGCGCTATAAGCTGAGGAACGCTGTTCCGCGACATTTTTCACTTGCAAATGGCCGGCAACAACATTCAGACCGTCCAGAAGTTACGACGATTATATTTCATATGCTTCAATAGCTGTCACTCTGTGTAAGAGGCGATCAAAAAGTTTTCGTTCAAAGGATCTACAGTCCGGAATCGCTCTGCCAATGACAAAATCACTATGAGGATTGCGTCAACCATCCCACAGGAATCGTCGACCATTCACGTTCTCTAAGGAACTGAAGGCTGATATTCGCAGAGGGAGAGATCAGGGCGGATGCTCAAGTGTCTCCCACTTGAGTTGGCATAAATTCTGCGTTACGACGTTTGCGTCTTGTGTCGAATCGCGACTAGCACAGAACTTGGCGCACCATTCCACAACCCCTGTTTTCGACAGACGTGCTGCTCCATACACGTTCTTCGTTCTACGACGAGTTTAAATTGGTGTCTGTCCTGCAGCAGCCAAGAAAAGAATAAGGGGACGTTGGTAGTGTATTGACGCATTTGATGATAACGTCGCCATAGTGATCAATTCCGCATTTACAGTACGCAAGTCGGAAAGACGCGAATGACACACTACCCTTGACTAGACGTCGATGTTTTCATACTCCCATCAGAGTGGTGCTAAGTTGCATACATGCGCAACAACATCCTCAATCGAAAACTTTCTGATAGCTGAAGAGCCAAAGGAACTGGTCATCTGCCTATATCGTGTAGGGCTCCCGCGAGTACGCGGAAGTGCTGCAAGACGACGTGGCATGGACTCGAGTAATGGCTGAAGCAGTGCTGGAGGGAACTGCCAACATGAATCCTGCAGGATGTCCTTAAATACGTAGTAGTACGAGGAGACAGAGATCTCTTCTGAACAGCACGTTGTAAGGCATCCCAGATATGCTCAGTAATGTTCATTTAAGGGGAGTATGGTGGCCAGCTGAAGTGTTGGAAGAGTGTTCCTGGAACCAATCTGTAGCAATTCTGGATGTATGGGGTTTCACATTGTTCTGCTTGAATTTCCCAAGTCCGTCGGAATGCAGAATGCACATAAATGGATGTAGGAGATCAGACAGGAGGCTCACGTACGTGTCACCTGGCAGAGTCGTATCTAGACGTATCAGGGGTCCAACTGCACACGCCCCACACCATTACAGACTCTCCACCAGCTTGAACAGTCTCCTGTGGTCATGCAGAGTCCATGGATTCATGAAGTTGTATCCATACCGGTACACACCCATCCGCTCGACACAATTTGAAACGAGACTCGTCCGACCAGGTAACATGTTTCCCATCATCAACAGTCCTCTGTCGGTGTTGACGGGTCCAAGAGAGGTATGATGCTTCGTGTCGTACAGTCATCACGGGTACACGAATGGGTCTTCGGATCCGAAAGCACGTATCGATGATGTTGCCATGAATGATCCGCAAACTGATGCTTGTTAATGGCCCAGCATGGAACTCCGCAGCAATTTGCGGAAGGGTTGCACTTCTGTCACGCTGAACGATTCTCTTGAGTCGTCGTTGATTCCGTCCTTCCAGGATCTTTCTCCAGCTGCTGTGATGACGGAGACTTGATGTTTTACCGGATTCCTGATATTCACGATACACTCGTGAAATGTTCATACGGGAAAATCCCCACTTCATCGCTACCTCGGAGACGCTGTGTACCACCGCTCGTGCACCGACTATAGCATCACGATCAAAGTCACTTAACTCTCTATAACCTTTCATTGCAGCAGCAGTAACTGATCTAACAACTGCGTCAGACACTTGTTGTCTTGTAGTGAACACATAGTGTGTAGTGGAACGATAACTCTGTGGCAGAAATAATTCAAACGTCCAGATCGCTTAATTACTCTTTACTGGATAACCGGTTTCAACCACTGTCATCGAATCTGTGAAGATATAACAAGACAGGTACATGTGGCGGCCTCATATATCGTTATATCGAAATGGTTTATGAAGATTAATCTACATTTCGGTATGTGATACTACTGCATTAATAGTAATGTGTATAGTGAAACTCATGTAGCCCTCCCTCAAACCTGTCTTCTTATATCTTCACAGATCCGATGATAGCACCTTTAGTGTGTTGAAACCGGTTATCCAGTAAAGAGTATTTAAGCGATCTTGGCTTTTGAATTATTACTACTTGTAGTCTTATATAGGCGTTGCCGTCCGCAGCGCCGTATTTTGCCTGCTTACATATCTGTCTATTTGAATACGCCAGTCTGTGCCAATTTCTTTGGCTCTTCAGTGTTTTTACTTGTTCATTTCGGACTTGTCCTGATCGCATGGTAGTCCTCTTTTCCTCTGTACAATGCCTTCGGTTTTTTGTCAGTAGAGGTAGTAATTTTTCCTTAAAATCAACCTGCTACTATTAGTGAGTGTAGTTAATGTTTTATTACGAAGGCGATGGAAAAAAGTGTTAACTGTGGATTAGGCAACAAACTTCAGCAATCGTTTCTAATCTAAATATCCACAGTTTGCGCAACAGCTGTAACTGAGGACATTTTTCAAGAAACTAGGTCAACTTATACCCTGTTTTTGCTCCAGTACTTAGATGCCGAGAGAAAATGGACAGCGTCCGGTTTCGAGCCTGTGGTGTCCACAATGGCGCCAAAGGGACCCTAGACGCAGGCGCCGTGTCGTTTCGGACGTCCCGGACAGCGGCGCCGCTAATGGAGAAGAACGACGCGCTTATTGGCTGGCATTATTCTCCATTTGGCGGAGGCCGAAGTCCCCCCCCCCTCCCCACCCACCGTCCCCCTATTCTTAGCGCTGGCTCGCCGGCCAGCTCTTATCCGCTCCGTCACCGCCGCCCTGTGCGCGGGGAACTGATATGGCGAGTCTTCTCCAGAGGTCAACGAGCGACCATCCATCATCGGGCGGTCGCCAGGGTGCCGTCCACCACGAGAGCGGAGATATTTCTCTGCCCCCTGTTGTCACCACGGGCTCCTGGACATATCAGATGTCTGCCGTCTTACAAAAAAGTGGGGGCTACAGAAGTCCCTGGAGATAGAGTGAAGGCAGCAAGATTCATTACGTGGCGCCTCGTTGATAAGGAATCAACATCTAACATAGTGTGAGCATCTGGGTGCTATTCTGTCATTCTGCACAACGGATTAATTTGAGATGTACCCTTTACCCTGTGGCTCCCGCAAGATGCAATTTCCACCCCCACACTACTACAGAAGTCAGACAGACGCTCCTAACGTTCTAAAGAGAAATGCCTGAAAAACTTTCAGCAATAAATATCTTCTGGAGTCGTCCACTGTAAGGAAATGACACAATAATTCACAAAGTATCTTACATAACAAGTGGGATACTTGGGTACTGGAGAGGTGATAGTTAGTGTAAGAAAAACATGAAACTAAGGAAATTTTTATTTATTTTGCTAAAATTCTGAGAAATCACAATGGCACTTTAAGTTATGAACTGAACAAATTACTCCCGGGTTCATTTCGGAATGTGAAATTTCTATACAAACTTTGACATTGTTATTGACTTGGCAGAAGGCTGAAAGCCGTGCCTACTCAACTTGAATAATTATCCGTTAGAATGTTGCTAGGTAGAGTCAAGGCTGTCGTGTGCAAAATGCAGTGAAGTGTACTGTTGTGGAGGAAATATGGGGCTCGAAAGAGCTACAGTGCACAATACCGTAAGCTGCGACGACTGCTGTCTGTGCCGCTCGCTGCTCACAAATAAGATAACTCTCATTCTATCTGGATTGACCTTCGCCAATCAAACTCACCCTATGCCTTGATGAAGTCAAGGACTCCTATCCACCCCTAGTCTATCTATTGGCGTGGTACACCGGTCAGATAACCAGTCCACCGTGATGCCACTCAAAAATTGGCTCACAGGCGTTTAACTATAACTCTGTCCATTCACACCGCACAATAAGTGTGTCGACCAACACAGTGAACAATGCTTAATCGCAAGGACTCAATATAGAGTCGCACTCTGATTTGCTCTCGACTGAGGTGCTCTCCCAGTGAAGTACTGAGGAGAGACTTGTTCCTCGCTCTTTGAGTACATGTACGAGCACGCACATCCAAGAGCGACAACGGAACGGCCCCTCTCCACACCAGACGTGAAGGGGTACATCTTTCAGTGTCTTCCATTACTCCTTCAACTCAAGGTGTCCGAAATATTGTCTGCCAATCACCATTGCTCTTCTAAAATGGGAGAATGACGTTTCATTTAAGGCGACCAATCCGGAAATCTGTAGCATCGGCGTTTGGCGTTTGGTGTGAAAGTCTCTGAAACTGCGTGCTCTGTTTGTAAAGAATGCGTAGGATGGGCGCTCCCACAAAATGTAGCGGAATTTGCTTTTAAGCCGAACACAGGGTCGTTCCCCCTTTCACTGGGGCAAATGCTGTCCGCTCCACAGGCGGCCGAGGTTGACTCGTCCTCTGAAGGGGCTGGCCTCCCGGCATGTGGTCTGCCTCTCTCGAACTAAAAGCTCCCGTGGCCATCGTGTCTTGAATGTGTGTGTGTACGCCAGCCTCGGCTACCTCAACCCCGGTGCGCACTTGTTATTTGCATATCGTTTACATGAATTCATACAACATTGACTTTATCTTATCGAGTTTGGGTTCCAATGAAGCATCTTGATGTGTGGAATATGATTGTGAGTTCGGAATATGTAAGCAATGAAAGTCAGGACACCACGACGTCTTACAATAGATGTCGTAGAACAGGTACATGCAGAAGCTTCGGCAATAATTCATCCTGTCCCTCCACCTTGTCAGTGTTTTCCACATATTCCTTTCCTCTACGACTCTGCAGCAGAACGTCCTCATTCCTTGCCTTATCAGTAAACCTAATTTTCCACATTTGTGTGTAGCACCACATCTCATATACTTCGATCCTCTTCTGTTCCGGTTTTCCCACAGTCCATGTTTCACTTCCATACAATGCTGTACACCAGACGTATATTCTCAGAAATTTCTTCTTCATTGGTTTAGTATACCCAAAAACGTCATGTTCACTGTAACTTCCCACCCCCCTTCCTTACTAATCGGTTAATGTGACAATAAGACCGTGATCGATTATGCATAATGAATTTCTTTTGGATAAGGCTGTCGTCTCCGAAGATATTTTGACCTGTCAGTGGAGAGAAGTGTACAAGAAGCCGTTCTAAAAAACAACCTACTATACTCCAGTGCTATCTACTTATTTGGATCTAGCTTAATAATTAAAACAGTGCCACCACTCACATGAAATACGAGACGAAAAGGTAGCACATGACTCAAACAGCCCGCAACAAAGCTAACTGAAAAAATACAGAAATTAATAAATACCGTTGCCAGCCTGGTCAATAATGAATACCTAACCATTTGGCTGTACGTGTGGCAACAGAAGGTTGACACACGTTTCAGACAATACAATAATTTACGAAATAATAAGAAGAAAAGGAATTGTCCTGTATCGTTATTACTCAGATATGTTCATTTTTAAAACGTATTTAAACTCGTTATCGCAAAGTAAATGACTGACCAGAGGTAACTCTTTCGTTACGACAGTAAATTACGTAACTTCAGACAAACGCTTACTTACGTCCATCAGATTGCTGGACATGGCAAGCTACGTACTTTGAATAGCATGTAATTACTATGAACCTTTACTGGATTAAATAAGCAACTGTTGGCTTTCAACAGAATGACAACACCGAAATACTAACCAAACCTTACACAACGGTATTATTACGAAAGACACTTTGATGTTGTTGACGTGGTCTTCAGTGCTGAGACTGGTTTGATGCAGCTCTCCATGCTACCCTATCCTGTGCAAGCTTCTTCATCTCCCAGTACCTACTGCAGCCTACATTCTTCTGAATCTCCTTAGTGTATTCATCTCTTGGTCTCCCTCTACGATTTTTACCCTCCACGCTGCCCTCCAATACTAAACTGGTGATCCATTGATGCCTCAGAACATGTCCTACCAACCGATCCCTTCATCTAATCAAGTTGTGCCACAAACTCCTCTTCTCCCCAATTCTATTCAATACCTCCTCATTAGTTATGTGATCTACCCATCTAATCTTCAGCTTCTTCTGTAGCACCACGTTCCGAAGGCTTCTATACTTTGATAAACAGTGACAAATTATGGGGCAGGATCTTAACATTATTGGGGTCTCTCAAACCTGCAGCGCTCGTCGTTCTCTGGGTGCGCCGACAGCTACAACTGGGTCTCACATAGCCCCGAAAGTAGATGTCACTTGCATGTGTTCACTAACATGTCTTACAATCAAAGCCGCGTGGAGTGGCCGCGCAGTTATAGTCGCCATGTCAGTGACTGCGCGCCCCTCCACCCGGAGTTTCAAGTCCACCCTCGGGCATGGGTGTGTGTGTTGTTCTTAGCATAAGTTAGTTTAAGTAGTGTGTAAGTCTAGGGGCCGATGACCTAAGCAGTTTCGCCCCGTATAAATTCACACACACATTTCTTACAATCAAGTAAGTTTCCTGCAAACCCTCCTCTGACATCACACTCACCATGCAGAGGCAGCGCTCCTGCATTCTCTACCAAAGATATTGCTTTCTCTAACTTCCCTAACGGCACTAACCCAGAATAAATACATCATAATACAAAATTATTTATACACTACTGGCAATTAAAATTGATACACCACGAAGATGACGTGCTACAGACGCGAAATTTAACCGACAGGAAGAAGATGCTGTGATATGCAAATGATTAGCTTTTCAGAGCATTCACACAAGGTTGGCGCCGGTGGCGACACCTACAACGTGTTGACATGAGGAAAGTTTCCAACCGATTTCTCGTACACAAACAGCATTTGACCGGCGTTGCCTGGTGAAACGTTGCTGTGTCTCGTGTAAGGAGGAGAAATGCGTACCATCACGTTTCCGAATTTGATAAAGGTCGGATTGTAGCCTATCGCGATTGCTGTTTATCGTATCGCGATATTGCTGCTCGCGTTGGGCGAGATCCAATGACTGTTAGCAGAGTATGGAATCGGTGGGTTCAGGAGGATAATACGGAACGCCGTGCTGAATCCCAACGACCTCGTATCACTAGCAGTCGAGATGACAGGCATCTTATCCGCATGGCTGTAACGGATCGTGCAGCCACGTCTCGATCCCTGAGTCAACAGATGGGGACGTCTGCGACGACGTTTGCAGCGGCAAAGACTATCAGCTCGGAGACCATGGCTGCAGTTACCCTTGACGCTGCATCATAGACAGGAGCGCCTACGATGGTGTACTGAACGACGAACCTGGGTGCACGAATGGCAAAACGTCATTTTTTCGGATGAATCCAGGTTCTGTTTACAGCATCATGATGGTCGTATTTCAGCAGGATAATGCAGGATCGCATGTTGCAGGTCTTGTATGAGCACATCTGGATACAGAAAATGTTCGACTGCTGCCCTGGCCGGCACATTCTCCAGAACTCTCACCAATGGAAAACGTCTGGTCAATGGTGGCCGAGCAACTGGCTCGTCACAATACGCCAGTCATTACTCTTGATAAAATATGGTATCGTGTTGAAGCTGCATGGGCAACTGTACCTGTACACGCCATCCAAGCTCTGTTTGACTCAATGCCCAGGCGTATCAAGGCCGTTATTACGGCCAGAGGTGGTTGTTCTGGGTGCTGATTTCTCAGGATCTATGCACCCAAATTGCCTGAAAATGTAATCACATGTCAGTTCTAGTATAATATATTTGTCCAATGAATACCCGTTTATCATCTTCATTTCCTCTTGGTGAAGCAACTTTAATGACCAGTAGTGTATAGGGTACAGCGCACATCGCATTTCAAATTAAAAGATGGTACCTAAAGATTTACAGAATAAACAATTACATTATATATAAAATAAATTTAATGGGCAAAAATTCAGGTAGCACTTCTGTGTTATAGTCTCACAACAGGCTTATGCAACTGTAATGGAAGACGCTACACTTCAAAGCGTTACATTGCGCTAGGCTAGTCATGTTCCACGATGTACTTTTAGGCGTGCATTAAATGATACTTTTCAATAGTACGCCCACAGCTATGCAACACACTGTGGCTTGCAGAGTATATATGCAGATGTAGGGAGAAGAAACACCGCTGCTCAATGAAACGTTCTTTAATTCATGCACTCTTACGCATCCTCTACAAACGTGATTGTTGCATTTTATAAAGCGCATGAACAGGCGTGACAGCTGATGTCCAGTAACCAAGAAAGGCGCTAGGTGAATGGTAGACGTCTTCATTTTGTAGCAAGATACTAGGTGAATTTTTATTTTTCTGTATACCTTGCACTTTCTAATTTGTTTACATTCAACAGTAGGGTATGGTAAGCATTATCGAAATTATATCTTCTGAAGGATGTCTTGGAATACTCTTCACACTAGTACTATGATAGGTTACATTATAGAATTATAAAAAAAACTCAATACCAAAAGAATATATGTTACTTGATTTTTAAATATTTATCGATCTTCTGAATTTTGGTCGTTTTAAACTTTGGAGAGGTGTATCGCACATGAAATTGTAATGTGCTAAATAGTCTTTTTTTGCAAAAAGTTTTTAAAACTAGATCAGAAATGTTTACAAAATTTAACTTCTCCATCAGCTCACGTAGACTGTCGAAACATATTTCAATTCGTTCCTACTTGAAACACGCTGCTCGCTGCAAACCCGTCGAATCAGCTGTCCTCAGCCAGTCTAAGTATCTTTTCATATTAACATAATAGAAGTTGCAGCCTTCCCGTCTCCTCTATATCTCTTTTGTTACGCAACCTTCCCTTCTACAATAACCTATGAAACCTTCCCTTAGGATTTCTATCTCTTGCTTAATAATAACAAATGAAATCTTCCATTTGAAATTAATTCTCTTTCTCAATCTTCGCATACAAATTTAAATGCTGCTTATTAAAAGTGATTTTCTCATTATTTCGACGAAACATAGAATGAGTCGTCGACATGGCCCTCAGTCTTTACCTGCAATAACCCAAAACTGTTTCTTACCTTTTTTACTGTTACTGGATCGCCATCTGACTTCTGCATCGAACTGCGACAAGAATATACTTACTCTGTTTTACTATACTCTTTTAGCTGCTGGTGGGCTGTCATATTAAGTGGCTGTATTTATTACCAAAGCTGACGTTATTCTTTAATAGCAAAGCTGACGTCATTCTTTAATTAATTTGACTGAAGTTACGTAATTCATAGTTAAACTTTTTCTTGACAACAATAAAATTTTGCAAATTTTTACGTTGATGGTTTTTGGGATGGATTATAATCAGTCATGCAATATTGCTGGCAAAAATTAATTGTATTCTGAATGAAATGATTTTACAAACGTTCAAATGGGACTTACTTTTTACTATAATCTTACAACTAGCATTGCGCAAACATACCTTCAGTAGTCTTGAGTTTCTCAAAAAAATAATTCAATAATATTAGTTCCTCTTATGATAATAATTAGCTGATGTCTCTGTACATCCGTTTATAATCTCTTGTAAATCATAGCTGGTGGCTGGCAGGCACACTGCTCCTCTCAACCTCTCGCTTCAGACCTGCTACCGACTCGCTTCACTTCTCGCTTACTACTGACTTCCTACGAACGCTAAAGTGCGGTCTCTCCAGACAACAATGGTTTCTGCTGCAGAAAATCCCTGCTACCATTACAAAATGTATCAATGAGCGGTCTTTCCCGCTCTTTTCTTAAAATGTATCCATACGCGGTCTCTCCCGCCCTTTTTAAAATTATATCAATGTGCGGTCTCTCCTGCTAACAATACTTTGGTGCAGACATTCCCTGCTACCACAGTTATTCCCAACATGGCAAATATTAATTATTCTTACTTAATCCTATTAATAAAATATAAACATCTTTCATAAATTGTGGTTTGACAATATACAATGGAAATATACACGTCTTACAAAGTCCTTATCCCATTTCATATTTGTCTTTTTAAACTCATGCTGTTCGTCGTATTTATAAACTTGTCTTAAGAGCTTAAATTTTCTCAAAGACATAAGACTATTATATAAAATAAAAATCCCCTTCATTGCCAGTAATATTCTTAAATTATTACACGACACGTTATGAAGCTTAAAGCTTCACCTTCCAGTACCACCAGCTGCAAGCAAGAGGACGGCTACTAACGTGCAAGTACTGCGTATTTATGTGTGTGTGTGTGTGTGTGTGTGTGTGTGTGTGTGTGTCGTTTGAGGTTTTCGGGCGCGAAGCAGCATGGTCATCAGCGCCCAAACGCATAGAAACAGGAACGGGGCTGACATACTAAAAGTTCATGTGCTCCGTCACGTTGGCTTTTAGAAGTTTTTGCCGATTCCCCATGTTTTTACGTTATTATACACTGATGGAAAAACAGTGCAACACCAAGAAGGATTTGGGAGACGTAAACGAAAGTTGGTAGGCGTGTTCTTACATTTGAAAGATGATTTATATCAATATTTCGCGCCAATCGCGTAAAAGTGGCGCTGGTGTCAAATCAGGTTTGCTTTAAATAGACGCTAAACGGCCGTGAAAGTTAGTCTTTGAGGGTGGGCGTAGTGTGTTGATGTTGTAAGTGAAGAATGCCTTTAAGGCGACAAACACGCCATTGTCGGCGCTTCACTGTGTTTGAACGAGGCTGTGTAATGGGGCTACGAGAAGCAGGATGTTCCTTGTGGGATACTGGAGAAACACTTTGTAGGAACGTGGCCACTATACATGATTCCTGGCAGTGGTGGTCCCGAGACAGTACGACCTCAAGAAGACCGGGCTCCGGACGGCCACGTGGCACTACCGACAAGGAAGACCATCGCTTTCGGCGTATGGCTCTGGCGCTTTGTACCGCATCTGCAGCAGCAATTTGAGCAGCGGTTGGCACTACAGTGGCATGACAAGCTGTTAAGAATCAGTTACTTAAAGGAGATCTCCGAGCCAGAAGTCCTGTAGCGGGCATTCCACTGACCACAAACCACCGCCATTTGCGACTTCAACAGTGCGAAGCCTGAGCTCCTTGGAGGGCAAGGTGGAGGTTTGTTTTGTTTTCTGATGAAAGCTGGTTCTGTCTCGGTGCCAGTGATGGCCGTTTGTTGGTTAGAAAGAGGGCAGCTGAGGGCCTGCAACCATTCTGTCTGTTTTTTAGACACACTGGACCTACACTGGGAGTTATGGTTTGGGGTGCGACTTTGTATGACAGCCGGAGTACCCTACTGGTTATCCCATGTACCATGACTGCAAATTTGTACGTCAGCCAGGTTATTCGACCTGTCGTATAGCCATTCATGAACAACATTTCAGGGAGGTCTTCCAACAGGATAACGCTGTGATTCAATATGCTCAACAGAGTGTTGATATATTGCCTTGGCCTGCTCGATCACCATATCGTCTCCAATCGGGTACACATGGCCATTATCGTACAATAACATCCACAAACAGCATTAAAAGTCCCTGTGCTGACTCACCAGGTGCAGCAGGCATGGAACTCCATCCCAGAAACTAACGTCTGGCACTTGTACAACACAAAGCATGCACGTTCGCATGCTTCGATTCAACATTCTGGCGGTTACACTCGATACTAATGTACCCGCATTTCACATTTGTTATGGCTGATCACACGCTTACATTAGCCTATGATTACGTGATGTTAATCACAAGCATATGCTACTACACAAATGCATTTCCGAAATGTCACAATTCTTCATTAATTATTTTTTGGTGTTGCGATTTTTTACCGTCAGTTTTTGTTGTCATATGAGTAGTTATGTTTTGTATCGATCTTTTGAACCACACGTACGTAAGCGGACGGAACAGCCAGCCACTGTTTCCATTTCTTGTGTGGCCTTTTAATTATGTTCTCAACCTGACTGGCTCCTGCACTGTCCACTTGCGTGTCGTGCTGTGCAGACAAGCGCTGTGGTTGCTGTTCCTACGTGTTATTTCAGTTACTTATTCATTAACAGTACTATGAAGTTAATTTCTGTCAATAAACCTCTCCTAAGTTAGCGTTTTTTATCCTGTCCCCTGCGTCTGTCTGATGTGGGTGTCACACCCCATGAGAGACTAGCCTGATCACAACACATGTATGTTCCCATAATTATGTGAGTAAAAAACTTGCGAGAACTCTCGAGTTCATTTTAGTATATCAACCCAGTACACTTGTGCGCAGTTGGTGGCACCTGAAGATGAAGCTTTGAGCTTCGAAATCGGTCGTGGTATAAATTAAGCAACTTACTGGCAACTGAAGCACATTTGCATTCAATAAATACACTGAGGAACCAGAGAAACTGGTACACCCGCCCAACCCTGTGCAGGGCCTCGCGAGAACGCAGACGTGCCGCAACACGACGTGGCATGGACTTATAGACTTGACAAATGTCTGAAGCAGTGCTGCAGGGAATTAGCACCATGCATCCTGCAGAGCTGTCCATAAATCCGTGCGAGTACGAGTGGGTGGAGATCTCTTCTGAAGAGCACGTTGCAAGACATCCCAGATATGCTCATTAATATTCTTGTCTCAGGAGTCTGCTGGCCAGCAGAAGTGTTTAAACTGGTTCAAATGGCTCTGAGAACTATGGGACTTAGCATCTGAGGTCATCAGTCCCCTAGACTTAGAACTACTTAAACCTGACTAACCTAAGTACATCACACACATCCATGCCCGAGGCAGGATTCGAACCCGCGACCGTAGCAGCAGCGTGGCTCCGGACTGAAACGCCTAGAAACGCTCGGCCACAGTGGTCGGCTTTGTTTAAACTCAGAAGAGTTTTCCTGGAGCCACTCTGTATCAATTCTGGACGTCTGCGATGTCGCATTATCCTGCTGGAATTGCCCAAGTCCGTCGGAATACACAATGTAAATGAATGGATGCAGGTTATAAGACAGGATGCTTACGTACGTGTCACCTGTCAGTCGTATTTAGACGTATCAGCGGTCTTTCATATTGTTAGAGCGCGGCGTAAAGTCAGCGCCGGCACGCCAGTCGAGAACGACAAAGAAGAGACGGCTGTGAGACTAGGTCAGCCATTCGCTCGCTGACCGACCTCCCTCGAGGACGACAACGCGACAACATCGGCCCCTAGGTGAAGAGCACTTAGGCGCCGCGCGCGACTGGTGGCAGTCCACTTCGATAGCAGCTTCAACGTTAGCCACTTCGTTAGCCTACGCATCGTAGAATCTATCATTAGTGCTCTCTACGTAGCTCAGACTTGTGTTTGTCTATTCTGAATAAGACTGATAATATTGTATGTCGCCATCTGCTGGCGACATATCTATCAAAGTTAAGTATTGCATTGTCTTGTTGTAATAAAATTTATTAATAGGAGTTGTTTGAATGTTTGTCTAGCGAACCGAATATGCTGGATTCCTAGAAACAACACATATCACTCCAGCTGCTCACGTCCCACATCATTACAGAGCCTCCACCAGCTTGAACAGTCCCCTCCTGACATTCACGGCCCATGAGTTCATGAAGTTGTCTCCATACCCGCACACGTCCATCCGCTCGATACAATTTGAAACGAGACTCGTCCGACCAGGCAACATGTTTCCAGACACCAACAATCGAACGTCGGTACTGACGGGCCCGGGCGAGGCGTAAAGCTTTGTGTCGTGCAGTCATCAAGGGTACAGGAGTGGGCTTTCAGCTCCGAAAGCCCATACTGATGAAGTTTCGAATGTTTCGCAAGCTGACACTTGTTGGTGGTCCAGCATCGAAATCTGCAGTAATTTACGGAAGGGTTGCACTTTTGTCACGCTGAACGATTCTCTTCAGCTGTCGTTGGTCCCATTTTTGCAGGATCCTTTTCCGGCCGCAGCGATGTCGGAGATTTGATGTTCTACCGGATTCCTGATATTCACTGTACACTTGTGAAATGGTCATACGGGAAAATCCCCACTTCAATGATACCTCGGATACACTGTGTTCAAAAATGTGTGTGAAATATTATGGACCTTAACTGCTAAGGTCATCAGTTCCTAAGCTTACACACTACTTAACCTAAATTATCCTGAGAACAAACACACACACCCATGCCCGAGGGAGGACTCGAACCTCCGCCGGGACCAGCCGCACAGTCCATGACTGCAGCGCCGAAGACCACTCGGCTAATCCCGCGCGACTACACTGTGTCCCATCGCCTGTGCGCCGACTATAACATCGCGTTCATATTCACTTAATCTTGATAACCTGCTTTTGTACCAGCAGTAACGGATCTAACAACTGCGCCAGACAGTTGTCTTATACAGGCGTAGTCGACCGCAGCGCCGTATTCTGCCTGTTTACATATCTCTGTATTTGAATACGCATGCCTTTACCAGTTTCTTTGGCGCTTCAGTGTATGTATTTCATTTGCTGATGTTCTAATGGTCAAATATTTCGTACATAAGGCTAAGATGGCCATCTGAATTTTTGACATGACAGTACATTACAGTCGCGTGTTGTTCACTCAGCATTCTCGGGAAAACACAATTATTTTATACAGTTTTCAGAACCACCTCTTTGTTTTTCCGTAAAGCCTTAAGTCTACCACATAATGAAAATCTTGGACCTGAATATTCCTTACTCGCTTCCATGGTTGCTGTTTCAAAACGTCTGACTTCCTTTTCGACCTCGTTAACGTTATTCTCGCCCCCTTTACGTCCTGACTTCTCAGTCTTTCCTGTTAAATGACAAAATGGATAAAAATTTAAGTTTTTATGCTATCTGTTTTGTCCAGTACAATCCGCCAGTGGTAGTTTAGCGTTTCCACTGTCATTTCTTCGGCTAGACAGTCTCACAGCCTACAATACAGAGAATAATACCAGTTGTGTCTAAATATACAATATTACTTACTTGCAAACTAAACACAAAACTTTAAAATTAAGTCCATACAGTCAAAAACTTATTAGGAACTTATTAGTTGTTGCCACTCTGAATAAAATTGTTGTTCCGATTCAGAATCGTGTGTACGGTCTTTTTGCTTCATAGTTTATGTTTCCGTGTCGCAACAAATGCTGTCAGGAGCGCTAGATTTTGAATAATTGTTCTCCAACATATTCCGCTGTCCGTTTCTACCTGATTTCTCCAAACTCTGAATTTTGTCTTTTCTGCACTTTCGGTTCAAATGAAAGTTCATACGAGTCGAAACTGGGAAACTACTGTAAGGCAATCCGGTGTGACCCAAGATAACATTGGGTTCTAAATAAGGGCTTTATAAAATAGGTAGCCAATGCCACTCAGATTTCGATGACAAGGTAGTTTGTCCTTCGCAGTCATTCATGTTTCTGAAACACAGCGCCTGCGAAGGCGACTACACTGGGCACAGGCTCCCTCCAGCATCGGAGTTCTCTTTGACTTTTTATTTTTTTTATTTTTCTCCCTCTGCCCACTGCTCTCCATCATTAGGGCGAGATCCGCCCCACAGCGACTCGACGCTTCAAATTGTGTTTGCTGATTGCAGCTCGTGCATATTTATAACAGCACGGATAGCTTCCCGCATTCGGCTGGCCGACGGGCGACGAGTTTTTATTCAAACCTGCGACTTCAGCCTCACAGTCAGTTATCTAAAGGCGCACTTGAAATAAAAGCGGAACCGATTGCTGGACAACGTACCAAATTGTACTTGGGACCCGTACACGTGTATTAATACAGTCGGTGGTTCTTTTGGGAAAAACGTATGCCTACGGAGAAACGTGGTTGAGATGTATCATGTAATTCTTTTTATTTCCGTTTCACACAACACAGAATACTTTCGCAACCGTCATTGGTTTCGTCCATAGAGCAACAGAAGTGGCAAACAAAGCAGTCCCGACGTGTGCTGTCGTACCCACACCCATGCATGACAATGGACATTCCCGAGCAAAATGATCTAATGCCACATAACCAGCAATGATTCTGAAATTATTGTGAAATGCGACTACCTCTTTATTCACACGAACTAATGACTGCTATCGACAGGGCAATTCAAAGCATTTCTACATCTAATAAATGAAACGCGCTTGTTTGCTTTTGTTCTACAGTATTAATTTATTGTGTTAACACCTTCGCCGGCCGAAGTGGCCGAGCGGTTCTAGGCGCTACAGTCTAGAACCGCGCGACCGCTACGGTAGCAGGTTCGAATACTGCCTCGGGCATAGATGTGTGTGATGTCCTTAGGTTAGTTAGGTTTAAGTAGTTCTAAGTTCTAGGGGACTGATGACCTAAGAAGTTAAGTCCCATAGTGCTCAGAGCCATTTGAACCATTTTTGCTAACACCTTCTTGGCTTACAAGGTCATCATCGACTTATACTGACTATTATCACTAAGGAAGCTACAATATTTATAAATGACATTCGAAAAGAAGTTACACATCTAGAATGAAGAACAGACCAGGGGCCTAGCTACCACCATATCAATCGTATACATATACGATATAAGATATAAGATGAACATCAACAAAAGCAAAACGAGGGTAATGGAATGATGTCGAATTAAGTCGGGTGATGCTGAGGGAATTAGATTAGGAAATGAAACACTTAAAGTATTAAAGGAGGTTTGCTTTTGGGGAGCAAAATAACTGATGATGGTCGAAGTAGAGAGGATATAAAATGTAGACTGGCAATGGCAAGGCAAGCGTTTCTGAAGAAGAGAAAATTGTTAACATCAAGTATAGATTTAAGTGTCAGGAAGTCGTTTCTGAAAGTATTTGTATGGAGTGTAGCCATGTATGAAAGTGAAACATGGACGATAAATAGTTTGGACAAGAAGAGAATGTGGTGCTACAGAAGAATGCTGAAGATTAGATGGGTAGATCACATAACTAATGAGGAGGTATTGAATAGAACTGGGGAGAAGAGAAATTTGTGGAAAAACTTGACTAGAAGAAGGGATCGGTTAGTAGGACATGTTCTGAGGCATCAAGGGATTACCAATTTAGTATTGGAGGGCAGTGTGGAGGGTAAAAATTTTAGAGGGAGACCAAGAGATGAATACACTAAGCAGATTCAGAAGGATGTAGGCTGCAGTAGGTACTGTGAGAGCAAGCAGCTTGCTCAGGATAGAGTAGCATGGAGAGCTGCATCAAACCAGTCTCAGGACTGAAGACCACAACAACAACAACAACATATACGGGGCCCCCGGACCACAGGGGCCTTCACATGTGTTGTAAAAAATATGTAAATTGTTTTCCACAACCTCACTCGAGGTGAACGCTTAAGTCTTAGGCCGTACTCTGAACGATTAATTGGCCGGGCGACCAAAAGTTGGCATCATGAACGTCTCTGATTCCCCGCGACGCACGTCAGCAGACAACAATGATTATGGTATTTCTCATTTTCAGTTGAATGAGAACAATCTATAAGAATTTATTTTAAACTGTGCACGCGGTTTATTATGTTCAAACGTAGTAAATCTAGTGGTTATTTGTACGTTAATAAGCTTAACTGTGAAAGAAATAAGTGAAAGAAACAGAGATTACCACAGTGGAGCTGTGAAAAGAACAAATAAACAGAAGACGGAGGAAGTTATAAAGAAATTGCTCAAAATTTCATCATGTTTTCAGCAATCAGATTCCGTGAGTGATTTACTGGTAGGTACCAATAGCTTACCTAGCTCTACGGATAACAATACTTCTTGTTTATAATTAAGGTTCTGTTATGCAGTGTTCTCCGCAGTCTAGCGTAGAACTCGTAAGTACCATCACACGTCGTAGCAGAAATGTTCAACATACATTATTTTATTTGAATTATGGTAACAAGCCATTGGCTTAGATTAAGGGTGCGCATGCAATGCACGTCGCTGGAGAGAAGCGGTGTGTGAAAAGTTGCATGTAGGTTTATCATATAGTCGAACAAATTGCAGTAAGTAAATACAAGTGAGCAGCGTGTTCGCCAGACTTATACACACGCAGAACGCACATTTATAAGAAAATACATTCCATAATTTTATAAAAAAAAGTTTTCCTGCATTAGCCATATGTAATGGATGTTTAATTTTACGCGCTTCGTGCAGAGTATACAGGGTGTTACAAAAAGGTACGGCCAAACTTTCAGGAAACATTCCTCACACACAAAGAAAGAAAATATGTTATGTGGACATGTGTCCGGAAACGCTTACTTTCCATGTTAGAGCTCATTTTATTACTTATCTTCAAATCACATTAATCATGGAATGGAAACACACAGCAACAGAACGTACCAGCGTGACTTCAAATATTTTGTTACAAGAAATGTTCAAAATGTCCTCCGTTAGCTAGGATACATGCTTCCACCCTCCATCGCATGGAATCCCTGATGCTCTGATACAGCCCTGGAGAATGGGGTATTGTATCACAGACGTCCACAATACGAGCACGAAGAGTCTCTACATTTGGTACCGGGGTTACGTAGACAAGAGCTTTCAAATGCCCCCATAAATGAAAGTCAAGAGGTTTGAGGTCAGGAGAGCGTGGAGGCCATGGAATTGGTCCGCCTCTACCAATCCATCGGTCACTGAATCTGTTGTTGAGAAGCGTACGAACACTTCGACTGAAATGTGCAGGAGCTCCATCGTGCAAGAATCACATGTTGTGTCGTACTTGTAAAGGCACATGTTCGAGCAGCGCAGGTAGAGTATCCCGTATGAAATCATGATAACGTGCTCCATTGAGCGTAGGTGGAAGAACATGGGGCCCAATCAAGACATCACCAACAATACCTGCCCAAACGTTCACAGAAAATCTGTGTTGATGACGTTATTGCGTGCGGATTCTCGTCAGCCCAGACATGTTGATTGTGAAAACTTACAATTTGATCACGTAGGAATGAAGCCTCATCCTTAAAGAGAACATTTGCACTGAAATGAGGATTGACACATTGTTGGATGAACCATTCGCAGAAGTGTCCCCTTGAAGGCCAATCAGCTGCTGATAGTGCCTGCACATGTTGTACATGGTACGGAAGCAACTGATTCTCCCGTAGCACTCTCCATACAGTGACGTGGTCAACGTTACCTTGTACAGCAGCAACTTCTCTGACGCTGACACTAGGGTAATCGTCAACTGCACGAAGAATTGCCTCGTCCATTGAAACATCCCCTTAGAAAAATTATACAAGACTGTGCTTAAACTGACACACAATATTTTTAGCGCAACGCAATCTGACTTTCAGAAATCCCTACAAAGGATGGCCCTGACTAACATTAACCTATGCGTTTCACAAATCGCTTACCTCACAAAAATCTTGGTTACTCGAACTACTGCAATACAGCTAGCTCCACTACTGCCAGCTAAATAAAAGATTCAAACTACGGAAGGCACTAACTACTGATAGGCATAGTTAGCAAATGAAAGATTTTAATAGAGAACAAACAATGTATTTACCTTAATAATCATAATATATATAGCAGTTCATGCCATTCAGTATTAAAAATCTCAAAACTCTGCCATCTCTCTCCCCACATCCACCACTGCTGGCGGCTCACCTCCAACTGCGCAACGCTACGCGCTGTTCACATCCAGCTGCCGCTGCCCAACACTACAATGGCAGACAACAATGCAAACTAGCCACAGACTGCACACAGCACAGTCAGTGATTTTCATACAGAGCGCTATGTAACGTTGCCAATAAGAAAACATAAACAGCCTACTTACATAGCCCCCATGCTCCCCACAAAAATTTTACAAATTGTTTTGGGCACTGGGCAATACATATTTGTTAAAATTTTTCATAATCGTAATTACAATAACAAAGAAATCAAATGCACACACTTATTGATACAATGTTGGTCAAAAGCTAAAATTTTCTCACAGTGCATAAAGATAGTCCTGATCATTCATCATAATAGTAATTACAGTTTTTTTTCACAAAGTATCATTAGTAAAAGAAATTGCACACAGAAGTAGTGGATTTCCATGCAGTCTTGAAGAAGTAGTGTTGTCCTTCCAACGGAAAGACAGTGCTGACTCTTGACATGCAGACAGGTAATGGGCCACAACAGAGCAAACCCACAGCAGAGTCAGTCGAAGTTTTGAAGAATATTGGTAGGTGGGTCATCACAGAGCAGACCACTGTAGTCCTGGTAGAGATTACGGTATTGGTGGGCCACCAGAGGTGCAGACCCACTGCAGTCCTTGTAGAAATAATGGTATTGGTGGGCCATCAAAGATGCAGACCCACTGTAGTCCTTGTAGAGATGGCCAGCAGCCATCTGTTGCAACTGTGCAGGTGCACAATCACCATCGAAGAGTCTTGCGGAGAATATAGCAAGTCCATGAACCACCACTTGTGCACTCACAAAAAATTTTTTTGAAATGTCCTTAGAACCAGAAATGCTGTTAACTAGTCCCTTGCTGAATTATTAACACACGTGCAAACACTAACAGGCCCTACTTCTCACATGTTGTCCATATACTATGACCAACAGAAACGTGTGCAGTGAAATGAAACTTACAATTTAATAATATGATGAACTGGTGCCAATTACAATTTTATAACATAAGAATACAATTACAAAGGTACAAAATACATCATTAAAGAACATAACAATACAGATAACATTTGTAGTACAAGCTTTACAAAAGAATCGAAATAACATGTACATCAGTGCTACAAGAATTATGACATAAGTACATACATAAAAGATCAGAATAACTTAAGAAACATCAACTTTACACATGAGCATTAAAACAAAACAGAATAAATAATGTCTAAACATCTTTACAAAGTAAATAACATATTATTAATGCAAATTATATTTGAGGATAACAGTATTCCTCATCATAGTGAATGTAGCTGAGTATTAGAAAAATTCTACAACACAAGTCTTATCAGATAAACATATAAATACAGGAAAAACACAAATACACAATGGTACACAAACACATAGAGGGATAAGACAAAAGGAAAGGACAGGGTTTGTTTTACTGCAGTATTCTGCATGGAGATCTCCATTCGTTAATCATTATTCACAAAAAGTCCTATCTAAGCCTGCTTTCTGTATTCTGTTCACATCCTCTTTCAAAAATAATTTTTCTCCACTGTACACTACTTTTTTGGCCAAACCATTTTCTTATATATTCTCAATGCATTTCTTCCAATTCATCATAGTTAGTTTCTTATACAGTCTACCCCCTCTTAAGCTAACCTAAATCTACTGAGCTCAGATATATATACTTAGGGACGAGGCAATGCAGCAGCACAAAACAATTAACGCAAACAGCAATGAAAAAAATGCAGATTTGCGAGGCAAGCAGCATTATAGAAATTAGCAAAGCAATTGCAATATTACAACTAATATAAGGCAATGTGCAGCAAACAAGAAAAATAAATCAGTAGTAAACTGGCTTAGAAGAGTAACACAAATTAAAATTCAGTAGCACTATGCCTGGCAAACAGCAGCAGAAATAACTTATATCTAAACATGACATAGCTCAAGCAGAAAAAAATATTACACTAAAGACAACAATGCAGACAAGGGAAATGTATATTCACATCTTAATGTCTATGTAATTAAAGTGGTGCACCACAACTTATTCTACCAAAAAAATTACCAAGTAGTTGAAAAGAAAATTCCGTATGCAATTCCTGTGAAGGGAAATGTCTTTTTATGCTCCTTCGTTTTTTTTAATAGATCATAAAATTATTTACTGGATCTGTAGGCATCAAATATTTGTATTAGTACATCTATTAAATTTTATTTTAACCAATGCTGCTGCAGCTAGAAACTTGATATTAAACAAAATGAGTAAATAAATACATAAAGCAAGCCATATGGCATTTCTCTCAACTAGCAAGACAGTAGTAATAATCAGGTGTATAGACATAAAACCATTTCTCGTCATTTCATTAGGCATTGCAGTAAATATCATAAATTAAGAGCTCCACAGTGTTATCATGTTTTCAAGTTTGAGGGTGTCGTATTTACGATGCTTTCTACAAAGGAATGTCAACAGCGAGGATAATGGCCTCCCTTTTTTTTTCTACCTGTGCCTCAGGAAAGGCACACCCTAATGGCTTTTTCTCCAGGTGTCTGACACAGCTGGGTGCCTATGACGCATTACGTGAAGGTGGTCACTTGACTTTCTTACGGAAATATTTACGACAGCAGTTTCCGCTACAGTGACAGTCTCATATAAAAATATTTCACAAGTCAAGAATTTGCGTTACAAATCTGTAGAAACAAAATCCTATAAATATAACAGTGTCGAAAAAATTTTCGCCGGCATTCACGCATTTACACACATTTCATAACTCTTAAAGTACGATTCTTGGTTTCCAACAACCTTTTTCACAAACCAGAGTCCCTAAACACTACTCATTATTACTTACCTTATTCGTCGACACTTCTTCAATATTTCATCATAACAGATACGTAGCATACTCAAATAACTCATATAGAATCAGCTTATTGATCATAAACATACCTCAACAGCATAATACACATCGTCGTCGTAAAAATAACATCATAACACCACAGTCAAATCTCAAAAACGTCGTAGCTTTCTGCAATAATTTCAAAACCTAAAAAAAATTCCCTGCTCATTTCAAGAGTGTCATCTACCTCAAACGTACTTTAAAATCATGCTCCCTTACCAAATATATCATACAAAGCTCTCATAATATCACAATGAGTCTGAAAAAATATGAACAGTTCACAAAGTACAAACAAAATACAATTTCGTAAGTGTGAAGTTATACAACGGTGTAATTATGTAAATATGTCACTGATGTAGTAAAAAGAAATGTTTGTCTCTCTCAGTTAAATGATCAGATAGCTGTGTAATTATGTGTTAGAGAAATATGGTACCGATGTGTAAAGTTGTATAAGCCAATACCATATCAGCTAGGGCTCCTTGTGCTTGCCAAACACATGGTACACAAAGTACGCGTGTACCCCCCTGAGGATTAATGTAATTATACCCTGAGGTATTACAGATTACAACAATGGAATGAAATGTATTACGGAAAACCTTTGTATCATTGTACTTCAAATATCTTTAAAAATAAACGATTTAAGTACAAAATTAATCACTCAAATACGTGTCCTGTAGCGCTAAATGTGCATCTTGCTGTAAGATAATCTCTGTGGAAGTGTCGTAGTTATTGTCCTCCGAAAGCTAAGTTCTGCAGAAGTCAATGTACTTACCTTATGGTAAACAAAAGTGAAATGCTTTGCATATAGATATCTTAGTTATTACGCTTATTGTTGTGATGAAGAAATTACTGTGCTGTAACGTATTGTTGTGCTACGGAAAAGGCTGTCTCATTGTAGCTATACCACAAAAGTTACTACTAAAACACGTTGTACTTTCCAGAATAATACAGAAAAACTGTGCAGATATAAAACAGATACACCGCAAAAGCAACATTGTAAATTGTCACTCATTAGTAGCCTTGTGATAAAATCGTGTAGCTGTCACATAAACTAAACATTGTGTCATCTGGTATCTCACAGAAAGTACCTTAAATCCAGAATGTATTTTCAAGTAAACCAAAATGTTGCATTAGAATCTCATTAGCAGTACCAGTACATTTTCTAAGTATGTGAGCCTTATAGTCGTTACGCGATCGTGCAACTAACAAGCAAGAATGTACAAACAACAACACTGCATCGTATGTTCGCAATAACAATGCATTCACAATTACTTGTCTAAGTTACCTATCTTCTTGACTGGATAGTTAGTTAGCTTTAAAACATAGTTGCATGTTAACAGTTTGTAAGTGTGACAAAGAGTACTAGTAACGTGAAGTGAAAAATTTTATAGCAAAGACTAAATTAAAAAACAGTTTATCTCTCAATAAACGGTTTTACATGTGAGATGTGGTGTAACCCTTATCTCTTCTCAGTACGCAGAGTTTCAACTTGAATGCTATTATCATGCGGTATTCGTCCATAAAGAATACTGGAATTTTGCTCAAGGTTAGCGTCAATGTTATTTTTCCCTGAGCCAGAGGGCGTAAGTGGCTGCCTGCGGTGCGAGTCATTGTCTGTTTCTTTGTTGGCACACGTCGTTATTGGGATTAGAAGACCTAACTGCTACAAATTCGCCTTGCCAAGAGGGCCCAGCCCTGTTTAAATCCTGCCAGTTCTGATGCAGTTCAGGTCTGTCGTTACGATCATATCATCTGTCGTCATGTCGGTAGATTCCATAGTTTCTTTCTTCTCGGTCACGTGGTGGAGAATTTCTCCCTGAGTTGTAACTGCGCGCTGGACTGTTGCGTCTAAAGTTATTCTGTCTCCCTTCATAATAATTATTTTGGTTCCCATATTGTCTGTTTCTCTGATTGTCTCTGTGATAGTCATTACTGCGGAGAGGTGATCTTTCCCTGTAATTATTACTACTCTGCCAACGGTTGTCATACGGGTGGTGTCTGTTTTGGTCACGATTTGTGTTGTGAGAATAGCCTTGTCGCGTCCAGTTATTATTTCTGTCATCACGGAATTGTGACAGATGTGACCTGTAATTGTTGTGCGCCTGTTTTCGCGTTCCACGATTGTCAGTGTCAATTTCCAGTTCTTGTAAGACCTCTGAAAAGCTTCAATGTCGTCTTTGCAACGTCCTGCGAAAATAATATGTCGTAAATGTTCAGGCAGTTTGATTAAGCAAATGCGGATGAGTTCTGAGGGGCTGTATGGGTTTGGAAGATACTGATTCTTATGCAACATGTCTTCAAAATATTTCATAAGACTGGAAAATTCAGATTGTTCGAAACGTTTCATCATTATGATGCTATGTTTTACTCGGTCTTGTGTAACTTGAGACCAATACGCTGAGAGGAAGGCATGATAAAATTCTCCTTCACTGTAACAATCGTGAATGACCGATCGCACTCTTACAGCTGGTTCATTCTCCAAGTAGCCACACATAAATTCTAATCTGTGTTCTAATGACCAGTTGGGAGGAAAGCAATGAGAGAATTGATGGAGCCACACTTGTGGATGAATGTCGGTGGCAGAATTCTTAAACGTTTTGAATTTACGTGTAGTAATGAACAGCTTATAGTCAAAATCATCATGTCGGCGAGTCGCATGTCGGTCATTGTTACGTCGTTTTGGCGGTTCCATCTAAAAATTCGGTGTACCTTGCCAATTTCTTTCATAATTTCCGAAGTGCCCTGTGTTATTATTTTGTGGCTGTTCCGTATTTCTATGTCCCTCTTCCCGTATTGGAGCGCGAGTGTCCTCTGAAATACGTAATTCTTGTATTACCTGTGTCAGCTGATCTTGTACTTCACGGATTTCTCTTTGGTGTTGCGTATAAATTTGATTCAGATTTTGTTTCAGTTTCCTAATTTGTTCGCACTCTTCTGTGTCATTAAAGACTAGTGGTTTTGTGTCATTCAGATTATCATCTACCTTCGTAGATATTTATTTAGCTGATCCGAAAGTTCAACTACTTTCTCTGATAATGAACTAATTTCCTCCATGTGTCTTTCTACTGTGTCCTTTATGTTTTCCTGAGGTTTTGCAAGTTGCGTAACCGAATCGGTAGATGCAACTGAGTCAATTTTAGCTTGTAAGGTGTCGTGATTTTCATGAACAATAGTTTGCAGTTCTTTTATGGCTGCTTCGTGATTCTGTAATGCATTTTCATGACGCGAAAAAATAGGTTGGAAATGCTCACAAATTTGTGTTTTTACGTCATTACAGACCTTTTGACATTTCGATTCCGTTTTATGTAACTCAGTGGTTAAATCTTCACGTGTTTGTTCAAGTGTGGTGTCTAACTTTTGAAGATTTTGTTCCACTGTGTCTAACTTTTTAAGATTTTGTTCCACTGTGTCTAACTGTTGATGTGTTTGTCTCTGATGTTCCATTGTGTCTAACTTTTGAAGATTTTGTTCCATTGTGTCTAACTTTTGAAGCTTTTGCTGTGTTTCTCTCTGATTTTGTTCCATTTGTTGCATTAGCTGTAATAACAATGCATTAGTGTCTGGAATCTGTTCCTCTACGCTTTTCGGCAGTGCGGTTGCACCGGCAACATTCACATTTTGACAAGCAGACAATGTGTCTTGACTTATTTGAGAAAACGGTGAGAACGCAAAACCTGAATCTACAGTATTTGCAATATTGTGTTCTGTCATTTCGGATTCCTGAGGCGAGCTGTTGCCGAGCGATCGATCGATAATGCTTCCCTGTTCACTAATTGTTTCACTGCCGACGCCATTGTTTGCCGCCTGCTCCATTTCCCTATGCACAGTTACCAAATTACTATGTTGAGCATTAGTTAATTCATTACACGGTGGCGCTAACGCACTGCTTTCGTCTTCACTGTCATTTCTCAGTTTACTTTGGAGCCTAGTATTACGTTTTTCACACGCCATTATTGTCACAATGTTTCACACGACAACACAGAAAAACACAATTTGAAGAGCAAAAATAGGAGAACACATTAACATAGCTCTGAAAATGATATTTAGTTAATTGCAAGCGCAGCTGCGAAATACTTGGTGCAAATCTACATGCATGCCACAACTGTTTTACTGTACAAGAATGAAAAACTACAACTACAAAGGAAATTCTCTCTACTATTACGCGCTAGCAGTAAACAATAGCTACTCTAATTACATAAACTACAAGAAAAAATCAGAAGATTCCAGTGAGGTATCCTCGGCTAAGGGTCGACATATGAAACATCCCCTTAGAAAAATTATACAAGACTGTGCTTAAACCGACACACAATATTTTTAGCGCAACGCAATCTGACTTTCAGAAATCCCTACAAAGCATGGCCCTGACTAACATTAACCTATGCGTTTCACAAATCGCTTACCTCACAAAAATCTTGGTTACTCGAACTACTGCAATACAGCTAGCTCCACTACTGCCAGCTAAATAAAAGATTCAAACTACGGAAGGCACTAACTACTGATAGGCATAGTTAGCAAATGAAAGATTTTAATAGAGAACAAACAATGTATTTACCTTAGTAATCATAATATATATAGCAGTTCATGCCATTCAGTATTACAAATCTCAAAACTCCGCCATCTCTCTCCCCACATCCACCACTGCTGGCGGCTCACCTCCAACTGCGCAACGCTACGCGCTGTTCACATCCAGCTGTCGCTGCCCAACACTACAATGGCAGACAACAATGCAAACTAGCCACAGACTGCACACAGCACAGCCAGTGATTTTCATACAGAGCGCTATGTAACGTTGCCAATAAGAAAACATAAACAGCCTACTTACACCATTGCAGGTGTCGTCGTCGTTCTAGGACTTCCCCAGTCGCGAGTAATAGGCTGGAATGATCCGTGCTCCCTAAGACGCCGATCAATTGATTCTGACGTGTTCCTGTCGGAACACCTTCTTTCTGGAAATCTGTCTCGATACAAACGTACCGCACTACGGCTATTGCCCCGTGCTAATCCATACATCAAATGGGCATCTGCCAACTCCGTATTTGTAAACATTGCACTGACTGCAAAACCACTTTCGTGATGAACACTAACCTGTTGATGCTAAGTACTGATGTGCTTGATGCTAGTACTGTAGAGCAATGAGTCGTATTTCAACACAAGCACCGAAGTCAACATTACCTTCCTTCAATTGGGTCACCTGGCGGTGAATCGAGGAAGTACAGTACATACTGACGAAACTTATATGAGCTCTAACATGGAAATTAAGCGTTTCCCGACACATGTCCACATAACATCTTTTCTTTATTTTTGTGCGAGGAATGTTTCCTGAAAGTTTGGCCGTACCTTTTTGTAACACCCCGTATAATTAAATTTTTCATCGCAAACAGTTAACAAGATGGTGATACATTACGTTTGCTTACAATTGTGAGCTCATATCAGGAAGAGGTCTCTTCCAGACAACACGTCTGGTGTGGTAAGGGCAATGAAAAATGAAATCAGTCAACGTAGGTTGTACTAAGTATACATTTAACAAAATAAAATTTTGATCAATATAGTACGGCATTACTGTTTAACCTCGTTATGGCGAAATCGCTCAAGACGAACTCATGGTTAATGTGAAAAAAATTTGGTTCAGGCGGGAATACATTAGTTCTAATAGTAAAATTTATTGATTTATATGAATTTCGGTTGAGGCGATTTACGTACACTTTTTCAGTCCCAAGCGTAATTAAATTTGATTTTAACACAAACTTCCAATGTTACAGCAACTTTTTTTTCGAAACGCATGCAAGAAACGTAACAACAGAGCTAAGTACCCATTTTTGACTCGTATCTAACGTATTGTAGGTCCGGACCCGCGATTATTACCGTATACGGTACATTTAACCAAGAATTATAAAATTACGTTTTACACATGTTTGTACTTAGTCACGCGTAATGATAACAAAATAAGATCTAATACCTCCATTAGCGAAAAAATAGTTCCCTGGGAGAACTGGTCTGAAGGAAAATTCGTTATAAATAAGGACGATAATCGAATTTTTCGAGTAAGATAGACGAATTTATGGATTATAGGCTAGACGAAAACGTCTGGTCCAGCGATACAAATTCCAGGATGTTGGGTACGATGTGTTGACTTTCTAGGTTACATATTCCCCAAGAGCATTAATTTCGTCTTAAAGCTGCTACAAATATTTGTTTCTAATCTTGATGCCGCCCCCGGTCGCAGAGTGGTCAACGCGACAGAATGTCAGTCCTAAGAGCCCGGGTTCGATTCCCGGCTGGGTCGGAGATTTTCTCGGCTCAGGGACTGGGTGTTGTGTTGTCCTAATCATCATCATTTCATCCCCAGCGACGCGCAAGTCGCCGAAAACTTGCACCCGGCGAACGTTGTACCCAACGGGGAGGCCCTAGTCACACAACATTTACATTTGTCTTGATGCCGCTTGGAAAACATCATATGTCAATATGCTTACATAATATTTATTACAACATTCATTTACCACAAATGGAGAATATGAAAAAAAAGCTCGAAAAGAAAAGCACACTTTGTATCGAAAGACAAGAGGAACGCTGCATGATACGTACATAAGTAACATTATGCAAAAGTTAACAAGAACCAACAGACATATCTCTCGATACACAGCAAACTCTCAGAGGATTACAAATGGGAAGACCACAAATACTGAGAGGTCAGCAAACACACATTGCAGTTTTGCAGCCGTTGCAAAATGATATTTGTGTGGAATGTTTTTGCAAAGAAATCGTTAACACTCTTTCGTAACACACAGGTCAATCACTGTTACGTTCACCGGTGCCTGCACAGCGGCGACTTTTATTTTACATTACCGGTACGTTTGAAAATAAGTGTACTACTTTCAATCTCCGGTGCGGACTTGGCCCACTCAGTTAAAAAAAATCTTTCCTCCTAGGTGCCGACACGCTGTCCGGCTTGTTTCAGCCCAAATTAAGACCTGTACTCCACCTTTTTATTCACATTTTGACTATCCCCCTATGTTCTGAAGGAATATCCTCCGTGATGCTTAGAACTTTTCTTGCTGCTTTGAAACATCAGCCAATCTATGCAGTGATCATTTGTGTTGCGCTGCATTATCATTACGCCGTGTATGTTTTATAGTTGTTATTATCTCTTTGTTGAGCGCAAAGTTGAATTTCAAATATTACTAGATGGGTGAGGAAAGTTTTCCTGGCACATTGTCTATTACTTTCTCAGCACCTCAAGGGTACGTAACAGAATCGTTCAAGTTTAATAAGTGCCGTATTTTAAATGTCAGTCTTCTCTTACTCATGAAATATCTGTATCAGAACCGGCTTATTTTTGGGCCATATTCTTTGGTAGGAAGGTGTACCACATAGAATATCAATGACTCTCCGAAGAAAGTGCTTCCACGAAATATCACTTATATTCGTCGAATCTCCACCGTAGCAGTCGTGTGGCGCGACAAGAAAATGGTGTGTGTGTGTTTGTGCGTGTGTGTGTGTGTGTGTGAGATAAAGAGAGAGAGAGAGGGAGAGAGAGAGAGAGTTTTGCTTGTACCGAATAAATGGTTCAAATGGCTCTGAGCACTATGGGACTTAACATCTGAGGTCATCAGTCCCATAGAACTTAGAACTACGTAAACGTAACCAACCTAGGGACATCACACACATCCATGCCCAAGGCAGAAATCGACCCTGTGACCGTAGCGGTCGCGCGGTTCCCGACTGAAGCGCCTAGAACCGCTCGGCCACCTCGGCCAGCTGTACTGAATGACAAGGCGCAGATTAGGGCTATTTATTTCACTCCTCCCACCACACCATTGTTCATCCGCCTTCTACACCTCACACCCCGTACACCGCGCCGATTTTAAAACTGAACACCCTATAAAATACGGCCTGGTTTGACCATCCACGCCATCAAGGGGCCCGTGAAACCATTTTGGTTCGCCGGGCCTGGTTTAAAGATTAAGTAAAAAATTAAGAGATTTGTTTAATTAACATTTTTAACCCAGCAGTTTTGAATAATTTCCAAAAATTCTCGATATTAATTTTACTTCATTTTATTTTTAGATCGATCTGGAACATATTGTGTGCCACTAGTTCACAAAATAGAAGAAACCCATACCGAAGATCTTAATAAGTCTGAGGAATTTTATAATATACCTTCTTCATATAACGGAAATATTGGTGACAGCCTTACCGAATGCGAACGAAAAATAATTTTTAAATTGGGTCCATTTAAACCACAATGATCGTTTCCAAAGGATCCAGAAACAAAGCTATGTTTTTCGGCCTATCATTATATTTCAATAAGGCTGGTATAAAAATTTCAAGGCCATGGCTATGTTATTCTAATATTTTAAACAGACCGTATTGTCACTTCCGTTGGTTGTTTGCAAATGGTCAAAGCAAATATTCCTCCTCCGCATGGGTGAACGTTGTTTCAGTTAGAAGCAATTTTACAGAATGTATATCTGATAACGAAAACTCACGACAGTACATTAACAAGGTTTTATGCTTTAATGAGTGGTTACTAGGTAATACCATCGATACTTTACTGCAAAGTGAAATCAATAGTAAAATTACTTTTTGGCGAGATGTATTGCATCGTGTTATTAATGTCATAATTACTTTAGCTTCATGCAATTTACCTTCAAGAAGCCATAATCCTGAATCTTGAAATTTCATGTCAATTTTACGTTTACTATCGAATTATGATCCTAGTTTACAAGAACTTCTTTTAAAAACAAAAGGTGAAATAAGTTACTTGAGCCCGACGATTCAAAATGAGATTGTTAATTTACTTGCTACCGCAGTTAGGGAGAATGTTGTTTTAGAAATTAAAAAACCTCCATTTCGGACGATTATTTTGGATACATCTCAAGACCTGTCAAAAACTGACCAACTTTCTGTAGTTCTTTTATACGTTTCAATAGCAGAAAATGATGATCGTGTGTCTAAATAACTAAAAATCTGGGAGTCCTTTTTCGAATTCATAGCAGTAGTTGATTGTATTTCAGAAGGGCTTAAAACTGAAATTTTTGATACTATAAAATAACATGGAATTGATTTGTCCAAATGTAGAGGGCAGAGTTGCAATGGGGAAAACGTTGTGTCAGATGTGTATGGAGGATTACAAGTCCCTACAAAAGAACATGGGGGAGGGGGGGGGACAACAACTGTTTTCAAAAATAAAAGACGGAAAATGACGATGCGATACTTTGATGAGTTATCAAATGAGAGAATTTCAGACCCAGAACCATAGTTCAAAGTCAGTGTGTACATTGCTGTTTAGATGTATTAATTTCTCAAACTAAAAAAATATTTCAAAGCCTCTGTGACCTTAGTAATACATTCGAAGTGTTACAACCAGGCACACTCTTCTCATTTTCAAACGAAATAATAAAAAAGGAAGTGGGAAAACTGACTGCTAAATACAGTAAAGACATGTCATTTCATTTGTATGAACAATTAAGTGAGCCAAGAAAGCCTTACAGATTTGTCAGTACTGTCTGTAGAGGCAGAACATGCCGAAAAATTACAATCATCTTCAGACATGGATGATTTAATAAGTACGTTTGCCAAAAAAGGCGGGAAAGATAACAAAATTGAACTGTTTGGCTAACTTGACTCTTAGGAGCATTAATTACAAATAATTACTTATCTATGTAACCTATGCATAATCAATAAATATTTATTTTATTGAAAATGAGAGTTTTTGTTTCTTTTGTGAAAAATCTTTACCCTTCATTTGAGCTACACTACAGTAGGGGTAAAAGGGTCCTGCAAAAATATTTGGTACAGGGTGCTGTAACGTCGTGAGTCAATACGAGGTAACTTTATTGCAGTAAGCTGCTTTGCAGAACAGCCCGTAGCACTGGAGCCATTGGCTGTGAAGTAGACAGCCAGTTGTGTCTTAGGAATGATTCATTCGCACCTGTCGCTATGCTAGCCATGGGAAGCGGTATATGTGTCACTTCGAGCGACTGAATATTCAAACCTATAAGAAGCTAAATAAACTGTGTTAAATATTATTCAATCATCTTCAAAATCGGCACCCTAGTTTTTGTTATTCAGGAGAAGCTGGTATAAAAATTTCAACATTGTAACTATCATAGTGTCGGAGATAGAGAAAATTACTTAAAAAGTCAAAGACCGACACTTGGAGAGTTAAATTCAGTTAGGAATTCCTTTTGTTATCATTTGGAAACATAACCAGAACTCTCAATGGGCAGAATTAGTTAATTAAGATTTAATTAAAATACTTTAACTACTTTACATTTTCATAATATAAAAAACAGACAAAAATATTATTTGTATCTAATATTGTTGTGGGAGTAAATGAGAGTGAGTGAGAGTGTCTATGTGGGACATACATTAAATTTCAAGATTAAATTTATGTAATACATTACGTAATCATAGCGTGGGAAAGATGTTTGTGCCCACTTTGCTGATGACGTATGTCTAAGTCTACTTGCTTTTGTAAGGAGGTAGCCAGAATAACAGTTGAAAGTAAAATCATATTCTAAATTTATTCCGAGATTAATTATCTTTTCGTTTGGTCTTATTAAATCTTATATTAGTACTTCCATGTTGGAATGACATAAATGCATCTGTGGATAATGATTGGTGCAGGCCAGTTTTGGCGCGAGAATGATGTCGAACAATTCTTCTGATTGGCCTGCCAAAATGATCGGCCAATCAGAGTTAAGCAGTTCCCGCGCACTGCCAGACAGATATGCTGTGGTAGAAGCAGCATCTAAGGGAGTCGTTAGTCAGCTATTGGACGTGCAGGTCATGTTGAACGTTTCAGTCTTCATTATGTGCAAAATGAGGAAGTAATTGGTTTCTCGCTTCTAGATTGTGTTGCCATGACAGCAGTTGCATTTACGAACAGTTTTATGAAATTTGGAAGTTCTAGAATTGTTTTGTTGGAAAGATAAACGCGTGTGATCTTTCGGCCTTTGTAAAATTCCACGTCGCATGTTTTGTGTCAGTATATGGAATATTTCGCGAGCAATTTCTTTCATAGAAATCCACTGAAAAAGACTGAATGTGAAACTCAGATATAGTAGCGGAATATTGACTGTGAAATCGCGTAATTCTTCAGGTGGGACTTACGTACATATCTGGCTGCCCCGTGTGTACTGGGTTGCATGAACTGTGAACTGAGGAGAGTGATGTTGTTCGCTAATTACATGTGGGCTGATGGCAGGTTTTTTCATTTGAACTGAAATGGAATAAAAGACTTTTTCAGACTTTTGACATTTTACTGAGAGAACGGTGCAACCGTTTTCCACCCGAAAATTATTATTAGAATTTACAGGATTGCTTACTACCAGAGTTTACGCGGACTTTGCAACGTAAGTATTGCCGGCGATTTCTTCAATGCTGCTTTTATGTCGTCAGTGCAGTACATACGTATGCAGAGAAACGGGCTGGTGATCTGCCACTGTACTGAGGTAGGTGGAACTTTTGCAGTGAACAGTACGACGAACGAGCAAACAATTTTTTTAACGCGCCCCACAACAGCCCGCCCAAGGCAAGTTACGCCACTGAGCAAACGCACAGTAAATGACATCTTTCACAGTGTAATGTAAAAAGTTGGACCATACGTAAATGTAAAGGGAGTAAGCAGGAAAAAACATTAACAGAAAACTGGAAAAGCGTGCCTGCATCAGTCTCCAATTTTTATGCCTCTTGAAGTAGCCTTGTCAAATACTAATTTCATTCTGTTTTATTGGTTTTGTTTTTTAATATAAACTGTTTTGTAGGCATGATTTTCGAGTTTTGAGTTAAAGTTTTTTCCTATTTACTCCCTTTTTATTTATTAATTGCCTAACCTTTTAGATTACACTACCACCACATTGTTAAATACGTTACTTGCTGCACGTTTTTGCTTCAATCTTGATGTGTGACTTCTTTTCCAATGTCATGTTTTTAATAACTGACAGGAAATAATAGTCTGAAAACATGATGTTCCACAAGGAAGCGTTATAGACCCTATGCTGCTCTTAATCTATATAAACTATTTGAGAGATCATCTAAGCAGCTGTTTTGGACAGCCTGCGTATGATGCTGTCATTTACCGTCTAGTAAAGTCGTGATAATGTCAAAATGATTTAGAGAAGGTATCCGCATGGTGCACAAGGTGGCAACTCACCATTAACAATAAAAAGTGGGAGGACCTCCAACCACTTATAATGTGTTATGGTAAGAAGAATAGATGCTGAATGATTGAATGCATGCAGCTTGCCGCTAACTTTGTGTAATGTCTTGTCTGTATAGACGTGTATCTGTTGCCTTTAAGATCCCTTCACTTTCACACATAAATCTATACAGTAAAGTAAGGGCCTCCCGTTTTGTCTTTAGGCTGATCCGTGATAAGACAGGCGAAAAATTAGACTAATGGAGGATTATTAGTATTTTCTCTAATTTTCATTCGCTCTCTCTCTCTCTCCTTTATCTATGTACAGTTCTTGATATAATATTTCATTACGTGAAATCAGCCAAATAGAATCTCTGGTGGAGCCCTTCGTCTTAGTATTCAGCGGCTGGCTTGCTGTAAGAGATCTTTACATTTATTATTATTGTTAAGCGCTGCATTCAGTTGGGAAAATCAATCGTTTGAACAATTCGTTCCTTTTACGAAAGATTTCGAATTCCAGATGTGTACGAAGCCTTTTTGGACGATTTAACAAAGACTCGGTGATTGCAGGCTCTCTTCGACACAGCTGAAACTTCCCCACTAATTACAGGGCCAACGCGATCATCAATGATTCAGACAAAGAACTCATTTGTTCATTCACTCCAGAATAGAAGGGGTCACAAACATTATTTATGAAGGAAATTGTATATTCAATCCATCTCCATTACATGTACAGATCTCTGTTGGTTCCAAGTCTTAATTATTTTCCGTTACAGTTTCTTTCTCTTCAAACAACCCGCTAGTAGCACAAATGTTAATAGCTCGCTTTAGCGAAAATAAAAGCAAATATGACTCTTTTTGAAACCCGTCAATCTTTCAACAGATACTTCCGAAGCTGTGCTAGTTACCAGTCTAACAACCTTGGAGAATACATACATGTATCTCTGTTATTCCAAAGAATAAACGTACTAGAAAATACTTTGGCGTCGACGAGCTGTCGGCGCATATATTCCTAAAAAATCAGATCAGATACTTTTCCAAAGTGATTAAATGTGAATGATTTGATTGACAATGATTAATTGTTGCGTGGTAGAGGGTATTTTTCTGTGGGGACATTACAATGCCCCTCGCAGCGAGCGAAGTTTGTGAGCTTAATTTTGATTTACCGAACACACTTCGCGAGCTATCTATTAGTGTGGGTAACTCGGAAGTGATGATTGTCAGTCCTCCGACTGAAAAAAAAACTTTATTTAAGACAGACGAAGAAAAGAAATATTGAAAACAGAAGACATGAAGAGGCAGGTACCGCGGCTGTATTGCTTTTACGTGCATCAAGGTGTTATGTCTGCTATGCACAACCAAGGAAGATGATCTTTCATGAAACTGTTATCAGGGTCTACCCATTCGGGAACTTTCTTAAGCAGGGAAACCTTGGAAAACCTCTTGAGCCTAGACCCCCAGCCTACGGTACATAGAAGATAGGAAAACCTACAGAAGAGAAAAAGTAATTTTGAAATTGATCTCTAAAGGAAAGATAGGGTTCGATTTATAATGATTTGGAGAAGAGTGATTTGTGCCTCTAGCAAAAAAAAAAAAAACATTTTACAATAAATAACCTGAGTTTTCGTTTTACAATCTTGTTCCTAGGACAATATCTTGCGGTGCTGAAAGTCCCCCGGATCTTGCACGTCCCCGTTGCGGTGGTGAAACTCCCCCGGATCTTGCATGTCCCCGACGTCCACATTTGTAGTCGGTCTTCTACGCGGCCCACAATGGGAAGAGTAGAAGGGACAGGGATACCAGAATTCACATGCAACATTCATTCCAAAAGAATTAGGAATGACCGAAAGGGAAACTCTTCCTGTAAAAGAACTGGTTAGGTTGCACCGTCCAAGATTCTCCTTTTTGAAAACAAAATCCTCATGGCTTCATGCATTCTTTTTCTTACGATGTACTGCAAGGAATTTAGCCATTGACGTAAGTTTTCCATTTAGCCATTGACTAATGCTGTTGCCAAAAACATCATCATATTTACTCTAGTTTGAATATTCTTTTGGACTTTGCATCCCCACTTGTGCTTATAAGTCCAAAAATTCTGACACATTTCTGTCAATGATTTATTCTTCGTAATTTAAAGGCTTCATGCAACTTACAGTAGATTTTGGATTCAAATCATCGAATAATGGAAAGTGTGGTTCATTTTATACAAAGACATAATCCATCATTTCCTTGAAAAGTCATATAATTTATCTATACTCAAAAAATTTTTATCCTAAATACATATATTTCTCCGCTTGATTGCTGTAATGTAAAAGTTATTAGCATTGAGGAATGCGAATTCACTTCTTTCATTTATTCTCTGATTCATCCGGCGTTCATACATGCACATATATGGAAATGCATTTTTCAAAAAAAAAAATCCAAAACGAACAAGACCCATTAAATAACTACTAATTCTATGAATATTACTTTCTTTTAACATTCAACAATAAATCAAAAACTCTTAACGTCTAATTATGATACTTTTTTGAAGTTCAACATCATCAGTTTCCCCTCGCGTTTGATGTGAGTCTCTTACAAAGCATATCTGTGTCGTCTATATCGATTCTAACTCTCGCGCCGACGTCAATTGTTTTGCGCGGGAAATTATCTTTATGGCGTTAACCGTCGCTCATGATTCACTGCCTAAACGCATCCCTTCACACGTTTTCGCATCTAAGCGTGCACTTGAAATTATATATGAACATTCACTGGGAACCTCTTTTGATTATGCAGGGTCATTTTCGGGAATCATTTCTTTCTTCTTGAAGGTCATTCAGATCCTTTATAAATCTTGATGACATTAGCAATGCTAAAGTTCCATGTTCACCCAAACACAGGTGAAGCCTATCTCCACTATCTTCTTTGCAGCACTCGATAGTAATAGTTAGTCACTATTTCTACAATTTGTGTCACTGATTAATTATTTCAGTTTAAAGGTTTCTAACACTAAACACACATAGTTTATTGTTATGTTTTTACGAGCGTTCATCTCTGTCACTCGCAACAACATTCCTCCCTATCCTCTAATTTTCATTAAATTTTTTCAAGTCGTTATGGGAAAATAACCCTTTAATTTTGTTAGATCCCGGATATGCTAACAGATAAGCCCCAGGATTCGGAATTTGTAGAATGATGTATGGGCCAGTATATAATAACTCCCATTTCTTTATACTCTTCTTTATTAAGGATGATTTGGTATGTCTTTTAACTAGTACCTTCTCTCCAACATGGTACGCCTGTAGCCTCTTGATTAATTTGTCATATTGTTGTTTTCTCTGATCAGCCTTTTGCGTCATATTTATGATGGCTTGTCTTATTTTTTCTTCCCAAGTCATCTCAGCTTCCTGAGTTTTGGGCATATGTTCAGTCCAGAAGTTTTCCTCTTTTGCTTCGAACATCAATTCATGAGGTGTATATCCAGTGGAGGAGTGGGGCATGTTGTTGTATATCTGCTCAAACTCTTCCACATAATTTGCCGACGCAGTCTGCTTATTATAGCAATACGTCCTCATAAATCGATTGAACTCTCTAAAAATTCTTTCAACCAAATTGCCTTGTGGGTGGTAAAATGATGTTAGCATGTGTTTCACACCGACTTGAGACAAAGCCTGTTTCCATCGGAGTCCCGTGAATACCTTAGCATTGTCTGTTATGATCGCTTTTGGTATACCAACATGTGGAAGATAATCCCTCGTCAATCTTAATACAATTACTTTGGCTATAGCCGCCTTTATCGGGTATAGCTTTACGTATTTCGAACACACATCGAGAAATGCCAACACATATCTAACACCACCTCTTGAAGTAGGTAACGGTCCACACAGGTCGCACGAAATTAATTCTTTTGGTTCTTGGACTAATATAGAGCATAATGGGTGCTTACTCCGTTTTGAATCCGGCTTTGTTTTTTGACAGATTATGCATTTCTTCAAGACCTCATGCACTCTGCGCTTTATGTTGGGAAAATAACAGTACTCACTTATCTTGTCTGCACATTTTGTCGCACCGAAATGTCCCCAGGTTAAATGGGTGAACCATACGAGTTTCTCTATTTGCGCCCCAGGTATACAAAGACACCAACGGACTTTGTTTGGACTTCCACAGCGGAAAAATAATACGCCATTTACCAGCTTGTAATAATTTGCCATCTGATCCGAAGGTTGCTGTTGTAACCTTTGAATGACACTTCCCCATTGAGCATCTCTTTTCTGTAACTGTGCCATATGCGCACACAAATTGACGTAGTACGTCTTAAATGGATTTTCCTGCAGTAGCAATACAGGGAATTCTGAGTTATTATTTACTTCAATCTCTTTAGTCAAACCCTGCGGTGACCTTGATAGAGCGTCAGCAATAATGTTTTGCTGTCCTGAGACATGTACGATCTTAAATTGGTATTGTTGCAGAGCGAGAGTCCATCTAGCCAGTCTGGGGTGTAACAGTTTACACGTTTGTAAAAACGTTAATGATTGATGATCGCAATATACGATAGTCTTTGACCCATATAGATAATAATGAAATTTTTTAAATCCCCAGACGACCGCAAGAGCCTCTAATTCTGTCGTCATGTAAGTTCGTTCACAGTTGGACAAAACACGACTAGCAAACGCAATAGGACAGAAGGTGAGTTGTCCATTTATCTTGCGTACTTGGAAAAGGCACGCACCAATACCCACATTCGACGAATCTGTTGACAAGTAAAATTCCTCTTGCATGTCCGGATGGTACAAAAGCGGTGCATTTACTAATTGCTTCTTTATTTCTTCGAATGCTTCTTGACACTCTAATGTCCAGAGCCAGGGCACATCCTTCTTCAGCAGACTATTTAGAGCTGCTGCGTTCATGGCCTGATTTGTTATGAATCTTCTAAAACATGAAGCAAGGCCCATAAACCCTTTTAATTGCCTCCTATTTCTGGGTGTTGGAAAATTACTAATCGCAATTAGCTTCTCCTTGGTTGGTAAAATTCCCTTTGCGTCAATTATATGCCCCAGGAACTTGATTCTGTTTACTGCAAAATGGGATTTCTGTAGGTTAGCAGTTATTCCCATGGTTTTGAACACGTCCAACACTCGATTCAGTAAGGTAATATGCTCCTCCCAGGTTTTCGATGCAATAAGCAAATCATCAACAAACACTGTTATCCTGCTTCTGAGTTCGGGGCCTAGTGCATAATCTAGAGCTGCTATAAAGATTCCAGCACTAATGTTGAGTCCGAAAGGAACTACAGTAAATTGGTAACTTCTTCCAGAATAAATGAAAGCCGTATATTTCCTTGATGACTCATCCAGCTTGACTTGCCAATAAGAGCTCCGCAAATCAATGCTCGTCAAATATTGGACATCCTGGAACCGTTGTATAAGTTCGTCTATGGTTTCCGGATGTGTTCTCACTGGAATTATGATTTTATTTATTTCTCTGCCGTCGAGTACCAGTCTAACAGTCCCATTTGCTTTTGGCACGACTAACAATGGGGAGCAGTATGGGCTTGTAGAGGGTTCGATCAAACCCCATTTCAACATGCGATCTTTTTCTTTTTGAACTTGAGCCTTTAACCTCCAGGGAACAGGATAGAAAGTTCTACAATACGTTTCGTGCGGCTTAACGTAGAGATGGCATATGTATCCCATAATAACTCCTGGCCTTTCATCAAACACGTTTTCATACGTTAATAATAATTCATTGAGCTGCTTCTTCTGATCTTCTATAATGCAGTCGGATTCGCTTAACTTTTCACACACTAATTGACCGAAATCTTCTTTGACTTGGAACTCATTAATTACGTGCTCTTTCGAATTTTGTGCCGTCCTGATTACTTGCACACTGATCCCACATTTATATTTTCTCGTAAGGCTTTCCTATCTTCTTTGTACCGTAGGCTGGGTGTCTAGGCTTAAGAGGTTTTCCAAGGTTTCCCTACTTAAGAAAGTTCCCGAATGGGTAGACCCTGATAACAGTTTCATGAAAGATCATCTTCCTTGGTTGTGCACAGCAGACATAACACCTTGATGCACGTAAAAGCAATACAGCCGCGGTACCTGTCTGTTCATTTCTTCTGTTTTCAATATTTCTTTTCTTCGTCTGTCTTAAACATAATATTTTTTTTTCAGTCGGAGGACTGACAATCATCACTTCCGGGTTATCCACACTAATAGATAGCTCGCGAAGTGTGTTCGGTAAATCAAAATTAAGCTCACAAACTTCGCTCGCTGCGAGGGGTATTGTAATGTCCCCACAGAAAATACCCTCTACCACGCACCAGTTAATCATTGCCAATCAAACCATCCACATTCATTCACTTTGGAAAAGTATCTGATCTGATTTTTTAGGAATATATGCGCCGACAGCTCGTCGACGCCAAAGTATTTTCTAGTACGTTTATTCTTTGGAATAACAGAGATACATGTATGTATTCTCCATGGTTGTTAGACTGGTAACTAGGACAGCTTTGGAAGTATCTGTTAAAAGATTGACGGGTTTCTAAAAGAGACATATCTGCTTTTCTTCTCGCTAAAGCGAGCTATTAACATTTGTGCCACTAGCGGGTTGTTTGAAGAGAAAGAAACTGTAACGGAAAATAATTAAGACTTGGAACCAACAGAGATCTGTACATGTAATGGAGATAGATTAAATATACAATTTCCTTCATAAATAATGTTTGTGACCCCTTCTATTCTGGAGTGAATGAACGAATGAGTTCTTTGTCTGAATCATTGATGATCGCGTTGGCCCTGTAATTAGTGGGGAAGTTTCAGCTGTGTCGAAGAGAGCCTGCAATCACCGAGTCTTTGTTAAATCGTCCAAAAAGGCTTCGTACACATCTGGAATTCGAAATCTTTCGTAAAAGGAACGAATTGTTCAAACGATTGATTTTCCCAACTGAATGCAGCGCTTAACAATAATAATAAATGTAAAGATCTCTTACAGCAAGCCAGCCGCTGAATACTAAGACGAAGGGCTCCACCAGAGATTCTATTTGGCTGATTTCACGTAATGAAATATTATATCAAGAACTGTACATAGATAAAGGAGAGAGAGAGAGAGAGAGAGAGCGAATGAAAATTAGAGAAAATACTAATAATCCTCCATTAGTCTAATTTTTCGCCTGTCTTATCACGGATCAGCCTAAAGACAAAACGGGAGGCCCTTACTTTACTGTATAGATTTATGTGTGAAAGTGAAGGGATCTTAAAGGCAACAGATACACGTCTATACAGACAAGACATTACACAAAGTTAGCGGCAAGCTGCATGCATTCAATCATTCAGCATCTATTCTTCTTACCATAACACATTATACACTACAAAAACACTTAGTTAAATTTCAATTATACTGCATATCACGAAAGTTTAAAATCTGTCGTCTCAACCATATAACTAGGTATTACAATTATGCACCACTCCAATTGTGGCTATCACATACAAATTTTGCAGAAGACAAACAGCTTCTTTACTGGCCGAACGGTTCGAAGATGCCACAAATCTACGTAATGTCTACACTAAGTGCGTTCGTCCTCTTCTGGAGTACTGTTGCGCGACATGGAATCCTTACGTGATAGATTGATGGAGGATATAGAAAATTTTTAAAGAAGTCCAGCTCCTTTTGTTTTATCACGAAAACTGAGAGTGTCATAGACATAAGGTCATTAAAACAAAGGCGGTTTCTTTTGTATCAAGATTGTCTCATGAAATTACGATGAACAACCTGGTTCTCCGAATGCCATATTTTGTTGACTCCCACCTGCATAGGCAGAAACGAGCATCGTAATAAAATTGAAGGAACCAGACTTCACATGGAAATATTTTGGTGTTTTAACTTTCTCCCCGTGTCTTTCGAGGATAAAACGGCCGCGAAACAGTCTTAAAGTGGCTCAATGAGCTCTCTGCTAAACATTTAAATATGAATCATCGGAGAGTGTTCATAAGGACGCAGATGTAGACGTACAGGCTTTGTGCACCACATATCCGACGTATACATTCTGAAGGTGGCCAAAGTTTGGTGGATACCGGCAATGACTGCAAACGTCTTCCGTACCAGTATCTTATTATTCACTAAGGTTAAGCACTTTCTCAAACGCAGATATAAATTGAGAAACGATAAAGTGAGCATCGTTTAGAAACCTGTTGTTAACTACATGGTACGTCGCTGCAACATAATCTAAAACATATAGTTAATTGTGTAAATGCGATTACTCGCGTGACAGTTTGAAGTAGGAATAATTTTTACTAATTTCCAGCATTCTGGAAGGCATGACGTAAGCAGCTATTATGGTTAATCAAACTGTGCAATAAACTGCAGACAAAAATCGAAGTTGCAATCTTAACTTCCTTTGATACTTGATGGCTAGTTTCGAAGTTAAGTTCATTATTAAAGTATCAAGTAAGCTATTCAATAACGTACATTACGACAGATGCATGAATGGTCACAGCAGCTAAACAAATTTTTAATGTAAAGCAGTACAGGACAGATTTTGGTGAATGAAGTTCAGCGCTGTATTTCTTTATACTAAACATGTGTTTAACTACGAGGGTTGGGACTTAAATGTGCGGCAACTATTTATTCACAACAGACACAAAAGGGTTACATGTTTGCACCTGTTACTGGACATTAAAGTAGTCACCAGCGTTGTGTAGAACCCATTGCCAGCGATGTGTAAGGCGTAGTATACCACTAGCAGAGCCTGCTCTGTTTGTGGTGCGAATGGACCGGTCTACTGCCTGTCGAATCTCTGGAACAGTTCTAAAGCGAATGATGGGTGGGTTGCGCAGAAAGTGTCGCCACTTCTTTCTAAAAGCTGGTCGCAGGTGATGGTGACTTAAATTTGATTCCGAAGATCAAGAAACCACTTCGTGGCATTCGCTTCAGAACTGTTCCAGAGATTCGACAGGCAGTAGACTGCTCCATTCGCACCACCAACAGAATAGGCTCTCGTAATGGTACACTACGCCTTCCATATCGCTGGCAACGGGTTCTACACAAAGCTGGTGACTACTTTGAAGAACAGTTACAGGTGCAAACATGTATCTCTTTTGTATCGATTGTGAATAAATAGTTGCCACAGAAATGATACAGGATTTGGGCTGGGCATCATTAAAAGAAAGGCGTTTTTCTTTGCGACAGAATCTTCTCACGAAATTCCAATCACCAACTTTCTCCTCCGAATGCGAAAACATTTTGTCGACACCGACCTACATAGGGAGGAACGATCACCAAGATAAAATAAGGTAAATCAGAGCTCATACGGAAAGATGTAGGTTTTCATTCTTTCCACGCGCTATACGAGATTGGAATAAAAGAGAATTGTGAAAGTGGTTCGATGAACCCTGTGCCAGGCCCTTAAATGTGATTTGCAGAGTATCCAGATGTAGATGTAGAAGTAGATTTAAATTCCAACCCTCGTACTATGGATGTTCGTGGTTATGTATGTTATGCATGTTATTGTATAACTTATTGTATGGTTTGAAAATAAGCTTAGGTTTGAAGCTAGCAATCAAGTAATAAAGGAATGACGATACTCTGCAACTTATTGCATAATTTGGAGTAAATTTTGTTTTCCTTTACCTTGAAAGTTGACCGTTCCCAGTCATATCGGTCTGTGTGAAGCTTTTATCTTCAAATAATAAAATAACACTGTCACTTCTGTGTGTTTGAACACGCTAATCTCCTAAACTACTAGATGAACTCTCATGGAGTTTCACAGGTAACTTGAGTGTAGCTTGAAGCAACATATAGGGTTCATTGCATCAGAATAGTAAAAAAAAAAATATCGTAATTTAAAACTCAGATTGATAGTTTGGACGTTTACCTTAGTGACACTGTTGTACACCAAAGAACCAGTAGACAGAGCTGTTAGTTTAGTAGGACACCAAAGATCGGATCGTGTCCTCAAGGTCCGACTGTCTCAGCCTTTTACTGCCTTTGATGCAGAATTTTCTGCGATCTTGCGGGCACTATAGCAGATGAGACATTCTTCCTGTCCTAAATTTCTTGTCTGTTCCGATTCACTAAGTGCCCTTCACTCATTGCAACGTTTGTAAGCCGGCCGCGGTGGTCTAGCGGTTCTGGCGCTGCAGTCCGGACCGCGGGACTGCTACGGTCGCAGGTTCGAATCCTGCCTCGGGCATGGGTGTGTGTGATATCCTTAGGTTAGTTAGTTTTAAGTAGTTCTAAGTTCTAGGGGACTTATGACCTAAGATGTTGAGTCCCATAGTGCTCAGAGCCATTTGAACCAACGTTTGTATCCAGCAGATAAAATAGTCCAGACCATCCAGGATGCCCTCCTCCAACTACAGCGACTGGGGAAGGTGGTGGCTTTCTGCTGGGTTCCGGGGCATGTCGGCAATGCTGGGAATGAAAGGGCAGATCTCGCAGCCAAGAAGGCGTGTCTCGATCCACAAGTATCTCAGTGTGCTATCCCCTTGCACGCCCTCACCTCGCTGTTGAGCTCACGAGTCATGCTTCGGTGGGAGGATGAGTGGCTGGAAGTGACTGACAATAAGCTCCGTATAGTCCAGCCCACAACGCGTGTGTGGTGTACTTCTTTCAGCCCCGTCGACGGGACGAGGTTCTCCTCACTCGGCTTCGGATAGGCCACAGCCCTATGACGCATGGCTTCCTGCTCCGGCAAGAGGACCATCCAATGTGTGGTGCTTGTGGCGTCCAGGTCACTGTGCGCCACGTTTTATTGGATTGCGATTTATTTTCTGACCAGCGAGCCGCGGATGACTTGCCAGCGGACCTGTCATCTCTTTTAGGCAACACTCGGACGAATGTGGTTAAAGTTTTAAAGTTCTGAGCCATGTCAAATGTTTTTACAAAGAATTTGGGGAGAGGATCTTAATTTGCTCACTGTGTGACAAGCTCGCCCATATTTTATGTCAGTGGGCAGCCAGCGAGAATTTCCTGTGGCATTCTTGTTTTTACGATTTCCCTTTCCTTACGTTTTACTTTCTTATGTAGCATTTTCCTTCTTTTCCTGCTTTCTTTGCGTGTATGTTTCAGTTTTATTAGGTCAGTCCACAATTGTTTCTTTTAATGTGTGTCAGGGCGCTGATGACCTCGACGTTGAGCACCCATAAGCTCCAACACACACACACACACACACACACACACACACACACACACACACACACACACACACCAATAAATGGCGCTGTTAGTTTTTTTTTTTTTTTTTAACTCAGTGATATATTTTCGGAAGTTTATGTCAGTGACAGAACTAAGCGCTGCAATCTTATCTTTACGAATACAAATTAACACTGGATTTACCTGGATATAATGTGTGGATTTACTGTATTAAAAGTGAAACAGTCGCAATCCGCAACAGCTTCAAATGCCACACGCCAGATTTTCATACTGTCTCGCTCACAATGTGAAAACTATTAGACTGACACAAATAAACGAGAAGGACCTTTCTCTAGGACATTAAGTGTAGTTTCCTCGTAAGGCCACAGTTTTCGTACAAGAATATGGCGTTTGAAGGTCACTTTTTTGTCAAGGAGCTAGGCATTTTAACTGCGCAATCACAGTACATATATTCGCTAATGAAATTCGTCATATGTAATCAATCACAAACAGAAAAAAATAGTGATGTTCATCCCTACAACATTAGAGGGGAAAATGACCTTTATTTCCCATTTTTAAAGCTGTCATTGGCGCAGAGAGCAATTCAATATGCAGCAACAAAAGCTTTTTGATCATTTGCCCAGCAGCATTAAACGTCTCACAGGTAGAAAAGCAAGTTTTAAATGTAACTGAAAACCATTTATCTTGGACAGTTCCTACTACTTTATTGCTGAATTTTTACTTCAAAACTGGTAACAAGGAAAAAATTTGTTTTTACGTGTACTTGCATGAGTAGGAGTAAACAGCATAACGTGTTGATTAATTTTAACAATAAACACGTATACATATCCTGTAAACTGAATCGTTCCACATCATTTCGATAAAAGAATAATTCAAATGATCTGTGAAACTTGTAAATGGCTAGCTAACTAACAGGTTATTTGGTATAAATGGGTACACACTTCAGAATATCCGCCACAGCAATTTTGCATTCAGCAACGTACCTTCACAGTTAAAAATTTGCCCGAACAGAAGGGGAAGTTTATTACGATTAATGTAGAAAATTTACGGAAAATAGTTCATCATCTGCACTATTTGCCATCTTTAAAAGAGAAAAAATACGTTCAACAAGATGGCATCAAACAAAAGCTGTGACAGGAGTATATGTGAATATTTAATGAATGACTTGGGATAGTAGAAATGAGTAATAGCAAACGGAATTAAATGACTTATATTGACTACAAACTAAGAATTGTAAATTGTCGTAGCTGTGTTGGGAAAGTACCAGAGCTCCAAGCGCTAATAGAAAGCACTGATGCTCAAAGCGTTATAGGCACTGAAAGCTGGCTAAAGCCGGATATAAGCTCAGCCGAAATTTTTGCGAAGAACCTAACGGTGTTCCGATAGGATAGGCTAAACATGGTTGGCGGTGGCGTGTTGGTTGCTGTCAGAAGTAGTTTAACTCGTCGCGAAATTGAAGTAGATACTTCCTGTGAGTTAGTATGGGCAGAGGTCATTGTTGGCAACCGGAATAAAATAATAATTGGATCCTGTTACTGACCTCCCAATTCAGATGATACAGTTGCTGAAAGGTTCAAAGAAAACTTGAGTTTGATTTCAAACACGTACCCGACTCATCCGATAATAGTTGGTGGTGACTTTAATTTGCCCTTGGTATGTTGGCGAAAATACATGTTTAATTCAGGAGATACGCATAAAATATCAACCTAAATTGTGCTAAACGCATTCTCTTGAAATTATTTCGAGCAGTTAGTTCGTGAGCCCAAGCGAATAGTAAACGGTTGTGAAAACAAACTTGACCTGTTAGCAACAAATAATCCTGAGATAATAACGATCATCAAAACCGATTCAGGGATTAGTGAACACAGGGTTGTCGTAGCGAGACTGAATATTCTAATACCGTAACCCTCGAAAAATAAGTGAAAAATATAGCTATTCAAAAAAGCAGATAAAAACTCACTTGACGCCTTCCTGAGAGAATCTCCACTCATTCCAAAATAATAATATAAGTTTAGGCCAGATGTGGCTTAAATTCAAAGAAATAGTATCGGCAGCAATTGAGAGATTTATACCAAATAAATTAACAAGCGACGGAGCTGATCCTCCTTGGTACACAAAACGGGTTAGAACACAGTTGCAGAAACACCAAATAAACATGCCAAATTTAAACAGATGCAAAATCCCCAAGTTTGGCGATCTTTTACAGAAGCTCGAAATTTAACGCGGACTTCAATGCGAGATGATTATAACAGTTTCTACAACGAAACTTCGTCTCGAAACCTGACAGAAAATCCAAAGAGATTCTGGTCGTAATTGAAATTTGTTAGTGGCAAGAAACAATCAATGCATACACTGTGTGAAAGCAATTGAGATACTATCGAAGTCAGAGCCGCCAAAGCAGAGTTACTAAACACAGCCTTCCGAAATGCCTTCACAAAAGAAGACGAAGTAAATATTTAAGAATACGAATCGAGAACAGATGCCGACATGAGTAACGTAGAAGTAAATATCCTCGGAGTAGTGAAGCAACTTGAATCACTTCATAAAAGCAAGTCTTCTGGTCCAGACTGTATACCAATTAGGTTCCTTTCGGAGTATACTGATTCATTAGCTTCAGACTTAACAGTCATATACAACTGTTCGCTCGACAAAAGATTCGTATCCAAAGACTGGAAAGTTGCACAGGTCACACCAACATTCAAGAAAGATAGTAGGAGTCACCCACTAAATTACAGGCCCATATCTTTAACGTCGATATGCAGCAGGATTTTAGAACATATATTGTGTTCGAACATTATGAATTACCTACAAAAAAACGGTGTATTGACACACAGTCAACATGGTTTTAGAAAACAACGTTCCTGTGAAACACAACTAGCTCTTTATTCACATGAAGTGTTGAGTGCTATTGACAGGGGATTTCATATCGAGTCCGTATTTCTGGATTTCCGGAAGGCTTTTGACACTGTACCACACAAGCGGCTTGTAGTGAAATTGAGTGCTTATGGAATATCGTCTCAGTTATGTGACTGGATTTGTGATTTCCTGTCAGAGAAGACACAGTTGGTAGTAATTGACGGGAATTCATTGAGTAAAACAGAAGTGATTTCTGGCGTTCCCCAAGATAGTGTTATAGGCCCCTTGCTTTTCCTTATTTATATAAACAGTTTGGGAGACAATCCGAACAGCAGTCTTCAGTTATTTGCAGATGACGCTGTCATTTATCGACTAATGAAGTCATTGGAAGATCAAACCAAACTGCAAAACGATTTATAAAAGATATCTGAATGGTGCGAAAAGTGGCAGATGACCCAAAATAACGAAAAGTGTGAGACCATCCACATGAGTGCTAAAAGGAACTAAAACTTCGGTTACACGATAAATCAGTCTAATCTAAAAGCCGTAAATTCAACTAAATACCTAGGTATTACAATTACGAACAACTTAAATTAAAAGGAACACATAGAAAGTTCTGTGGGGAAGGCTAACCAAAGACTGCGTTTTATTGGCAGGACTCTTAGTAAATATAACAGGCCTACTAAGGAGACTGCCTACACTACGCTTGTCCGTCCTCTTTTAGAATACTGATGCGCGGTGAGGGATCCATTCCAGATAGGACTGACAGAGTAGATCGAAAAAGGTCAAAGAAAGGCAGCACGTTTTGTATTATCGCGAAATATGGGAGAGAGTGTCACAGAAGTGGTACAGGATTTGGGCTGGACATCATTAAAAGAAAGGTGCTTTTCGTTGCGACGGAATCTTCTCGCGAAATTCCAGTCACCAACTATCTCCTCCGAATGCGAAAATATTTTATTGACACCGACCTACATAGGGAGGAACGATCACCACGATAAAATAAGGGAAATCAGCACTCGCACGAAAAGATATAGGTGTCCATTCTTTTCGCGCGCTATACGAGATTGGAATAATAGAGAATTGTGAAGGTGGTTCGATCAACCCTCTGCCAGGCACTTAAATGTGATTTGCAGAGTATCCATGTGGATGTAGATGTAGAATGCAGATCTACATGAAATATAAGTCGTGAATTTCAGTAAACATACAGATTACAATATAAGTGCATGACAACAGGCAAAATACAGATTACAGAATGACCTAAAGTGTACAAGAGAATGACGAAGCTGAATTCATGATGCTTCGGACTGAATGACCAGAACACAATGTCATAGCCAGGTTCAGGCTACCGAGAAACGTGAAAACTCTTAATTTTCGTAATTCTCGTCACCTAACGAACAGCTTAACTCTACAAATCATGGTAAGTTTACCACGCGGAATTAGGGGAAGTAGCTGTACGGCACAAATACCACACGCATGAAATCACTGCAACATTTCGCCTATTAGCAACCATACGAATAAACAGAAAGTTCTCACCAAAACTGTCCACTGCTGCCAAAACAACGCATTTTCCCACACACAAAAAACAAAGTGCGTTTCCTATTATATTCGCGATCGTGGACGAGCTAAACGCCATCCTTCAGATTGGCCGAGCACGTGCGGAAGGAAGACACTAGAGATAACTTCTACCGAACTATCTCAAAGAGACACAAATCAATTAACCTGCAACGTATATTGATAGTGGTTAGAGACCGTCATTACGAAACATTCGCAAAGACCATTTTTCGAGTTATTGAAAGCAGAACGGCAGAGGAACTGATAGTGCCATTTAACACGCAATTTGCTACTCTACATGGAGGCAGAAACTCTATAGTCCAATTAAAATCACTTGGTAGTTGACGTCTGTCAATTGCCACCACACTGCTGCCACACTGACTGGCGCTTACCGCTCGGTTATAGGCGACACACAAATACGGCAGGTCACTTCGTAAGTGCTGTTACGTAACGCGTACCGATAGCGATGCTGAAAACGGCTGCCGTGAACTTTGACAGGAACGCGAGATGCCCTGTCGATAGTTGAACTTAAGTGACCAATAACCGAACTGCAGCACATGACGCGTGTTTGTAGCCCTGAATTTAAACGCATGTCTTAACCGAACTACAACCTGTAACGCGGCGGTCAAAGATCTGCGGCAGAACTCTTAACCATTCTCGCTTTGTCCATGGCAACTATAGCTAATCTCTACTAGCAAACTGAAGACGGAAAAACTATAGTTTGAGTGCTAAAAAGAAACAGCAATTTCTAGCTTTCAGTGATTACCTGAAACTATCCTCACACTGGCTACACGAGCTGCGGCATTACCAACCGATGAGCAGTCCTGCATACAGATTACACGCTACTATGCAGCTACCAAATGAAAAACGCATGATAGGAAGAAAAAATAAAGCAAATAAAAAACCAGAAAAAGCCACGAAGTGGCAAAGAATTAGAAAAAGAAATTTACATTTATCACAATTTATTGAATAAAAATCATAGTCCAAATCATTTTGATAAGATTTACAAACAAAAAAATTCATAGAATGCAACAAGATTCGAAGACGGGACCTTCTACAAGTCACGAATATATGTTAACCACTACACTACACCTCCCTCGCGAATGGTACTGTTCTGTTTATGACTTTCCAGAATCAGTCCCAATAATGATATGCTGCGTTGGAAAGGTTCGCTCATCCATACGAAGCTCATCTAACGCAGTCTTATCTCTATGATGATGATAATTGTACACATGAAGCCTAATCACGTCTTGTGCGAAACGATCCACTAGTGCTCGGTTATTGCTATGTATGAAGGGTGTATAGCATCTTTGAGTGTTTGTCTGATGTCTGATGAAATGTGAAACAAAAGGAGCAGGCCTTCGGATTCGGGATCAAAAATTCCGCACACATCAAGAAAGGAAGCCAAACTAGGAATTGGAAATTAACTGACCAATTATTGTGACAATTTTACATCAGCTAACAGTTTGGTCGGAACACTGTGGACTGTTACTGGAGGAAACGAGTTCCAATGCTTTAAGTGTCAATCAACAAGTAGTTTTAGTCACACCACACAACTCTGTTCTTACCAGAAATGTAACTATTTCTAATTGAAATCTTACCTCTAGTTACATTATAGTCAGACACTTTATAATGACGCAATATATGAACAATATTTTTCGTATACCTGTAAAAAATTTCACAATTTACTTAAGCCCCTAGGTGTAATTAACTTTCATTATGTGATTGCATAAAACTAAACCATCGGAACGCGTTGTAGATGATAAGTGTACGTCGTGGTTGACGCAAAAATATATATTTCTGTCATTCTGATGTCCTGTCGCCACAACACATTCGACAATGGATGTAACTGATGTTCCAGAATGATGTTCGAATTTTGTAATACGAGTACACCTTGCGGTTATAATTTAAGTGCTGCTACTCACAGAGGTTCAGTGCCGGCTGTATCTATCACATGCCAGCGAAACTTGGTAGCTATTCTAATACGTAAATGCGTAACCGGATTACAATTTTGGCCACCAGGTGTCTACCTGGAACTTTGAATGCAGAAATACGTACAGAAATGTTTCCATACGTAACGGATCAGGAACGGGACATGGGAAGAAAAGGTAGCACAAGTGGGAAGGAGTAATTTTGATTTTATTATTTACCGCCGCTTATACTGTTTGTTCAGTACGTCGACGAGGTGCTGTACAGCGACAGACTTGCGCATGGTAGCCAAAATTGGAACTAATTTTTTCCAGCGTAAATCGCTTCCGCGTTAACGGATTACCAAGTCTACTAAGTTTAGCTGTCGTACGATAATTACAGCCCATCTCCCACCTGGACCCCCGTGTGTAGCTGCAGTTTAATTATAATCACATACTATATACACTCCTGGAAATTGAAATAAGAACACCGTGAATTCATTGTCCCAGGAAGGGGAAACTTTATTGACACATTCCTGGGGTCAGATACATCACATGATCACACTGACAGAACCACAGGCACATAGACACAGGCAACAGAGCATGCACTATGTCGGCACTAGTACAGTGTATATCCACCTTTCACAGCAATGCAGGCTGCTATTCTCCCATGGAGACGATCGTAGAGATGCTGGATGTAGTCCTGTGGAACGGCTTGCCATGCCATTTCCACCTGGCGCCTCAGTTGGACCAGCGTTCGTGCTGGACGTGCAGACCGCGTGAGACGACGCTTCATCCAGTCCCAAACATGCTCAATGGGGGACAGATCCGGAGATCTTGCTGGCCAGGGTAGTTGACTTACACCTTCTAGAGCACGTCGGGTGGCACGGGATACATTCGGACGTGCATTGTCCTGTTGGAACAGCAAGTTCCCTTGCCGGTCTAGGAATGGTAGAACGATGGGTTCGATGACGGTTTGGATGTACCGTGCACTATTCAGTGTCCCCTCGACGATCACCAGTGGTGTACGGCCAGTGTAGGAGATCGCTCCCCACACCATGATGCCGGGTGTTGGCCCTGTGTGCCTCGGTCGTATGCAGTCCTGATTGTGGCGCTCACCTGCACGGCGCCAAACACGCATACGACCATCATTGGCACCAAGGCAGAAGCGACTCTCATCGCTGAAGACGACACGTCTCCATTCGTCCCTCCATTTACGCCTGTCGCGACACCACTGGAGGCGGGCTGCACGATGTTGGGGCGTGAGCGGAAGACGGCCTAACGGTGTGCGGGACCGTAGCCCAGCTTCATGGAGACGGTTGCGAATGGTCCTCGCCGATACCCCAGGTGCAACAGTGCCCCTAATTTGCTGGGAAGTGGCGGTGCGGTCCCCTACGGCACTGCGTAGGATCCTACGGTCTTGGCGTGCATCCGTGCGTCGCTGCGGTCCGGTCCCAGGTCGACGGGCACGTGCACCTTCCGCCGACCACTGGCGACAACATCGATGTACTGTGGAGACCTCACGCCCCACGTGTTGAGCAATTCGGCGGTACGTCCACCCGGCCTCCCGCATGCCCACTATACGCCCTCGCTCAAAGTCCGTCAACTGCACATACGGTTCACGTCCACGCTGTCGCGGCATGCTACCAGTGTTAAAGACTGCGATGGAGCTCCGTATGCCACGGCAAACTGGCTGACACTGACGGCGGCGGTGCACAAATGCTGCGCAGCTAGCGCCATTCGACGGCCAACACCGCGGTTCCTGGTGTGTCCGCTGTGCCGTGCGTGTGATCATTGCTTGTACAGCGCTCTCGCAGTGTCCGGAGCAAGTATGGTGGGTCTGACACACCGGTGTCAATGTGTTCTTTTTTCCATTTCCAGGAGTGTAGTCTCACCATGCACGGACGTATTTCGTTACATCGATCTAGGCTTGATTGTTTTCGCACATAGTAATCGTAACGAAGTGAGGAATTCTTTCACACAATTCGTAACAGGTGCCGAAAGACATCACGTGAAACGGAAGTTATATGTGGCGTTGCATATAAAAAAAAACTGGTGTTCTCAATATGTAGAGACCTGCACGATTATGGGGGAGAAAATGAGCATCCTTTCAGACAGTCTGCAGCCGACACTGTCGTTCACTGTCTCGTAAAGTCATCATGAGATCAAAACGATTGGAGTGAAAAGTTCCAACTGACACTGAATAATAAAAATCGCGAGCTCTTCACACGAGTGCCGAAAAAAATCCGTTGAACTTCGGTTACATGGTGTTGTCGTTGTTGTTGTGGTCTTCAGTCCTGAGACTGGTTTGTTGCAGTTCTCCATGCTACCCTATCCTGTGCAAGTTTCTTCATCTGCCAGTACCTACTGCAACTTACATCCTTCTGAATATGCTTAGTGTATTCATCTCTTGGTCTCCCTCTACGATTTTTACCCTCCACGCTGCCCTCCAATGCTAAATTTGTGATCCCTTGAAGTCTCAGAACATGTCCTACCAACCGGTTCCTTCTCCTGGTCAAGTTGTGACACAAACTTCTCTTCTCCCCAATCCTATTCAAATGGTTCAAATGGCTCTGAGAACTATGGGACTTAACATCTATGGTCATCAGTCCCCTAGAACTTAGAACTACTTAAACCTAACTAACCAATTCTATTCAATACCCCCTAATTAGTTATGTGATCTACCCATCTAGTCTACAGCATTCTTCTGTAGCACCACATTTCGAAAGCTTCTATTCTCTTCCTGTCCAAACTATTGATTGTCCATGTTTCACTTCCATGCATGGCTACACTCCATACAAATACTTTCAGAAACGACTTCCTGACAGTTAAATCTATACTCGAAGTTAACAAATTTCTCTTCTTCAGAAACGCTTTCCTTTCCATTGCCAGTCTACATTTTATATCTTCTCTACGTCGACCATCATAAGTTATTTTGCTCCCCAAATAGCAAAACTCCTTTACTGCTTTAAGTGTCTCATTTCCTATTCTAATTCCCTCAGCATCACCCGACTTAATTCGACTACATTCGATTATCCTCGTTTTGCTTTTGTTGGTGTTCATCTTATATCCTCCTTTCAAGACACTATCCATTCCGTTCAACTGCTCTTCCAAGTCCTTCGCTGTCTCTGACAGAATTACAATGTCATCGGTGAACCTCAAAGTTTTTATTTCTTCTCCATGGATTTTAATACCTACTCCGAATTTTTCTTTTGTTTCTTTTACTGCTTGCTCAATATACAGATTGAATAAAATAGGGGATAGGCTACAACCCTGTCTCACTCCCTTCCCAACCACTGCTTCCATTTCATGCCCCTTGACTCTTATAACTGCCATCTGGTTTCTGTACAAATTGTAAATAGCCTTTCGCTCCCTGTATTTTACCCCTGCCACCTTTAGAATTTGAAGGAGAGTATTCCAGTCAACATTGTCAAAAGCTTTCTCTAAGTGTACAAATGCTAGAAACGTAGGTTTGCGTTTCCTTAGTCTTTCTTCTAAGATAAGTCGTAAGGTCAGTATTGCTTCACGTGTCCAACATTCCTACGGAATCCAAACTGATCTTCCCCGAGGTCGGCTTCGAGCAGTTTTTCCATTCGTCTGTAAAGAATTCGCGTTAGTATTTTGTAGCTGTCACTTACTAAACTGATAGTTCGGTAATTTTCACATCTGTCAACAGCAGCTTTTTTGGGATTGGAATTATTATATTCTTCTTGAAGTCTGAGGTTATCTCACCTGTCTCATACATCTTGCTCACCAGATGGTAGTGTTTTGTCAGGACTGGCTCTCCCAAGGCCGTCAGTAGCTCTAATGGAATGTTGTCTACTCCCGGGGCCTTGTTTCGGCTCAGGTCTTTCAGTGCTCTGTCAAACTCTTCACGCAGTATCGTATCTCCCATTTCATCTTCATCTACATTCTCTTCCATTTCTATAATATTGTCCTCAAGTACATCGCCCTTGTATAGACCCTCTATATACTCCTTCCACCTTTCTGCTTTCCCTTTTTTGGTTAGGACTGGGTTTCCATCTGAGCGCTTGATATTCATACAAGTGGTTCTCTTTTCTCCAAAGGTCTCTTTAATTTTCCTGTAGGCAGTATCTAACTTACCCCTAGTGAGATAAGCCTCTACATCCGTACATTTGTCCTCTAGCCATCCCTGCATAGCCATTTTGCACTTCCTGTCGATCTCATTTTTGAGACGTTTGTATTCCTTTTTGCCTGTTTCATTTACTGCGTTTTTATGTTTCCTCCTTTCATCAATTAAATTCAATATTTCTTCTGTTACCCAAGGATTTCTGCTATCCCTGGTCTTTTTACATACTTGATCCTATGCAGCCTTCACTACTTCATCCCTCAAAGCTACCCATTCTTCTTCTACTCTATTTCTTTCCCACATTCCTGTCAATTGTTCCCTTATGCTCTCTCTGAAACTCTGTACAACCTCTGGTTCTTTCAGTTTATCCAGGTCCCATCTCCTTAAATTCCCACCTTTTTGCAGTTTCTTCCGTTTTAATCTACAGTTCATAACCAATAGATTGTGGTCAGAGTTCACATCTGCCCCTGGAAATGTCTTACAATTTAAAACCTGGTTCCGAAATCTCTGTCTTACCATTATATAATCTATCTGATACCTTTTAGTATCTCCGGGATTCTTCCATGTATACAACCTTCTTTTATGATTCTTGAACCAAGTGATAGCTATGATTAAGTTATGCTGTGTGCCAAATTCTACGAGATGGCTTCCTCTTTCATTTCTTACCCCCAGTCCATATTCACCTACTATGTTTCCTTCTCTCCCTTTCCCTACACTCGAATTCCAGTCACCCATGACTAATTAAATTTTCGTCTCCCTTCACTATCTGAATAATTTCTTTTATCTCATCATACATTTCATCAATTTCTTCATCATCTGCAGAGCTAGTTGGCATATAAACTTGTACTACTGTAGTAGGCGTGGACTTCGTTCCTATCTTTGCCACAATAATGCGTTCACTATGCTGTTTGTAGTAGCTTACCCGCACTCCTATTTTTTTTATTCATTATTAAACCTACTCCTGCATTACCCCTATTTGATTTTGTATTTATTACCCTGTATTCACCTGACCAAAAGTCTTGTTCCTCCTGCCACCGAACTTCACTGAATCCCACTATATCTAACTTTAACCTATCCATTTCCTTTTTTGAATTTTCTAACCTACCTGCTCGATTAAGTGATCTGACATTCCACGCTCCGATCCGTAGAACGCCAGTTTTCTTTCTCCTGATAACAACGTCCTCTTGAGTAGTCCCCGCCCGGAGATCCGAATGGGGGACTATTTTACCTCCGGAATATTTTACCCAAGAGGATGCCATCATCATTTAAGCATACAGTAAAGCTACATGCCCTCGGGAAAAATCACGGCTGTAGTTTCCCCTTGCTTTCAGCCGTTCGCAGTACCAGCACAGCAAGGCCGTTTTGGTTATTGTTACAAGGCCAGATCAGTCAATCATCCAGACTGTTGCCCCTGAAACTACTGAAAAGGCTGCTGCCCCTCTTCAGGAACCACACGTTTGTCTGGCCTCTCAACAGATACCCCTCATTTATGGTTGCACTTACGGTACGGCTATCTGTATCGCTGAGGCACGCAAGCCTCCTCACCAGCGGCAAGGTCCATGGTTCATGGGGGGGGTTACACGATAATCCACACAAATTTAAAGACGACCTCTTCAATTAAATATCACTGAATTACACTTACGAAACAATTTAAATTGGAACGATCACATAGATAATGCTTTGATGACAAGAAGCCAAAGGCTGCTTTTAACTGGCAGAATACTCAAAAGATACTACAAATCTACTAAAGAGATTTCCCGCGCTGCGCTTGTACGTCCCATAGTTGCTGACTGTAGTGGCTGATAACCAGGTAGGATTGACGGAGGGCACAGAAAAAGTTTAAAAAAAGGGTGTTCGTTTCGGCTTCTCACGAAAAAGGGGAGAGAATGTTGTGGATGACACATATTAGACAAAAATAATTAAATCAAATGCGATTTTCATTGTGGCGGAATCTGTTCACGAAATGTCGGTCAACATCTTTCTCCTCCCAATGCAAAAGCGTTTTGTTGACTGCTAGTTACACGAAGTTAAATGACCATTGCCATATGCTTCGATTTTTGTAGACAAAGCAACAATATACTAGGGCTACTCGGAAAGTAAGTACCGACTGATCGCGAAATCGAAACCACTGAGAAAATCAAAAATAATTTATCTGCAACAGTTAGCTACACCTTCCAGCCACTGCTCTACATAGTCACCACGCCGACTTAGACATCTGTCGTAGCGTTGTACCAACTTTCCAATGCACTCATCATAGAAGGCCACCACCTGTACTCCCCGCCAATTCTCTACGCTCATCTATAGCTCGTTGTCTGTGCGAAAATGTTGTCTTTATAGCCAGTAGTTAATGTGAACACAGATGAAACACAGAGGGAGCGCGGGTGATTAACTAGAGACACAGTCGAACACATATGTGCAAAGCTTTATTAGATTTTCACAGTGGTTTCCGATTCTTGACCAATCGGAACTTACTTTCCGAATATCCCTCGTATATATAGGTCAAGCGGTACCCACAAATTACGGCATAGTTAGATATAGTGGCACGCAACTGGCGCCGAATCTGTGCTCCAATGGCTACAGATCAGACATATTTGCTAGCCAAGACATCAGTGTTTATTAGCCAGGCTGGGGTTGATGTGATTCTGTAACATATCGGCGTACCTCTCACCCGTCACGGTAGCAGTTACAAGACCAGAATCACGCATTCCCTCGAAGAAAAAAGGCCCGATAACGGTAAATGTGGTAATTCCAACCCATACCGTGACTTTCTCGTCGTGCAATGGAGTTTCCACGACAGTTCTAGGATTTTCGGTAGCCCAAATTCTGCAGTTGTGGGCGTTGAGAGACCCTCGGATCGTGAAATGAGCTTCGTCGGTCCACAATACGTTACTCAACCAAATGTCATCTTCCGCCATCTTTTGAAACGCCCACACCGCAAATGCCCTCCGCTTCACTAAATCGCCAGGTAACAGTTCATGATGCCGATGGATTTTGTACGGATAGCATCGGAGGGTACGCCTCAGTGACAACCAAACAGTAGTGTATGGAATGCCGGTGCGACGTGCGACTGCACGAGCGCTGACTTCCCCGTGCTTTGACGAACCCGCTACAGTCTCTATTTATTCCTGGACTGTCTCAGCACCATTACGCCTTGTGCTCGGTCGGCCACTACGGGGCCTATCGTGTAAACAACCCGTAGCTTCGAACTTCGAAATCATTCTCACCACAGCTGCATTTGTCAACGGACCTTGACCCGTTCGAATCCCCTTCCTATGGCGAAAGGATCGTAACGCTGGACTAGCACATTCCTCATTCTGAAAATACAGCTCCACTAAAAGCGCCTTTTCAGGTAACGTCAACATGCTGCGACTGCTGGCGCATCTGATTCTCTCTCTCTCTCTTTTTTTTTTTATTTATTGTGATTTCATTCCCCTGCCCCATATGGGCAGGGGAGGGCTGTCAGCAGCACAATCCGCCGCTCTTCAGCCGAGTGACACGACAACTAAAACAAGAATAAAATTATACATACATAAGGAGATAAAAAAGGGGAACATAAAACAGAGTAAGGGGAGAAAATGGAGGTAAAAAGACATGGACATGTAGACGTTCATGGGGGACAGTTAAAAAAGTCACCAGAAAGTTAAAAAACACAGTTGGCGATTCTTAAAACACAGAGAAGACACTGGATGCTCATGCACAGGTTAAAAGTTGGCCACAGTATTAAAAACACTCCGAAACAACACACTTAAAACCCACTTGGAGCACACACGACGAAGAATAAAACTACAAGGTGGGACCTGCCGAGGGAAAGGTCAGAGAGGATGGAAAAGGAGGGGAGAGCATGGGGCAGCTGGGGAAGCGCCGGGATGAAGAGAGGAGGGGCAACCATCGGTTCACGAAGAGGCAGGAGACACATGGGGCGGGAGAGGAAAAGGGAAGACAGGGCAGGAGGGAGCACAGAGAAACTGAAAGAAGGCACAAGAGATGGAGGGGGAGTAGGAGGGGAAATCCGCTCAGAAGGAGGGAGGGGGAGGAGAGGGAGCCCTGAGGAGGAGGCAGGAAGAGGGGGTTAGAGTTGGTAGGAAGGGTAGATGTCAGGGCGAAGCTCATCATCCGGGAGGGGTAGAGATTCTCTCTCTCATTACAGCTCCTTTTATACACAATTGTCATGCGCAATCACTGACGTTTTGCTGTCCAGCGCCATCTGTCGGACATTTTGTGAACTTAGGTTTTTTTGGTTCTAATAAAGCCCCATCTCATTCCAAGCATGCGTGTCAATTTTTACCTCTCTATCTACATTATTCTGTGGTTTATTAAGTTTTCAAATTTATAATGACTTTTTGATCACCCGGTATATACACGGTGGTCCATTGATCGTGACTGGGCCAAATATCTCACGAAATAAGCGTCAAACGAAAAAACTACAAAGAACGAAACTTGCCTACCATGAAGGGGGAAACCAGATGGCGCTATGGTTGGCCCCCTAGATGGCGCTGCCGTAAGTCAAACGGATATCAACTGCGTTTTTTTTTAATTAGGAACCACCATTTTTATTACATATTCGTGTAGTACGTAAAGAAATATGAATGTTTTATTGGCCCACCTTTTTCGCTTTGTGATAGATGGCGCTGTAATAGTCACAAACATATGGCTCACAATTTTAGACGGACAGTGGGTAACAGGTAGGTTTTTTAAATTAAAATACAGAACGTAGGTACGTTTGAACAATTTATTTCGGTTGTTCCAATGTGATACATGTACCTCCGTGAACTTACCACTTCTGAACACGCATGCTGTTACAACGTGATTACCTGTAAATACCACATTAATGCAATATGATGTCCGTCAACCTCAATGCATTTGGCAATACGTGTAACGACATTCCTCTGAACAGCTCCTTCCGTAATGTTCGCACATGCATTGACAATGAGCTGACGCATGTTTTCAGGCGTTGTCGATGAATCACGATAGCAGATATCCTTCAACTTTCCCCACAGAAAGATATCCGGGGACGTCAGATACAGTGAACGTGCGGGCCATGGTATGGTGCCTCGACGACCAATCCACCTGTCATGAAATATGCTATTCAATACCGCTTCAATCGCACTCGAGCTATGTGCCGGACATCCATCATGTTGGAAGTACATCGCCATTCTGTCATGCAGTGAAACATCTTGTAGTAACATCGGTAGAACATTACGTAGGAAATCAGCATACATTGCATCATTTAGATTGCCATTGATAAAATGGGGGCCAGTTATCCTTACTCACATAATGCCGCACCATACATTAACCCGCCAAAGTCGCTGATGTTCCACTTGTCGCAGCCATCGTGGATTTTCCGTTGCCCAATAGTGCATATTATGCCGGTTTACGTTACCGCTGTTGGTGAATGACGCTTCGTCGCTAAACAGAACTCGTGAAAAAAATCTGTCATCGTCCCGTAATTTCTCTTGCGCCCAGTGGCAGAACGGTACACGACGTTCAAAGTCGTCGTCATGCAATTCCTGGTGCATAGAAATATGGTATGAGTGCAATCGATGTTGATGTAGCATTCTCAACACCGACGTTTTTGAGATTCCCGATTCTCGCGCAATTTGTCTGCTAGTGATGTGCAGATTAGCCGAGACAGCAGCTAAATCACCTACTTGAGCATCATCATTTGTTGCACGTCGTGGTTGACGTTTCACATGTGGCTGAACACTTCCTGTTTCCTTAAGTAACGTAACTATCCGGCGAACGGTCTGGACACTTGGATGATGTCGACCAGGATACCGAGCAACATACATAGCACATGCCTGCTGGGCATTTTGATCACAATAGCCATACATCAACACGATATCGACCTGTTCCGCAATTGGTAAACGGTCCATTTTAACACGTGTAATGTACCACGAAGCAAATACCGTCCGCACTGGCAGAATGTTACGTGATACCACGTACCTATACGTTTGTGACTATTACAGCGCCATGTATCACAAAGCGAAAAAAGTGATCCAACTAAACTATTCATATTTCTTTACGTAATACACGAATATGTAATAAAAAAATGGGGTTCCTGTTTAAAAAAACACAGTTGATATCCGTTTGACATATGGCAGCGCCATCTAACGGGCCAACTATAGAGCCATCTGGTTTCCCCCTTCAAGCTAGACGAGTTTCGTTCTTTGTAGATTTTTCGTTTGAAGCTTATTCCGTGAGATATTTGACCCGGTCACTATCAATGGGCAACTGACCACCCAGTATATGGGCGTGTTTACGTTTGATCGTTATCTCACATTAGTAATATCCACGTAGTGCTCCCTGAGGAAATGTTTCACGTTAGTTGGTAATAAGATACGTAAGTACACTGCGTCATGCTTGCCACTGGCTTCTATCCCGACCTGTGGAAAACCTCCCGTATCCTGATGTTCTCCAAACCCAACAAGCCTCCATCTGAAGCCTCTTCCTATCGTCCTATCTGTCTCACATTGGTGTTCAGCAAGCTCTTGGAATCCATCCTTTCCCGGCGCATCCATCTCCACCTCCACCAAAACCACCTCCTCCCAAACACCCAATGTGGCTTTCGACCTCCCTTCTCTGCTGATGACCAACTCCTCCGCCTCACTCATCTCCTCTCCCTCCAGCTTAACTCCCGTCGCTCCGCCATTTTCGTCTCACTTGACCTCGAAAAGGCCTACGACCGTGTCTGGCATCCCGGTCTCCTCTTTAAACTCCAAACCTACGGCCTTCCTATCAACTACATCCGTCTGATGGCCTCCTTCCTCTCCCACCGCCCCTCCTATGTTACCATCCATAATGCCATTTCCCACACCTTCTACCCCTCTGCAGGTGTGCCCCAGGGCTCTGTCCTCTCCCCTCTCCTCTACCTCCTGTACACGGAAGATATGCCCCAGCCCCCCCCCCCCCCCACCTCCAGTACACCTCTTGCAATATGCTGATGACACCGCATTCCTCGCCCTCGCTCCTACCCTCCAACGGTCCCAACGCCTTCTCCAGAATCACCTTGACCTTTTTGCTGCATGGTGTAACCAGTGGCTCCTGAAACTCAATCCTTCCAAGACCCAGGCAATCATCGTAGGTCGTACCACTCGCTCCTTCCGGCTCCTGGATTTCTCCCTTACTGTCTGCGCACATCCTGTCCGCCTCACCCCCACCCTCACCTACCTTGGCCTCACCATTGACCGTCACCTCACCTGGATCCCTCATCTCCGCTCCATCCACTCCAAAGCCCACAACCGCCTCCGACTCCTCAAACTCCTCTCTGGCCGGACGTGGGGGTTGCACCCCTCTACCATCCTCCACACCTACAAATCCTTAATCCGTCCCATCCTCTGTTATGCCAGTCCTGCCTGGATATCTGCCCCCCCCCCAAATTCTATAAGTCCCTCCAAATCCTGGAGCGTCATGCACTCCGCCTCGCCTTCCGTACATGCCTCCCGTCCCCCACGCGGATCCTCTATGATCTCATTCCTTTCCCCCATCTGCTCCTATTCCTCGAACATATCTGCATCCTCTACACCTCCCGCCGTCTTGACCCCCCTCACCCCCTGGTTGCTCCTCTCCTCTCCCATCCCCGCCCCCTGCCACGTCTTCACCGTTGTGTCCGCCCTACCCTCCATCTCTACAGCCTACATCTCATTTCCCAAGGTGGCTTCCATCAACGCCCCCTCCCAGATGATGCCCTCTCTCCCTCCATTTATCCTTCCTATCTACTCTGATCCTCACTCCCCCTCCTTTCCTCTGTCCTTTTCCCGGGCTCCCTCTCCCCCCTTCCATCCTCTTTCTTCCCCACCTCCCCTCTCCTTGCCCCCTTCTCTCCCCCGCATCCTTTTACATTTCCCTCCTCTGTCTCCTCTCATTCCCTCTCGCGTCTGCCCTTCTCCCCCTTTATTAGTCCTCTCCCTCCTTGGTTCCCCCCCCCTTTTCGTTTTTTCCTCTCTTCCCTCGTTGTTTTCCCCCTACTCCAGCCCCCCCCCCCATCTGCCTTGGGTCGGGAGTGCCATCTTTGTGCCGCCTTTTTCGTGCAGTGTTTTACACTGTGTTTTTCCAGTGCGTGCTCCATGTTGTGTCTTTTGGGAAGTGTAGCGAACAGCCATCGTACTGTCGCTGGGTGTGCTTTTTATTACTTGTGAACAGAAACCAGACTGTCGCCATAATTTTAATTGTGTGTCTACTGTGTTACTTGTCTGATTCCTGTGTCTTCTATCTACATTACCAACCCCCTTTGCTTTCTGTTTTAACTTTCCGCAATTTTACGCCATTTTTCACTTAAAACGCCATTTTATCGCCTGGTTTTCCTTGTTTCTTTCTTCTTCCTTTATTTACAAAAAGTCTGTGGGCTGTAGAGCAGCGTAGTAAGCTGCTGCCGGCCCGCCCCCTTCGGGGGGAATTGAAAATCAATAAAGAAAAAAAAACTGCGTCATGAGACAGAAGTGATTCGCAAAGAAGTATTACGGACACTGTGCTGTTCCTAACGTATAAAGACGATTTAGGAGACAAAATGATCGGCCTCTTTGACAGTCTACAATTGACACCGTCGTTCACTGTTTCTTAAAGTCATCAGAAGATCAAAACGAATTGCAAAATGATGTATGTAAGATATCTGCGTGGTGTGAAAAATGCCAACTGACCCTACGCAATAAAAATTGCGGGGTCTTCGCATGAGTACCGAAAAAATCTGTCGAACTTTGGTTGTAGGATAAACCATACAAAGTTGCTCGGTTCAAATAAATACCTGTACATTACAATTATCAACACCTTAAAGTGGGACGACCACTTAGCTAATGTTGTGGGGATGGCAAATCAAAGACTGCGTCTAACTGGCAGAACACTTAGAAGATGCAACAAATCTACTGAAGAGACTGCCTGTACTGCGCATGTCCGTCGTATAGATGCCACATCTTCCCTCACAACACGAGTTTCATTGCGCGTAAACGACCATTGCTTTCGTGCCAAACGCAGAACTGCAGGAATCACGCGAATATATATATATATATATATATATATATTATTATTAGCGAATGTCCCCATGGGAGAACGATAAGCAGGTGATTATATATATAAAGAATTCACATAAGATGAACTCGCAGTTAACGCTAAAAACATATTGGTCCCACCAGGAATACATTAGTTCTTATGGTATGTTTCATCGGTTAACACGAATTTCGGTTAAGGCGAATTACGAACTCTGTTTCAGTTCCTAGCGTGATTAAATTTCACTGTAACACAAACTTCGGCCTCAGAGTGTTCTAAGCGTAATTTTTTCCGAAATGAATGTAGGAAATGTAGCTACAAAGCTAATTATACTTATGGTTGACTCGTTTTTTACGTATTGTAGGCCGGTGGCCACGATTGTCACCTCAACAATCAGCGTATGCTGTACATTGTTAAGACATTCAATAATATGTGTAGCAGCATTTAGGAACGTACTCAGTGCCAGATTTGACAGGTGTCCTGTTAGTCGTAGCCGTATCGAGTTCGAATACTGAATAAAAACTACGGTTACAACAGGTACCGTAGTACGCGAAAATGGCAAACAGGAAACAGATAACTCTAAATGTACAGTTAAAGCTTAAGATTCTAGATGAACTGGACCGTGGTACCAAGAAAACATCAATTGCAGAGCAGTTTGGAATACCTAAATCCACTTTATCTACGATTATTAAGAATCGAGAAAAAATTATTAATGCTGAGGCATCAGGTTCTGGAAACAAATGTAAACGACATCGTACCGCCAAGTATGAAGACATCGAGACGTTATTGCTAGAATGGTTCAATTATATGTGTGCATCTACCATACTTTAACTGGCCCTGTGATTCAGTCAAAAGCAAATGATATTGCTAGAGATATGGGCATAGAAGACTTCCGTTGTTCTGCTGGTTGGTTGTATCAGTTCCAAAACAGACATTCAAATTCATCTGTACAAATTTGTGGTGAAGCAAATAAAGTTGATGAAGAAACTGCGAACATCTGGTTGCATGAATTCAACCGAGTTGGGGAAAAGCATGCCTCGTGTGATGTGTTTAACATGGATGAAACTGGATTTTTCTAGAATCTGTTTCCAAATAACACCTTGGGGATAAAAGGTGATAAGCGTCACGGTGGAGCACAAAGCAAACAACGTGTGACTGTTGTACTGTGCTGTAATGCTGACGGCAGTGAGAAGTTTCCTCCCTGGGTTATCGGTAAATCCGTCAAACCACGTTGTTTTAAAAACATAAATATCGACACTTTACGATGCATCTATTCTCACCACAAGAAAGCTTGGCACATCGTTTCGCAAGTGGCTTCTTCGTTTCAAACAGTCGAATGGTTGCTCAAAACAGGCATGTTCTTCTTACATTGGACAGATGTACTGCCCATAACGTTCATGATCTGAACCTACCCAACATAAAAGTTCAGTTTTTTTCCACCGAACGCCACAAGCCCCCTTCAGCCTTTGGACCAAGGCATAATCTCTCTCATAAAGAGAGCTGATCGTAAGCGGCTTGTAAGATATACTTGGAAGGAGAAACAGCGTTGGTCGTATTTTTTTGTTTTATTATCCGCAAAATCGATTTTCGGTCACTTAGCGACCATCCTCAGTGCTGTAATATACAATTTAAATTGGTAGGCTCTGGTATCAACACATAAACTGACAGCTTGTAAGAGCTGCAATTCGTGCTGCTGGAAATAATAGTGCAACCCCAAATTGGAATCTGCTTGACGCAATAAAAGCCATCGCAGCAGCCTGGAACTCAGTATCGCTACATAATATAGGGAAGTGCTTTAACAGAGCTTGGAGACATAGCAAGATGTCCACGAGTTAGAAGATGCCACTACATCTGATGAATAGACATTTCTGCAGGACGTTGAAAACCCTAGGATTAGTTTCGAAGAATTCATTAGTGTAGACGGCGATGTTGCCGTATGTGCTTCTGTGGAATCGCATGTGCCAAAACTGTGAACGAGGTGCAAGAACGGCCATCAGAAGAAAGTGAAGAGGAAGAGAATACAGATACCATTCCACCTACCCGTCAGGAGATGTTTACAGCATTTGAATGTTTAGAACAGTTCGCTTCAACATCCGACATCACTGTTGGGTTTCAGACGCTATCATTACAATTGGTTGTGAAATTACAAAATATTATCGTTCCCATGAACGTCAGCGAACCATGACCAAATTTTTTCGAAGAAAGCAACGTACATAATTTGCGTAAAAGTACTTGCACCTTTGGCGGCTGGACTTAGTTAATTATAACTTTTATTTGTTAACATAATTTTACTTCATTTCGCTTTATTAGGACATTTTGGGCTATTGTCGCACTTGTAATCTAATATGGTGCGCACTATTGGTTTCTCTTTCACCTATTTAATTCCTTATTGTGGCTCTGGGAACTCTCACTCTGTGCCTTTCTCGAGATTCGACTGTTGCAGCACACTCTACGTGCCTGGTAGTCTTTGTTAATCGGTCTTTTTTGTCTAACACTTTTCGAGCTTTTTTCCTGTATTTGTTGTATGACTGTTGGCATATTGGGTGCAGCATGTAGGTAGTTTGTTCCAGTCCACCGAGGGGCTTTCAGCATTATTCTGAAGCATCGGGTTTGGACTCTTTGCAGCTTTGGTTAGTTTGTGTTGCAATTTGAACAACCGTTCAATAGAGCAGGGAAAATTATTGATTCACACTATATCAATTTTGTTCGGATTTCCACTCGACTCCAAGGCATATCACATGATTCGTTTACATGGTGTCTTAATCGTTATTGCTTAATATTCGTTGCTGTATTTGTTGTGTGACTGTTGGCATATTGGGTGCAGCATGTGGGTGGTTTATTCTGGTCCACCGGGGGGCTGCCAGCATTATTCTGAAGCATCGGTTTTCAACTCATTGCATCATTTGTTAGTTTCTGTTGCAACTTGAACAACATGACTCTAATGCATACCATATTACTTGTTTATCTGATTTTTTTTTTTTTTTTTTTTTTTTTTTTTTTTTTTTTTTGACTTGGAGTCCGGGGTGATATGTTACAATACAGCATCACCGGTCTATTGCGGTCTAACTGTGTTGGTGAGCCAGTAAATTTCCACAGGGCAGGGTGATATGTTACAATACAGCATCACCGGTCTATTGCGGTCTAACTGTGTTGGTGAGCCAGTAAATTTCCACAGGGCAGTGACTGCATCACTGCAATTCACTTTGGAGGTGTGGCGGTGGGACTTGTAGTCCCGTACTACCCTCTGACGGTGATAGTACTACATGAGTCAGGCAATAAATTTTGCCTAACATGGGCAGGTGAAGGTGTGGCGGTGAGTAAATTTCCACAGGGCAGTGACTGCATCACTGCAATTCACTTTGGAGGTGTGGCGGTGGGACTTGTAGTCCCGTACCACCCTCTGACGATGATAGTACTGTCCGGGGTGATATGTTACAGTACAGCATCACCGGTCTATTGCGGTCTAACTGTGTTGGTGAGCCAGTAAATTTCCACAGGGCAGGGTGATATGTTACAATACAGCATCACCGGTCTATTGCGGTCTAACTGTGTTGGTGAGCCAGTAAATTTCCACAGGGCAGTGACTGCATCACTGCAATTCACTTTGGAGGTGTGGCGGTGGGACTTGTAGTCCCGTACCACCCTCTGACATGAGTCAGGCAATAAATTTTGCCTAACATGGGCAGGTGAAGGTGTGGCGGTGAGTAAATTTCCACAGGGCAGTGACTGCATCACTGCAATTCACTTTGGAGGTGTGGCGGTGGGGCTTGTAGTCCCGTACCACCCTCTGACGATGATAGTACTGTCCGGGGTGATATGTTACAATACAGCATCACCGGTCTATTGCGGTCTAACTGTGTTGGTGAGCCAGTAAATTTCCACAGGGCAGGGTGATATGTTACAATACAGCATCACCGGTCTATTGCGGTCTAACTGTGTTGGTGAGCCAGTAAATTTCCACAGGGCAGTGACTGCATCACTGCAATTCACTTTGGAGGTGTGGCGGTGGGACTTGTGGTCCTGTACCACCCTCTGACTGTGATAGTACTACATGAGTCAGGCAATATCACCGGTCTATTGCGGTCTAACTGTGTTGGTGAGCCAGTAAATTTCCACAGGGCAGTGACTGCATCACGGCGGTGAGTAAATTTCCACAGGGCAATGACTGCATCACTGCAATTCACTTTGGGTGGCGGTGGGATTAGTAGTCCCGTACCGTGGTTATTGGAAAATTAAACTATTATTATATACTAGTTGAAATAAGTACCGACTGCGAGAAAACACAGTTCGTAAGGAACTATGACTTTACTGGGGAGTCGGCTCTTATAAACAAAACAATGTAGATCTCACCACTAATGGGCTTATTTCACTAAATCTGCACAGATGCGATTGGTTTTCCAGATAGCAGCAACAATAAAGAGCAGTGTGGGAAAACCTTACACGTAACGAAAAACCTACACTGGGTCTTGGCGCCTCCGATATGCCATTGTTATCTAGGATGGAGGGTTAAAATACCTGCGCTATCGAAGCGGGAAGTGAAAAGCGTGTCTAATTAAGGGCAGGGTCACAGAGGGGCGATTGATCGCCAGAGCCAAGGCACGAGCGCTGAGAACGGGCGCCGCCTGGCGTTTGGCGGCAGCCATTAGCACGGCGCAGCAGGGTGCGGTGGACCACTGCAAACACCGCCCTCCCTCCCCACTCCACTCCAGACGAATAATAGGATTTGCACACTTCGTTTATTCAATTTGCCCGGTCGCTGCTCTGCTAAACACGCGCCCGTAATGGGCGCATTCGCCGGCATTGACGGCAACGTGAACACTGTTTATCTGGCGTATCGGGCTCGAAGCGCCTTTGCCGCCGAGATAATTGTCCCGGCTGCTTGTAATCGGGCTGACGAGACTGTATGGTGGTAGCTGCGTTCCTTGTGCCGTAAAGCGGTACCTGTGAAAGCTTGCCACATGTTCTTCCTCTTTGTGTATTTACCTTACAACAGGCATCTGCTGTGCATACTGCACTTTCATCTGCTCTGTGCGTCTTCTTTAGTCTGAAGATTACGAGGGTGGTGTGGTAAGTCTGGTAAATTTCCATGAAAGATTGAAACATTTTTGTTGCGGCCCAATGGTTTGCAGCCTTGATTATTATAACACGGGAACCTCCCCATCGCATCCCGCTCAGATTTAGTGGTAAGATGGCCAACTGGATAGCCCGTCAAAAACCGGAAGAATGTGTACTGAACTGTGAAAAAAACAAGCAAAATAAAAAAGTGAAGGGTTCCAGCTTAACAAGTATAATATTGGGCTCATGCGTACAGTTTTGGCCTCGTGGTTAAATGGTCACAGTGGTGGACTATAAGGCGGACGAGCTGTGTTCGAAACTCGCTGGCACCGTTTACATTTATTTTTTTCATAGCATTATGTACTACCCGTTCGACCATTGAAATGTTTGTTCTTCTGCTGTAGTCTTGGCAGCTTTCATACTATGCATTGGTTATAGAATATGAGTCATGTGGTAAGAATACGTTACCGTCAGAAGTAAACGTGATGAATAGTGAGATGATGATGATGATGATGTTTGGTTTGTGGGGCGCCCAACTGCGCGGTTATCAGCGCCCGTACAATTATCCAATCTTTGCCCAGTCCAATTTCGCCACTTTCCTGGATGATGATGAAATGATGAGGACAACACAAACACCCAGTCATCTCGAGGCAGGTGAAAATCCCTGACCCCGCCGGGAGATGAATAGTGAGAGCAGGCGAGATACCATATAGACGCCTTACAGAATTGACAAACAACAAATAAATGGGTGTGAACTATGTTACAAGAAAGTAATTCAAGAGCCAATTTTCCAAAACGGAACGCAGTTTCATAAGCGTTAAAAACATGTTTTGATAGAGCACAGGCTTTGAAACAGTTGCGTTCTTTTGTTGCAGCTTATGAGACAAACTGTTCTATTTTCATTATTTCCTTGGCAGTGATCACATTCACAGTCATACGAACACCTAAATGAGGCAAGAAGGCATATCTCACTCACTTACCAGGCGTACAAATTAGGTGCGTCGATAAGAGATTCCTATCATACGACTGTCACCAATATCGCGTATGGCGCACGAGAAGTATTTTGCGATTTAGGATTCGGTTGACTTGTCGCCTTGTCATCGAAAGTTCGCGGTTCACATTCGAAAGCCGCTTCTTTTACGTAATTTTGGTAATTTGTGGTAAGTTCCTACGGGACCAAACTGTTGAGGTCATCGGTCCCTAAGCTTACACACAACTTAATCCACCTTAAACTAACTAACGCTAAGGACAACACACACACCCATACCCGAGGGAGGACTCGAGCCTCCGACGGAGGGGGGGGGGGGGGGGGGTTGCCTCGCGAACCGTGGACAGGCGCTCTAGACCGCGCGGCTACCCTGCGCGGCATTTCTTTCAGAGGCTGCTAGCAGAGCAGTTGTGCACAATCAACTGTCATAATGGGTCCTTCCTTACACGTCGTTGTTGCAGATGGACGTTACACCACGCTATAGATACGAATTTCAGTACAGCGAACAGAGAGAAAAAAGAAAAAATTTGATGCGAGGGAGGTTTGAAGCCAGGTCGCCTGTTTGGTAGTCGATTACTATGACTACTTATCCACGACGCCATTGCTCTACCAGCCTCCTCTATATTTCTCGCTTCGTGTCACTGGACTGTTCACTCTTTCTATTTTGCTTTTTTTTTTTACAGTTCAGTACAAGTTCTTCCTGTTTTCATCCTTGATCTGTGTTGACGGGCTGTCCACTTACCACTAAACCGAGGCGGTTGCTTAGGGGAATTTCTCTTGTAACTTATAAAGAATTTCAACAATGTACAGCGTACAGTTTATTGTTGACAACTATCCCAAGTGGTCAGTGAATTCCTAAGGGACCAAACTGCATAGGTCATCGGTCACTAGACTTACACACTACTTAATCTAATTTAAACTAACTTATACTGAGAGCAACACACACATCCATGCCCGAGGGTGGACTCGAACCTCTGTCGGGAGAAGTGGTCAGTGTGTCGACTGTGACTGACAGTGAAGGGAACAAGAGTTTCGAGCTGTTATTAAACTTTTTCATTTGAGGGGTTGGGCTGCCACACAAATCAAAACAACTGTATCGATTTCACGTGGACTCAGAAACATCACTGAATATTATTTGCATTTGCATTAATTAATTTAAATGTAGTCGCAGAGGCATCGAGGACGAAGCTTGACCCGGTCGTCCAACTGAGGTCGCCACAAAGGAAACAACTGGCAGAATCCATGATATTGTAATACAAGGCAGCCAAATAAAAATCCGTGAAATCGCTGAGGCTACGGCTTTAGTGCAGCATGGCGGGGAGCGGGCATAACACGAGCCGATGCTTTGGTGTTTTGGTTTAGCAGTGTGTAGCAGCGTTTTGCAGTGCCATTACGAGTAGAACGTTCCGTTAGCTCTGCAGTCTTTCCCACACGATTTTATAGAAACTAACCGTTAAAAAAATTGATTTTTACACTGTATATGCCAGCGTCATTATGTTCAAATGGTTCAAATGGCTCTGAGCACAATGGGACTTAACATCTTAGGTCATCAGTCCCCTAGAACTTAGTACTACTTAAACCTAACTAACCTAAGGGCATCACACACATCCATGCCCGAGGCAGGATTCGAACCTGCGACCGTAGCAGTCCCGCGGTTCCGGACTGCAGCGCCTAGAACCGCACGGCCACCGCGGCCGGCAGCGTCATTATGAAGTGCCCATCATCTCGCTACTGGTCATTCTTATTGTGATATTCGCATTAAGTTAAGAAGGTACCCGAAACCAGAAGTGGTTTGCAGTGAAAAATGTGGATCGCTACGATTTTGCGTTGATGCATATTACATTGTATGTTCTTTCTAATGAAATTTAGCTAAGGCTTTGAATTTTCCTTTGGGCTCGGTGAGAGGTCTCTCTCCGTCTCTAATGTCGAGAGGATGGAATCCGTGTGGCATGTTCACTTGCCACCGCAGGCGTGCGAGAACGAAATATTCATAACATACCTCTTATCTCCTAAATCGTTCGAGATAGCTACACGAGATTTTCGTAAATGGTGGCACATAATGAAGAGAGTATTTTGCCGTATGGTGAACTCACGGAACTTTCTTATCTACATCGATATCGAGGAAGCTACCGTTTTTATTTGTTTTCTGTCCACTACTGTAATTTTTAAAACGTCACTAATAGCTAATAAAAACAGAATTTGCTGGTACGGAAAGATACATGCATTATCGTCTTATGTTACAGCAAATCGAAGCTAATAGGTTTTGAGCAAAAATCAAACAATGAAAGCTCCAGGTAGGAATATCAATAATGAAGGAAAAGACATTTGGCCAATTACCGTAAAGAAGACACGTAAGTGTCTTTAAATTGTGCTTGTCTACAGCTTGACGTGTCTTCTTTACGGTAAGTAGCAATCGGTCTTTCCTACATTGTCAGTGAGGTTTTCTGTAACGTACTGACCTCTCTAGTCTCCGTTTGCTTTTTTAATAAGACACTCTGTTTCAGGATACTGTCACAATAGTTACTGAAAGTTGAGTTTGTGAATTCTACATCTACATCTACATTAATACTCCGCAAGCCACACAACGGTGTGTGGCGGAGGGCACTATACGTGCCACTGTCATTACCTCCCTTTCCTGTTCCAGTCGCGTATGGTTCGCGGGAAGAACGACTGTCTGAAAGCCTCCGTGCGCGCTCTAATCTCTCTAATTTTACATTCGTGATCTGATCGGGAGGTATAAGTAGGGGGAAGCAATATATTCGATACCTCATCCAGAAACGCACCCTCTCGGAACCTGGCGAGCAAGCTAGACCGCGATGCAGAGCGCCTCTCTTGCAGAGTCTGCCACTTGAGTTTGCTAATCATCTCCGTAACGCTATCACGGTTAGCAAATAACCCTGTGACGAAACGCGCCGCTCTTCTTTGGATCTTCTCTATCTCCTCCGTCAACCCGATCTGGTACGGATCCCACACTGGTGAGCAATACTCAAGTATAGGTCGAACAAGTGTTTTGTAAGCCACCTGCTTTGTTGATGGACTACATTTTCTAAGGACTCTCCCAATGAATCTCAACCTGGTACCCGCCTTACCAACAATTAATTTTATATGATCATTCCACTTCAAATCGTTCCCCACGCATACTCCCAGATATTTTACAGAAGTAACTGCTACCAGTGTTTGTTCCGCTATCATATAATCATACAATAAAGGATCCTTCTTTCTGTGTATGCGCAATACATTACATTTGTCTATGTTAAGGGTCAGTTGCCACTCCCTGCACCAAGTGCCTATCCGCTGCAGATCTTCCTGCATTTCGCTACAATTTTCTAATGCTGCAACTTCTCTGTATACTACAGCATCATCCGCGAAAAGCCGCATGGAACTTCCGACACTATCTACTAGGTCATTTACGTATATTGTGAAAAGCAATGGTCCCATAACACTCCCCTGTGGCACGCCAGAGGTTACTCTAACGTCTGTAGACGTCTCTCCATTGATAACAACATGCTGTGTTCTGTTTGCTAAAAACTCTTCTATCCAGTCACACAGCTGGTCTGATATTCCATAGGCTCTTACTTTGTTTATCAGGCGACAGTGCGGAACTGTATCGAACGCCTTCCGGAAGTCAAGAAAAATAGCATCTACCTGGGAGCCTGTATCTAATATTTTCTGGGTCTCATGAGCAAATAAAGCAAGTTGGGTCTCACACGATCGTTGTTTCCGGAATCCATGTTGATTCCTACATAGTAGATTCTGGGTTTCCAAAAACGACATGATACTCGAGCAAAAAACATGTTCTAAAATTCTACACCAGATCGACGTCAGAGACATAGGTCTATAGTTTTGCGCATCTGCTCGACGACCCTTCTTGAAGACTGGGACTACCTGTGCTCTTTTCCAATCATTTGGAACCTTCCGTTCCCCTAGAGACTTGCGGTACACGGCTGTTAGAAGGGGGGCAAGTTCTTTCGCGTACTCTGTGTAGAATCGAACTGGTATCCCGTCAGGTCCAGTGGACTTTCCTCTGTTGAGTGATTTCAGTTGCTTTTCTATTCCTTGGACACTTATTTCGATGTCAGCCATTTTTTCGTTTGTGCGAGGATTTAGAGAAGGAACTGCAGTGCGGTCTTCCTCTGTGAAACAGCTTTGGAAAAAGGTGTTTAGTATTTCAGCTTTACGCGTGTCATCCTCTGTTTCAATGCCATCATCATCCCGGAGTGTCTGGATATGCTGTTTCGAGCCACTTACTGATTTAACGTAAGACCAGAACTTCCTAGGATTTTCTGTCATGTCGGTACGTAGAATTTTACTTTCGAATTCACTGGACGCTTCTCGCATAGCCTTCCTTTCGCTAAATTTGACATCGTTTAGCTTCTGTTTGTCTGAGAGGTTTTGGCTGCGTTTAAACTTGCAGTGAAGCTCTCTTTGCTTTCGCAGTAGTTTCCTAACTTTGTTGTTGTACCACGGTGGGTTTTTCCCGTCCCTCACAGTTTTACTCGGCACATACCTGTCTAAAACGCATTTTACGATTGCCTTGAACTTTTTCCATAAACACTCAACATTGTCAGTGTCGGAACAGAAATTTTCGTTTTGATCTGTTAGGTAGTCTGAAATCTGCCTTCTATTACTCTTGCTAAACAGATAAACCTTCCTCCCTTTTTTTATATTCCTATTAACTTCCATATTCAGGGATGCTACAACGGCCTTATGATACTGTGTTTTGGCAAAAGAAGCACAATTAAACCAGACAGCAAGAAAATTATAGCCGTTAGTCGTAATAGATGATGCTTATTCAAACGAGAAATGATTAACAATTCAGACAAAATAAATCACCGGTTTTGTTGCTATTTTGGAGGAATGCTGTGGAGTATAACCTATCATATTTTTAGTAGAGAACGACTAAATCGAATCTTGCCAAGGGATTTTCTCCCTGTTCTTCATATGAAAAATATGAAAATAATTTTCAGTAAATAATGTACCGTAGTTTTATTCCTATCACTACTCAGAGTGAAGTGGTGAACTTCTTCACCATATGTAACTATCTTTTAACTTGTTAAAGATGGATTACATGTATTTATACTCTAGTTTAGCCTTAATGAGTAGTCTCAGCGGGTTATAAAGTAATGACTATCAAGGTTTCAGAACCCTGTTATCCACAGGTAAACAGGCAACACGTTTGTTTCTTCTAATAGAGAAATTGGGATGTAAGGGGTAGATTATACCCAAATGCCATCCTCACATGCAAGTGGAGCACCCTGCTTTGGACTGACGATGGAGTGATTCCCAGGATAAGGAGTCTTCCTCTCTCTTGCCAATAGCTGATAGAGGTTGGCGCACTCTTTTGCTCTATGGTTAGGAAACTGGCTCTAAAGGCATTGAGATGGTCAATGGCATAAAGATGTAGAACGCACTGCACAACGACTCCATTAAAGGCCTTATGGTACGTTCTAGTAATCATTATGGCTATGCTCACGGCGAAATTATCTACCGAAGTAAGTTGTAAGTAGGCTGTTTAAGTTTTTATATTGGTAACGCCATGTAGCGCTCTGTATGAAAATCACTGGCTGTGCTGTGTGCAATCTGTGGCCAGTTTGCATTGTTGTCTGCCATTGTAATGTTGGGCAGCTGGATGTTAACAGCGCGTAGCGTTGCGCAGTTGGAGGCGAGCCGCCAGCAGTGGTGGATGTGGGGAACTGAGATGGCGGATTTTTGAGAATGAATAATCTGGAGGTGTGTCCATCAGAAACAGTACATTTTTAAGAATGGATGTCATGAACTGCTATATATATTATGACTATTAAGGTAAATACATTGGTTGTTCTCTATTAAAATCTTTCATTTGCTAACTATGCCTATCAGTAGTTAGTGCCTTCTGTAGTTTGAATCTTTTATTTAGCTGGCAGTAGTGGTGCTCACTGTATTGCAGTAGTTCGAGTAACGAAGATTTTTGTGAGGTAAGTGATTTGTGAAACGTATAGGTTAATTTAGTCAGGGCCATTCTCTTGTAGGGATGACTGAAAGTCAGATTGCGTTGCGCTAAAAAAATATTGTGTGTCAGTTTAAGCACAGTCATGTATAATTTTTCAAAGGGGACGTTTCATATGTCTACCCTTAGACGAGGATACCTCACGGGAATCTTCTGATTTTTTCTTGTAGTTTGTGTAATTAGTGCAGCCTATTGTTTATTGCTAGCGCGTAATTGTACAGAGAAATTCCTTTGTAGTCGTAGTTTTTCATTCTTGTACAGTAAAACAGTTGTGGCATGCATGTAGATTTGCACCAAGTATTTCGCAGCTGCGCTTGCAATTAACGAGATATTATTTTCAGTGCTATGTTAATGTGTTTTCTTATTTTGCTCTTCAAATTGTGGTTTTCTGTGTTGTCGTGTGAAATATTGTGACAATAATCGCGTGTGAAAAACGTAATACTAGGCTCCAAAGTAAACTGAGAAATGACAGTGAAGACGAAAGCAGTGTGTTAGCGCCACCGAGTAATGAATTAACTAATGTTCAAAGTAGTAATTTGGTAATTGTGCATATGGAAATGGAGCGGCTGCAAATAATGGTGTACGCAGTGAAACAATTAGTGAACAGGGAAGCATTATCGATCGATCGGTCGGCAACAGCTCGCCTCAGGAATCCGAAATGACAGGACAAAATCTTGCAAATACTGTAGACTCAGGTATTGCGTCCTCACCGTTTTCTCAAATAAGTCAAGACACATTTTCTGCTTGTCAAAATGTGAATGTTGCCGGTGCAAATGCATTGCCGAAAAGCATAGAGGAACAGATTCCAGACACTAATACATTATTATTGCAATTAATGCAACAAATGAAACAAAATCAGAGACAAACACAGCAACAGTTAGATACAATGGAACAAAATCAGAGAAAAAGACAGCAAAAGCTTCAAAAGTTAGACACAATGGAACAAAAGCTTCAAAAGTTAGACTCAGTGGAACATACGCTTGAACAAACACGTGAAGATTTAACTACTCAGTTACACAAGATCGAAATGTCAAAAAGTCTGTAATGACGTAAAAACACAAATTTGTGAGCATTTCCAACCTATTTTTTCTCGGCAGGAAAATACATTACAGAATCACGAATTAGCCACAAAAGAACTGCAAACTATTGTTCATGAAAATCATGAGACCTTGCAAGCAAAAATTGACTCAGTTGCATCTACCAATTCAGTTACGCAACTTGCAAAAACTCAGGAAAACTTAAAATACACAGTAAAAAATTCAAATGGCTCTGAGCACTATGGGACTCAACTGCTGAGGTCATTAGTCCTCTAGAACTTAGAACTAGTTAAACCTAACTAACCTAAGGACATCACAAACATCCATGCCCGAGGCAGGATTCGAACCTGCGACCGTAGCGGTCTTGCGGTTCCAGACTGCAGCACCTTTAACCGCACGGACACTTCGGCCGGCAAAGGACACAGTAGATACGATTTCAACACAAATGGACACTCTGAAATTTGGTTCAGAAAAACACACTGAGGAAATAAGTACACTATTGGAGAAAGTAGCCAAACTTTCGGATCAGTTCACTAACTTATCTGCAAAGGTAGATGATGATCAGAATGACACAAGACCTGTAGCCATCACTGACACAGAAGAGTATGAACAAAATAAGAAATTCAAACAATATCAGAATCAAATTAATTCGCAAAACAAAAGAGAAATCCGGGAAGTACAAGATCAGCTGGCACAAGTAATACAAAAATTACATATTTCAGAGGACACTCGCGGTCCAACACGGGAAGAGGGACATAGAAATACGGAAAAGGCACAAAATAATAACACAGGGCATTTCGGAAATTATGAAAGGAATTGGCAGGGTGCACCGAATTTTGAGATGGAACCGCCGACACGACGTAACAATGACCGATATGCTACTCGCCGACACGATGATTTTGACTATAAGCTGTTTGTTACTACACATAAATTCAAAACATTCAAGAATTCTGGCAACGACATTTATCCACAAGCATGGCTCCATCAATTCTCTCATTGTTTTCCTCCCAACTGGTCATTAGAGCACAGATTAGAATTTATGTGTGGCTACTTAGAGAATGAACCAGCTGAAAGAATGTGATCGGTCATTCACGATTGTCACAGTGAAGGAGAATTTTATCATGCCTTCCTCTCAGCATACTGGTCTCAAGCTACACAAGACCGAGTAAAACATTGCATCATAATGATGAAACATTTCGAACAATCTGAATTTTCCAATCTTGTGAAATATTTTGAAGACATGTTGCATAAGAATCAGTATCTTTCAAACCCATACAGCCCCTCAGAACTCATTCGCATTTGCTTAATCAAACTGTCTGAACATTTATGACATATTATTTTAGCAGGACGTTGCAAAGACGACATTGAAGCTTTTCAGGGACTGTTACAAGAACTGGAAATTGACACTGACAATCACGGACCGCGAAAACAGGAACACAACAGCTACAGGTCACATCCGCCACAATTCCGCGATGAAAGAAATAATAACTGGACACGACAAGGCTATTCTTACAACGCAAATCGTGAACAAAACAGACACCACCCTTATGACAACCACCGGCAGAGTAACAGTTACAGAGAAAGATCAGATTTCCGTGATAATGAATATGACAGAGACAATCATAGAAACAGACAATATGGCAACCAGAACTATTAATATCATGGGAGACAGAATAACTTCAGATGCAACTGGCCACCGTGCAGTGATAATTCAGGGAGAAATTTTCCACCACTTAACCGACAAGAAAGAAACTACAGGAACTACCGACATGACGACGGACGATATAAACGTAACGACAGACCTGAATTTCATCAGAACTGGCGGGATTCAAACAGGGCAGGGTCCTCTCAGCAAGGTGAACTTGTAGTAGTTAGGTCTCCTAATCCCAATAACGACACGCACCAACTAAGAGATAGCAGACAATGACTCGCACCGCAGGCAGCCACGTGTGCCGGCTGGCTAAGAGAAAAATAACATAGACGCTAACTTAGAGAAAAATTTTTGCATTCTTTACCGACGTATACCGCATGATAATTGCGTTCACGGTGAAACTCTGAGTACTGTGAAGAGTAGAGGACTGCATCACAATTCACATGTAAAACCGTTTATTGAAAGATAATCTGTTTTTTAACTTAGTCTTTGCCATAAAACTTTTCACTTCACGCTACTAGTACAATTTGTCACACCGAGAAACTGTTAACATGCAACAATGTTTTGAAGTTAACTATCCAGCCTAGAACCTAGGGAATATTTTTAAACAGAAGTTACGAATGCATTGTTATAGTGAACAGACGACACAGTGTTGTTATTTGTACATTCTTGCTTGTTAGTTGCACGATTACATAACGACTATCAGGCTTACATACTTAGAACATATACTGGCACTGCTAATGAGATTTTAATCAAACATTTTGGTTTACTTGAAATTACATTCTGGATTTAAAGTACTTTCTGTGAGATACCAGATGACACAGTGGTTAGTTCATGTGACAGCTACACGATTTTATCACGACGCTACTAATGAGTGACCATTTACAATATTGCTTTTGCGGTGTTTCTGTATAAGCACAGTTTTTCTGAATTCTTCTGGAAAGTAAAACATGTTTGAGTAGTAACTTTTGTGGTATAGCTACAATGAGACAGCCTATTTCATAGCACAACAATATGTTACATTATAGTAATTTCTTGATCACGGCAAGGTACGTAATAACAACGATATCTATATGCAAAGCATTCCTCTTTCGTTTATGATGAGGTAAGTACATTGATTTCAGCAGAACTTTGCTTACAGAGGACGATAACTACGACACTTCCACAGAGATTATCTTACAACACGACGCACAGTTTAGCACTACAGTACACATATTTCAGTGATTAATTTTGTACTTAAAACATTTATTTATAAAGATTTTTGAATTACAAAGATACAAAGGTTTTCCGTGATACATTTCATTCCATTGCTGTAATCTGTAACACCTGAGGGTATAATTACATTAATCCTCAGGGGGGTACACGCTTACTTTGTGTACCATGTGTTTGGCAAGCACAAGGAGCCCTAGCTAATATGGTATTTGCTTATACAACTTTACACATCGGAATCATATTTCTCTAACACAGAATTACACAGCTATGTGATCATTTAACTGAGAGAGACAAATATTGATTTCACTACATCAGTGACAGATGTTTACGTAATTACACAGTTGGATAACTTCACACTTATGAAATTGTATTTCGTCTGTACTTGTAGAAATGTTCATATTTTTTCGGAACCATTGTGATACTATGAGAGCTTTGAATGATGTATTTGGTGTGGGATCATGATTTTTAAAGTACGTTTGAGATAGATGACACTTTTGACATGAGCAGAGAATTTTTTTTAGGTTTTGAAATTATTGGAGGAAGCTACGACGATTTTGAGATTTGGCTGACGTTTTATGATGTTATGATGACGATGTGTATTACGCTGTTGCATTATGTTTATGATCAATAAGCTGATGCTATATGAGGAATTTGATTATGCTACGTGTTTATGATGATGAAATATTGAAGAAGTGTCTACGAATATGTATATGTGTAATAAGGCAAGGTATAATGAATAGTGGTTAGGGACTCTGGTTTGTGAGAAAGGATGTTGGAAACCGAGAACCGTACTTTAAGGTTTATGAAACGTGTGTACATGCGTGAATGTATCACTATGCTGGTGAAAATTTTTTGGTCACTGTTATATTTAGAGGATTTTGTTTCTACAGATTTGCAATGCAAATTCTTGACCTGTGAAATTTTTATATGAGACTGTCACGATAGTGCAAACTGGTGTCGTAAATATTTCAGTAAGAAAGTTAAGTGACCACCTTCACGTAATGCATCATGGGCACCCAGCTGCGCGACAGTCGCCTGGAAAAAAGCCATTAGTGTGTGACTTTCAGAGGCACAGGTGGAGAAAAAAAGGCGCCATTACCCGTGCTATTGACATTCCTTTGCAGAAAGCATCGCAAATATGACACGCTCAAACTTGAAAACATATGATTACACTGTGGAGCTCTTAATTTCTGATATTTACTAAAATGCCTAATGAAATGATGAGAAACATTTTACATCTATTGTCTTTCTAGTTGAGAGATTGTTTTTGCATTTGGAGACGCCATTTGCCAAGTGAATGACGTTTCATATATTGCTTTATATATATATTTGCTTATTTCATTTAATATCTAGTTTCTAGCTCCACTGCAGCATTGTTAAAATAAAATTTAATAGATGTACTAATATAGATATTTTATGACTACAGATCCAGTAAATAATAATTTTATGATACATTTCCAAAAAAAAATGAGGGAGCAGAAAAAGACATTTCCCTTCACAGGAACTGCATACATAATTTTCTTTCGAAGTTCTTTGTAATTTATTTTGTAGAATTACTTTTTGTGGTGCACCACTTTAATTACATAGACATTAAGATGTGAATATACATTTCCCTTATCTGCATTGTTGTCTTGAGTGTACTATTTTTCTGCTTGTGGGTTTGTCATGTTTAGATAAAAGTTATTACATTTACTGCTGCTTGCTTTGCCAATTTCCATTTTTTTGTCATTGCTGTTTGTGTTAATTTGTTATGTGCTGCTGCATTGCCTCGTCCCTTGGTATATATATCTGAGCTCAGTAGATTTAAGTTAGCTGAAGAGGGGGTAGACTGTATAAGAAACTAACTATGATGAATTGGAAGAAATGCATTGAGAAGCTATAAGAAAATGGTTTGACCAAAAAAGCAGTGTACAGTGGAGAAAAACTATTTTTGAAAGAGGATGTGAACAGAATACAGAAAGCATGCTACGATAAGATTTTTTTTGGTGGAAACAAATGTTGAAATAAGGGGAAAGATCTATGGAATGAAGTTTTGGATTGGACTGCAGTACCAAATGTTACACTGAAAACGAACCCTGTGTTTCCTTTTGTATTATTCCACTATGTGTTTATGTACCCTTGTGTATTTGTCATTTTTCCTATCTTTATGTGTTTAGCTAATAAGATTTATGTTGTAGAATTTTTCTAATACTCAGCTACATTCACTATGATGAGGAATACTGTTATCCTCAAATATAATTTGCGTTTATAATATGTTATTTTCTTTGTAAAGATGTTTAGACATTATTTATTCTGTTTTGTTTTAATGCTCATGTGTGAAATTAATGTTTTGAAAACTATTATTACTTTATATATTCACTTATGTCATAATTCCTGTAACACTGATGTATCTGTTTATTTCTATTCTTTTGTAAAGCCTATACTACTACAAATTTATCTGTATTGCTATGTTCTTTAATAATGTATTTTGTACCTTTGTTATTGTATTCTCATGTTATAAAATTGTAATTGACACCAGTTCATCAAATTTCTGATGGTCATAGTATATGCAAAATATGTGAGAAGTTGGGACTGTGAGTGTTTGGACATATGTTAATAATTCAGCAAAGGACTGATTAACAGCATTCCTGGTTCTAAGGACAATTGCAAAAACTTTGTGAGTGCACAAGTGGTGGTTTATGGACTTGCTATATTGTCCGCAAGACTCTTCGATGGTGATTGTGCACCTGCACAGTTGCAGTAGATGGCTGCTGGCCATCTCTGCAAGGACTACAGTGGGTCTACACCTTTGATGACTCACCAGCCGGCCGGAGTGGCCGTGTGGATCTACTGTCTGGAACCGAGCGACCGCTACGGTCGCAGGTTCGAATCCTGCCTTGGCCATGGATGTGTGTGATGTCCTTAGGTTAGTTAGGTTTAATTAGTTCTAAGTTCTAGGCGACTGATGACCTCAGAAGTTAAGTCGAATAGTGCTCAGAGCCACTTGAGTCTTCAATACCATTATTTCTACAAGGACTGCAGTGGGTCTGCACCTCTGATGGCCCACCAATACCATACTATCTACCAGGACTACAGTGGGTCTACTCTGTGATGCCCTACCTACCAATACTCTTCAAAACTTCGACTGACTCCGCTGTGGGTTTGCTCTTTTGTGGCCCATTACCTGTCTGCATGTCGAGAGCCAGCACTGTCTTTCCGTTGGAAGGAACACTACTCCTTCAAGACTGCATTGAAATCCACTACTTCCGTGTGCATTTTCTTTTACTGCTCAGACTTTGAGAAAAACACTGCTGTTATACTATGATGAACGATGTCTTTATGGACTGTGAGAAAAATTTAGCATTTGACTAACATTGTATCAAGAAGTGTGTGCATTTGATTTCTTTGTTATAGTAATTGTGAAGAAATTTTAACAAATATGTGTTGGCCAGTGCCTAAAACAATTTGTAAAATTTTTTGTGGTGAGCATGGGGGCAATGTAAGTAGGCTGGTTAGGTTTTTATATAGGTAACGCCATGTAGCGCTCTGTATGAAAATCACTGACTGTGCTGTGTGCAGTCTGTGGCTAGTTTGCATTGTTGTCTGCCATTGTAGTGTTGGGCAGCTGGATGTTAACAGCGGGTAGCGTTGTGCAGTTGGAGGCGAGCCGCCAGCAGTGGTGGATGTGGGGAAGTGAGATGCCGGATTTTTGAGAATGGATAATCTGGAGGTGTGTCCGTGAGAAACAGTACATTTGCAAGAATGGATGTCATGAACTGCTATATATATTATGACTATTAAGGTAAATACATTGTTTGTTCTCTATTAAAATATTTCATTAGCTAACTATGCCTATCAGTAGTTATGCCTTCCATAGTTTGAATCTTTTATTTAGCTGGCCGTAGTGGCGCTTGCTGTATTGCAGTAGTTCGAGTAACGAAGATTTTTGTGAGGTAAGTGATTTGTGAAACGTATAGGTTAATTTAGTCAGGGCCATTCTCTTGTAGGGATGACTGACAGTCAGATTGCGTTGCACTAAAAAACTATTGCGTGTCAGTTTAAGCACAGTCATGTATAATTTTTCAAAGGGGACGTTTCATAAAGTTCCCCAATCGAGTTTCTGGGAGGAAGAGCTATGAGTACAGATATGAAGAAAATCAAATGGCAAGAAAAAATAAAAGTGGTAACCTGGAATGTGAAATCAATGGGTCAGTGACGGAAAATACATAACGGAATTCAAGAAATGGATAGAATGGGAATAGAGATACTTGGAGTTAGCGAGATGTGATGGCCAAACACAGGAGATATTTACATAAATGGACATTCAGGTCTATAGACTACACAGCAAGAGCAGGCGGGAAACATGAACACGGAGTCGGTGTAAAACTATCAGCGAAACTAGGAAGATCTCACAAGTATCATACCTGTATAAAACCGTATAATGTTATTGCAGCTGAGTGGTAGCCCTAGTGATACAAATATAGGTGTCTGGCTCTACAATGGACAAGGAAGATGAAGAGATAGATCAATTTTATGATTACATAAACGGAATTTTGAGAAAACAAATATGTTAACTATTGTGATGAGAGATTTTAATTCGAAAATAGGGGTAGGTATAACATCCGACATGGTAGGACTATTTGGAATAGGAGAGACGAATTCTAGAGGGGATGAACTTGCAATTTTTGTGGTGTCAGTTATCTGGTGATTATGACCATATGGTATAAACTTCCACCTAGAAGACTGTATGCATGGAAGTATCCAACGGACAGACCTGTGAAATGTGTGAGAAACCAGATGATTTCATACTGCTAAATACAGATTTCAGGATCAGTTACACAACAGTAAAAACATACCAATAGCAGACGTGAAGTCTGATCACAAACCGTTTGTAGGAGTTTTTAAAGTTAGAATGAAGAGAGTAAAGATCAAGGAAAAGCATCGCTAATTAGACGAAAGTAAAAGACCCGATAACGAAACAGAATACACAAACAGAATTGAACTTGGCGATTTACACTGGAGACTTCACAAGTAACAATGACATATTTTAACTGAACAAATTGCAGAATGTTGTACAGCAGATAAAAGAAAAGTACATGAAACCAGCGTGAAAGAAGAGAAAGTCGTGGATAACGGATGAGATGTTCAATCTAATGGAGGAAATGGATTAAATAAGGGAAACCCAACGGAATACAGGAAGACAAATACGGACATCAGAAGGAAGACAAAAAAAGGAAACATAATGCGAGAAAATCGAATTTTATCAAAGTAAATTTGATAGTTCCAATGTACACAAAAAAGTCAAATAAATAACAGGGAAACCCAGAAAGAGCATCAGTGGAAAACTAGTAGATGAAGCGGGAAACTTGATGGTGTAATTAGGAGGCAAGAAAAATACGTCGAAAAAATATACAGAAAATTTATTTCATGACACTAGGTGTGCTTTTAATTTAAGTACAAATGAAATAAGTGATACAGATACACCGCAATTAGAGGTTCAACAAGCCATCAATCGGATGAAGGACGGAAAGGCTGAGGCGCCAGATAAAGTAGACGCAGAGTTCATAAACTTGATGGATGAAAATCATGTAACATCTGCATCTACATAGATACTCTGCAACCGCAAGCCGTTGTAAGGTGGGTGGTGGAGGTTACACCGTACCACTACTTGTCATTTTCCGCCCTGTTCCATTCGCAAATAGAGCGAGGGAAATATGACGGTCTGTACGCCTCCGCATGAGCCCTAATTTCTCGCATCCTATCTTCGTGGTCCTTACGCTCGATGTATGTTAGCGACAGGACAATCGTTCGGCAGTCAGCTTCAAATGCGGGATTTCTAAATTTTCTCATTAGAGTTTCTCGAAAAGAACGTCCAGGGATTCCCATCTGAGTTCCCAAAGCATCTCCGTAACACCTTCCGGTAACAAATCCAGCCGCCCGCGTCTGAATTACTTCGATGTCCTTCTTCAATTCGACCTGGTATGGATCCCAAGCACTCGAGAAGTACTCAAAAATAGGTAGCCCCACCATCCTACATACGGTCTCCTTTACAACTGAACCAGTCTTTCCTAAAATCCTCTCAATTGACCGAAGTTGACCATTTTCCTCCCGTACCACAGTTTTCACATGCTCATTCCACCTCATATCGTTTTGCAACGTTACGCACAGATATTTAAACGACTTAATTGTGTCAAGCAGGACACTAATAATACAGTATCCGAGCATTACAGGTTTGTTCTTCTTACTCACCCGCAATAACTTACATTTTTCCACATTTGGGGCTAGTTGCCATTCATCACGCCAACTGGAAATTTTGTCTAAGTTGTCTTGTATCTTCCTACATTCACTTAACCTCGACACCTTACCGTACATCACGGCATCATCAGCACAACCGCAGATTCTTGCCCACCCTGTCCGCCAAACCATTTACGCATATAGAAAACAACAGCGGTCATATCACACTTCCCTGGGGCATTCCTGACGATATCCTTGCCTCTGATGAACACACATCGTCGAAGACAGCGTATGGGGTTGTATTATTTAAGAAGTCTTCGAGCCACTCAGATATCTGTGAACTTATTCCGTATGCTCGTACCTTCGTTAACAGCCTGCAGTGGGGCACCGTGCCAAATGCTTTCTGGAAATCTAGAAATATGGAATCCGCCTGTTGTCCTTCATCCACAGTTCTCAGTATATCATGTGAGAAAAGGGCAAACTGATTTTCGCACGAGCGATGCTTTCTAAAGCCATACTGATTCGTGGACATAAGCTTCTTAGACACAAGAAAGTTTATTATATTCGAACAGAGAATATGTTCAAGGATGCAGCAGCAAACAGAAGTTAGGGATATTGGTCTGTAATTCTGCGGATCCGTCCTTTTACCTTTCTTATATACTGGAGTCACCTGCGTTTTTTTTACAGTCGCTTGGGATTTTGTGCTGGGCGAGAGATTGACGATAAATGCAAGCTAAGTAAGGCGCCAATACCGTGGAGTACTCTTTGTAAAATCTAACTGCGATTCCAAAATGTAAAAGGTTAACCCAAATTTCCAATCAAATTTATGTATCTGGAAAGATTCTAGAAATCAGAGTTCATTACTCTGCCCAAAAAGACAAATCCAAAACAATGCGGAGATTATCGTACGATAAGCTTAAGGAGCCATATCTTGTAACTGTTTTTGAGGATTATGCACAGAAGAATATAGAGACAATGCGAGGAAAAGATACCCCCTAATCAATTTGGGTTTGTTAATGAAGGGGTACAAGAGAAGCCTTGTTCATTGTACAAGTATTGTTTCAGAGATGTATAAATATAAATAAAAATGTGTTTGCTTGGCTAATAGATTAACTGAAGGCTTTTGATAGAGTAAAACACGACAAATTGATGGAAATTTTAGAAATATTGGAATGGAGGAAAGAGGACTGCAGATCGTCAAAAACCTGTACTGAAGTCAAAAAGCGGTGTTGCGTGGAGAACACAATGAAGCCCTCAAAATTCTCAGAGGATTAAGACAGGGATGTATCTTATCACCTACACTATTTAATACATACCCAGAATTCATATTTGGAGAAGTCCTGGAAGATGTAGAGGAAGGAATACTGATAAATGGAATAAGATCAAAGAACAGTCGATAGGCTTGCCATACTATCGTATTTGCTGACACCGTTCAAGCATTACAGTTATTAATGGACATAATTGTAAGAGATCCCAATCCCAAAGAAAGCAAGTGTTGACAGATGTGAAAATCTCCGAACTATCAGTTTAATAAGCCACGGCTGCAAAATACTAACACGAGTTCTTTTCAGACGATTGGAAATACTAGTAGAAGCCGACCTCGCGGAAAATCAGGTTGGATTCCATAGAAATGTTGGAACGTGTGACGCAATACTGACCCTAGGACTTATCTTAGAAAATAGATTAAGGAAAGGCAAACTGAAATGTCGCCTTAGAAAAATTATACATGACTGTCCTTAAACTGACACACAATATTTTTGTATGTTCACACATTGCTTACCTCATTATTTATTTTCCATTATCTTGCCTCATCATTTATTTCCAAGAAAATCCTACCTAAACCTGTTGTCCCTAAACCCTACTTTTTTGTTCATGTCCTCTTTCAAAATACTTTTTTGGCCAAACCATTTTCTTATAGCTTCTCAATGCATTTCTTCCAATTCATCACAACTTCTTCTCTTATATGGCCTACCCGATCTTAAGCTAACTTAAATCTACTGAGCTCAGATGCTAAACTAAGGGACGAGGCAATGCAGCAGCACAAAACAATTAACACAAACAGCATGACAAAAAAATGCAAATTGGCAAAGCAAGCAGCAATATTACAACTAATATAAGGCAATGAGCAGCAAACAAGAAAAATAAATCAGCAGTAAAACTGGCTTAACAGAGTAATGTAAAGTGAAATTTTGTAGCACTATGCCTGGCAAACAGCAGCAGCAAATGCAATAACTTATATCTAAACATGACATAGCTCAAGCAGAAAAAATATTACACTAAAGACAACAATGCAGACAAGGGAAATGTATATTCACAATTTAATGTCTATGTAATTAAAGTGGTGCCCCGCAACTTATTCTATAAGAAATATTACCAAGTACTTGAAAAGGAAATTGTGTATGCAGTTACTGTTATTAGTCCCTTCTTGTTGTTCTTTCCTTTCCAAGTGCTCCTTTTTCAAAGAATGTGGATCATAAAATTATTATTTAATAGATCTATGGACAGAAAGTTTTCACATTAGCAAATGCATTTAATTTTATTTTATAAAACAAACGCTGTAACACAGCTGGAAACCAGATATCAAATGAAATAAGCAACTATCTAAAGCAAAGCATAAAAATATCATACAATAGTCATGTGGCATTTCATAAATTAGTAGAAATTCTCTCAATTCTCGTAGAAAGACGCTTGTCATAATCAGGTGTGCAGATGTAAGTATCTTTCCAAGTAATGAGCGTGTCGTATTTGCGATGCTTTCTACAAAGGAATGTCAATAGCAAGGATAATGGCCTCTCCTTTTTTTTCCACCTGTGCCTCTGAAAGGCACACACTAATGGCTTTTTTCCAGGCGACTGTAGCGCAGCTGGGTGCCCACGATGCATTACATGAAGGTGGTCACTTAACTTTCTTACCGAAATATTTACGACACCAGTTTGCACTACAGTAACATTCTCACATAAAAATTTTCACAGGTCAAGAATTTGCATTACAAATGTGTAGAAACAAAATCCCATTAATAGAACAGTGTTCAAAAAATTTTCGTCGGCATTGTAATACATTCACGCATTTACACACATTTCATAACTCTTAAAGTACGATTCTTGGTTTACAACATCCTTTTTCACAAGTCAGAGTCCCTAACCACTACTCATTATTCCTTACCTTGTTACACATATACATATTTGTCGACATTTCTTCAATATTTCATCATAATAAATACGTAGCATAATCAAATTCCTGATATAACATCAACTTATTGATCATAAACATACCTCAACAGCATAATACACATAGTCGTCGTAATAATGACATCATAACACCTCATTCAAATCTCAAAATTGTCGTAGATTTCTGCAATAATTTCAAAACCTAAGAAAAATTCTGTGCTCATTTCAATAGTGTCATCTACTTCAAATGTACTTTTAAAATCATGATCCCATACCAAATACATCATTCAAAACACTTATAGTATCACAATAGTTCCAAAAAAATATGAACAGTTCACAAAGTACAGACAATATACAATTTCATAAGTGTGGAGTTATCCAACTGTGTAATTGCGTAAATATATGTCACTGACATAGTAAAAAAAATGTTTGTTTCTCTGTTAAATAATCAGATAGCTATGTAATTCTGTGTTAGAGGAATATGGTACCGATGGGTAAATTTGTATAAGCAAATACCATATTAACTAGGGCTCCTTGTGCTAGCCAAACGCATGGTACACAAAGTAAGCGTGTACCCCCCTGAGGATTAATGTAATTATACCCTCAGGTGTTACAGACTACAGCAATGGAATGAAATGTATCGCGGAAAACTTTCTTTGTATGTCAAAAATTTTGAAAAGTAAATGATTTAAGTACAAAATTAATCACTCAAATGCGTGTCCTGTAGCGCTAAATTGTGCGTCTTGTTGTAACATAATCTCTGTCATTACTTAATGGCAAAAAATGTGCCAAGTGTCGTAATTATGCAAAGCAAAGTTCTGTGGAAGTCAATGTACTTACCTCATGATAAACAAAAGTGAAATGCTTTGCGTATAGATATCTTAGTTATTATGCTTATTGCCGTGATGAAGAAAGTACTGTGCTGCAACGTATTGTTGTGCTACGGAAAAGGCAGTCTCATTGTAGCTATACCACAAAAGTTACTACTAAAACATGTTTTCCTTTCCAGAATAATACAGAAAAACTGTGCAGATATAAAACAGAAACACTGCAAAAGCAACATTGTAAATTGTCACTCATTAGTAGCGTCGTGATAAAATCGTGTAGCCTTCTCATAAACTAACCACTGTGTCATCTGGTATCTCACAGAATGTACTTTAAATCCAAAATGTATTTTCAAGTAAACCAAAATGTTGGATTAAAATCTCATTAGCAGTACTGGTAAATGTCCTAAGTATGTGAGCCTTATAGTCATTACGTAATCATGCAACTAACAAACAAGAATGTACACACACAATAACACTGTGTCGTCTGTTCACAATAACAATGCATTCGTAATTTCTGTTTAAATAAGTTCTCTTGGTTCTTGACTGGATAGTTAATTTTAAAACATAGTTGCATGTTAACAGTTTCTAAGATTGAAAAAGAGTACCAGTAACGTGAAGTGGAAAATTTTATAGCAAAGACTAAGTTAAAAAGCAGATTATCTCTCAATAAATGGTGTAATGTGAAATGTGATGTAACCCTTTGCTCTTCCTATTACGCAGAGTTTCAACTTGAACGCAATTATCATGTGGTATACATCGGTAAACAATACTGGAATTTTTCTCAAGGTTAGCGTCTATGTTATTTTTCCCTGAGCCAGCGGGCGCACGTGGCTGCTTGCGGTGGGAGTCATTGTCTGTTTCTTTGTTGGCGCGCGTCGTTACTGGGATTAGGAGACCTAACTTCTACAAATTCACCTTGTCAAGAGTGCCCTGCTCTGTTTGAATCTCGCCAGTTCTGATGCAATTCAAGTCTGTCGTTACGATTATATCGTCTGTCGTCATGTCGGTAGTTCCTGTAATTTCTTTCTTGTCAGTTAAGTGGTGGAGAATTTCTCCCTGAATTATCACTGCACGGTGGACCGTTGCGTCTGAAATTATTCTGTCTCCTGTGATAATAATAGTTCTGGTTGCCATATTGTCTGTTTCTATGATTGTCTCTGTCATATTCATTACTACAGAAAGGCGATGTTTTTCTGTAACTATTACTCTGCTGGTGGTTGTCATATGGGTGGTGTCTGTTTTGTTCACGATTTGCGTTGTAAGAATAGCTTCGTTGTGTCCAGTTATTATTACTTTCATCGCAGAATTGTGACGGATGTCACCTGTAATTGTTGTGTTCCTGTTTTCGCGTTCCGTTATTGTCAGTGTCAATTTCTAATTCTTGTAAGAGTCCCTGAAAAGGTTCAGTGTCGTCTTTGCAACGTCCTGCTAAAATAATATGTCGTAAATATTCAGGTAATTTGATTAAGCACATGCGGATGAGTTCTGAGGAGCTGTATGGGTTTGACAGGTACTGATTCCTGTGCAACATGTCTTCAAAATATTTCACAAGACTGGAAAATTCAGATTGTTCGAAATGTTTCATCATTATGATGCTATGTTTTACTCGGTCTTGTGGAGCTTGACACCAATATGCTGAGAGGAAGGTATGATAAAATTCTCCTTCACTGTGACAATCGTGAATGACCGATCGCATTCTTACAGCTGGTTCATTCTCTAAATAGCCACATATAAATTCTGATCTGTGCTCTAATGACCAGTTGGTAGGAAAACAATGACAGAATTGATGAAGCCACGCTTGTGGATGAATGTCGTTGCCAGAATTCTTAAATGTTTAAAATTTACGTGTAGTAACGAACAGCTTATAGTCAAAATCATCCTGTCGGCGAGTCGCATATCGGTCATTGTTACGTCGTTTCGGCGGTTCCATTTCAAAATTCGGAGAACCTTGCAAATTTCTTTCATAATTTCCGAAATGCGCTGTGTAATTATTTTGTGGCTGTTCAGTATTTCTACGTCCCTCTTCCCGCATTGGGGCGCGAGTGTCCTCTGAAATACGTAATTCTTGTATTACCTGTGTCAGCTGATCTTGTACTTCCCGGATTTCTCTTTGTTTTGATTCTGATTTTGTTTGAATTTCCTAATTTGTTCGCACTCTTCTGTGTCATTAAAGACTACCGGTTTTGCGTAATCGAATCGGTAGATGCAACTGAGTCAATTTTAGCTTGCAAGGTCTCATGATTTTCATGAACAGTAGTTTGCAGTTCTTTTATGGCTGCTTCGTGATTCTGTAATGCATTTTCATACCGCGAAAAAATAGGTTGAAAATGCTCACAAATTTGTGTTTTTACGTTATTACAGACTTTGTGACATTTAGATTCAATGTTATGTATCTCAGTAGTTAAATCTTCACTTGGTTGTTCAAGTGTGGTGTCTAATTTCCGAAGATTTTGTTCCATTGCGTCTAACTTTTGAAGCTTTTGCTTTGTTTGTCTCTGATTTTGTTCCATTGTGTGTAACTTTTGAAGCTTTTGCTGTGTTTGTCTCTGATTTTGTTCCACTGTGTCTAACTTTTGAAGCTTTTGCTGTGTTTGTCCCATTTGTTGTATTAATTGTAATAACAATGCACTGGTTTCTGAAACATGTTCCTCAGTGCTTTTCGGCAGTGAATTTGCACCGGCAACATTCAAATTTTGACAAGCAGAAAATGTGTCTTGACTTATTTGAGGAGGACCCAAAACCTGAATCTACAGTATTTGCGAGATAGTGTCCTGTCATTTCGGATTCATGAGGCGAGCTATTGCCGACCGATCGATCGATCGATAATGCTTCCCTGTTCACTAATTGTTTCACTGTCTACGCCATTATTTGCCGCCCGCTCCATTTCCCTATGCACAGTTACCAAATTACTACTTTGAATGTCTGTTAATTCATTACACAGTGGTGCTGATAAACTACACTCGTCATCACTATTATTTCGCAGTTTACTTTGGAGTGTAGTATTACGTTTTTCACACGGCATTATTGTCACAATATTTCTCATGACAACACAGAAAAGCACAATTTGAAGAACAAAATAAGAAAACACATTAACATAGCACTGAAAATAATATCTAGTTAATTGCAAGCGCAGCTGCGAAATACTTGATGCAAATCTACATGCATGCCACAACTGTTTTACTATACAAGAATGAAAAGCTACAACTACAAAGGAAATTCTCTCTACAATTAATCGCAAGCAATAAACAATAGCTACACTAATTACACAAACTACAAGGAAAAAAATCAGAAGATTCCAGTTATGTATCCTCGGCTAAGGGTCGACATATGAAACGTCCCCTTAGAAAAATTATACATGACTGTCCTTAAACTGACACTGAATATTTTTAGCGCAACGCAATCTGACTTTCAAAAATCCCTACAAAAGAATGGCCCTGACTAACATTAACCTATACCTTTCACAAATCACTTACCTCACCAAAAACCTTCGTTACTCGAACTACTGAAATACAGCGAGCGCCACTACTGCCAGCTAAATAAAAGTTTCAAACTACTGAAGGCACTAACTACTGATAGGCGTAGTTAGCAAATGAAAGATTTTGATAAAGAACAAACAATGTATTTATCTTAATAGTGTTGAAAAATTCATAATATACATAGCAGTTCATGACATCCAGTCTTACAAATTTCAAAACTCCGCCATTACTCTCCCCACATCCACCACTGCTGCCGACTCATCTCCAACTGCGCAACGCTACGCGCTGTTCACATCCAGCTGCCCAACACTACAGTGGCAGACAACAATTCAAACTAGCCACAGACTGCACACAGCACAGCCAGTGATTTTCATACAGAGCGCTACGTAACGTTGCCATTAAGAAAACATAAACAGCCTACTTACAAAACCTACGTTTCTAACATTTGTAGACTTAGAGAAATCTTTTGACAACGTTGACTGGAATACTCTCTTTCAAATTCTGAAGCTGGCAGGGGTAAAATACAGGGAGCGAAAGGCTATTTACAATTTGTACAGATACCTGATGGCAGTTAAGAGACGATGAGCATGAAAGGGAAGCAGTAATAGGGGAGGGAGGGAGACAGGATTGCAGCCTATTCCCTATTTTATTCAATCTGTATATTGAGCAAGCAGTAAAGGAAACAAAAGAAAATTTAGGAGTAGGAATTAAAATACATGCAGAAGAAATAAAAACTTTGAGGTTCGCCGATGACATTGTAATTTTGTCAGAGACAGCAAAGGACCTGGAAGAGCAGCTGAACGGAATGGACAGTGTCTTGAAAGGAGGATATAAGATGAACATCAACAAAAGCAAAACGAGGATAAAACTGATGATGGTCGAAGTGGAGAGGATATAAAATGTAGACTGGCCATGGCAAGGAAAGCGTTTCTGAAGAAGAGAAGTTTGTTAACATCGAGTATAGATTTAAGTGTCGGGAAGTCGTTTGTGAAAGTATTTGTATGGAGTGTAGCCATGTAAGGAAGTATGGAAATATGGAACTGAAACATGGACGATAAATAGTTTGAACAGGAAGAGAATAGAAGCTTTCGAAATGTGGTGCTACAGAAGAATGCTGAAGATTAGATGGATAGATCACATAACTAACGAGGAGGTATTGAATAGAATTGGAGCGAAGAGAAATTTGTGGCACAACTTGACTAGAAGAAGGGATCGGTTGGTAGGGCACATTCTGAGACATCAAGGGATCACCAATTTAGTATTGGAGGGAAGCGTGGAGAGTAAAAATCGTATAGGGAGACCAAGAGATGAATACACTAAACAGATCAAGAAGGATGTAGGTTGCAGTAGGTACTGGGAGATGAAGTATGTACAGGATAGAGTAGCGTGGAGAGCTGCTTCAGATCAGTCTCAGGACTGAAGACCACAACAACGACAACAATTGTAAGAGTCAGCAATCATTATGGGCTTGGATTAACGGAATAAGATTAAACAGCATTCCATACGTTTATGATAGTATTGCATAATTTATGCTGACACTAGGAACGGTAAGAGTCAGCTGTCAGTGTGGGCTTGAAATAAACACCACAAAGACAAAAGACATTGCGGTGAGTAAGGAAAATGTTGCAGGAGTAAACTTAGTCACAAACCAAAGAACTATAGAAAGGGTAAAACAATATACATTCCTTTGAACCGTAATAAATGAAAATTAGTATAACTCGCAAGAAATCAAGGTTCACATCGGGAATGCAACAAGTGTGTTTCAGGATGTGAGTGCTGTCTTCAAATCCCATAACCTAACTCTAAGAACAAAAATCAGACTTTTGTACGGCTATGTATATTCTGTCCTCCAATATGAGATAGAGACATGAAGCTTACATAAAAGCTCGGAGAAGAAGCTGGAGACCTTTAAATTGTGGCTTTGTAGGCGTATCCTGAGAATACCTTGTACCCAGGGAGTGACAAACGTAGAAGTTTTCAGAAGAATGAACACAACACCTGTTGTAACGGCGACCGAAACGGTCGCGGGGTTGTAGTGACGGAAACGCGGCGAGACCCGCGGAACGGCCCTATGGTCAAACAAGTTAGTTTTGCACGCTGCCGAGGAAACAGCGTTGAACGCTGTCCTCCCCGCTCCATTTAGGTCACGGTCCTAGACTGTAGGCATCTCAATGATGCATGATACACTGCACGGAAAATTCGCTATGAAGCTGATGCGTGCGAGGTGGATGCCGTGATTCCCCACAGTTGACAAAAAGCGCATCCAGCACAACATTTCAGTACAACGTCTGCCAATGTTTAATCGAAAACCGCGAGACATTTTGCGCCGAGTTGTGACCGCTGATGAAACCTGGATCCACTACTACACACCAGCGTCTAAACGGCAGTCGAAACAATTGTCAAAGGCTGGTGAAAGTCACAGAAGAAGGCACAAACCATTTTGTCAGATGGTAAAGTGATGATCACAGTTTTCTTGGCGTTCTCAAGTAATAACGTTTATAGATCACTTAGAAAAAGGCAGAACGATGACTGAATCATACTATGCTTGATTTCTGGATCGTTTAAACTAGCGTTGTATGAAAAAAGACCAATGTTTGGAGGCAAAAAGTGCTCTTTCACCAGGAAAATGCATCATCGCACAAATCAGCCTAACAATGGCGAAAATACAGGGTGTTACATAAAGGTACGGCCAAACTTTCAGGAAACATTCCTCACACACAAAGAAAGAAAATATGTTATGTGGACATGTATCCGGAAATGCTTACTTTCCATGTTAGAACTCATTTTATTACTTCTCTTCAAATCACGTTAATCATGGAATGGAAACACACAGCAACAGAACGTACCAGCGTGACTTCAAACACTTTGTTACAGGAAATGTTCAAAATGTCCTCCGTTAGCGAGGATACATGCATCCACCCTCCGTCGCATGGAATCCCTGCTGCGCTGATGCAGCCCTGAAGAATGGCATATTGTATCACAGCCGTCCACAATACGAGCACGAAGAGTCTCTACATTTGGTACCGGGGTTGCGTAGACAAGAGCTTTCAAATGCCCCCATAAATGAAAGTCAAGAGGGTTGAGGTCAGGAGAGCGTGGAGGCCATGGAATTGGTCCGCATCTACCAATCCATCGGTCACCGAATCTGTTGTTGAGTAGCGTACGAACACTTAGACTGAAATGTACAGGAGCTCCATCGTGCATGAACCACATGTTGTGTCGTACTTGTAAAGGCACATGTTCTACCAGCACAGGTAGAGTATCCCGTATGAAATCATGATAACGTGCTCCATTGAGCGCAGGTGGAAGAACATGGGGCACAATCAAGACATCACCAACAATGCCGGCCCAAACGTTCACAGAAAATCTGTGTTGATGACGTAACTGCACAATTGCGTGCGAATTCTCGTCAGCCCACACATGTTGATTGTGAAAATTTATAATTTGATCACGTTGGAATGAAGCCTCATCCGTAAAGAGAACATTTGCACTGAAATGAGGATTGACACATTGTTGGATGAATCATTCGCAGAAGTGTACCCGTAGAGGCCAATCAGCTGCTGATAGTGCCTGCACACGCTGTACATGGTACGGAAACAGATGGTTCTCCCGTACCACTCTCCATACAGTGACGTGGTCAACGTTACCTTGTACAGCAACAACTTCTCTGACGCTGACATTAGGGTTATCGTCAACTGCACGAAGAATTGCCTCGTCCATTGCAGGTGTCCTCGTCGTTCTAGGTCTTCCCCAGTCGCGAGTCATATGCTGGGATGTTCCGTGTTCCCTAAGAGGCCGATCAACTGCTTCGAACGTCTTCCTGTCGGGACATCTTCGTTCTGGAAATCTGTCTCGATACAAACGTACCACGCCACGGCTATTGCCCCGTGCTAATCCATACATCAAATGGGCATCTGCCAACTCCGCATTTGTAAACATTGCACTGACTGCAAAACCACGTTCGTGATGAACACTAACCTGTTGATGCTACGTACTGATGTGCTTGATGCTAGTACTGCAGAGCAATGAGTCGCATGTCAACACAAGCACCGAAGTCAACATTACCTTCCTTCAATTGGGCCAACTGGCGGTGAATCGAGGAAGTACAGTTCATACTGACGAAACTAAAATGAGCTCTAACATGGAAATTAAGCGTTTCCGGACACATGTCCACATAACATCTTTTCTTTATTTGTGTGTGATGAATGTTTCCTGAAAGTTTGGCCGTACGTTTTTCTAACACCCTGTGTATGAACTGGGCCCTGAAATGGTTTCTCGTCCACCATATTCACTAGACCTAGGCCCATTTGACAATTCTCTGTTCCATAACTTGAAACTTGGGCTTTCTGGGGGAAATTTTCGTCAAAGGAGGAAGTGATAGATTTACTCAACGAGTATTTGGCACATTTGACAGAAACCATTTTTCCGATAAGATGAAAAAGCTGGAGGATCGCTGCACCAAGTGTATACACCGCACAGGTGACTGTGTCAAGAAGTGAGCTGTTTACGAAAAAGCCCTTTTTTCTTATTTTATGCTATCTAACGTACCTACAACAAATGACGCCAATATTCGCCTGTGAAAATGGTCTCGATAAAGCCGGCTGTTGTGGCCGTGCGGTTCTAGGCGCTTCAGTCTGGAACCGCGTGACCGCTACGGTCACAGATGTTAAGTCCCATAGTGGTCAGAGCCATTTGAACCATTTTTTGGACTCCATAAACAACCTGAGCTATCAGTAATCGGAATGTAACCTCCATAATACTGTGTGCGTACTGTATGAGTGTCAGTTTCACTGTCATTTAAACCCTCAACGGATCGTTACATGAAAAACTTGAAGCTAACATTGGGATAAGCTGTCTGACTGCGTATTTGAATATGAAAAACTACAGGAAGAAATGAACCTGTAAAAATGAATATCTAAGATACTTCATTGCGTATATAAATAAGAATTTACAAGTGATGCAGAATCTTGTTTGTGCAATGGAATTTAGTGGATTAGACTACATGACATGTTGTGGTGAGTCAGTGTCTCTGTTTTGGCCCTAAGTTCTGCACTCACCTCTTTAGATGACTGCCTTTTTCCAAGTAATTAACAGCAATTCGCAGCAGTATGCAGCAGCAGCGGCTAAAGCATACTGTTACTGAGGATCAGTTTAATAAAAAGAAGTTCGCTTGGGTACTGTTAACTACAAAATGACTTGTAAGAAGCGATTTAATTGATTAAGCCTATTTAAAAACTTCAGAAATTGTCATGACCAATAACAATTTGACAAGTATTAATAATGGCGAAATGCCTGACAATGACCTTATATGTTCCAATAATGGCTGAGTGCCATATCAACAAATTATTTCAATTTCAAAGTTACATTAACATTAAATAACCACAGCATATTAATGAATTAGATGTGGAGAACAATAATTATTATTGGGAGGATAAGAACACGTATTTAACTGACAAGTAAAACATGGGATTAGAACAAACGTGGACTAACAATCACAAGCCTAACCCTGCAATTGCGCTTTACGCTATGCTTGCGAATTTTACCTTAAATTCCATCTTCAAGTTAAGCCATCTAAATCTCTCCTGGCCATATAAATGAAATCAGGCTTTGAGCGTGGTATGACACGCCTTCTGTCTCAGAGCTTTCGAGCAACGCTACTGAAATTTTACTCTCGCAGTCAGACCTCGTCTCTCAACAATGCTTAGAATCGCGCTCCCATGTTCCGCACTCAGATTGTTACTACCGATATCTGAGTGCTTATTTATTTCCATAGAGAATGGCAGAATCTTACACAATGCAAAGAATAGACTTAAGTTCGCTAAATTCTTTCCCATACTCAATGTAATATTTAATCAATGTAATGGAGGATTCTGGCAAACTCCTTAGAGCTAGACTTAACAAAACAATCTACACTCTCGTAGTTCACCCATTTCTAATACCATCGACCACTCCAAGCCGTCCTCTTGTCCCTCTCTTCCAAGCAATCTGTCTGTCGATGACTCTTCTGAACAGGTCATTCTTTAAAGACACAACTCGTGACGTCGTTGTAAACGGTACAAAAATGGCAAATGTAGACGTAATCGTGGGCTTACTGAAAGTACGTGTTCAGCATCTACAGCCCAGGGTGTTTTTTTCAACTTAGAACAACTAAATATCTCGAAAAATACACATCTTATGAAGAAAACCTTGTAGGTAGAAAATCAATATTTTCAAAAATGACATCTGTCTGTGCTGAAGCTGAAAAACCGATAAATCCCCATTCCCCCATATGGGGGGAAGGGCGTTCACTTTCTATTTTAAAATAAGAATCCTCCTTCTTATCGGAGATTCTGATTGTAGGCAAAAAAATACCTTTGGTTTGTTTGAAACGATTGTTTTCCATTGTTGGTAGATGGCGTTGTAAAAAGAAGACACCAAAATCAGTCACCCTGATTGTGAGATTCGAGGGGTTCTCACCATAATAAAACATCCCTATAGGGAAGAGAAAACTATGTTACGTTACATGTAGTTTATGTGCCAGTCTTTTAAATGCCTCCACGTACAAGTTTTACGTTGCAATCAAATTCACACAACTAAATTAAACTTTTAGCAATAAAATCAACATTTTCAAACAAAAAAGTTTACACTTTCATCGAAAATGCAAAGTAGTAATCAAGGGTGTCGCTTCTTAGTTGCAAAAACCAGAAAAATTCAATTTTGTCGATTACAGAGTCATCCACCACGAATGGAAAAAATGTTTGTGACAAACCCTAGGTATTTTTAGGCACAGAATCCGAATCAGCAACAAAAAAGGGAGTGGTTTCCTATTTGAAAATAAAATGGTGCCCTCACGTCGGATCGACAGTTTATGGATGACGAAAGACGGATAGACCCTTGAAAATATTAACTTTTCGTATTTTTCGTGATTTCTAGGTGTTCCAAGGTAAAAGAGACATCCTACATACGGATGGTCAGAAACACTCTGAAAAACTTGTAAGTGGCATTACAGGGAAGGCTGTGCTGAGAATTAACGGTTAAGAAAAAATTCGGTATATTGGGCCCTTCTCGATATAAATAGCATTTAAGTTAACCAGTCAGTAGCGCGCCCAGATTCAACCAGCCTCCCAGTGAAAGTGTCGCCAAATGTATTGTTCGGCTGGTTTCCCTATCTAAATCTATCGCTTCCGAAAAAGACATTTTAGCTGGTAATGGATATCTGAACCAGTCGTAACACCCGGACCAGCGGAGGTTCTGTGCATTACCACGTTTTAGCATACGCACGTGCCTAAATTGGCGCGTGACGATCTGGTTAACTAAGTTCTATGCTCGTAAACTGGCAACGTATCGATTTTTTTCTTAACACTTATTTCTCAGTGCACCCTCCCTGGAATGCCCTTGCTACCTTTCCAAAATGTTTCCGACCACCTTGTATAGGCCTACGACGAAACTGAAGGATATTACGACAGAGTGAACAAACAAATATACTGGTAAACCAAAACATTGTGGCCACTGCCCACCGAAAATTTGGATGCCATCTGGTGGCGTTGCGTGCACTTGACGCGGTGACAAATGTGTGTAAGTGGAGTAGAATAGACACGGATGGCGGATCACCCTAGCGAAGATATGAGCTGCAGATGGGGAAATCCATTGAGATAAACCACTTTGACAAACAGCAGATCATTGTTAGGCAGAGCCTGTGTTCGAGTATCTCGAAAACGGCGAATCTGGTCGAATGTGCACGTACTACTGTGTCACCTTCTTTTAAATTATTACTATTATTTCTGTTTGTTAATGGATTGTAGCATTTGTAGACTTAGAGAAAGCTTTTGACAATGTTGACTGGAATTCTCTCGTTCAAATTCTGAAGGTGGCAGGGGTAAAATACCGGGAGCGAAACGCTATTTACAATTTGTACAGAAACCAGATGGCAGACATAAGAGTCGAGGGGCATGTAAGGGAAGCAGTGGTTCGGGAGTGGAGTGAGACAGGGTTGTAGCCTCTCCCCGATGTTATTCAATCTGTATATTGAGCAAGCAGTAAAGGAAACAAAAGAAAAATTTTGAGTAGGAATTAAAATCCATTGGGAAGAAATAAAAACTTTGAGGTTCGACGATGACATTGTAATTCTGCCAGAGACAGCAAAGGACCTGGAGGAGCAGTGGAACGGAATGGATAGTGTCTTGAAGGGATGATATAAGATGAACATCAACAAAAGCAAAACGAGGATAATGGAATGTAGTCAAATTAAGTCGGGTGATGCTGAGGGAATTAGATTAGGAAATAAGACACTTAAAGTAATAAAGGAGTTATGCTTTTTGGAGAGCAAAATAACTGACGATGGTCGAAGTAGAGAGGATATAAAATGTAGACTGGCAATGGCAAGGAAAGCGTTTCTAAAGAAGAGAAATTTGATAACTTCGAGTATAGATTTAGGTGCCAGGAAGTCGTTTCTGAAAGTATTTGTATGGAGTGTAGCCATGTATGGAAGTGAAACATGGACGATAAGTAGTTTGGACAAGAAGAGAATAGAAGCTTTCGAAATATGGTGCTACAGAAGAATGCTGGAGATTAAATGGGTAGATCACATAACTCATGGGAAGCTATTGAATAGATTTGGGGAGAAGATGGTTCAAATGGCTCTGAGCACTGTGGGACTTAACATCTGAGGTCATCAGTCCCCTAGAACTTAGAACGACTTAAACCTAACTAACCTAAGGACATCACACACATCCATGCCCGAGGCAGGATTCGAACCTACGACCGTAGCGGTCGCGCGGTTCCAGACTGAAGCGCCTTTAACCGCGTGGCCACACTGGCCGGCACTGGGGAGAAAAGGAGTTTGTGGCACAACTTGACTAGAAGCAGGGATAGGTTGGTAGGACATGTTATGAGTCATCAAAAGATCGCCAATTTATTAATTGAGGGCAGCTTGGAGGGTAAAAATTGTAGAGGGACACCAAGAGATGAATACACTAAGCAGATTCAGAAGGATGTAAGTTGTAGTAGGTACTGGGAGATGAAGAAGCTTGCACAGGATAGAGTAGCATGGGGAGCTGCATCAAACCAGTTTCAGGACTGAAGACCGCAAGAACAACAACAAATCAATGGATATACAATGCTTAAAGTTTGTCTCACCGAAATTTACTGTGTAATGTGTATTGTTGAGCAAATGGTGTGCTTAATCAGTTTTACTGCAATCCAAATTAAAATTAAACTACAGAATCTGGAAAACCAGTACGTAATGCCTATAATGAAATGAATCCCTTTGAAATTTACTCAGTCTCGTGAGCACCGAGTTCTATGGCCCTGTACAATAAACTGATAAAATTCCCTATGCAAATAAACAATTATATACATACCCCTTATATCTTGAGTCGCAACGGTTGTAATCTTAGTGTTTGTTCTCTCCACAGTAGGCATACAAAATATTCGATCTTGGCGCAGCGAAGTGTAATGCCGGTCATAAAATAGCTTCATATAGATAACGTCAGTAGATTAGTTGATAAATGAAAAAACTTGCAAATGTTCAGGAAAAATTTTGGATATTGGCTCCGCGCTGTGCAATGCTGCCCGCATTGAAACTGTTACAAACATTAATACTTTTCTGATTTTGGCACATTAATATTTTTCTGACTTTGATTTAAAAATCGTTTCTTTTAAAAAATACTCATTCGATTTCAACAAACACGACATGGAAGAGGATGAGGTACTGATCACAGGATATGCTGAGACCGAATTCTTCATTTCGAAAACTGTACTAAAGTTTCTCCTTCACAAAATCTAATATGAAACATTTTACATTAATTTAAAAATCAGTGAACTTTTCAACTGTTCCACAATTCTCACTTACTGACGTAGTTAACAATACTTGGATTGTTACATGACAAAAGGTCTGACATCGTTTGACAAAATTTAACTTGTCTGTATCAGGATTACAAAACACACAAAATATTACAAATCGGGCACACCAAATCAACCTATACATTAAATCTGACGACAAATACTTGGTTCCTACATTCAAGGGTCACTACCGTAAAATTAGCCAAAGCCAAATAGCGTTGATGCATACTAGTAACTAAATATACAAAATTTCATTTCCTTACTAAATTGTTTTATGCTGCGTCCATAGACCAACAGCTATATTCTTACAGATAGCCACTAGCTTTAAGTCTTACAACCTACCTTTAACAGAGTGCAACGGCAACTGCTACTGCGTTCTGTGCGCCCCCTACTTACAATCGATTCTGCCACTCAGACATCATCTTTGGTTCAGTGGTGTCAAAGATACAATCTCGTCTACATGCCACAACCATTCATGTCATTTTTCATGAAATGCATTCCAAAATTGGGCTCCAAGTACAAGTTGACTCCACGCAACTGTCATGAGCATCTACAGAAAGAGGTGTAAAGACAGTGAAAACAACCAGTAGGTGCTAAATGGTTGGACGTCCACAGACGTGGCTTACAGAGGCTTGTCTGTTCTGCAAAATAGGACAGATGGTGATCTGTGGCAACTCTGCTGAAGGAGCGCAATGCTGGTGCACGAAAGGTGTTACGGATCACGCTGTTTATAGTACATAGGGGTACAGGGAGCTCCGCATCAGACCTACGTGTTCACGTACTGATCCAGCGACATTGTAAAGAGAATGCCTCTGAGAACTATGGGACTTAACAGCAATGGTCATCAGTCCCCTAGAACTTAGAACTACTTGAACCTAACTAACCTAAGGACATCACACAACACCCAGTCATCATGAGGCAGAGAAAATCCCTGACCCCGCCGGGAATCGAACCCGGGAACCCGGGCGTAGGAAGCGAGAACGCTACCGCACAACCACGAGCTGCGGACCGACATTGTCAATTACGATTGCAGTGAGCATGGAACCATCGGCATCCGACCATTGATCAATGGAAATGTGTCGGCTCTTTGTGTGAATCACATTTTTGCTACCCTAGGTTGATGGTCGTCTCCACAAACGCTGTCATTGAGGTGAACGGCGGCTTGAAACGTGCTGCGCGCCATGGACGCAGGCTGATGGGAGCAGTATTATGCTCTGGGAGACATTCTCCTGAGCTTGCATGGGACTTCTGATAGTAATCGTAGACATGCTGACAGCTGGAAACCATCAGCATCCCTTCCTACTTAATATCTTCCCCGACGGCGATGTCATCTTTCAACAGTGTAATTTTCCGTGTCTCGGATCCACATCCGTGCTATAGTGTTTTGAGGAGCATTATAGCGAATTCAAATTGACGTCCCTGTGACAAAATTCGCTGATGTAAAACGTATGGAACCTATCTAGGTCGCTATCGGGTGCCATCACTGCGTACACGAATCAGTGGCCCGCTAGGATTGCTATATATCTGCACAAATCTATCAACAAACTGTCGGAACTGTATATGTGCGAAGTCGTACACAAAGCGTACCACGTTCTACTGCATCAGACGTGTGGAGTACAGCGCAGTGCCACAGTTGACTGCAAACCTATGCTGTGTCATACATTGGCAACATAACGACTTGTACGTTGCTATGCTTAAGGCTATTTGGAGCCACCAAGGGCGCTCCAAGGTGGGAAATCAGAGACAAAATGCAGAGAGCAGGCGAAAGTAGTAACGTTTAGCTTACCAGAGGTGAATAGTAACACGAGAGCCGTGCACATTTAACTGGTAACTCTTTCCACCACCTAGACGCTGTCGTAAGCGTCGCTGTGGAAGATGGACACAAAGAGGCACGTCTCAGAAGGGGCAGCAAGCTTGATACTTGCTCCTGAGAACTGCAACGTCAGTGATTTTACACAGATTAGAGAACCACCACAGCAGTTCCCACCCACAGAAGAGTAGAGGGTGGAGCCTAGTGGCGTAATATACTGTTATTGCTGGCCATAACAGAAGTGGCACGGACGTTGAGTTTTCAGCCGAAAGCTGTTAATACCAAGCTTGGAGTTTGTTAATGTAAATTCCAGAATCATCCCTACCTAGAATCATCCCTACCTACCCAGTCGGAGTAGGAGAGGAATCTAAATGTGGTTGGCCAGACGATCCGTGGAGGGGCAGAACGACTCGCCAGATTGATAACAGCTCGTAAAGCGACGGTGGATTGGAGCGTCGACCATAGGAAGGGAGAAATGGTGCGCCTCCACGATTCCTTAGAAACCCACGTTTTTGTACTCAGAGAGAGTTCTCAGTCAGATCGCTGGGGCGCCGATTCTGTGACGCTCGTGGCCAGCTTCGATAAACTCCGACATGTCTGTTTTCCTCACGTGGGGTGCTGCTTTCAAGTTTATACGTAAGGTGCTGCTATTGTTCGCTACTTCTGTTAGAAGCTACATCCCTTGGCTTCAGACACTGACTTCTGTTGAACAACCAGTTGCCTCCTTTGTTTTTTCTAATATTTAGAGTTAGCCTTCAGTGTATTAGATAGTATGATGGCTACTACATTGTGTTAATCAGACCCCCGAAATCCATGAGTCTCATGCTGCAAGCATGCTGTCGCGTCCCAAAATCCACATCTCTCGGAGGTGTCCTGTGACAGTGTTTGGCACTGATCCAACTCATAATCCTGCCTTCGCTCGGAATCTGTCTGTGAACATTCGCTCCTCACCGTTCGGAAATTGCAGACTGACCTTAAACCCCCTAACTTCCCTTTATCCTGCGTCAGGACACGACAGCGGAAGTACACACATCATAAAAAGTTTAGCATCACATCTGTTCCGAGAGTTCTGGAACCAGTTTACAAAACAGAGATCAACATAAACATCGTTTCTGCCTTTTTAATTGCTTATGGAAACCACTTATTGCATGTTGCACGACCATACAGCGAGATCTTCAGAGGTGGTGGTCCTGATTGCTGTACACACCGGTACCTCTAATACCCGGCAACACGTCCTCTTGCATTGATGCATGCCTGTATCCGTCGAGGCATATTATCTACAAGTTCATCAAGGCACTGTTGGTACAGATTGTCCCACTCCTCAATGGCGATTTGGCGTAGTTTCCTCAGAGAGGTTGGAGGGTCACGTCGACCACAAACAGCCCTTTTCAATCTGTCCAATGCATGTTCGATAAAGTTCATGTCTGGAGAACATGCTTGCCACTCTAGTTGAGTGATGTCGTTATTCTGAAGGAAGTCCTTCACAAGATGTGCACAATGGGGGCACGAATTGTTGTCCATTAAGACGAATGCCTCGCCAATATGCTACCGATATGGTTACACTATCGGTGGAGGATGCCATTCACGTATCGTACAGCCGTTATGGCCCCACATAAAAATGGTTCAAATGGCTCTGCGCACTATGGGACTTAACATCTGAGGTCATCAGGCCCCTAGAACTCAGAACTACTTAAACCCAACTAATCTAATGACATCACACACATCCATGCCCAAGGCAGGATTCGAACCTCCGACCGTAGCGGTCGCGCGGTTCCAGACTGACGCGCCTAGAACCGCTCGGTCGCACTGGCCGGCGGCAACACATAATGCCACCCCAAAACAGCAGGGAACCTCCACGTTGCTTCACTCGCTGGACAATGTGTCTAAGTCGTTCAGCCTCACGGGGTTGCCTCCAAACACGTATGAGACGATTGTCTGGTTGAAGGCATATGCGACGCTCATCCATGAAGAGAACGTGATGCCAATCCTGAGCGGTCCATTCGGCATGTTCTTGGGCCCATCTGTACCGCGTCTCGTGGTTGCAAAGATGGACCCTCACCACGGTCGTCGTGAGTGAAGTTGCGCATCATGCAGCCTATTACGCACAGTTTGAGTCGTAACACGACGTCCTGTGGCTGGACGAAATGCATTATTCAAGAAGGTGGCGTTGCTTCCAGGGTTCCTCCGAGCCATAATCCGTAGACAGCGGTCATCCACTGCAGTAGCAGCCCTTCGGCGGCCTAAGCGAGGCATGTCACGACAGTTCCGGTCTCTCTGTATCTCCTCCATGTCCGAACAACATCGGTTTGGTTCACTCCGAGACGCCAGGACACTTCCCTTATTAAGAGCCTTCGTGGCACAAAGTAGCAATGCGGAAGCGATGCAACAGCGGTATCGACCGCCTACGCATGGTTGAGTTACAGACAACACGAGCCGTGTACCTACTTCCTGATGGAATGACCGGAACTGATCGGCTGTCGGATCCCCTCCGTCTAATATGCGCTGTTCATGCATGGTTGTTTATATCTTTGGGCGGGTTTAGTGACATCTCTAAACAGTCACAGGGTCTGTGCCTGTGAGAGAATATCCACCGTCAACGTCTATCTTCAGGAGTTCTGGGAAGCGTTGTGATGCAACACTTTTTTTTGATGTGTGTATATGATGGATTACTAGACAGGCGGCGCATGAGTAGAAGAGCTAAGTCGGACACTCAGGTGTGAGGAAAATAGTAATGATTGGGTGCACGGGACATTACAAAGTGAAATATTACCATAGGAAAAATAAACTGGATACCATTGGAGGGCGTAAATGGCGTGATCTAGGAAACAAGTAAAATGTTAAAATAGTTTGAAAAAGTATAAAAATTTGCAAAGATTGATTTATGTTTCAATTCAACCTCGTTCGTGACGTTATGACTAGGAGATTTAATTAAGGCACAGTGAATCTCCAGTTCTCTAGAACATTAAGAATACTAGAATACTGCCCTTACGTTCCCTGTGCAACACTGAAAGGTTGGATGAAATGTTGGTATCAGAGTGACCTGTCTCAGAAAAATGGTTACCCTAAGCTGAGTTAGGGCCCGAGCCGGATGAACGTTCTCTAAACTCTAAAACTCAGATGCTCTACTCGTTTTATTTTATATTAAATTGTGGTAAACCGCATATTCAAGTATAAATCACTACAAATATGTACTGATTTGTAGTTGACTATGTGGTTTATTGCTTTTTAGTGTCTGACTTCATGTAATTGTTAAATTCATGAATGAGTGATTTTAATAATGTTGACGTTTCTTATCTTTCTGTTTAGTAATTTCGGAATTACTTACCTCGTCATGTTTTACCATTTGTCTGAAAAAAATTTGTCTATGGAGCTATTTGTTGATATTTTAACAATTTGTTTTTGTATTACTAGCGTCGTCGAGGTGTTCAAAATTTGTGTCATTGGATTGTCGATTATAACGCTGGATGATGACGTATAGAGGCCCCTTCCTTCCATCACAAACTGTATCTTAAATATCTTCTTATAAAGACTTTTGTTTGTATTTCAAATATGTATTTGTAATGGTTGTTACCGCGTGTGCTGTTAGATATTTTATAAAAAATAAAAAAAACGGAAAAAAGAGAGAGAAAAGAAAATATCTAAAATAAAGTTGCTGCGTAACGGCGCAGTTCAAGTTCCGACATGCACCCCCTGTCTTAGTCTTCCTAATACTTTCCACACTATGATGTCTGAATTAGGTGAATAAAGTTCAGTCCTGCACTCGTTAACAATAATGCGTTTAACTAAAATGAACGGTCATGTGGCTCACGTAAAGAATGGCATTGCGTTGCTTAGTGGCACGTAAGGACTTTGATCGGTTATCTTTGTACTGTGGCGCTGTTTCGTAATGTACAAAGCACTTACTATTTGTTTTCTGTTTTATAGAATGATTTGATAATGAGCTTACGACTCGAGACTAGTCAGCAGTAAAGAAAATTAATATTGCAACTTTGACGATTTTTCTGCAGTTCATTGCCTAATTTCATGAAGTTAATATCGACTGCCACATGGATGCAAAACTGAAATTATGTGTGCAGAATACTTCTTGAGAACTTCGGAATAATAAGCAGATTTTATGAACGTATCAGCTGTTCTTCGTCGTCCTCTTTCCTGTAAATAAAGTATAATATTTCATTCTGTACTTTCAAAGTTAATTTATCAGCCAGTGTATGCACAGTATAAGGCAGTGTTGTAGGTTCCAGCATCGTACTACATTTTTATTCGAGTACGTTATTAGACGCCTCCTCACTGCTGTTTATGACGCCGAGAAACCTCGTGTTTCTCGTTACGGGGAAGAGAAGATTAAGGGATTACATTGTGGCAATTTAACTTCACTGCTGAGAATGTGCTGCAAGCTCAAGGCGGTTTGCGGGCTCGGCTGGGAGCTAAATAGCTGCCGCCGGGTCGGGGGTTCCCCGCAGGCTTGCGGAAGTTCTGAGAGCAGCGACGAGGGAATCTCGCTCTGGGTATCAGAATTACTGAGAAGAGGGCGAGGCGCTTCTGAGGCCTGTTGCGTACAAAGTGTATGTACATTCACCGCACCACAGCTACACACAAGCAGATTTTACGCTAAATGATGAGGACCAGCATTGCAATGAAGTAGATATGAGAACAGAATAGCAGTGGAATACCTTACGAGATTATGCGCACTATTGTTGAGAAGCACAGTAGCAATCAATAATGATCCAGAATCGTTCCTCCCTATCTCACAAACTGTGTTTACGTACATCACAGCGTCACTTGCGTCAGTTCTACGCCTGTAGTTATACTGTGTCATCCATAAGCACCGCTGGGGTTTCAGAAAAGGGATGCACCACAACTAGGAGACATACGGAAATTAGACACCTGTCAGAGAGTCGAGCATCTAATTCCTTAACTCACATTACAGTTGCTCGATACGGTCACAATTTGTGATGCAGAAAATCCCAGTACGATAGACAGGGTGTCGTAAGTTCCATGCGGCTCTTCGCGGATGATGCTGCAGTATACAGAGAAGTTGCAGCATTAGAAAATTGCAGCGAAATGCAGGAAGATCTGCAGCGGATAGGCACTAGGTGCAGGGAGTGGCAACTGACACTTAACATAGACAAATGTAATGTATTGCGAATACATAGAACGAATGATCCTTTATTGTATGATTATATGATAGCGCAACAAACACTGGCAGCAGTTGCTTCTGTATAATATCTGGGAGGGTGCATGTGGAACGATTTGAAGTGGAATGATCATATAAAATTAATTGTTGGTAAGGCGGATACCGGGTTGAGATTCATTGGGAGAGTCCTTAGAAAATGTAGTCCATCAACAAAGGAGGTGGCTTACAAAACACTCCGTTCGATCTATATTTGAGTATTGCTCATCAGTGTGGGATCCGTACCAGGTCGGGTTGACAGAGGAGATAGAGAAGATCCACGTTTCGTCACAGGGTTGTTTGGTAAGCGTGATAGCGTTACGGAGATGTTTAGCAAACTCAAGTGACTGACTCTGCAAGAGTGGCGCTCTGCATCGCGGTGTAGCTTGCTGTCCAGGTTTCGAGAGGGTGCGTTTCTGGGTGATGTATCGAGTATATTGGTTCTCCCTACCTATACCTCCCGAGGAGATCACGAATGTAAAATTAGAGAGATTCGAGGGCGCGCGGAGTCTTTCCGGTAGTCGTTGTTCCCGCGAACCATACGCGACTGGAACAGGAAAGGGAGGTAATGACAGTGGCACGTAAAGTGTCCTCCGCCACACACCGTTGGGTGGCTTGCGGAGTATAAATGTAGATGTAGATGTAGGTTTCATGCCGTAGACGATCCAACAGGCCATGATCAAAATCCGCATCAATTATTCTATATGCCATTGAAAATGCATACATTCACTTTTCAGATCGTGAACAATCAAAAGATACGTCCACTTATCTCACATACTTTCTTGTCTTGCCAGTATCGATAACAGGGAAAAATCGTCGAAATTCTCAATTCCCGGGATGGATGAATTATCTGTATACATAATTAAGTTCGTACAGAATCCTCGGTGCGTGATTACTACTCGAAATTATCTGGATTTCCCTTAAGACAGTTCAAAAAATTCGGTTTTTAAAAACCATTCAAAGCCAAGACCGCACCAGATATTTTTTTTTTATGCGAAACAACCGGTTTCTACAGTCTTAGCCGTCATCTTCAGGTCTTAAACACTTGATGGAGTAAAACGTGTTCATTTTCAGGCACAAGATGTCAAGTGGATGTACTGAGTTTTATCCACTTGACCTCTTGTGCATGAGGTTCAGCGTAAAATGAACACATTTCAGTCCAACAAATGTTTAAGACCTTAAGATGAGAGGTGAGAGGTAAGATTGTTGAAACCGGTTGTCTCGAATAATAAAAAAATTGTGCAATCTTGCTTTTGAATGGTTTTTTAACAATTAAAACAGATCGCCTTTCAGTACTATAGTTTAGGCTCACCGACCACTTGACCATCTTCTTCTTCTGTGCGAATGCGCAAACAGTGCCCGAACTCTTACGGGAATCGGCAACTCGCCGCGAGTAATGAGTATAATGGGCGGGGGCCCTACGAATGTAGTGCGGGACAATACGTTGAGAATGTGGGTTTCGCGGGAGGCGTGCAAGAGATAAATCCCTGCAGTCGCGCTATCGTCTGTATCCTCGGTGGCTCAGAAGGGTAGCCGGCCGAGGTGGTCTAGCGGTTCTAGGCGCGCAGTCTGGAACCGCGCGACTGCTACGGTCGCAGGTTCGAATCCTGCCTCGGGCATGGATGTATGTGATGTCCTTAGGTTAGTTAGGTTTAAGTAGTTCTAAGTTCTAGGGGACTGATGACCACAGTAGTTAAGTCCCATAGTTCTCAGAGCCATTTGAACCATTTTCAAAAGGGTAGAGCGTTTGCCATGTAAGCAGGAGATCCTGGGTTCAAGTCCCGGTCGGGGCACAGATTTTCATCTGTCCCCGTTGACGTATGTCAACGCCTGTAAGCAGCTATGGTGTTCATTTCATTGTAATTTCAGTACTCTCGCAATAAGAAAAATTCATTCAAATTCAATTGATCGAGACATTCGCTTTATCAAGGTTCGAATCATCAGGATTGGTCTTCTTGCTGGCTAGCAAACGCAAGGACGCGGGTTACATTTTGGGCAGGAGTGGGTGAAGGTCGCACACAGTGGCTGCCGCCTGCTAGGCGTTACGGCACAGCATGGACGACCGCTGCGGTCGGTTTACAAGCGCCCCGCGGCGCATCAGCGTTCAATTAAAGGCAGTTCTCTGAGCCGCGAGGCGCCGCGGAATGCCAATCTGCTCGGCGGGCGAGAGGCGGCCGCAGCAGCGGAGATGGGGCCTTACCAGTGGCAGCGGAAAGCGGCGGTATGAGGTGGAGGTGTGCAAGGTGTGAGGTAGGACGAGAAGCGGATGGAGGAATAGATGGCTGATTTGGAAAGGCCACCGCCTGCGGAAATGAGCTGCGCGCCCGCTGGACCGAACGCTGTTGGAGGCAGGGCAGATGGAAGGCGGCAGCGCTAGACCGGGGTGTGCGGGGGAGAGGCTAGACCAGCCCAGTCCACCAGGCCAGGCCAAGATTGCCGACCGGCGTCGCAGGCGACCCTCGCCACATCAGTATGCGGCTCGCGCGCTCCATTTGCAACAGGTACCTCACCCCCCCCCCCCCCCCGCCCGTCTCCTCACCCCTCCAACCAGTCTGGGAGACACGCGCCGCTGTGTCCATCTGCAGCCAGACCCAACCGCCCTTTCCGCCTGCACCTACCCGAACCCAGGCTATCTGCTCTCTGTTGGCACCGTGCAGTGCGGTCAGCACGCTTCTGCTCTGGCTCGTAATTGGATATTCGAGGAGGCGAACAACTAATCTCCACAGAGCAGCAGGTAATCAACATCTACGTTAGTCAGAAAATAACAGAACTCTTTGCGGCGAAAGCAAACAAGATCATCGAGTTGCTCAGTTATTCACGAAGATAAGCAAATATTTTAGTATGTCATTCTGCAACTAAAACTAAAGAAAAAAGTTTATATAAACGTAAGTCCGCACATGTTTAGTTACGAAGTTCAGGATAATAAAAGATTTTGCCTGAAATTTAGCAACTTCGCTAGTATGAATCCATCGCAAAACTGTACGAGGTTAAAGTAAAGCACAATTTCCATTTATTTTGTTGTTATTGATTTCGTGTATCTAATAAAACATGTCCCAGATGAGTATCTACATTAGTTTTCCAGGACATCCAGAGAGCCAAAGAATTAATTTCGTAAAATTTTTAATTTATTAACTACTTGATCCAATTTGTTTTTTATATTCCAGACAATTGCACAAAATTTTGAACAGAAGTTGTAGAGAATTTAATTTTGAAAAAAAAATGATGGTGACATCGTTGACCGAGCCTGTATGAATGTGTCAGATAATCTGTTTTTATTAATACCACAGCACACTTGAATTCATATTAGACCAGGAAAAACAAAGCTAGTGTTGAGGAAGTTGTACAGTGTACATACAGTTTCACAGTACATTCACAATAAATGTTCAAAAATGTATCGACGTAGTTCAATGCATTTAGCTGCACGTGTATGAACAGATTTTGTAGCTCATTTCAGTTTCACAGGGTTGTTCTTAATTTCGTCTATTGCATTCATAATGTGAGCAAGTAATGCCTCACGTGCATTGACTTTGTCTTCATAAACTATGTTAGGAAACGACTGAAACAATTCACTAACGGTCACCAACAATGACATAAACGTTTTTACATTCCTAATGGAAAGAAAGCAAATTTACTTCTCTGGATGTTCTGGAAAACAACTGCAGATACACGTCTGGGACGTGTTTTATTAGATTCACCAGACCAATAACAAAAAAATTAATGGAAATCGTGCTTTACTTTAACCTCGTACAGTTTTACAATGGCTTCATAATTGTGAAGTTGCTAAATTTCTGGCAAAATCTTTTACTGGTCGTACCTCCGTCACTAAACATTTGCGGACCTATATTTATATGAACATTTTTCTTTAGTTTTACTTGTCGAATAACATATTAAAGTATTTGAATATCTTCGTGAATCACCATATACATAAAACTGATTTACATAAAGTACAAAAGAATATATATAAGTTTTATTCCGATCTTGGTGAAATTTTTCCCTCTGTACCTTCAAGTCGGGAGGTCTCGTAATTTGACTTCAAGCATATATGTAATACAGGTTGTTAAAAATAGAATGGCGTGACTTCAAAATTTCATATTTATTGATAAAAACCTATTATAAACATGGGACGAATTGGAAAATACTCACAAAATCTGAAATATTTAGCTCTGCTACTACAAATGCTCAATGTGTCCACCAGAAGCATCACGAACAACATTTAGTCGATAAAGAATCCTGTTAGGGGAACATCCGCAACTGGGCATTGTACCAGAGGTTGAAAATGCCGCTACAGTTGTAATGTTCTTTTATTATCAGACCACCGGTTCCGGGCTCTCATAAGCCCATCTTCAGGTGTCGTAACTTGGTGCTGTGACCCCCGAGCGCCGCGGGGGACGTGTAGAAGGCGCGGTGTGCTACCTACGAGCGCAGAGCATGGCATGCTCTGTGGTCACAGTACCAAGTTACGACACCTGAAGATGGGCGTATAAGAGCCCGAAACCGGTGGTCTGATAATAAAAGAACTCTACAACTGCAGCGGCATTTTCAACCTCCGATCTAGACGGCAGTTAAATTAGTCATAAACTTTACACTTTCTGCTTTTGCAGAAGTTATGGCGGTCATTATTCAGTTATTCACTTCTCCTATGTCACGAGCAAAGTGGACATAAGCACAATTTGCTTCACATATACCCACAAGAAAAAATCGCATGGGGTCGTTCTAGAATGCTTGGAGGCCGAGAATGCATTGCAGTATCTCGGGGTCCCATGAGCCCTATCCAGTGCTGAATTATGTTCAACTGCTGCAGAACTGGCTTCTTTTACAACTTCAGGAGGACTCCGATGACTTAATTTTCCAACACGATGGGGCTACACCGCGCTGGCGTAATAACGTATGTCAGTCGCTCAGTAACACCCTGCCTCAACGCTCAACAGGGCCCACGTGACACCGGGACACTGCCCTTCATTCTTGGCCTCCAAGATCGCCAGACATGACCCACATGCGATTTCTTCTTGTGGGGGGCATCTGAAGGAAAGTGTGTTCATCTCCACTCTACTGCGTGACACAGAAGAAGTGAAGGACACAGCCACCATAAAGTTTGTAAAAGCAGATGCATTGTGGAAAGTTTTTTTACGACGAATTTAGCTACCTTCTAAATGTTACACCTGCTGCTGCAAACACATAGACCATTTGTAACAGCATAGCTAAAACTTTAAGACTTTTTGAGTATCTTGCAATCCATCCCATTTCTGTAGTATCTTTTTATCAATAAATACGGATTTTTGAAACACCTTGTATACTAAGGAGGAAGGCTGTTACCAGAAATTTATAAAATTACTTGGTCGATTTACTTTAGATTTGTCCACGTTCCCGATATGAACATTTGGGCGGACACATCCTAAACATTTATTTAAATATACACAGTATAAACCGTATTGCTGGGTGTTGTGTGATGTCCTTAGGTTAGTTAGGTTTAAGTAGTTCTAAGTTCTAGGGGACTGATGACCATAGATGTTAAGTCCCATAGTGCTCAGAGCCATTTTTGATCAAACCGTATTGCTAAACATCTCGCAAATTACTTGACCGATTTACTTCAAAGTTTTTCGCCGATTTACTTCAAATTTCTATACCCACAAAATGAGGAAAATTAATGAAAAATTAAATGCCTAATAAACGAAATAAATCGTGGTAAACTGTACTTCCTATCGCGAGAATAAATTACAGCAATAGTACCATCAAACGTCATAAGATAGCGGGAGGAGTGAAAGCTCGAGAATTTGACAGAAACGTGATTGCAAACTGTTATTTACTTATTAGTTCCCTTTGTTACATATGCAACGGAATGAATCTGGCCGTGAAGAAGCTATTGGTGAACTTAATAAAGGTAGGCCGGGTGCTGAAGACGTACGAGTGTATTTCAGGGCTATGAGATGCTGTTTCATACAAGAAATTCAGGTTTGTGGGATATCTGTTCGAGCACATTTAGAGCATATACGTTTTACAATTCAAGTACAAGCATCTACATGTAGCTTACTACTTCGCAATTAACACTTAAGTTCCTGGCAGAGGGTTCTTTGAACCACCTTCTGACTATTTCTCTACAGATCCACTCCCTAATAGCGCATTGGAGCAATGAACACATATATCTTTCTGTACGAGCTCTCGTTTCTGTCAGTATATTAAAATGACCATTTCTCACTATGTAGTCAGTGATAACAAAACTTTTCACATTAGGAAGAGTCAATTGATGCTTGAAATTTCGTAAAAAGATGTCACAGCAACTTGTTTTAACAACTGCCATTCCAGCTCGCTTATGATATACGCTGATCAGCCAAAACATTATCACCACCTGCTTAACAGATTGTTTCTCCGTCTTTGGAACAAAATACATCACTTATTCTGCGTATCAGGGACCCGACAGTTTGTTGGTGGTTTTGTGGAGGTATTTATGTTAGATGCCTACGCATAGATCAAGTAATTTGCGGAAATAACGGGCCGCTCATTTGCGTAAGCGGTGAGGGTGTCCGATAGCGACGAAGATGGGTTCCGTAGGACTTACATCTGGCGAATTTGGGTCGCCGGAACATCGAAGTGAGGTCACAAACCACTGTAACACAGCTGTGGCTCACATTGGCTGGTTAAAATGGCTCTGAGCACTATGGGACTTAACATATGTGGTCATCAGTCCCCTAGAACTTAGAACTACTTAAACCTAACTAACCTAAGGACATCACACACATCCATGCCCGAGGCAGGATTCGAAGCTGCGACCATAGCGATCACGCGGTTCCAGACTGAAGCGCCTAAGCCGGCCGGTGTGGCCAAGCGGTTAAAGGCGCTACAGTCTCGAACCGCGTGGCCGCTACGGTCGCAGGTTCGAATCCTGCCTCGGGCATGGATGTGTGTGATGTCCTTAGGTTAGTTAGGTTTAAGTAGTTCTAAGTTCTAGGGGACTGACGACCTTAGAAGTTAAGTCCCATAGTGCTCAGAGCCATTTGAACCATTTGAAGCGCCTAGACCCACACGGCCACACCGGTCGGCTCACAGCTGTGGCTCCGAGACACGGACGCTTATACTGCTGAAAGATGGCATCGCCGTCGGGGATCAAGCATGAAGGGATGCAGGTGGTTCGCAGATGTCAGCGTGTCTTCTACTCCTACCGCAGGTCTTATGCAAGTGCAGGAGGACGACGTCTCCGATAGCGTAATACTGCTCTCACCAGCGACCGTCCGTGGCGCACGTGTCGAGCCGCCGTTCACCTCCATGACGGCGCGTGTGGGGACGACCTACTGTCCAAAAATGTGATACATCCGAAGAGCCGAGACGTTTCCATGGATCGACGGTCGAATCCCGATGGTCCGGCGCCCACTGCTGTCGTAATTGGCGGTGTGGTCGGGTCAATATGTGAACACGTAGAGGTGGTCTGCTGTGAGCTCCATGTTCAACAATGTACGATGAACGATGTTCTCCGGAACACTTGTTCGTGCACCAGCATTGTGCCCTTTCGGCAGTGATGCCATAAATCCCCATCTCTCCTACCTTACAGAGCAGAAAAGCCTCCGAACCCCATGTTCTGCGAAGAGTAGTGGACGCCCAACAATTTAGCGCCTAGTGGTGGTTTCTCTGTCCTTCGATCTCTTTATGTAGATGCTCACAACACTAGCACGTGAACGTTCGACCAACTTCACCGTTTTGGAGATACTCTTTCACAGCCTCTGCGTAGTAATAATCTGTCCTTTTTCAACGTCGCTTGTGTCAGTACATTTCTCCATTTGAAGCCTTACTTCGCTAGGGCGACCCCCTGTCCGTGTCTGCTCCATTTACACACTTTTGTTACCGCGTAACGTGCCGGCGACGCCATCAGATGGCACCCAACGTTACGGTGCGCAGTGGTCATAAGATTTTGATGATCAGTGCACATGACACTTTGACACTTTGACACTTTGCGATAATATAAAACAAGGCACCCTTACTTGAACTTTTTCGATGTCTGCCGTGAATCCTACCAGGTAAGGATCCCATATCGCACAGCAGTACCCTAACAGATAACGAACAAGCGTATTGGAAGCAGTCTCTTCAGTAGACCTGTTACATCTTGTAAGCGTTGTCTCAATAAAACGCAGTTTTTGGTATGTCTTCCCCACATCATTAGCCACCTTATAGACCCAATTAAAGTTCTTAGTAATGGTAATTCCTAGGGATTTAGATGAACTGAAAACATTTAAATTTGTGTGGTTTATCGTGTGATCGAAATTCAGTGGATTTCTTCTCCTGTTCATGTGGATAACCTCACATTCTTTTTTATTAACAGAAAAATGCAATTTTTACCACCATATAGATATGGTGCCCAAGACGCTTTGCAACGGGTTTTGATCTTCTGATGACTTTACTAGACGGTAGATGACAGTAGAATCTGAGAATGATCTATGAGGACTGCTCAGATTGTCTCCTAAATCGGTTATATAAATCAGGACGAGAAGAGGCCTATAACATCTCTTGGGAATCGCCGGTTAGCATATCTGTTTTACCCGATGATTTTCCGTCGATTACTACTCCCTGTGACCTCTCTGACAGGAAATCACTAATCCAGTCGCACAAGTGAAGCGATATTCCATAAAAAAGCAATTTTATTACAGTTCTCTTGTGAGGAAGGTAGTGAAAAGCCTTCCGGAAATCTAGAAATATGGAATAAATTTTAGATCCCCTGCTGATAGCATCAACTACAAATTTGTACATATGAAAAATTCTGTACGTCTAAGTCTGACGGTCAGTTTCATTGCTTTAGTTTCATGCATTAGATATTTAATGACGACAAAGTTTCAATGATGAATTAAGATTGAGTCTGCCTTTTTACAGGTACAGAAATTATTGTTGAGCTTTCAACAACCAAACAAGTTTCACCACAGTTGTGCAATCCTCAGAGGTTTGTTTTTGTGTGCTGTGTGTCACAGCCCAGGCTAGCCAAGTACTACAGAGGTAAGGCAAAAACGGGCATATTGCACGATTTCTACCTGAACATACATGTCAAAGAACAGATTATAAACAAAAATTCAATGCAGACGATATCCTAAAATCCATCATGTTTGCAGATGGCATGCTGTAGTAATTTAGACCTGTGGCCGATTTCCGTTGGCAAATACATGACACACCCATTGTAAAATAAAAGGTAAAGTGCTTACATAATTTAAATAAAAACTAAATCCGATGTAATGTATGTCCTAACCTAAATATAATCTGTACTTACGTATGTCAGGAAAATAATAGAAAGCACTGAGGATTCCACAACTATGGCGAAACATTTTTGGGTATTAAAGCAAAGCACTAATTTTTGTACTTGCAAAAAGGCGGAACGCTCCTTATTTCATTATTATTTTCTGCAAGCACGAGACATGAGCTCAAAACCCCAAGGAATTCCAAGAACTGAGTGAAAACTGAAAAGATGAGAAAATATTACCATGAAGGGGAAATGGCGCAAGGTACACAAGCGTATCCGTCTCAATGGCAACGGCATGGTATTACGACGCCAGAGAGTCGGTTCCCGTTAATTGCTTCGTCACCAACCTCAAGGAAGATTATATATAAGAAAATCAAGTCATTTGATTCGACTGTTAATGCAGTAAGCCAACCAGAACTGCTAATGATGGTGACGATAATAACGAATCGGAATATCCAGTAGGGTGATATGTTCTGGTATTTTCTGTGACACGGAAGAGATTCATCCTCTACGTGGGATCCGCGAAAGGGATAGAGATTTCGTAACCGTGCCTTGACGTCTCGTGCTGACCCGGTTATTTCCTTCATTCTGCAGTGGCTGCAGCGTTCTGTAAAGACCGCTCTTGCCTTCATTTTACCCCCTCCACGCAGCCTTCCTTTCTGCTCCCAACCTCCTTCACCCCTCTTCCTTTCCGTGGGGATCCAGCTTGCCGGCTTTTGTTAACGGAACTCGCCCGTAATTACTTCACAAGAGCTCGTTAATCTAATTACAAGAGAGACCGTGTTCTGGCAGAGGCCGGCTTATGGCTCGGGAGTGGAGATGGGTAGCGGGGGTAGGGGCAGGGGCGGTTGGCTTTTACGAGATGCTTACCTTGCCTTGCCTCGCCTTACCTTGCCTTTCCAGGCTTCATTGGTTGCAACCGCGCCGTCTTTTCGATGAGGCGCTCTGCTAAGAACACACTCAGCACTCACGGGGAAGGCGGGGATGTTACCCTCAGTCCGCATCCTGGGGGGGGGGGGGGGGGAGTAGTGGTGCCGCCTGCAAGAGCATTCTCTCCCCCACTGCCTCCCTACATTCCGAATCTCACAGTAGCGCCGTTTATGCGGAAAAGAAGAGTCTGTGTTTCATTTACTTTCAGATAAGTTAAGTCGGAAAAATTACCCCTTGCGTTGGTTGAATTTCACCATTCTGAACCACTAATTATTCTAGTCTCCGCTTGTTCAACCAGTTGTGGAATGTTTGTAGCGATACACTCTAGAATGCTTATCTTCAGGATTACTACATGTTGACTATGGCGGGTATATACACTGCTGTTTCGTGCAGCGTAGCACTGTACGAGGTTTATAACACATGGATGGGCTTCGACTTGAAACGTCCCCTTAGAACAATTTTACATGTGAAACGTCCACTTAGAACAATTATACAAGCCTGTGCTTAACCTGACACACAATATTATTTAGCGCAACGCAATCTGACTTTCAATAACCCCTACAAAACAATGGCCCTGACTAACTTTAACCTATACCTTTTACAAAACACTTACCTCACAAAAATCTTCGCTACTCAAGCTACTGCAAAACAGCGAGCGCCACTACTGCCAGCTAAATAAAAGATTCAAACCACTGAAGGTACTAACTACTGATAGGGATAGTTAGCAAATGAAAGATATTAATAGAGAACAAACAATGTATTTACCTTAATATTCATAATTGACATTCAGTCTTACAGATTATCAAAACTCCGCCATCTCTCTCCCCACGTCCACCACTGCTGGCGGCTCACCTCCAACTGCCCAGCGCAATCTGCTGTTCACATCCAGCTATAGCAGTTCATGACAACAATGGCAGGCAACAATGCAAACTAGCCACATACTGCACACAGCACAGCCAGTGATTTTCATACAGAGAGCGCTACGTAACGTTGCCAATAAGAAAACATAAACATCAAACTTACATAAAGAAAGCCTAAACAGCCTACTTACATAGCCCCCATGCTCCCCACAAAAAATTTTACAAAATGTTTTTGGCCGGTGGCCAATAATGATTTGATAAAATTTTTCATAATTACACTAACAAAGATATCCAATGCACACACTTATTGATACAATGTTGGTCAAAAGCTAAAATTTTCTCACAGTCCATAAAGACAGTCCAGATTGTTCATCATAATAGTAATTACAGGTGTTTGTTCACAAAGTCTCATTAGTAAAAAAAATTGCACACAGAAGTAGTGGATTTCCATGCAGTCTTGAAGAAGTAGTGTTGTCCTTACAACGGAAAGACAGTGCTGACTCTTGACATGCTGACAGGTAATGGGCCACAACAGAGCAAACCCACAGCAGAGTCATTCGACGTTTTGAAGAAGATTGGTAGGTAGGTCATCACAGAGCAGACCCACTGTAGTCCTGGTAGAGAGTATGGTATTGGTGGGCCACCAGAGGAGCAGACCCACTGTTGTCCTTGTAGAGATGGCCAGCAGCCATCTGTTGCGACTGTGCAGGTGCACAATCACCATTGAAGAGTCTTGCGGATAATAGAGCAAGTCCATAACCACCACTTGTGCACTCACAAAGTTTTTGGAATTGTCCTTAGAACCAGCAATGCTGTTATCCAGTCCCTTGCTGAATTAGTAACACACGTGCAAACACTAACAGTCCCTACTTCTCACATATTGTCCATATACTATGACCAACAGAATGTGTGCAGTGAAATGAATGCTTACAAGTTAATAATATGATGAACTGGTGTCAATTACAATTATATAACATAAGAATACAGTTACAAAGATACAAAATACATCATTAAAAACATAACAATACAGATAATATTTGTAGTGCAGGCTTTACAAAACAATAGAAATAAACATATACATCAGTGTTACAGGAATGATGACATGAGTACATACATAAAAGATCAGAATCACTTTTAAAAATTCAACTTCACACATGAGCATTAAAACAAAGCAGAATAAATAAAGTCTAAGCATCTTTACAAAGAAAATAACAGAGTATTAGAAAAATTCTACAACATAGCTCTCATCAGCTAAACACATAAAGACAGGAAAAACACAAATACACAAGGGTACCCAAACACATAGTGGGATAACACAAAAGGAAAGGACAGGGTTTGTTTTCAGTGTAACATTTGGTACTGCAGTCCACCCCACAACTTCATTCGATAGATCTTTCGTCTTATTTCAACATTTGTTTCCACCAAAAAAATCCTATCCAAGCATGCTTTCTGTATTTATATGTTCACACATTGCTTACCTCATCATTTATTTCCAAGATAATCCTACCTATACCTCGTTCCTGTATTCTATCCATATTTCTTTCAAAATAATTATTTCTGATTGTACAATACTCATTGGGGCCCAAATCTTTCTTCGCAATGCATTCTTTACCTATTCTCCATAGTCAGTTTCTTATATAGTCTACCCCCTCTTAAGCTAACTTAAATCTACTGAGCTCAGATATATATACCAAAGGACGAGGCAATGCAGCATCACAACAAATCAACACAAACAGAAATGACAAAGAAATGCAAATTGGCAAAGCTAGCAGCATAAATTAGCAAAAGTCAAATTCAATATTACAACTAATATAAGGCAATGCAGGAAACAAGAAAAACTAGCTTAGAAGAGTAACACAAAGTCAAATTTAGTAACACTATGCCTGACAAACAGCAGCAACTTATACCTAAACATGACATAGCGCAAGCAGAAAAAATATTACAGTAAAAACAACAATGCAGACAAGGGAAATGCATATTCACATCTTAATGTCTATGTAATTAAAGTGGTCATCTTAATGTCTATGTAATTAAAGTGGTGCACCATAACAACTTATTGTAAAAAAAATATTACCATGTACTTGAAAAGAAAATTTTGTTTTACTGTTGCTAGTTCCTTCTTATTGTTCTTTCCTTTCCAAGTGCTCCTTTTTAAAGAATGTGGATCACAAAATAATTAATTAATAAATCTGTTGACAGAAAGAGTTCACATTAGCAAATGCATTTCATTTTATAAAAGCAATGCTGCAACACAGCTGGAAACCAGACATCAAATGAAATAAGCAACTATGAAAAGCAAAGCATAAAAATATCATTCAATAGTCATGTGGCATTTCGTTTCATAAGTTAATGGCTCTCAACTCTCGTAGAAAGACACTTGTCATAATCAGGTGAGCAGATGTACGAATATTTCCCATCAATTCATAAGCATTTCAATAATTAGCACAAAGTGCGAGTAATCATATGTTTTTAAGTAACGAGGGTGTCGCATTAGCGATGAAAGGCACGCCCTAATGGCTTGTTCTCCAGGTGTTTGACACAGCTGTGTGCCCACAACGCATTACAAAAATCATATGTTTTCAAGTAACGAGCGTGTCGCATTAGCGATTCCCTCTACAAAGGATTGTCAATAGCATGGTTAACCCCTTTTTCGTTTTTCTACCTGTGCTTCCGGAAAGGCCCTCACTCTAATGGCTTGTTCTCCAGGTGTCTGACACAGCTGTGTGCTGACGACGCACGTGCAGGTGGTCACTTTCTTACGGAAATATTTACGACAGTAGTTTCCGCTACAGTGACAGTCTCATATAAAAACATTTCACAGGTCAAGAATTTTATTGACATAAACATACCTCAACAGCATAATACACATCGTCGTCGTAAAAATAACATCATAACACCTCAGTCAAATGTTAAAAACGCCGTAGCTTCCTCCAATGATTTCAAAACCTAAAGAAAATTCTATGCTCATTTCAGTAGTAGACTGTTCAAAGCCCAGCACCTTCTGTACCAATGACGGACCGACCAAGGAGGACATAAAAAAATGACTAGCACTGGCAGAAAGGGCGTTCCTGGACAAGAGAAATCTACTAGTGCCAAACATAGGCCTTAATTTGAGCCGTGCAGTGTAGCCGCACCGTTCTCAGGTGCCTTGCCACGGTTCGCGTGGCTCCCCACCCCCTGCCCCGTCAGAGGTTTCAGTATTCTCTCGGGCATGGGTGTGTGTCTTGTCCTTAGTGTAAGTTAGTTTAAGTCAGATTAAGTAGAGTGTAAGCCTAGGGACCGATGACCTCAGCAGTTTGGTCCCATAGGAACTTACCACAAATTTCCAAATTTTCCTTAATTTGAGGAAGACATTTCTGGGAATGTAAGACTGGAGCACAGCATTGTATGGTAGTGAAACATGGACTGTGTGAAAACCAGAACGGAAGAGAATCGAATCATTTGAGATGTGGTGCAACAGACGAATGTCGAAGATTAGGTGGACTGATAGGGTGAGGAATAAGGAGGTTCTGCGCAGAATCGGAGAGAAAAAGAATGTGTGGAAAACATTGACAACGAGAAGGGACAGGATGATAGGACATCTGTTAAGACATGAGGGGATGACTTCCATGGTACTAAAGGGAATTGTAGAGGGCAAAAACTGCAGAGGAAGGCAGAGATTAGAATACATCCATCAAATAATTGAGGACGCAGGTTGCAAGAGCTACTTTCAGATGAAGGGTTTGGCACAGGAGAGGAATTGGTGGCGGGCAGCATCAAACCAGTCAGAAGTCTAATGACCCAGAAAGAAAAAAAGTGCTAGCACTAAGACAGGCGTAATAGGAAGAGAACTGCACAGTCAATGCACCACAGTTACTGGCTCCACACAGTCGTGCGAATCAGTTGTGGTCTTCGGTTAGGTGCCCAACGATTTTACTGCTGCTTCGTCGAAGCCTTTATGAGTAGGGGTTTCTGGCTGCTTCAGGAGCAGTAGACCGCTCACTAAGAGGCTGCGCCACCATGCTGATAGGAGGGAGTGGTATTGGAGTGTTAGGAAAGAAACTATAAGGGAAACTTACTGGTGTTAAAGAAAGTGAACCTTAAATACACTCCTGGAAATGGAAAAAAGAACACATTGACACCGGTGTGTCAGACCCACCATACTTGCTCCGGACACTGCGAGAGGGCTGTACAAGCAATGATCACACGCACGGCACAGCGGACACACCAGGAACCGCGGTGTTGGCCATCGAATGGCGCTAGCTGCTCAGCATTTGTGCACCGCCGCCGTCAGTGTCAGCCAGTTTGCCGTGGCATACGGAGCTCCATCGCAGTCTTTAACACTGGTAGCATGCCGCGACTGCGTGGACGTGAACCGTGTATGCAGTTGATGGACTTTGAGCGAGGGCGTATAGTGGGCATGCGGGAGGCCGGGTGGACGTACCGCCGAATTGCTCAACACGTGGGGCGTGAGGTCTCCACAGTACATCGATGTTGTCGCCAGTGGTCGGCGGAAGGTGCACGTGCCCGTCGACCTGGGACCGGACCGCAGCGACGCACGGATGCACGCCAAGACCGTAGGGTCCTACGCAGTGCCGTAGGGGACCGCACCGCCACTTCCCAGCAAATTAGGGACACTGTTGCTCCTGGGGTATCGGCGAGGACCATTCGCAACCGTCTCCATGAAGCTGGGCTACGGTCCCGCACACCGTTAGGCCGTCTTCCGCTCACGCCCCAACATCGTGCAGCCCGCCTCCAGTGGTGTCGCGACAGGCGTGAATGGAGGGACGAATGGAGACGTGTCGTCTTCAGCGATGAGAGTCGCTTCTGCCTTGGTGCCAATGATGGTCGTATGCGTGTTTGGCGCCGTGCAGGTGAGCGCCACAATTAGGACTGCATACGACCGAGGCACACAGGGCCAACACCCGGCATCATGGTGTGGGGAGCGATCTCCTACACTGGCCGTACACCACTGGTGATCGTCGAGGGGACACTGAATAGTGCACGGTACATCCAAACCGTCATCGAACCCATCGTTCTACCATTCCTAGACCGGCAAAGGAACTTGCTGTTCCAACAGAACAATGCACGTCCGCATGTATCCCGTGCCACCCAACGTGCTCTAGAAGGTGTAAGTCAACTACCCTGGCCAGCAAGATCTCCGGATCTGTCCCCCATTGAGCATGTTTGGGACTGGATGAAGCGTCGTCTCACGCGGTCTGCACGTCCAGCACGAACGCTGGTCCAACTGAGGCGCCAGGTGGAAATGGCATGGCAAGCCGTTCCACAGGACTACATCCAGCATCTCTACGATCGTCTCCATGGGCGAATAGCAGCCTGCATTGCTGCGAAAGGTGGATATACACTGTACTAGTGCCGACATTGTGCATGCTCTGTTGCCTGTGTCTATGTGCCTGTGGTTCTGTCAGTGTGATCATGTGATGTATCTGACCCCAGGAATGTGTCAATAAAGTTTCCCCTTCCTGGGACAATGAATTCACGGTGTTCTTATTTCAATTTCCAGGAGTGTAGTTAGGCACGTGGGAGAGGAGTAGGCAGTTTCCGATATTTGACAAGTGGTCTTTATAAACGCACATTCGTTTAGGCAGTTCGTTATAGACAGTAAATTTTCCGTGTCCTGTTGGAAAGGTGAGAGGATTTTGGTACTTTCAAGCTCATATAGAAGTATTGAGACCAAAATGAAATATGCTAGTTTCGAAAAGTTAATCATGCTGAAATACGATAGCACATTTACTGTCAGATCAAAGAACAAGATAAAGTGTGATCGTAGGACAACCAGCATAAGAAAATGTCTAAATAAGTAATAATAAATGCACACAGTAAAAAAACGTCTATAACGAATCAGTAAACGTTTTGGAGCACCTGCGCTCTATTTGAGTATTCTAACACCCCCGTGTAGCGCACTATCCTCCACGTAATGCACGATTGGACACCAGAGAATCGAGTGACATTATAGTGAGTGCACATCCGTAAATTAGCTCGCGCAATTAAACAGAGAACCGGCTCATGGAGATAACATCTTTGACCTACTGATAACAAACAGACCCGAAATATTCGTCTCTGTAAGCGCAGAGTAGGGAATCAGTGATCATAAGGCCGTTGCAGCATCCCTGAATATGGAAGTAAATAGGAATATAAAAAAAGGGATGAAGGTTTATCTGTTCAGCAAGAGGAATAGGAGGCAGATTTCAGACTACCTAACAGATCAAAGCGAAAATTTCTGTTCCGACACTGACAATGTGGAGTGTTTATAGAAAAAGTTCAAGGAAATCGTAAAATGCGTTTTAGACAGGTACGTGCCGAGTAAAACTGTGAGGGACGGGATGCCCGCATCTCGTGGTCGTGCGGTAGCGTTCTCGCTTCCGACGCCTGGGTTCCCGAGTTCGATTCCCGGTGGGGTCAGGGATTTTCTCTGCCTCGTGATGGCTGGGTGTTGTGTGCTGTCCTTAGGTTAGTTAGGTTTAAGTAGTTCTAAGTTCTAGGGGACTGATGACCGTAGATGTTAAGTCCCATAGTGCTCAGAGCCATTTGAACCATTTGTGAGGGACGGGAAAAACCCACCGTGATTCAACAACAAAATTAGGAAACTACTGCGAAAGCAAAGAGAGCTTCACTGCAAATTTAAACGCAGCCGAGACCTCTCAGACAGACAGATGCTAAACGATGTCAAAGCTAGCGTAAGGAGGGCTATGCGTGAAGCGTTCAGTGAATTCGAAAGTAAAATTCCCTGCACCGACTTGACAGAAAATCCTACGAAGTTCTGCTCTTACGTTAAATCAGTAAGTGGATCGAAACAACATATCGAGACACTCTGGGATGATGATAGCATTGAAACAGAGGATAACACGCGTAAAGCTGAAATACTAAATACCTTTTTCCAAAGCTGTTTCACAGAGGAAGACCGCACTGCAGTTCCTTCTCTAAATCCTCACACAAACGACAAAAATGGCTGACATCGAAATAAGGGTCCAAGGAAAAGAAAAGCAACTGAAATCACTCAACACAGGAAAGTCCACTGGACCTGACGGGATACCAATTCGATTCTACACAGAGTACGCGAAAGAACTTCCCCCATTCTAACAGCCGTGTACCGCAACTCTGTAGAGGAACGGAAGGTTCCAAATGATTGGAAAAGAGCACAGGTAATTCCAGTCTTCAAGAAGGGTTGTCGAGCATATGCGCAAAACTATAGACCTATATCTCTGACATCGATTTGTTGTAGGATATTATAACATGTTTTTTGCTCGCGAATCATGTCATTTCTGGAAACCCAGAGTTTACTCCATTGGAATCGACATGGATTCCGGAAACAGCGATCGCGTCAGACCCAAATTATTAGATACAGGCTCCCAGGTAGATGCCATTTTCCTTGACTGCCGGAAGGCGTTCGATACAGTTCCGAACTGTCGCCTGATAAACAAAGTAAGAGCCTATGGAATATCAAACCAGCTGTGTGGCTGGATTGAAGAGTTTTTAGCATACAGAACACAGCATGTTGTTCTCAATGGAGAGACGTCTACAGACGTTACAGTAACCTCTGGCGTTCCACAGGGAAGTGCTTTGGGACCATTGCTTTTCACAATATATATAAATGACCTAGTAGATAGTGTCGGAAGTTCCATGCGGCTTTTCGCAGATAATGCTGTAGTATACAGAGAAGTTGCAGCATTAGAAAATTGCAGCGAAATGCATGAAGATCTGCAGCGGATAGGCACTTGGTGCAGGGAGTGGCAACTGACCCTTAACATAGACAAATGTAATGTATTGCGAATACATAGAATGAAGGATCATTTATTGTATGATTATATGATAGCGCAACAAACACTGGTAGGAGTTATTTCTGTAAAATATCTGGGAGTATGCGTAAGGAACGATTTGACGTGGAATGTTCATATAAAATTAATTGTCGGTAGGGCTGGTGCCAGGTTGAGATTCATTGGGAGAGTCCTTAGAAAATGTAGTCCACCAACAAAACAGGTGGCTTACAAAACACTCGTTCGACCTATACTTGAGTATTGCTCATTAGTGTGGGATCCGTACCAGGTCGGGTTGACAGAGGAGATAGAGAAGACCCAAACAAGAGCCGCGCGTTTCGTCACAGGGTTATTTGGAAAGAGTGATAGCGCTACGGAGATGATTAGCAAACTCAAGTGGCAGACTCTGCAACAGAGGCGCTCTGCATCTCGGTGTAGCTTGATCGGCAGGTTTCGATAGGGTACGTTTCTGGATGAGGTATCGAATATATTGCTTCCCCCTACTTATACCTCCCGAGGAGATCACGAATGTAAAATTAGAGATATTAGAGCGCGCACGGAGGCTTTCCGGCAGTCGTTCTTCCCGCGAACCATACGCGACTGGAACAGGAAAGGGAGGTAATGACAGTGGCACGTAAAGTGCCCTCCGCCACACACCGTTGGATGTCTTGCGGAGTATAAATGTAGACGTAGATGTCGATGTCACGTGAGTCGGACCTGCCAGTACAAAAGGAGTTTGGGAGTATTAGGTTGGCTGTAGAGAAGACGTAACAGCAGAGTGGGTGGGTTGGAAGAGCTCGGTGACTTTAAACGTGGACTATTCATCACTGGATGTCACCTGGGTGACAAATCCATCAGTCGACTCTTGGCGAGGTGATTGCGAGGGAAGATATGCAGCTAAATCAATACCAGACTGGAATCATGTACTGATGGGCAGAGACTGACGAACGTTGCGCCGGCGATTGGGAATAAAAGAGAAATCACGTGAAATCAACTGAAGGAAGTTCATCATGAGCCACGCATTCCTGTCTACAGTGCCAACGACACTTGTCAGTTGACAGTGAATAACTGGAAACTAGTGATTCGGGGTGATGAATCACGCTGTACCTTGTGGAAATCCGATGAAATGGTCTGCGTTTGGCGAAAGTCTGGATTATGTTAAGTGCCATTCTGCGTGTGGCAACTGTGAAGTGTGCAAGAGATGATGTTACGGAATGGGGTGTTTTTTGCGGTTAGGCTGTTGTGACCTCGGGAGGTCACAAGCCACCTGGCTTGCCTCCTTTCATTAATTCGCTAACACTGTCTGCTGCTTGTCATGACTGGAGATATGCAGGACAGATGATTCTAATAACTTCATTTACCTATGGTTACCGCTGCAAAATACTAACGCGAATTCTTTACAGACGAATGGAAAAACTGGTAGAAGCCGACCTCGGGGAAGATCAGTTTGGATTCCGTAGATATGCTGGAGCACGTGAGGCAATACTGACCTTACGACTTATCTTAGAAGCTAGATTAAGGAAAGGCAAACCTACGTTTCAAGCATTTGTAGAGTTAGAGAAAGCTTGTGACAATGTTGACTGGAATACTCTATTTCAAATTCTGAAGGTGGCAGGGGAAAATACAGGGAGCGAAAGGCTATTTACAATTTGTACAGAAAGCAGATGGCAGTTATAAGAGTCGAGGGGTATGAAAGGGAAGCAGTGGTTGGGAAGGGAGTAAGACAGGGTTGTAGCCTCTCCCCGATGTTATTCAATCTGTATATTGAGCAAGCAGTAAAGGAAACAAAAGAAATATTCGGAGTAGGTATTAAAATCCATGGAGAAGAAATAAAAACTTTGAGGTTCGCCGATGACATTGTAATTCTGTCAGAGACAGCAAAGGACTTGGAAGAGCAGATGACCGAATTGGACAGTGTCTTGAAAGGAGGGTATAAGATGAACATCAACAAAAGCAAAACAAGGGTAATGGAATGTAGTCGAATTAAGTCGGGTGATGCTGAGGGAATTAGATTAGGACATGAGACACTTAAAGTAGTAAAGGAGTTTTGCTATGTGGAGAGCAATATAACTGATGATGGTCGAAGTAGAGAGGATATAAAATGTGGACTGGCAATGGCAAGTAAAAGCGTTTCTGAAGAAGAGAAATTTGTTAACACCGGGTATAGATTTAAGTGTCAGGAAGTCGTTTCTGAAAGTATTTATATGGAGTGTAGCCAGCCATGTATGGAAGTGAAACATGGACGATAAATAGTTTAGACAAGAAGAGAATAGAAGCTTTCGAAATGTGGTGCTACAGAAAAATGCTGAAGATTAGATTTGTAGATCACGTAACTAATGAGGAGGTATTGAATAGAATTGGGGAGAAGAGGAGTTTGTGGCACAACTTGACCAGAAGAAGGGATCGGTTGGTAGTACATGTCCTGCGGCATCAAGGGATCACCAATTTAGTACTGGAGGGCAGCGTGGAGGGTAAAAATGGTAGAGGGAGGCCAAGAGATTAATATACTAAGCAGATTCAGAAGGATGTAGGCTGCAGTAGGTACTTGGAGATGAAGAAGCTTGCACAGGATAGAGTAGCATGGAGAGCTGCATCAAACCAGTCTCAGGACTGAAGACCACAACAACAACAACCCTACTTGATTCTGAAACATTGTGTAGTGCCTAGGAAACCTATATACTCGGTTCGCTAGACAATCAAATAAGTCGTATCAATAAGTTTTATTACAATGCGAAAATTACAATACTTAACTCTGGCAATTACACAGATGTCTCGCAAGCAAAGGGCGACATACAAAATAATCAATCTTCTTCACTATAGACAACCGCAAGTCTGTGCTACATAGAGAGTATAAGCGAATGAATAGAGCTAACGCTGCTATACAAGTCGCTAGTCTTGGAACTGCTATTGAACTGGGCCACCACCAGTCGGTCGCGGCGCTCATGCCCACTTCACATAGGAAACGGTGCTGTCGCATAGTCGTCCTGGGGGGAGGTCCGGTCAGTGTGTGACTGGCTGACTTCTTCTCACAGCCGTCTCTTCTCATCCCGACTGGCGTTCTGGCGCTTGACTTTACGACGTAACACATTGCAGTTAATAAAAGCACACAGTTTGTCTGTCTGGACATATGTCGCTTTGGTCAAAAGAACTCGTGGCAACCTTGTATTTCGTTTTTCCAGGAGTTGGGGAACGGCCGATACACATATCAGTACGATTCTTTTGTCACTCATACAAGGACTGTATTTTCGATGTTGAGGCGTATGGTACTGTCCAGCGCCCAGCTGACAGGTTTGAGGCTTAAGGGCTGGCGCGCCACCTGATGATATCTGGGGAGAACTCACTATGCTTGATAAGGCCAGGCCCGCTGCTGTGGCAACGGGAGCTGATGGAGTTCGCTTCGTTTATTGTTGTAGGAACAGTACTCTGATTCGTCTCTAGCATCTTGACGTCAGATGGGAATATGAGAGGAGAGCGTACCTTGATTGGTTCTGCACTTGATATAGTCCGTGGTGGGGAATTATTTAACAATGCAATTTCAAGCCATTGGACAGAAGTAAATTACGTTTTGCCTGATCGGTGCTTGCTGCCGTGCCGGTGCAAGCAGGTGAGCTGGTTGCATGGAGGCATGATTGGGAATATTCTTCGATCGGTCGTCTTAGAGCTCGATCGGTGACGGGCCGATCATTCTGATGTCCTGCGCTTGGACGTCGGTCCGCCGACTTGGCGCGATCGGCAGGTTCCCGGCTGGTCGCAAATTTCGTGCTGACTCAGATCTTCACTTCCATCGAGACAAGAGATCGACGAGCGCATTGTGCAGCACCGGCTCGTCAGGGGGAATTTATGACTGTGTAAAGGTACACCAACGCTGCAGCGTCGTTAGATTCCACTCACGAAGGTAGGTTCTTTTCACTTTAGGTCTTACAACCAACCACTGCATAGTAAAATTCCGATTCACAGGATTCCTTCACATCATCGAGGAAAAATGCAGCCTGAACCCATTATCCTTCCCAGAACATCATATTCGTGCTGATTCATTGTCTATCATGTTAAATTCGTATTGTTAATCTATTCGTTATTTTGTGTAGGAAGACTAATTTTTCTTAACACCAGTTTATTTTCACACGAATGTAATTTAAAGTAGGTAGCGTTCGCTTCCTATCACTTTCATTATAATTCTTTTTTAAACATAGGTATTAACTAATTTTATAGCAAGTCCCCAGCTTAGGATCTCGTCTTAGTGCCAAATTTAGATTGCGTATTTCCATTGTGTTAAGTATTATCAACAACTGGGTCTAAGGAGTGTGTCAGAGTCCAAAGTACGTGGGTTATTGTAACTTTAAGAAAACACTAAATGCGGAATAATACCAACATGTTTTACACTATTGTGTGTTGTGATTAATAAATGAAGAACACAGAGAGGATGGTTTAATCAGCAGAGCAGTGCGCTCTTTCAAAAAGCAGCTTCTCTGAGGTAGTAGTTTCTGAAATGGTCTGCTTCTCCAGAGTCCTTACTTCAACCAAATGGATCATCTTTGGGATGAACTAGAAAATATACTCTGCTCCTAACTCCAATATCACTATCTTTTCTGTTTTCGGCTCTTGAGGAAGAATGATCTGCCTGTATTCCAGAGACATTAAGATACCACACTAAAGGTGTCCCCAGCGGTCTTAGAGGCGTCATAAAGACGAAGTGCCTAGATGCTTCTGATCAGATGTATATCAACTTATATGTGCCACTTCGGAGTCAAGGAGAGTGGGTAATGAAATAATGAAGCATAAAAAAGTAAAAACTGTAGCTATACTGTCAAATGTAAGCAAAGAAAGAACTAAAATAAAAATAAATCTTTTGAAAGTGTACATATTCGGGTATTTGTGAAATCCAGGTCTCTCAGCTGATAACAGACAGTACCGTGCTGCTCTGCCTTGTGTGTTGTAACGAGCTTGTATTCTGTGTGGCATGATATTTACGGTGTGATGTAGACGCTATTTATCTTAGTCGGCAGCTATCGTGTGGTCATCCACTGTATGAAGAGGGTTGCTGTGAAGTCACACTACATGTTTCACCTGGTTTGAAACATGCTCAGTCATGTTAATGACAGCAGATAAAGCAATTCTTGAAAGACGAACCCACAGCCGAAACTCTGAGGGTAGGGCTGGACAGAAGGTGGAACAATCCTATACAGATATTACAAAGCCCCTCATAGCGATCCACACGTGGTACTGGCCCAAGATGTGAGTGAGCTACGCCTTCACACTCTTCTACGAACATCTTCTAAAGGCTCTCATATCCTATGCTCAGCAGTGAGGAGAATACAGTGCCACTGGAAGATCTATTTACACTTTCCTTCAGATAGTGTTAATTCCAATCCCCACTTATTGCGCAGAGTCCTAAACCTACAACTTCTGCGGATATACTTATCTTCTTGATGTAAATGGTTGTTAGTTCCGTCGTAAGTCGCACTGAGATGTATTTTCTTCTTATTTCTTGATAGGAACTAGTTTCGGACACCTGAGACCATTTTCAAATCATCCTTATCGTCAGTGTGACAAATTCAGGTGATAGTCTATGTACAAAAACTGCCCCTGCAGTCATAATCAAAGTGGCACTATGGTCGCCTCAACTATGCACCACATAGGACGAACATTAGAGAACTTCCATGTGGTGTATTTTTTGTTGTTGAATCGGCTGTAGTGCCACTTTGAACATCACTGCAGTGGCAGTTTTTGTACATAGGCTATCGCCTGTATTTGTCACACTTATGATGCGCATGATTTGAAAACGGACACAGGTGTCTGAAACTAGTAACCATCAAGAAATAAAAAAAAGATACTTCTCATTGCAATTTATGGCGGAGCTACAACCATTTTTTTTCAATTATAAGACAAGTTGTGGACCTATTTTTTTACCTTCCAGCATCTTTTCATTCGTCGTTCAGAGTCGCAGGTACATGTATCCATTTTAGTACATTTTATTAACTCCCTTTCTTGTTTCTGTGCTCAGAACAAATTTTGCAATCTGCTAATGAGATAGAAACTTGAAATTTTACACGATTGTGGACGGTGTGAGAAATAAAAAGCAACGTCTCTCTACCTGCCAACTTGTCTCGTAGACGCTTAATTCCCTCCCTACATTCTACTGTAGACACGTATTGTACTTCAATTTCTAACACCGTCTGATGGAAAGTCGCTGTCTGTGCATGCGAGAAGTATGAACATAACTCAGAGGTGGGGTTTCCGAAATATGTGTTTAAAATATGTAGGCATTTATCGATGCTCAGAAAATAGTTATTTAAAGGGTTGAAATATTTTTAAAATCCTTTCAGTCCTCGGCATTAACGAGGGCCACCTAGTTTTTCTGTAGCCCAGCAGTTTCTGATCCTCTGTGTCACTGGAGTCACAGAATTCTTTGAGAGGTTCCACTCGGACGCTGTAGATGTTTAAAAAAATAGTAAATTTTCACAATGATTCATTCGAAGTCAAGAGGGAGTCAATCTGAAGCTGTTTTGATCGCGTTATGAACTATATGGGCTCCACATCCAATGAGTTGCCTTCCGAGTGATAGGTTCAATTTTGCGTAAACATTGTTACTTTTTTTCTATTTTTCCCCCAAAATTGCAGTTAGTAATATCTCCACAAAATGCCAGAATTTTCTTATTTAAATAATTGCACATTAATACCTGCCTCAAATAATCGACAGCAATATCTGATGATACACCAGGCCGCTCTCTAAACTCTAAAACCTTGACTTTCAAACCTACATAAGGAAAAAATATTAAATCAAAATAGGGAACAATTTTACTGAGCCATGATTTGAAGCATACGTTAATGAAGATAAGCAGTGGGCTTCACAAAGATGTTCTTTCAGTTCATAGAACATCATAGGTCCCAGCACGTTTGCAACAGTAACCTGGTATTTTGTGCGAGCACACCTAAATTTTTTCTCAAAACATGTTTGAATTCAACTACAGGCACAGTCGTTTGAGCGAAAGCTGTGGTTTTCTTGAACCTCGTGAAACTCTAATACTCTTCCGCTGCGGCTATATGCAAATCCTTCGAAGCCAGAAAATCAGTTCTTTTGACACAACAAACATTGACGAGCCGGAAGCAGCAGCTTGATCGGAAAGCCTGTGTCTTTCAGATTTTAAATGTTTATCGATATCGCTAGCACCATCAAGACCAATACTAAAATCAGTACGACTCTTTTCACACTTAACATTTATCGGCTGCACCACTCCTTTGTCTTATAAATGGATACTTATTTTGCAGAGTAATAATAAAGGTACACTTGCGTCTAGGAATTTTTCTAATGTTCCAAACACACACAAACACGAAAACGTTGACTGAGGTGCTTGATTGTGCACTGCGCCCAAACATTCCAATGCGAACTAAAACTGAACAATGTTGCCACACGTCAAGTTGTCGCTCGCGCGATGCGATTGTTGGCTGAGTTGAGCGCAGCATCTGTTACACTCTCGCAAGTTATTCGGTCTCTCTCTCTCTTTCTTTTTTCTCCACGCCGACCGCGCTCCCACCGTCACCCGCGCATTTCTGATGTAATGAATATACGCAGGTAAGGGGTAAGTCTAATCAATTATTATTTGGTCTGTTTGCAAAAGCGGGAAATTTTTGACCTAGCTGGGGACGACGGGACAGACAGCCTGTAAGCGGGACTGTCCTGCCCATAGCGGGACGTATGGTCATGTAATCGTTCACTCGCTAAAGCGTTGCACATTGTTACGTAACAAACATGGTTGTCACATCAGCTTTCTTAGAGCTAACGCTGGCTTCTCTTTAATACCACTTAGCTGGTAACTGAATGGGGTCCTAAAGTATGGGTTCTTTGCTAGCTTTTTCCCCTTGACAACAGGAAAGTGTTTGAATACGTATTGATTAAAGGAAAATTACTTGGCACTGAACCAAGATTTCAAAACTCACTTCAGTATTCCTCGAAGCTAGGTTAACAGATTGAATTAAAAATCACAAACAAGCAAACTAAATATTTACTGGGCTATGCTCTAGGTTCATCAACATACACGTACACAAGACGGAAAATATAACTACGAAAAATAAACAGCTGAGAGCCTTACTGCAAACGCTGTTGCAGCACAGCGTAGTATCGCAACTTCACAGTAATGAAGGAAGCTGTTTTAAGCAAAGCAGACTTCGATTTATGGCAAAATGAATCAGAAGTCGAAGGCTTCACAGTTGCAATAAACAATCTGCCACGACTGAACTGAGCAGACGGACAGCGAACTTCTGTTCAGTGCGGGAGATCGCAAAGTGTAAGAAATAATGTAATATTACAGTGCAGGCATTGTGAAGTTTGTCCCGCAAGTTTTACTGTGAGAAAAAGAAAGTGATGCGTAAGAAACTGACATGAAAATATTCATTTAAATAATTTTCACGTTAAAATATCGAGATTTTAAAAATAAGCTGATATTTTCTACTCGTATCACAGAAATAAATTCTCTAGCTTTTATATCTGCATTCGAAGTATTGGCGCGTCCAGTAATCAGTGCTCCAATAATGTGCACAAGAAACATTTCGAAATTTATATGCTTTTCTCTCCGGCTATTAAAGCCATTAAAATGAAAGTTGGTACACACATTAAGATATAATGCAAAATCGAGCAGGACAGTTATTTCCAGAAGGCGCTTTTAACGGAATTGCATACATCTACATCTACATCTATACTCCGCGAGCCACCTTACGGTGTGTGGCGGAGGGTACTTATTGTACCACTATCTGATCCCCCCTTCCCTGTTCCATTCACGAATTGTGCGTGGGAAGAACGACTGCTTGTAAGTCTCCGTATTTGCTCTAATTTCTCAGATCTTTTCGTTGTGATCATTACGCGAGATATATGTGGGCGGTATTAATATGTTGCCCATCTCTTCCCGGAATGTGCTCTCTCGTAATTTCGATAATAAACCTCTCCGTATTGCGTAACGCCTTTCTTGAAGTGTCCGCCACTGGAGCTTGTTCAGCATCTCCGTAACGCTCTCGCGCTGACTAAATGTCCCCATGACGAATCGCGCTGCTTTTCGCTGGATCATGTCTATCTCTTCTATTAATCCAATCTGGTAAGGGTCCCATACTGATGAGCAATACTCAAGAATCGGACGAACAAGCGTTTTGTAAGCTACTTCTTTCGTCGATGAGTCACATTTTCTTAGAATTCTTCCTATGAATCTCAACCTGGCGCCTGCTTTTCCCACTATTTGTTTTATGTGATCATTCCACTTCAGATCGCTCCGGATAGTAACTCCTAAGTATTTTACGGTCGTTACCGCTTCCAATGATTTACCACCTATGGCATAATCGTACTGGAATGGATTTCTGCCCCTATGTATGCGCATTATAGTACATTTATCTACGTTTAGGGAAAGCTGCCAGCTGTCGCACCATGCATTAATCCTCTGCAGGTCTTCCTGGAGTACGTACGAGTCTTCTGATGTTGCTACTTTCTTGTAGACAACCGTGTCATCTGCAAATAGCCTCACGGAGCTACCGATGTTGTCAACTAAGTCATTTATGTATATTGTAAACAATAAAGGTCCTATCACGCTTCCTTGCGGTACTCCCGAAATTACCTCTACATCTGCAGATTTTGAACCGTTAAGAATGACATGTTGTGTTCTTTCTTCTAGGAAATCCTGAATCCAATCACAAACCTGGTCCGATATTCCGTAAGCTCGTATATTTTTCACTAAACGTAAGTGCGGAACCGTATCAAATGCCTTCCTGAAGTCCAGGAATACGGCATCAATCTGCTCGCCAGTGTCTACGGCACTGTGAATTTCTGGGGCAAATAGGGCGAGCTGAGTTTCACATGATCTCTGTTTGCGGAATCCATGTTGGTTATGATGAAGGAGATTTGTATTATCTAAGAACGTCATAATACGAGAACACAAAACATGTTCCATTATTCTACAACAGATTGACGTAAGCGAAATAGGCCTATAATTATTCGCATCTGATTTATGACCCTTCTTGAAAATGGGAACGACTTGCGCTTTCTTCCAGTCGCTAGGTACTTTACGTTCTTCCAGCGATCTACGATAAATTGCTGATAGAAAGGGGGCAAGTTCTTTAGCATAATCACTGTAGAATCTTAAGGGTATCTCGTCTGGTCCGGATGCTTTTCCGCTACTAAGTGATAGCAGTTGTTTTTCAATTCCGATATCGTTTATTTCAATATTTCCCATTTTGGCGTCCGTGCGACGGCTGAAGTCAGGGACCGTGTTACGATTTTCCGCAGTGAAACAGTTTCGGAACACTGAATTCAGTATTTCTGCCTTTCTTCGGTCGTCCTCTGTTTCGGTGCCATCGTGGTCAACGAGTGACTGAATAGGGGATTTAGATCCGCTTACCGATTTTACATATGACCAAAACTTTTTAGGGTTCTTGTTTAGATTGTTTGCCAATGTTTTATGTTCGAATTCGTTGAATGCTTCTCTCATTGCTCTCTTTACGCTCTTTTTCGCTTCGTTCAGCTTTTCCTTATCAGCTATGATTCGACTACTCTTAAACCTATGATGAAGCTTTCTTTGTTTCCGTAGTACCTTTCGTACATGATTGTTATACCACGGTGGATCTTTCCCCTCGCTTTGGACCTTAGTCGGTACGAACTTATCTAAGGCGTACTGGACGATGTTTCTGAATTTTTTCCATTTTTGTTCCACATCCTCTTCCTCAGAAATGAACGTTTGATGGTGGTCACTCAGATATTCTGCGATTTGTGCCCTATCACTCTTGTTAAGCAAATATATTTTCCTTCCTTTCTTGGCATTTCTTATTACACTTGTAGTCATTGATGCAACCACTGACTTATGATCACTGATACCCTCTTCTACATTCACGGAGTCGAAAAGTTCCGGTCTATTTGTTGCTATGAGGTCTAAAACGTTAGCTTCACGAGTTGGTTCTCTAACTATCTGCTCGAAGTAATTCTCGGACAAGGCAGTCAGGATAATGTCACAAGAGTCTCTGTCCCTGGCTCCAGTTCTGATTGTGTGACTATCCCATTCTATACCTGGTAGATTGAAGTCTCACCCTATTACAATAGTATGATCACGAAACTTCTTCACGACGCTCTGCAGGTTCTCTCTGAGGCGCTCAACTACTACGGTTGCTGATGCAGGTGGTCTATAGAAGCATCCGACTATCATATCTGACCCACCTTTGATACTTAGCTTAACCCAGATTATTTCACATTCGCATTCGCTAATAACTTCACTGGATATTATTGAATTCTTTACTGCTATAAATACTCCTCCACCATTGGCGTTTATCCTATCCTTGCGGTATATATTCCATTCTGTGTCTAGGATTTCGTTACTGTTCACTTCCGGTTTTAACCAACTTTCCGTTCCTAATACTATATGCGCACTATTTCCTTCAATAAGAGATACTAATTCAGGAACCTTGCCCTGGATACTCCTGCAGTTTACCAATATTACGTTAACTTTTCCTGTTTTTGGTCTCTGAGGACGGACGTTCTTTATCAACGATGGTAATGTCCTCTCTGGTAAGCCGTCAGGTATTTTATCGTTTCGCCCAAGGGGGGGTCCCTCTAACCTAAAAAACCCCCGTGTGCACGCCACACGTACTCTGCTACCCTAGTAGCTGCTTCCGGTGTGTAGTGCACGCCTGACCTGTCTAGGGGGGCCCTACAGTTCTCCACCCAATAACGGAGGTCGATGAATTTGCAACCATTATAGTCGCAGAGTCGTCTGAGCCTCTGGTTTAGACCCTCCACACGGCTCCAAACCAGAGGACCGCGATCGACTCTGGGCACTATGCTGCAGATATTAAGCTCAGCTTGCACTCCGCGTGCGATGCTGGTTGTCTTCACCAAATCAGCCAGCCGCCGGAAGGAACCAAGGATGGCCTCAGAACCCAAGCGGCAGGCGTCATTCGTTCCGACATGTGCTACTATCTGCAGCCGGTCACACCCAGTGCGTTCAATAGCTGCCGGAAGGGCCTCCTCCACATTACGGACGAGACCCCCCGGCAAGCACACCGAGTGCACACTGGCATTCTTCCCCGACCTACCCGCTATTTTCCTGATGGGCTCCATAACCCGCCTAACGTTGGAGCTCCCTATAACTAATAGGCCCGCCCTCTGTGACTGTCGGGACCTTGCCGGAGAATCGGCCACTGGCCCAACAGGCGAGGCATCCTGTGGTGGCTCGGAAACGATGTCATCACCACTAGGAAGCACCCCGTACCTGTTGGAAAGGGGTAAGGCAGCTGCCACGCGGCCAGATCCCACCTTCGCCTTTCGGCCAGGCACGCGCGAGCCCACCACTGTCCGCCATTCACCCTGGAGTGATGGCTGACCGGTAAGATGCTCACTGCCGGAAGACGCAGCGACATCAGGGGCTCCATGTGATTCCAAGGCCACCGAAGTAGGCATAGGTCTCACCACAGTTGCCCCAACGCCACTACGAGCCGACGCCTGCGCCTCGAGCTCGATGAGCCTAACAGACAAAGCCTCCACCTGCCCCCGAAGAGTGGCCAATTCTCCTTGCGTCCGCTCACAACAACCACAGTCCCTACACATGACTATGTTTACCCTACCCTATACGGTGACAAATTCCCAAGATAATCTTCTGATGAGCTACTCTGATAATCAAGAAACACTCACTGAAATACGAGACGCGAAAACTACGCTAGGTTTTCCCAGAAAAACTATTTAAAAGCTAAGCGCAGCAAATAAGTACAAAAACGCTTTATACAAACACTACTCGCTGCTGCTGGTGCTCTCGCTCTGGCTGTCACAAGACAACTGCTGATTCAAGTGACTAGTGGCTAACGGCCGCGAAACAAACAAAAGACGGTTTTAGGGCGCTTTCTGTTCTATCATATGAGTAAATGTGAGTAAACTATTGTTCAGTAATCCAAGCAAAAAATATCCATCAAAATACACACACCAAAAAGGTTTTGCATCACCACGCTTCCCAGGCCTCCTGAAGATAAAAGTTGACTACGGATGTTCTCTCACAGAAACAGACCCTGAAACTTTTTGAGATGTCACTAAACCCGCCCAAAGATGTAAAAAACCACGTACGAGCAGCTTCTGTTAGATGAAGGTGGTCCGTCAGCCGATCAGTTCCAGTCATACCACCAGGTTGGTGGTACCAAAGCGATGATGTTCGGACATGGAGGAGATACAGAGAGACAGGAACTGTCGATGACATATCTCGCTCAGGCCACCCAAGGGCCACAACTGCAGTGGATGACCGCTATCTACGGATTATGGCTCGGAGGAACCCTGACAGCAAAGCCACCATGTTGAAAAATGCTTTTCGTGCAGACACAAGACGTCGTGTTACGACTCAAACTGTGCGCAATAGGCTGCATAATTCGCAACTTCACTCCCGACGTCCATGGCGAGGCCCATCGTTGCAACCACGACACCATGCAGCGCGGTGCAGATGGGCCCGACAACATACCGAATGGACCTCTCAGGATTGGCATCACGTTCTTTTCACCGATGAGTGTCACATATGCCTTCAACCAGACAATCGTCGGAGACGTGCTTGGAGGCAACAGGAACAGACAGAACGCCTTAAACACACTGTTCAGCGAGTGCAGCAAGGTGGAGGTTCCCCGCTATTTTGGGGTGGCATTATGTGAGCCGACGTACGCCGCTTGTGGTCATGGATGGCACCGTAACAGCTGTTCGATAGCCTATGTGAATGCCATCCTCCGACCGATAGTGCAACCATATCAGCAGCGTACTGGCGAGGCATTCGTCTTCATGGACAACAATTCGCGCGCCCCTATCATGCACATCTTTGTGATTGCCTTCCTTGAGGATAACGACATCGCTCGACTAGAGAGGCCACCATGTTCTCCGACTATGGACCCTCTCGAACATGCCTAGGATAGATTCAGAAGGGCTGCTTATGGACGACGTGACCCATCAACCACTCTGAGGGATCTACGCCGAATCGCCGTTTAAGAGTTGGACAATCTAGACCAACAGTGCCTTGATGAACTTGTGGATAGTAGCCACGAAGAATAGAGGCATGCATCAATGCAAGAGGACGTGCTACTGGGTGTTAGAGGTACCGATGTGTACAGCAATCTGGTCCACCCCGTCTGAAGGTCTCGCTGTATGTTGATACAACATGCAATGTGTGATTTTCATGAGCAATAAAAAGTGCGGAAATGATGTTTATGATGATATCTATTCCAATTTTCTGTACAAGATCCGGAACTATCGGATCTGAGGTGATTCCAAGCCTTTTTTATGTGTGTAATATCAACGTTGATTATGTTTCGGTTTGTCTGTATATAAAAATTGATCAAACTGTCTTCATATAGTAAGTTATCTATCAATATCTACCTTATCAACTGAAGGCGTAAAGTCTGAAAATGAGTTCGTGGTCATATTTTGTTACTTTATTTTACAGCTCCGTCCTAATCACACAAAATTTGTCACTCCACTACCTTTCTGGATTATCTTATACGTATCTCTCTCATTTAAATACCTAACACAGTATAATCATTGCGAAAATAAATCTGAACAATAATGAACCTTCTTTTATTTAAGTTTTTTCTGGCTTTTTTCGTAGACACATTCAGCTTACTTCGTTTTGGAGAGGTCGCAACACCGACTCACGACTACCTAGAAGAAATGGAATTTACGTCCACATCGTCACTTTTCTCTTCCACACATTCTCTAAAATCAATTTTAAGTTAGCCGAAAACAGTTCTGCAGGTATTCTTTGTTCTGTTCACACAAGTTAAATACAGAGAACACCCCAACAATAAGAATCCTGAACAGACACATCCTTCATTTAATGAAAACATGGACGCACTAGCACTTGTAGTACGTAAATCTTAACAGCTGCCACTCAAGTAACTGAAGGTAGATCTAATTATAGCAAAATACAGGGCAAAAAAGTGTTAAAACAACGTAAAAGAATCATCTTTAATTATAACTTAATATCGCGTTGGTGCATAAGTTTTTAGCGTTTTCCCGTAAGTTTAATAAACAGAACAGGTACACGTAACAGACAGTTTAGTCATCGATAACATACTATCCTTCACTATTTAAACAGTCTGCCAACGCCGGTGTAACACTTCGAATCCGCGACTGTAGAAATCATGTGGTTTGGAGGTGAAGAAATCGTCGAGAGATGTTCGGAGCGCATTTTCATCCGGGAACGAAGTTTCTTGAATGTTGTTAGAAAACCTGACAGCCCAAAATCAGTGACTAAGGTGGGTGCGGAAGGAACCAACTCCTGTATGGTGTATTTTTTCAGCCTAGCAGAATTCGGCGGGCAATATCGTGGAGTAGTATCATTTAGCACAGTCTTCTAGGTCGTTTTCTCCGGATTGCGTCTGTAAGACGTTGCAGTTGTTGACAAAAAATGTCAGCAGTAATGGTTAAACCTCGGAGAAGCAATTCGTTGTACACGATACCGTAGTTGTTCGACCACATGCATAACATTATCTTTTGTGGATGCGAGCAGGTCTTTCTACCGGAAGTTGCTGCTTTATTTGGGCTCAATCATTTCTTTCTCTTTTATGTTAGCATCAACACACCATTTTTCGTCACCAGTAACGATAAATGAGAGCAGTGGTTTGTGTGCCAGTTGGTGAATAGCAAGCTGAGCGGTACGTACGGCCCCCCGCTGAGGTCTGGAAATTTGGCTCAGAGCATAAAGTACCCATACACCCGATTTCTGAACTTTCCCATTGTGTGGAAGTATCGCACGATGGTGGAATGATCGCTATACATCACTTCTGCCAGTTCCTGAACATGGTGAGTCACTAGTGTAAAACGATCGTCCTTAAAACGAGCAAACCATTTTCATGTCGTATCCTGTCCAATGACATTATCCCCATACACCGCGCAAATGTTTCTATCTGTCTCCGCTACTGCCACCACTGTAGTGAACGCAAACAAAAGAACATGTTTTCACTTCAATTTCCAGCTTCCATAGCTCCTCTCCCTATTTCTAAATGACAAAATGACAATATGTTAACTCAAATAGAAACAATTAACTACAAATAAAAAAGACAATAGCTAAATAAACTCATAGCAACAGGAATACCAACATGCAAAACAAAAACGCTGCGAACTTGTTCACAAACCTAGTAATTCCTGTGACACTGTGCTTAAAATTAGATCTATTTAAACTTGATACAATTCTTTACTCCGATATCAGCTTTAAGTGAATCACAACTTTAACCTTATCATGGCCAAATGGCTGCCTCTTTCTCATACTGCATTTTTTTTCAACCTACTATTGAACTGTGTAACTCTGTGGGTCTTAACTAAAGCATTTCTCTTTCTCAAAAAGATAAAGCTTTCTTTCTGCATTTGACATGTGGCATCCTTCACACACATTCTGTACTTAACGTTTGGTAGTAGAGAGTTCTTTAGCTACCAGGACGTTTGTGACATATTCACTCGGTGCGTGAGCTTTGCTTGTAAATTTCATATTGGAGAATATTGTTACATGTTCGTGTGTCGCATTTGATTGCATAGTGTAGTTGCATTGTTTGCGTTTAAACATGATGTGATACCTCTCAAAAATTCAAATGGGCGAAAGAGGAAAATAATATCGATCTACAGAACTGATGAAGGTGATCACAATTCATCCTCGTTCAGCAGCTTTAATTGCATGTATGTTATCATGTCTTAGACAGTACATGAAAGTTACTTACAAAGCACATGGAGTGATTCTTCTCGCATAAATATTCCCTTTGCAGTACAGACATGCTACTGACAATACAGAAACTGCACTAAAAGAAAGAATAAGAAAGTGCGTTTTGGGTTTAACGACCCGCCGACATCTAGGTCGCTAGAGATGGATTTACTAAAAGAAATGTATCCATCTCAAGATAGCAATGAAATAAACCTTTTTCATAAGTATTTGCTGTTGGTTGCCGTTTCTTTCAACAAACATTTAAGTCCTAGTCGACCACTTTCATGCCCTCTCATCAAGATAAAAATCCTTCTAACTTTGAGACTTGTAACTTGACGACGTATTATGTCACCATTAAATCAAACCAGAAAATGAAAGAAAGTCTGCGTTTGTTTACGTTTTACAACAAAAACATACAGGTAACGGAACTTACGTTCTATAAAGTGTTGTTAACTATCCATGTAAGTGTTATAAACACAGATTCTACAATTCTCATGCTGCACGCAGAGATTAAATTGTTTCTTTGCAAGGAATTTTTTTCTCGTCCGTGTTGCACACAGCAGAGATAATGGGGCACAGAAAAAAGTTTCATTTGTTTCAGAGGGAACAATGGCTGCATTAGCAGCCGCAGTTCGGAGGTGGAAATGTGTCGACGTTGCCCGATGTTGTACGTAGTACAGCGAGCGTTAATTTTTCATCTGGGGTTATTCAGGGGTGAAATCATACAGAGCGTACGAAATTGCCCGGGTACTGGACGTGATAAATCCGTTAATGTGATTTCAGCGCTGGAAACGTGTTTATACTTATTTGGAACTTGTTTAACATTCTCTCTCTCCAAACTGCTTAAAAAAAGTTCCTGTAGGTCTGTGCACGTATGTCACAAACGAATAACGTGAAAATAATTATGTATGAACGTGACGTGTCGTTATTCTGACTTGGAGTAGCATTGTATTTTTCGCTTTGGTTGGAATCACAGTGTTACTATATTTATGGAATGACTAGCTCACAGCCAGCTGCTTCCCTAACGTACCCACAATTTTTTTTTGTTTTCCCGTAATGGAATTTTTATGTTATTCACCGACTGCAACTCATTCTAAACTATTCTCGATAATTGAGGCCATAGAAACATGCTCATTTCCAAAAGTACGTCTGGTGGCTGGAGTCGGACTTTTATGTTAATCCTCCCTTTTGGGTTCTTGTGGTAGTATTTACATAGAAACTTTCATTCAATAACACGTTCTTACATTTCTAACAAAGAGAAGAAATACCAATTTTGATACATTTCAGTTTAAAAATGTTTTAATATAACGACATACCTTCTTAAAAAATGCGATCCCCAGTTTCATTCCCTTAGGGGTAGAATTTCCAAAAAACAGTAGAACGCTTTCCCTATATTTCTGACTGAGAAATCAGATTCCAGTTTTCGTAGATGTAGTTTTAAAAAGGCTTCAGTTATTTGAAAATGATTTATTAAAGAAAATTCTGTCAGCCACTGTTACATCTCCTTAGTGACTGAGTATCCGAAAGATCCTGACGCACGACTTTTTTAATTTCTTGTTGAGAAAACAAATACCAATTTTCATGGTTCTGCCTTCCAATTGCCTTAACAGCGGCGTATTTTCAAATAGCCTTACCTGTCCAATTTGATCCTCTTAGAAGTGGAATTTCGAGCAGTAATCTCTAAAGCAAAGTCTACAGTATAAAATCAACACTCTCTCCAAATTTCAAGTATCTGTCCTTAGCGGTTTGGTCTGGTTGGTGATGAATCAGTGGGTCAGTCAGACGCTATATGACCCCCTTAAGGGTTGAATTCCCAAAAAAACTGACATAGTTTTTTCTATATGTCTAACCGAGAAGCACAGAGCATAACTTAATCACAGCTAACACCTGGTTCAAGAATCATAAAAGAAGGTAAAAGAAGGTTGTATACATGGAAGAACCCTGGAGATACTAGAAGGTATCAGACAGATTATATAATGGTAAGACAAAGATTTAGGAACCAGGTTTTAAATTGTAAGACATTTCCAGAGGCAGATGTGAACTCTGACCACAATCTATTGGTTATGAACTGTAGATTAAAACGGAAGAAACTGCACAAAGATGGGAATTTAAGGAGATGGGACCTGGATAAACTGAAAGAACCAGAGGTTGTACAGAGTTTCAGAGAGAGCATCAGGAAACAATTGACAGGAATGTGGGAAAGAAATACAGTAGAAGAAGAATGGGTAGCTCTCAGGGATGAAGTAGTCAAGGCAGCAGAGGATCAAGTAGGTAAAAAGACGAGGGCTAGTAGAAATCCTTGGGTAACAGGAGAAATATTGAATTTCATTGATGAAAGGAGAAAATATGAAAATGCAGTGAATGAAGCAGGCAAAAAGGAATACAAACGTCTCAAAAATGAGATCGACAGGAAGTGCAAAATGGCTAAGCAGGGATGGCTAGAAGACAAATGTAAGGATGTAGAGGCTTATCTCACTAGGGGTAAGATAGATTCTGCCTACAGGAAAATTAAAGAGACCTTTGGAGATAAGAGAACCACTTGTATGAATATCAAGAGCTCAGATGGAAACACAGTTCTAAGCAAAGAAGGGAAAGCAGAAAGGTGGAAGGAGTATATAGAGGGTCTATACAAGGGCGACTTACTTAAGGACAATATTATGGAAATGGAAGAGGATTTAGATGAAGATGAAATGGGAGATATGATACTGCGTGAAGATTTTGACAGAGCAGTGAAAGACCTGAGTCGAAACAAGGCCCCCGGAGTAGACAACATTCCATTGGAACTACTGACGGCCTTGGGAGAGCCAGTCCTGACAAAACTCTACCACCTGGTGAGCAAGATGTATGAAACAGGCGAAATACCCTCAGACTTCAAGAAGAATATAATAATTCCAATCCCAAAGAAAGCAGGTGTTGACAGATGTGAAAATTACCGAACAATCAGTTTAATAAGCCACAGCTGCAAAGTACTAACACGAATTCTTTACAGACGAATGGAAAAACTAGTAGAAGCTGACCCTGGGGAAGATCAGTTTGGATTCCGTAGAAATATTGGAACACGTGAGGCAATGCTGACCCTACGGCTTATCTTAGAAGCTAGATTAAGGAAAGGCAAACCTACGTTTCTAGCATTTGTAGACTTAGAGAAAGCTTTTGACAATGTTGACCGGAACACTCTCTTTCAAATTCTGAAGGTGGCAGGGATAAAATATAGGGAGCGAAAGGCTATTTACAATTTGTGTAGAAACCAAATGACAGTTATAATATTCGAGGGACATGAAAGGGAAGCAGTGGTTGGGAAGGGAGTGAGACAGGGTTGTAGCCTCTCCCCGATGCTGTTTAATCTGTATATTGAGCAAGCAGTAAAGGAAACAAAAGAAAAATTCGGAGTAGGTACTAAAATCCATGGAGAAGAAATAAAAACTTTGAGGTTCGCCGATGACATTGTAATTCTGTCAGAGACAGCAAAGGACTTGGAAGAGCAGTTGAACGGAATGGATGGTGTCTTGAAGGGAGGATATAAGATGAACATCAACAAAAGCAAAACGAGGATAATGGAATGTAGTCGAATGAAGTCGGGTGATGTTGAGGATATTAGATTAAAAAATGAGACACTTAAAGTAGTAAAGGAGTTTTGCTATTTGGGAAGCAAAATAACTGATGATGGTCGAAGTAGAGAAGATATAAAATGTAGACTGGCAATGGGAAGGAAATCGTTTCTGAAGAAGAGAAATTTGTTAACATCGAGTATAGATTTAAGTGTCAGGAAGCCGTTTCTGAAAGTATTTGTATGGAGTGTAGCGATGTATGAAAGTGAAACATGGATGATAAATAGTTTGGACAAGAAGAGAATAGAAGCTCTCGAAATGTTGTGCTACAGAAGAATGCTGAAGGTTAGATGGGTAGATCACATAACTAATGAGGAGGTGTTGAATAGGATTGGGGAGAAGAGACGTTTGTGGCACAACTTGAGTAGAAGAAGGGATCAGTTGGTAGGACATGTCCTGAGGCATCAAGGGATCACCAAAAAAATCGTAGAGGGGGACGAAGAGATGAATACACCAAGCAGATTCAGAAGGATGTAGGTTGCAGTAGATACTGGGAGATGAAGCAGCTTGTACAGGATAGAGTAGCATGGAGAGCTGCATCAAACTAGTCTCAGGACTGAAGACCAAAACAACAACAACATGATGATCAGTGCATAATATACACTGACGGCAAGAATCGAAACACCACGAAGGAGTTGTGCGACATGAACGAAAAGTGGTAGATGTGTTTATACATCTGAAGCATGAAGTCTGTCCAGATTTCACGCCAGTCGCAGAAGAGTGGTACTAGCAGCGCCGCTATGAGGAGGCAGATCAGGTGTGATTTAAACACACGCTGCAAGTTCGTGAGCGTTGGTTACCTTTGAGATTGGAGATGATGAGCTGACGTTAGTCAAGAATGCCTTTAAGGCTACAAAGACATTGTTATCAACAACTCATTGAGTTTGAACGTGGTCATATACACTGAAGAGCCAAAGAAAATGGTGCACCTGCCTAATATCGTACCCGCGACCACGCAGAAGTGCCGCAACACTACGCAGCATGAACTCGTCTAATGTCTGATGTTGTACTGGAGGGGATTGATACTATGAATCCTGTCCACAAATCCGTAAGAGGGACCAGAGATCTCTTCTGAACAGCACGTTGCAAGGCATTCCAGAGATGCTAAATAATGTTCATGTCTGGGGAGTTTGGTGAAAAGCGGAAGTGTTTAAACTCAGAAGAGTGTTCTTGGAGCCACTCTGTAGCAATTCAGGACGTTGTCCTGCTGGAATTGCCGAAGTTCATCGGAATGCATAATGGATATGAATAGATGCAGGTGGTCAGACAGGATGTTTACGTACGTGGCGCCTTGTCAGAATCCTATCTAGACGTATCAAGGTTCCACATCACTCCAACTGCACGCGCCCCACACCATTACAGAGCCTCCACCATCTTGAACAGATCCTCACTTACATGCAGGGTCCATATGGTCCATGGATTCATGAGGTTGTCTCCATGCCCCTACACGTCCACGCACTCAATTTGAAGCAAGACTCGTCCGACCACGCAGCATGATTCCAGTCACCAACAGACCAATGTCGGTGTTGACGAGCCCAGGAGAGACGTAAAGCTTTGTGTCGTGCAGTCATCTAGGGCACACGAGTGGCTTTCGGTTTCGAAAGCCCATATCGATGATGTTTCGTTGAATGGTTCGGACGGTGACACTTTTTTAAGGCCCAGCCATGAAATCTGCAGCAGTTTACAGAAGGACGGTACTTCTGTCACGTTGAACGATTCCCATCACTCATTGTTGGTGCCGTTCTGGCAGGATCTTGTTCAGGGCGGAGCGATGTCGGAGATTTGATGATTTACGGGATTCCTGATATTCACGGTACACTCGTGAAATGGTCGTACTGGAAAAGCCCCATTTCATCGCTACCTCGGAGATCCTGCATCCCATCGCACGTGCACCGACTATAACATCACGCTGAAACTCACTTAAATCTTGATAACTTGCCATTTTAGCAGCAGTAACCGATCTAACAACTGCGTCGGACACTTGTTGTCTTATATAGGTGTTCACAACCGCAGCGCCGTATTCTACCTGCTTGCGTACCTCTGTATTTGAATACGCATGGCTATGGTTCAAATGGCTCTGAGCACAATGGGACTTAACTGCTGAAGTCATCAGTCCCCTAGAACTTAGAACTATTTAAACCTAACTAACCTAAGGACATCACACACATCCATGCCCGAGGCAGGATTTGAACCTGCGACCGTAGCGGTCGCTTGGTTCCAGACTGTAGCGCCTAGAAACGCTCGGCCACTCCGGCCGGCTACGCGTGGCTATGCCTGTTTCTTTGGGTCTTCTGTGTAATAGGGCTACGAGAAGTGGATGCCCCTTCTGCGATGTTTGAGAAAGATTTGGCTGGAATGCAGGCAGTGTGCGCGATTTCTGGCAGCGGAGCTCATGAGAATCTACGGTCGTAAGACGACTGTGCTCCGATCGACCATATGTCATTACCGAGAGGGAAGACCACCGTGTTTGGTGTATGGCTCTGCGCATCGTACTGCATCTGCAGCAGCAATCTGAGCCACCCAAAACCACCATGCTTTGTGGCTTCAGTGGTGTCAAGCATGAGCTCATTGGAGAGCATTTCTGATGAAAGCTGGTTCTGCTTCGATGCCAGTGATGGCCGTGTATTGGTTAGAAGGAGGCCATTTGGGGACCTGAAACCAGCCCACCTACGTGCTAGACACACTGGACCTACACCTGGAGTGCCCGACAGGCTAGCCGCGCGGTCTAACGCGCTGCTTCCCGAGCAGGAAGGCGTGCCGGTCCCTGGCACGAATCCGCCCGGTGGTCTCGTGTCGAGTACCGGTGAGCCGGCCAGCCTGTGGATGGTTTCTACGAAGGTTTTTCATCTGCCTCTGTGAATACGGGCTAGTTCCCCTTATTTCGCCTCAGTTACACTATGTCAGCGATTGCTGTCTCCACGTACTCTGCATGGGGGCTTAATTACAATGCAATAATTTTAGTAGCTGTGTGACCCGTTACGAAGTCTCGTAACCGGTTGGCCCTGAGTAGTATTAGTACGCAATCTGACTGCATAAAATAACAATAAAGAATGACAATAAATTTTCGTTAACACAGTTGATTAATTAAGTCCCCTGCAACTATAAAAGCTACGAAACAACAAAGCACAAGTGTAACTGTTCTGTGAGTGGTAGTGTGATTCAACGTACATGTATCTGGTACGGTTCTTCCTCAATACGACAAGATATTTTAAACACCATTTACAATGAACTAATTGAAAAACCAGAAATACTATAATTGCACATAGAAACCAGAATTACAATACATGAACACGAGCCAGAGTCTTTGTTGACTGAACCTGTGACCAAGAGGCAGTGTCATTAAGGAAATGTGAGATAATTTTTTTTTATCTCCATATATATTGACGAAAAAACACTGTGATCATTGCAACATCTTCCATCTATACATTACACCAACCGAACAGCATCTACTATCTCGCCCAACAGAACAACAACTGCACTCGACATCCTCTGAACTAGTACTGCTCTCGACATTCTCTCAATAAGTACTGCCTTCGACATCCTCTCAACAACTACTGCCCACGGCAACCTCTGAACTACTACTGCACCAGTGGAGGCAGCGGAATAATAATCTTTGGCGCAATCTCTGGTGCTGTGACTAAGTGTAGCCACCTTTCAACTCTGGGGGCCGAACCGCACTCTGGGTTCAGTGTGGGGTGGCGTTGCGGTAGGTGGACTGTCATGGCCTATTGTGGGGTTGTGAACCACTGAGGGCTACGGCGGAACCAAACCTCTCCATCGTTTCTAGGCCCCCAGACACACATACTACACCTGGAGTTATCGTCTGCGGTGCAATATCGTGTGACAGCAGTAGAGCTCTAGCAGTTACTCCACGCACCCTGACTGCAAATTTGTAAGCCACTCTCTTGATTCGCCCTGTTGTGCTGTCATTCATAAACAGTATTTGAGGGTATGTTTTGCAACAGGGTAACGCTCGCTCACACGCAGCTGTTGTAACCCATCATACCCTACAGAGCGTAGACATGCTGCCTTGGCTTGGTCTGATTACCAGATCTGTCTCCATTCGAGCACATATGGACATCAGCGAATGACAACTCCAACGTCATCCACAAACAGTATCAACCGTCCCTGTACTCTCTGACCAAGTGCAGTGGACATGGAACTCCATGGCAAAAACTGAGACCTGGATCTGAACAACACTAATGCATGCACGTTTGCTTGCTCACATTCAACATGCTGGTCGTTATACCGGATGTTAATGTGGCAGCATTTCACGTTTGCAATGGCTTATCTCGCGCTTACATTAACCTGTGGTCTTGCAATGTTAATCACTTAAGCATGTTACCTGCACAATGAGATTAGGGAAAAATCTCAACAATGGTTTACTTCTTACCTGGAAGGTAGGAAACCGGAAGTTGTTTTCCATTGTTCACTAAAGTGGATGCGATTTAAATCATGAAAAGAGGTGGATGTCATAACGTCCTCTTCTGAGTCCGTTGCTTATCATATTTTATATGAATGATCTGTCACTAAAAACGATAGGCAGCTGAAACGATTTTCTGCTTGTAAATAACACTAGTGTTGTTGTGGAAGATGTGAAATGTAATGCAAATGATGTAGCTAATGGGATAGTCGGCAACATACCCCGTGCCTCGCTATTGGCTGCGGTACGTTTTGTCGTTTTCCACGGATTTCTTGTAGTTGTGGGCAAGTATACGTGGCAGTTGGAAAAAGAAATGTTATCACATGCTGATCCGGAAAGGAGAGAAACTGGCTCCTGGGACAATCTAACAGATAGGCTGACATGGAAACCACAAATTAAAATTAATTGAGACTAGCGTTTTAGAAAAGACAATGCATTATCATGGATGGATGTACGTGGTGCAGTTGTTGTAAGTGCTGGTATTTTTATACATGGTACACTAACATGTACACACATCAGTGTATTGGTTTTCTCTGCGTCAAAGAGTCCTCCCCTAAACACATCAAACATTTTATGGTCTGATGTTTTCTAAATGAACATAATGCCACTACTGAGTGGTCTATGTCTGTCAGTATAGACTAACCGTATTGTGTCCACACTTCAATACCTGACCTGCTACGTGGCAGAAAATAAGCGTTAGTGACTTGCTCTTGCCATGACTTGCTCTTGCCACGTGTACTTGGCGGTATTAACCAACCTAAAAGCATACTACTCCTAATAGCTATAATTATTAGTCGGCAAATGAAGGAAGTACTACTGTAATGTTGTTCAGTACATCATCCTTAATCACCAGTAGAAATATCTGCAAGTATACCTGTTAGACTCTGTAAGTACAGGACGTTAAGTGTATAAGCACAGTAATAATGATCATTGGTACGTTAATATCTACCTACTTCAGCGTATTAGCTGTTTGATTTCTATGTCTAACAGCCATTCCACAAACACGTTACTTGATTTAGTACCTAATGTTTTCTGCACGGTCAGAGCTGCACAACTAAGTAGACAATGCCTGTCAGTATAGACTAAACGTTTTGCAAAAATTTTTGTTTATTTATAGACACAATCACATGTTTAGGACACAGTCATAACCGGTTTCGGCCATACAAAGACTATCTTCAGATGCTAAGGCGGCATACACTGAACACAGGTTCATGCGTTGTCAACGGATGCGTTGTCAACGCACGAACCTGTGTTCAGTGTATGCCGCCTTAACATCTGAAGATGGCCGTTGCATGCGTTGTCAAGGCATGAACCTGTGTTCAGCGTATGCCGCCTTAGCATCTGAAGATGGTCATTGTATGGCCGAAACCGGTTATGACTGTGTCATAAACATGTGGTTGTGTCTATAAACAAAAAAAAAAAATTACAAAAGAATCAATCACGCACTCCATAGACAAAATGTTTTTCCATAAACGTTTTGCGTCCACACTTCAACACCTGACGTGCTCCCCAGGGGAAAACAAGCATTGTGGCTTCTCTTGCCACACGTACTTCGTGGTACTAACCAACATAAAAACATAGTAGCTATAATTATTAGTCCGCAAATGAAGTAAATACTAATGTAATGTTGTTCGGTACACTGTCCACAGTCATCAGCAGCATTATCTGCAGTTATACCCTCAATACGCTTTATAGAGAAAAGATGGACGTCTACAGAGACCACAACAATTTCAATTAGAAGGAAGAGGGAATTGCATGGAATAAATATAGATGAGGACTTTTCAACAAGAGAAAGAAGAACGACGACGCCAGCCAGAGATATCACGCATTCTGTATCACCTGACGATTCGTTGTGCGCCTTGGGCTACTCGATCATCGGTGTAGTTGTCGCTTTACCTACGAAGATGCCTCGGAGGTGAAACATCAGAGGATAGTTTTAGTCATCGACCACAGTCTCTGAGGCCGGGAGTTTTAACTGAAGTAAACACCCGTCGTGAGAGGCTACATTGTGTGAATTTCTTCCGTGTTACTGAAACATGTTCAAAAAATGGTTCAAATGGCTCTGAGCACTATGGGACTTAACTTCTGAGGTCATCAGTACCCTAGAACTTAGAACTAATTAAACCTAACTAACCTAAGGACATCACCCACATCCATGTCCGAGGAAGGATTCAAACTTGCAACGGTAGCGGTCGCGCGGTTCCTGACTGTAGCGCCTAGAACCGCTCGGCCACCCCGGCCGGCACTGAAAGATGTCAAAGTGGCCACCCTGGGATGCAGTGCAAGCGGTTCGCACGTCACGTCATGGACTGGCTCTCTCTCTTCCGAATGGCCGAGACTGCAGGCGAACAGCGTCAAGGGCTACACGGATACGTTGTACAAAGGTTCGCACGCCAGCAAATAGCTGGACACGTACAACAAGTGGCCACTTTGACATCTTTCAGTGCGGTTCTAGGCGCTGCAGTCCGGAACCGCGGGACTGCTACGGTCGCAGATTCGAATCCTGCCTCGGGCATGGATGTGTGATTTCCTTAGGTTAGTTAAGTTTAAGTAGTTGTAAGTGATGACCTAAGATGTTAAGTCCCATAGTACTCAGAGCCATTTGAACCATACAACACTTTTCAGCTGCGATGCCCAAACAAACATCAAAGGGCTTCGTGTCTATATCGTGTACAACCTGTGGTTCTGGGACTAGTGTACGAACATCCCGCAAGCCGAGTACGTTTTCCGTCTCAATCTGCAGTGACTCGTGCTTACCCAAACGCCGAAATATGGGGGAAAAGCTTTTGTGAGTAGGATTGTGCTATGAAGGCAAGTGTCACGAGAAATTCTTGCGCCCCTCGACCGTTTCCGCATACTTGGCCGTGTTGTTGTTGTTGTTATCTTCAGTCCAAAGACTGGTTTGATGCAGCTCGCCACGCTAGTCTATCCTGTACAAGCCTCTTCATCCCCGAGCAACTACTGCTACCTACATACTTCTGAATCTGCTTACTGTATTCATCTCTTCGCCCCCCCCCCTCTACTGCTTTCACCCCCCACGCTTGTCTCCAGTACTAAATTGATGATCCCTTGAAGCCTCAGAGTTTGTCCTACCAACCTATCCCTTATTCTACTCAGGTTGTGCCACAAATTTCTCTTCTCCACTGTTCTATTCAGTACCTCGTCTTTAGTTACGTGATGTACCCATCATACCATGTAATATGGAGTTTCCAGAGACGATTGAAGCACCTATCGAAGTTTAGCCGTCCAACCCAGTCCCCAGGTTGTAACACAGAGACTTTTCAGAGACATTTAAAGATGTGGTGAAGTTCGTATAGCGGTTCAGCCCTGTACACATATTATGAGGGGACGTAAAATAAAATTGAAACTGCTATGCTAGCCTCAGATTCGGGTTCCCTATACAGTTGAGAGGCTGCAGACCCTTTGATTAAAATGCGATGAATTTAACGCACTTGGTTATGCATTAAAAGTAATTTTCGCACGCACTCCGGAAATACAGATGGCTTGTCTGAGTGCAGGGCCTTCAAAAGGTGGGGACGAACGGGTTTCTGAGTTTGCGAATCATTTAATTTATAAATTCTTCAAAATGGCGTGCGGTTGTGGAGGTTGTCGTTCGGGTGATGGTAAGCGGGGCGCGGGGTTGCTGTATGGGCGCCCTGCATCGCGGGGCTGATGAATCGCCCTCGCTTGGTGCAGTGCAGCGCAGCGATTGGTTCTGTGATTAGGCGTTGAGCGACAGTGTTCGGGTACATACCGGAAAGCCGACCTAATTTAAAATGTTTCAACTGCAACAGATCATGTAACACCATAGCTCTAAAACTCTACTGATTTATTTTGCTTTTGTTTTATTTAATGTTACATCGTTGAGCATCTGTAAATGTTGTTTGATTGAATCGATAACACAATATTGTATACTCCTTTCTTTGTAAAAACTTTGATCTCATGGTTTGTAGTATATCTGCCATTTAAATTCTTTGTCCCAGTTGGAGGGAGACAAAACTTACTATATATATTTGGAATTTGTTTAAATAATTTTGTTTAGAACTACCTATATGTGCAAATGATATGTTTTGATTAATATGTTTAGTTGCTGTTATGTAAACTGCTGATCCTTACTTAGGATTCTTAATTATCCTGTATGTAAAAAGTATTGTGGTTCCCCTTGGGATCGGAACTTAGTAGCGCACGCCTATGTAGAAAAGGTGGAACCAAGAGTCAGTCGGGGACCAGCTACCAAACTGTGCACTGCCCATGTGAAAGTTGTATATTGTGCTGGTTCCGAGAGAGGCTTTTCCTGCCTCGGATGGACGGATTAATAGCTGGAACTAGTCTGGAATTGGTATCTATCATCGCCACCAAGAAGGGACAGAGTCCAGCAATTCTGCCTACCAATATGCAGCTGCCACCACATTGCGCAATCATTATAATGGAGCACTATAGTAATGTACAGTGAAGGATCAGCTCATTGGATGTTTTAGTGTGCACAAATATAAGGTAACTTTTAACTGAATTCATGAACATACTTTGATTTTTTCCCTATCACAACACCTTAGTGTTTATAAAGCAGATGTTATGCCATTTCGGAATAGGACAGTCAGCTAGAAACGAAGCTTTATTTTCGGATATCTTGAGCTTTATGCTATTGCTTGTCAAAAGATTTCGACACTCTTGAAAGTGTTTCATGAAGTGGTATGTTGTGTTTCAGTACCTGTGCCGAGCCCGAATCTCGTCCGACACAGAGCGGAATGAAACATCACTGTTTCGATACAATTAGTCCGTTCCAGGCGCAGGTGGACTGAAACAGTCTTATTTTGAAACAACGATACAGTTTCTGTGTCTGGCTCGAGATCCGAGACAAGGGCGGAATGAAACACCACTGTTTCGAAACAGTGAACAATAGCCGTTCCGAAACACTGAAACAGTTCCAGGTATCGATACACTGTATCGAAACATAGAAACAGTGGCCAAGTCTAGTTAGAATCTTTTATTTATCTGGCACTGTTGGCGTACACTGTATTGCAGTCGTTTGAGTAACGAAGATTTTTGTGAGGTAAGTGATTCATGAAAGGTATAGGTTATTGTTAGTCAGGACCATTCTTTTGTAGGGATTATTGAAAGTCAGGTTGCGTTGCGCTAAAAATAACAATAATGATATTGTGTGTCAGTTAACTGTTGATCAGAATAAGTAAAGAGAGAAATGTCTTGAGTACGTTCAGTTTTGCTCAGCTGTTTGAAAATCAAATAATGTAAGAGGTTTACCAGCACTGTCATTTATAAATTTTTCTAAGGGGATGTTACAAACTTTATAGGAATGATCTCGCTGCGCGCTGCAGGATTTGCGTTGTCAGCAGTGTTAATGTCGTAACTTACCGCTGGGCGTCTTTACTGGTACGGCGATATGAGGTTGAAACACAAGCATCACTGCGCAGAACACTAGGCGACAATTAGCATGGGACTCGTGAAGATCAAGGCGTCAGGGGTTTTTCACACTATGCTGTCTTTAAAGGATGTTACTATCCTGAATATCGAGGCATTTGGATAACACCAAATACGTCAAGGGCTTTACATGCTATTATGCCCTAATAAGTATTACTATACCGAGGTACTGAAATAGGGTTTAGAGATGTGATACGGAAGTTGTATTAACTGTCGATTTTAGGAATTTCTCCTGCGAGAGGTCGACTGCCATTTGCACCACAAATTGTTGAGGAAGTTACTGTTGCCACGGCTGAGAATGTTGGACGCAATGTGCAATCTTCAAGCTGTGCAGGAGCTGTGTCTCCAAAAGTCAAAATGCTATGGTCCACATTTCGAAAAATGCTGCAAACAGTTGTGATGTGGTATCTATAGTGCAGTTTCAGGCTGTCGTGGATGAAATGCCGTCACGTGGAGCAGCTTTTGTAACCTGGAATGTAAGCATGGTACGCAATTAACAAATGTTACCCTCTCATGTGACAACTGAAATGTGTTTTATTTGTTATTTCTCTCCCGCATGTCCTTAAAAATGCTTCCACAAAATTTCATTGTCCTACGATCAACTCGCTGTTAATAGCGGCCCTCTCAGATAGCGAAAGTTTTATTATAACCAACCTCTATGTCTCGTCATTTCGTTACGTAATTTGCAGTCGTACACTCCTAGAAATGGAAAAAAGAACACATTGACACCGGTGTGTCAGACCCACCATACTTGCTCCGGATACTGCGAGAGGGCTGTACAAGCAATGATCACACGCACGGCACAGCGGACACACCAGGAACCGCGGTGTTGGCGGTTGAATGGCGCTAGCTGCGCAGCATTTGTGCACCACCGCCGTCAGTGTCAGCCAGTTTTCCGTGGCATACGGAGCTCCATCGCAGTCTTTAACACTGGTAGCATGCCGCGACAGCGTGGACGTGAACAGTATGTGCAGTTGACGGACTTTGAGCGAGGGCGTATAGTGGGCATGCGGGAGGCCGGGTGGACGTACCGCCGAATTGCTCAACACGTGGGGCGTGAGGTCTCCACAGTACATCGATGTTGTCGCCAGTGGTCGGCGGAAGGTGCACGTGCCCGTCGACTTGGGACCGGACCGCAGCGACGCACGGATGCACGCCAAGACCGTAGGATCCTACGCAGTGCTGTAGGGGACCGCACCGCCACTTCCCAGCAAATTAGGGACACTGTTGCTCCTGGGGTATCGGCGAGGACCATTCGCAACCGTCTCCATGAAGCTGGGCTACGGTCCCGCACACCGTTAGGCCGTCTTCCGCTCACGCCCCAACATCGTGCAGCCCGCCTCCAGTGGTGTCGCGACAGGCGTGAATGGAGGGACGAATGGAGACGTGTCGTCTTCAGCGATGAGAGTCGCTTCTGCCTTGGTGCCAATGATGGTCGTATGCGTGTTTGGCGCCGTGCAGGTGAGCGCCACAATCAGGACTGCATACGACCGAGGCACACAGGGCCAACACCCGGCATCATGGTGTGGGGAGCGATCTCCTACACTGGCCGTACACCACTGGTGATCGTCGAGGGGACACTGAATAGTGCACGGTACATCCAAACCGTCATCGAACCCATCGTTCTACCATTCCTAGACCGGCAAGGGAACTTGCTGTTCCAACAGGACAATGCACGTCCGCATGTATCCCGTGCCACCCAACGTGCTCTAGAAGGTGTAAGTCAACTACCCTGGCCAGCAAGATCTCCGGATCTGCCCCCATTGAGCATGTTTGGGACTGGATGAAGCGTCGTCTCACGCGGTCTGCACGTCCAGCACGAACGCTGGTCCAACTGAGGCGCCAGGTGGAAATGGCATGGCAAGCCGTTCCACAGGACTACATCCAGCATCTCTACGATCGTCTCCATGGGAGAATAGCAGCCTGCATTGCTGCGAAAGGTGGATATACACTGTACTAGTGCCGACATTGTGCATGCTCTGTTGCCTGTGTCTATGTGCCTGTGGTTCTGTCAGTGTGATCATGTGATGTATCTGACCCCAGGAATGTGTCAATAAAGTTTCCCCTTCCTGGGACAATGAATTCACGGTGTTCTTATTTCAATTTCCAGGAGTGTATTTGGTGTCGGAACGTTAACCCCTTGTTCACGTTTCAAATGATTCGGAGGACGTGGCGACCAGTACCCATTTCCAGTTTAGCATCTTAGTTTCCAAGTTGCTTACGTTAGTGTTCTTCAGCCTGGAGCACCATATATAAGAAACTAAAAATAATATTTGCAATTTGCTTTTGTTCATCATATCCGGTGACAATTTATACCACATGGTCTGCTGAACTGTATTCATCCACGAAGCATGTTACCCTGTGTCTGAACTTCGATTATGATTTAGCTTTTGTGTAATGTTGGGATTTTACCAATTTATCACCCTCCTCCCTGGTCTTTGTTCAACGAATCATTACACGGTTTACATACTTCCACGTATGTTCTCCCAAGCACTGCGCTCTCGAATTTTAATTAAGTCTAATTCTGGGGTGCAGCAACCTAAATTCAGCAACTTTCACAATTATGTGATGTAAGAATTTTCGCTTATATAGGTAAGACTATCTCACTATGGGACTTCGAGACACGTTGCGATGGACAAGCAATCATCAACATAACTTCTGGCCGGCGGCTGTGGCCGAGCGGTTCTAGGCGCTTCAGTCCGGAACCGCGGTGCTGCTACGGTCGCAGGTTCGAATTCTGTCTCGGGTATGGATGTGTGTGGGTCCTTAGGTTAGTTAGGTTTAAGTAGTTCTAAGCCTAGGGGAGTGATGACCTCAGATGTCAAGTCCCATAGTGCTCACAGCCAATTGAACCATAATTTTTTCTTTGAGAATGAAAACATGGTCCAAGTAGACTGTATACTTTTTATCTGTGTGATCGTCCTGATACATGTACCAGCGATGTATTACAACGTACAATGGAGCTAGCAGCTTAAGATACGTGCTTGGAAATTTCCCAAGATTGAAACTGACCGTTCGCGCCGTTAACAAGAAGAATACAGTCTTGAACCATGTTTTCATTCTCAAAACACATTGAGCCTGTGGACCTCAACAGAAATAAAATTTTAAAATCATTTCTCCTACCATACAAGATCAGGGTTTGTTTCAGATTATTAGGTAGTGAAGGGCGCAGTTGGCAAAAACCTTTGCCCTGCTCAAATTGCATCTGTTAAGATAACAGTTTACTTGCATACGCAGTTAGTAGAGACAAGAGGCCTACAGTGAGGATTCCAGTTTCAGATTTCTATTGGTTGACACATCTCAACCCCCTTCTTTTCCGTTGTCTTTTCCGTATGTAGTTGCCTCACCGAAACTTTAGTGATTACAGTACTTCCGTGCGGAGCAGATTTAAAATAAATGTGTAATATTTCATGGCAGAAAACCAGGGTCATAATCTCATATGAACTCTCAGATCAAAGACAAGTGAGTAGACATCCATTTTCGGGGATATGTTCATATTAACTTTTAATTCCTCTTCCTGCGAAAAATCAGCTCCTTACTTAATATTTATCCTGTGTGTGTTAGAACACACAGTACCCTGTTCCCCGCACTTCACAGATGGTAACAGTAGAGGGAGAAATTGTTAGTTCCTACCAAACGTGGCTGCAGTAAGACCTTGTTACCTAAATATTGAATTATGTTTAAAATATTCAATTTCCGTAAACAAAAATATGTATACTTGTAATTTTTTTAGTTATTCGTGTTTTCTTTTCTACAGTACACATGTTTCCGAAAACGCAGCAGGTTCGTGGGTTCCTCTTTATTTTTCTTGTTAACCGAAGTCGTTTGCTGGGTCTCCATATTTTTGTTATTCTGGGCCGGACCGCCGCGCCGGTCGGAAATTTCTATGGAGATCGGACGGAATTCCGTTCGGGTAATTTACTATCTCAATTTTAAGCGTCCGGTCGCCTATTGATTTCCGATCCTGTATATTTTAGCTGTACTTCATGGGGAAGGGGTGGGGGTGGGGGGTCTCTATGTTGGGTGCCCGACCACTACATTCGTGAAGAGGGGAGGGGAGGGGAGGGGAGGATGAGGGGAGGGTAGCTCGGCAGTGGCCGCCTGCCCCCGGGGGCGGTGAATTACGCCGTGTCGATGACTTCTCGCAGAAGGAACTACACGCTGTCCGAGTTATTGGGCCGTTCTAACTGTGTACGATGGCTGGGTGCCGTATTTGTGTTTATTAACTGTTTACACGTTTCGCCTCTCTTCTACAGGGTCACAACAACCACACAATTTTCCCTCAGAAACAAGAGTTTCCTTGTTTTCCAGTAAATTCCTTCAACAACCGAACTCCACTGTTTAAGACATTTTTAAACGTTAGACTGCATATGAGATATTCGACTTTGAGCAGGTAAACGGGAAAAAGTTTCGGAAAGGCTTGGAATTATGCTTGAAGTTTGTTGAAAGTTGCTAAGTACTCTTATTATAAAACACTGGATAATTTGCTTTCCATTTTAAGCAAAAGTTAGTTTTTCACTTACCTAAATGTTTATAGCGTCATATCTCCTGAACTGAGGGTCGTACAATAAGTTTGCAGGTCCGTTTAGCGAAATGTGTAAATACTGTCTGCAAAGTGTGTTGCAAATATATTTGATAGTAAAGGAGTAATAAACTGAAACGTCATGTCAGATGCCGAAGTCTTACTGCATGAGCTGTGGAAAGACATTAATCGATAAACTTGTTTTCCTTTCACTGTTTTGTGGATGGAGTTGTAAGTAGGCTGTTTATGTTTTCTTTATGTAAGTTTGCTGTTTATGTTTTCTTATTGGCAACGTTACGTAGCGCTCTCTGTATGAAAATCACTGGCTGTGCTGTGTGCAGTATGTGGCTAGTTTGCATTGTTGCCTGCCATTGTTGTCATGAACTGCTATAGCTGGATGTGAACAGCAGATAGCGTTGGGCAGTTGGAGGTGAGCCGCCAGCAGTGGTGGACGTGGGGAGAGAGATGGCGGAGTTTTGATAATCTGTAAGACTGAATGTCAATTATGAATATTAAGGTAAATACATTGTTTGTTCTCTATTAATATCTTTCATTTGCTAACTATCCCTATCAGTAGTTAGTACCTTCAGTGGTTTGAATCTTTTATATAGCTGGCAGTAGTGGCGCTCGCTGTTTTGCAGTAGCTTGAGTAGCGAAGATTTTTGTGAGGTAAGTGATTTGTAAAAGGTATAGGTTAAAGTTAGTCAGGGCCATTGTTTTGTAGGGGTTATTGAAAGTCAGATTGCGTTGCGCTAAATAATATTGTGTGTCAGGTTAAGCACAGTCATATGTACAATTGTTCTAAGTGGACGTTTCACATGTAAAATTGTTCTAAGGGGACGTTTCATATGTCGACCCTTAGCCTAGGATACCTCACTGGAATCTTCTGATTTTTTCTTGTAGTTTGTGTATTTAGTGTAGCTTTTGTTTATTGCTAGTGCGTAATTGTAGAGAGAATCTCCTTTGTAGTTGCAGTCTTTCATTGTTGTACAGTAAAACAGTTGTGGCATGCATGTAGCTTTGCGCCAAGTATTTCGCTGCTGCAATTAACTAGATATTATTTTCAGTGCTATGTTAATGTGTTCTCTTATTTTTGCTCTTCAAATTGTGTTTTTGTGTGTTATCGTGTGAAATATTGTCACAATAATGGCGTGTGAAAAACGTAACACTCGGCTCCAAAGTAAACTAAGAAACGACAGTGAAGACGAAAGCAATGTGTTAGCGCCACTGTGTAATGAGTTAACTAATGTTCAAAGTAGTAATTTGGTAACTGTGCATAGGGAAATGGAGCGGGCGTCAAACAATGGCGTAGACAGTCAAACAGGTAGTGAACAGGGAAGCATTATCGATCGATCGGTCGGCAACAGCTCGCCTCAGGAATCCGAAGTGATAGGACACAATTTTGCAAATACTGTAGATTCAGGTTTTGCGTCCTCACCGGTTTCTCAAATGAGTCAAGACACATTTTCTGCTTGTCAAAATGTGAATGCTGCCGGTGAAAACGCACTGCCAAAGAGCATAGAGAAACAGATTCCAGACACTAATACATTATTATTGCAATTAATGCAAAAAATGGAACAAAATCAGAAACAAACACAGCAACAGTTAGATACAATGGGACAAAATCTGCAAAAGTTAGACACAGTGGAACAAAATCAGAGACAAACACAGCAAAAGCTTCAAAAGTTAGACTCATTGGAACAAACGCTTGAACAAACACGTGAAGATTTAACTACTGAGTTACATAAAATCGAATCGAAATGTCAAAAAGTCTGTAATGACGTAAAAACACAAATTTGTGAGCATTTCCAACCTATTTTTTCGCTGCATGAAAATGCATTACAGAATCACGAAGCAGCCATAAAAGAGCTGCAAACCATTGTTCATGAAAATCATGAGACCTTGTGGGCTAAAATTGACTCAGTTGCATCTACCGATTCGGTAACGCAACTTGCAAAAACTCAGGAAAACTTAAAGGACACAGTAGAAAGACACATGGAGGAAATTAGTTCATTATCAGAGAAAGTAGTCGAACTTTCGGATCAGGTCACTAATTTATCTACAAAGGTAGATGATGATCTGAATGACACAAGACCCGTAGCCTTCACTGACACAGAAGAGTATGAACAAATAAGAAAATTCAAACAAAATCAGAATCAAATTAATACGCAATACAAAAGAGAAATGCGGGAAGTACAAGATCAGCTGACACAGGTAATACAAGAATTACGTATTTCAGAGGACACTCGCGCCCCAATAAGGGAAGAGGGACATAGAAATACGGAACAGCCACAAAATAATAACACAGGGCATTTCGGTAATTATGAAAGAAATTGGCAAGGTACACCGAATTTTGAGATGGAACCGCCGACACGACGTAGCAATGACCGACATGCTACTCGCCGACACGATGATTTTGACTATAAGCTGTTCATTACTACACGTAAATTCAAAACATTTAAGAATTCTGGCAACGACATTCATCCACAAGCATGGCTCCATCAATTCTCTCATTGTTTCCCTCCCAACTGGTCATTGGAGCACAGATTAGAATTTATGTGTGGCTACTTGGAGAATGAACCAGCTGTAAGAATGCGATCGGTCATTCACGATTGTCACAGTGAAGGAGAATTTTACCATGCGTTCCTCTCAGCATATTGGTCACAAGCTACACAAGATCGCGTAAAACATAGCATCATGATGATGAAACACTTTGAACAATCTGAATTTTCCAGTCTTGTCAAATATTTTGAAGACATGTTGCACAAGAATCAGTACCTGTCAAACCCATACAGCCCCTCAGAACTCATCCGCATTTGCTTAATCAAACTGCCTGAACATTTGAGACATATTATTTTAGCAGGACGTTGCAAAGACGACATTGAAGCTTTTCAGGGACTGTTACAAGAACTGGAAATTGACACAGACAGTCGCGGGATGCGAAAACGGGAAAACAATCACTACAGGGCACATCCGTCACAATTCCGTGACGACAGAAATAATAACTGGACACGACAAGTCTATTCTTACAACGCAAATCGTGACCAAAACAGACACCACCCGTATGACAACCGTTGGCAGAGTAGTAATAATTACAGGGAAAGATCACCTCTCCGCAGTAATGACTATCACAGAGACAATCAGAGAAACAGACAATATGGGAACCAAAATAACTATTATCAAGGGAGACAGAATAACTTTAGACGCAATGGTCCAGCGCGTAGTTACGATTCAAGGAGAAATTCTCCACCACATGACCGACATGAAAGAAACTATCGAACCTACCGACATGACGACAGACGATATGATCGTAACGACAGACCTGAATTGCATCAGAACTGGCGAGATTTAAATAGAGCAGAGCACTCTCGTCACGATGAATTTGTAGAAGTTAGGTCTCCAAATCCCAATACCGACGCGCGCCAACAAAGAGACAATAGGCGATGACTCACACCACTGGCAGCCACAAGACGTACTTATGAAACTGATGACGCAGCTGCCGTAGCTAGTAATTACGTAAAAATGGAAGACATTAGGGACATCTTAGTCCAGGAACACGACGTAACACGTAACAACATTGCATATCCTGTGATTCACATTACTGTAAATGACGTAAAATCTACGGCAGTACTTGACTCTGGCAGTCCCATTTCAGTAATTAGCGAAACAGCTTTTAGCAAATGCAACAAAGCGAACGATTGCCCCACACTTCCGTTACGTAAGATTAAATTACAAGGTGCAATCTTTGGAAAAAGTGTAGATGTACGCCAACAAACCAATTTAGAATTCTTCTGTCAAAGCCACAGCTTCTCTATGAACTTCCTTATTGTTCCATTATTGTCGACGGAAATTATACTGGGAGTAGACTTTTTGAATGAATATAAAGCAATCTTAAGCTTTCACGATGCTGAAATAAGTTTAGAGAAAGAAGGTAAGTCAATAGCTTTGAAATTTGAAGACTGGCTCTCAAACCATGATGAGGAAATTAATCGGCTTTACGTTCTGTTAGACAACAGTTCGGAATTTTCTACGGAAGTAGACACCAACAATCACTCTGCAAGTACTGACAGGGTTGACATCGACGGCATATTTGAAATTAATGAGTTAATTCAGAATAAAATTCAGACAATTGAGAATTGTAATGACACTGATAGGCAGGACCTTTTTGAGATTTTACAAGCACATTCCACAGTTTTTACTCACAAAACAGGAACAATCAAGGGGTTTCAATACCAATTTCGTGTTCGTGAGCATACTAAATTTTGTGTTAGACCATACGTAATTCCGGCGCATTATAGGGACCGTGTTAGAACAGAAATACAATCTATGCTTGTCGAGGGCATTATTGAGCCTGCAGTAAGCTCATACAACAACCCATTACATGTTGTTGAGAAGAAGAATGGATCGATCAGGCTTGTTTTAGATTCGAGACAAATCAATACTATCATCATTCCTGAAACAGACAGGCCGCAGACGATGGAAGAACTTCTTCAAAATTTTAATGGTGTAAAAGTGTTGTCTTCCATTGATCTCAGATCCAGCTTTTATCAGATCGAACTTCATCCAGAATGCAGAAAATACACAGCTTTCCTTTGTTTCGGCGTTTGTTATCAGTTTCGGAAACTTCCTTTTGGTTTGAACATTTCTTCAGCAGCATTCATTCGTGGGTTAAATTCCATATTACCTGAGTTCTTAAAACGTCACATCACTTTATATGTGGACGATATTCTAATAGCAGAAGCTTCATGGGAACAACATAACCGCATCCTCAACAGTTTGTTACGTATTTTTGCAGAATCTGGAATTACAGTTAACTTGGAAAAGTCTGAATTCGGTAGGTCAAAGGTGAAGTTTTTGGGACATATTATTTCTTCTGAAGGCATTCAGCCGGATCCTGAAAAGTTAGAAGCAATTAGAGCCATTCCAGTTCCATCCACAAAAAAACAAGTCCGCAGTTTTCTAGGTCTCGTAAATTTTTACCGTCGTTTTCTGAATATGCAAATTCTAGTTACACCTAAACTTTGTTCTCTCACTGGAAAAAATACTATTTGGAACTGGGACGAACAAGCACAGTTGGAATTCAATTCTTTGAAAGAAGCGTTACTTCACGCGCCAATACTAGCTCATCCAGATCTGTCACAAGATTTCTGCCTTAGCACTGATTCTTCCAAAGTTGGTCTTGGTGCCCATTTATTTCAAGAAGCCATAGAAGATGACATTACTGTTCAGAAAACCATTGCTTTTGCTAGCCGAGTGCTAACAAAATCTGAAAAAAATTATTCCGTTACTGAATTAGAAGCTTTAGCTATCGTTTGGGCATTTAACAAATTCCGTTTCTTTCTTTCTGGTAAGCACGTAAAAGTATACAGTGATCACCGTGCATTACAATTTCTTATGTCTTCAAAATTAAATCATGATAGGTTAAAACGTTGGGCATTGTTTCTGCAAGAATTCCGCTTCACAATAGTCTACATTCCCGGCAAGGAGAACATTGTTGCGGACGCGCTGTCACGCGCACCGGCTGGGCTTGAGAAAAGTAACACAGAAGGCAACCTCGAGAAAAATTTCAGTATTCTTTACATTCAGAAAGTCGCCTTTGAAAACTTCATCACCACATCTTTAAAGGACATTGCTCATGAACAAGATAAAGATCCGATTTGGAAAGATATCAAAAGTAAATGGCATGAAAAGACACACACTCAGATTCGGCATTATTACCTGGTTAGAAACAACATACTCTTCAAACGCTGCACTGTTGATGACAAGCTATGGGTACTTTGCATTCCAGACGATTTTGTTAATAAGCTCATTTGGTACATTCATTTCAGCTACGCACATTTTGGTCCACGAAAATGTTATCATATTCTTCGAACGACTTGTTATTTTAACAATATGGAAAAGCGAATTCGAAGAGTCTTGTCTATTTGTAAACTTTGTCAAAAGGCGAAACCATCTACTATCTCACATCGTGCTCCGTTATTTCCTATTATTCCTTCTAAATTAAAAGAATTTGCTGCTGTTGATCTCTTGGGACCCCTTGTCAGAACATCGAATGGATTTTCGTACGTTCTAGTCGCTGTTGAACTTACTTCAAAATTTGTTTCTTTCACTCCGTTACGTAAAGCCACTGGACGGTCTGTATCCAACGCCTTTGTTAAAAATTTTTTACGTGAAGTTGGACACGTTAGTAAAGTCATTTCAGATAACGGACCGCAATTCAGATCTGCTGTTTGGTCACGCATGCTTCGGAATCATAGAATCAAACCTGTTTTTATTTCATTGTATTCACCACATTGTAACCCGTCTGAACGGATTATGAAAGAAATCAATAAGCTTTGCAGACTTTATTGTCACAGAAAGCATCAGCATTGGGACAGATATTTACACTTATTTCAAAATGTGCTGAATGAAATGCCTCATGATTCCACTGCTTTACCACCTACTCTTGTACTGAAGAATGTAGAACCTCCGAACAGAATCAGAGAGCTTGTACCTTTCCCGAATACACGTAAACTTCGACACAAAGACATAATTGATTTGGCTCTTAAAAATATAAAATCTGCAGCAGACAAAAGGAGAAAACTACACGGTAAAGCAAATGCAAAGAAATTATATATTGGTCAGAACGTTCTCATTAAAGCTCATTCATTGTCACATAAGAAGAAACACTTGAGTCACAAATTCTTTCTAGTTTACAATGGACCTTACAGAATCCGACGTATACCACATGATAATTGCGTTGAAGTTGAAACTCTGCGTACTAGGAAGAGTAAAGGTTTACACCACATTTCTCATGTAAAACCATTTATTGACAGATAATCTGCTTTTTAACTTAGTCTTTGCAATTGTCACTTCACGCTACTTGTACAATTTGTCCCACTGAGAAACTGTTAACATGCAACTATGTTTTTAAAGTTAACTAACCATCCAGTCAAGAACATAGGTAACTTAGACAAGTAATTGCGAATGCATTGTTATTGCGAACAGACGACACAGTGTTGTTATTTATACATTCTTCCTTGTTAGTTGCACGATTACATAACGAATATACGGCTTACATACTTAGAACATATACCAGCACTGCTAATGAAATTTTCATGCAACATTTTGGTTTGCTTACGAGTGGATTCTGGATTTGAGGTGCTTTCTGTGAAATGCCAGATGACACAGTGGTTAGTTTATGTGACAGCTACACGATTTTATCACGACGCTGCTAATGCGTGACAATTTACAATGTTGCTTTTGCGGTGTATCTGTTTTATATCTGCACAGTTTTTTCTGAATTCTTCTATAAAGTGAGACATGTTTTAGTGGTGACTTTTGTGCTATTGCTACAAGGAGACAGCCTTTTGCGTAGGACAACAATACGTTACAGCACAGTACTTTCCTCATCACGGCAATAAGCGTAATAACTAAGTTATCTATACGCAAAGCATTTCACTTTGTTTATCATGAGGTAAGTACATTGACTTCTGCAGAACTTAGCTTTCGGAGGACAATAACTACGACACTTCCCAGAGATTATCTTAGAGCAAGACGCACATTTAGCGCTACTGGACACGTATTTGAGTGATTAATTTTGTACTTAAGACATTTATTTTTAGAGATTTTTGAATTACAAAGAAAGTTTTTCGTGATACATTTCATTTCATTGCTGTAAGCTGTAATACCTGAGGATACAATTACAATAAACCTCAGGGGGGTACACGCCTACTTTGTGTACCATGTGTTTGGCAAGCACAAGGAGCCCTAGCTAATATGGTATTTGCTTATACAATTTAACACATCGGTACCATATTTCTCTAACACATAAATTACACACCTATCTGATCATTTAACAGAGAAACAAACATCCTTTTACTACGTCAGTGACACATGTTTACGCCATTACAGAGTTGGATTACTTCACACTTAAGAAATTGTACTTTGTCTGTACTTTGTGCACTGTTCATATTTTTTTGGTACCATTGTGATACTATGAGAGCTTTGAATGATGTATTTGGTAAGGGAGTATGATTTTAAAGTACGTTGGAGGCAGATGACACTTTTGACATGAGCAGAGAATTTTGTTAGGTTTTGAAATTATTGGAGGAAGCTACGACGATTTTGAGATTTGACTGAGGTTTTATGATGTTATTTTTACGACGACGATGTGTATTATGCTGTTGAGGTATGTTTATGTCAATAAAATTCTTGACCTGTGAAATGTTTTTATATGAGACTGTCACTGTAGCGGAAACTGCTGTCGTAAATATTTCCGTAAGAAAGTTAAGTGACCACCTGCACGTGCGTCGTCGGCACACAGCTGTGTCAGACACCTGGAGAACTAGCCATTAGGGTGTGCCTTTCCAGAAGCCTATACCGCCGCTAATGACATTCCTTTGTAGAGGACATCGCTAATGCGACACGCTCGTTACTTGAAAACATATGATTTTTGTAATGCGTTGTGGGCACACAGCTGTGTCAAACACCTGGAGAACAAGCCATTAGGGTGTGCTTTTCATCGCTAATGCGACACCCTCGTTACTTAAAAACATATGATTACTCGCACTTTGTGCTAATTATTGAAATGCTTATGAATTGATGGGAAATATTCGTACATCTGCTCACCTGATTATGACAAGTGTCTTTCTACGAGAGTTGAGTGCTACTGACTTACGAAATGCCACATGACTATTGAATGATATTTTTATGCTTTGCTTTTCGTAGTTGCTTATTTCATTTGATGTCTGGTTTCCAGCTGTGTTGCAACATTGCTTTTATAAAATAAAATGCATTTGCTAATGTGAACTCTTTCTGTCAACAGATCTATTAAATAATTATTTTATGATCCACATTCTTTAAAAAGGAGCACTTGGAAAGGAAAGAACAATACGAAGGAACTCGTAACAGTAAAACATAATTTTCTTTTCAAGTACATGGTAGTATTTTTTTACAATCAGTTGTTATGGTGCACCACTTTATTTGCATAGACATTAAGATGTGAATATACATTTCCCTTGTCTGCATTGTTGTTTTTCCTGTAATATTTTTTCTGCTTGAGCTATGTCATGTTTAGGTATAAGTTGCTGCTGTTTGTCAGGCATAGTGTTACTGAATTTGACTTTGTGTTACTCTTCTAAGCTAGTTTTTCTTGTTTCCTGCATTGCCTTATATTAGTTGTAATATTGCACTTGCTTTGATAATTTATGCTGCTTGCTTTGCCATTTCTATATTTTGTCATTGATGTTTGTGTTAATTATTTTTTTTTTTGCTGCATTGCCTCGTCCCTTGGTATATATATATCTGAGCTCAGTAGATTTAAGTTAGCTTAAGAGGGGGTAGACTATATAAGAAACTGACTATGGAGAATAGGTAAAGAATGCATTGCGAAGAAAGATTTGGGCCCCAATGAGTATTGTACAATCAGAAATAATTATTTTGAAAGAAATATGAATAGAATACAGGAAGGAGGTATAGGTAGGATTATCTTGGAAATAAATAATGAGGTAAGAAATATGTGAACACATAAATACAGAAAGCATGCTTGGGTAGGATTTTTTTCGTGGAAGCAAAGGTTGAAATAAGACGAACGATCTATGGAATGAAGGGAGTTCTCCAAGCAAAATACTGCAGTAAAAGAAACCCTGTCCTTTCCTCTTTGCTGCTTTTTCCCAATATGTAATTGTGTGTTGTCCTTTCCATTTGTGTTATCCCACTGTGTGTATTTGTGTTTTTCCTGTCTTTATGTGTTTAGCTGATGAGAGCTATGATGTAGAATTTTTCTAATACTCTGTTATTTTCTTTGTAAAGATGCTTAGACATTATTTATTCTGTGTTGTTTTAATGCTCATGTGTGAAGTTGACGTTTCAAAAGTTATTCTGATCTTTTATGTATGTACTCATGTCATCATTCCTGTAACACTGATGTATATGTTTATTTCTATTCTTTTGTAAAGCCTGTACTACAAATGTTATCTGTATTGTTATGTTTTTAATGATGTATTTTGTATCTTTGTAATTGTATTCTTATGTTATATAATTGTAATTGACGCCAGTTAATCAAATTAAGTAACTTGTAAGCATTCATTTCACTGCACACATTTCTGTTGGTCATAGTATATGCACAATATGTGAGAAGTAGGGACTGTTAGTGTTTGCACGTGTGTTAATAATTCAGCAAGAGACTGGATAACAGCATCGCTGGTTCTAAGGACAATTCCAAAAACTTTGTGAATGCACAAGTGGTGGTTATGGACTTGCTCTATTATCCGCAAGACTCTTCAATGGTGATTGTGCACCTGCACAGTCGCAACAGATGGCTGCTGGCCATCTCTACAACGACTACAGTGGGTCTGCATCTCTGGTGGCCCACCAATACTCTCTACCAGGACTACAGTGGGTCTACTCTGTGATGACCTACCTACCAATATTCTTCGAAACGTCGACTGACTCTGCTGTGGGTTTGCTCTGTTGTGGCCCATTACCTGTCAGCATGTCAAGAGTCAGCACTGTCTTTCCGTTGGAAGGACAACACTACTTCTTCAAGACTGCATGGAAATCCACTACTTCTGTGTGCAATTTCTTTTACTAATGAGACTTTGTGAAAAAAACTGTAATTACTATTATGATGAACGATCAGGACTGTCTTTATGGACTGTGAGAAAATTTTAGCTTTTGACCAACATTGTATCAATAAGTGTGTGCATTGGATATCTTTGTTAGTGTAATTATGAAAAATTTTATCAAATCATTATTGGCCACTGGCCAAAAACATTTGTAAAATTTTTTGTGGGGAGCATGGGGGCTATGTAAGTAGGCTGTTTATGTTTTCTTTATGTAAGTTTGCTGTTTATGTTTTCTTATTGGCAACGTTACGTAGCGCTCTCTGTATGAAAATCACTGGCTGTGCTGTGTGCAGTATGTGGCTAGTTTGCATTGTTGCCTGCCATTGTTGTCATGAACTGCTATAGCTGGATGTGAACAGCAGATAGCGTTGGGCAGTTGGAGGTGAGCCGCCAGCAGTGGTGGACGTGGGGAGAGAGATGGCGGAGTTTTGATAATCTGTAAGACTGAATGTCAATTATGAATATTAAGGTAAATACATTGTTTGTTCTCTATTAATATCTTTCATTTGCTAACTATCCCTATCAGTAGTTAGTACCTTCAGTGGTTTGAATCTTTTATTTAGCTGGCAGTAGTGGCGCTCGCTGTTTTGCAGTAGCTTGAGTAGCGAAGATTTTTGTGAGGTAAGTGATTTGTAAAAGGTATAGGTTAAAGTTAGTCAGGGCCATTGTTTTGTAGGGGTTATTGAAAGTCAGATTGCGTTGCGCTAAATAATATTGTGTGTCAGGTTAAGCACAGTCATATGTACAATTGTTCTAAGTGGACGTTTCACATGTAAAATTGTTCTAAGGGGACGTTTCAGAGTCAGAGAGAAAAAATTTCGTAAAGATTTAATATTATGCTCAAACTTTATTGGAACTCACTAAGTGTTCTCATTGTCACATGCGCATGAATAAATTTCGGGTTACGCTTCCTCGAAACAAACAATTGATTCTAACTGTAGCACTTATCTTACTGTGTTAAACTTTCAACATAAGGATGTCCTTGTTAATGAGTAGATAATGATATCATTTTAAATATTTTTAATCCGTCAATAATTACACGAAATATTCAAAATGAAATTTTTCTTTCGCTTGGAAAACTTTCAGATATGCAACGTATAACTGGTATGGGTTTCGAGATAGCGATTTAGTAATCTTTTGTATCCATAATAATAGCGCTTAAAACGATTCATACCGAAACAGCTGGAACACGTTTAAAAACAGCATTACACGGGAAACCATTATTAAATGGTATATGTGCAGCGCATTTTTCCAGGGGAACTATAGCTTTTCTCTCGTTTTAAAATGGTTATTTGTAATTATCCTCTTGCTTTAATGTTGTATGTAGGCTAGTGTCCGTTACATCGGGCCACGAACCACAGATACGAAATACAGTGACTCAGCTAGATGCATGGACTCACTGCAGTAACAGTTAATGACAAACGAAGTCTTACAGCGTGAGCACTAATAATAATACCCACTTACTATTAAAGAACTCAGATGTCGATTTTGTAGAGTACATTCAGAGATCGCGGACTACATAATATCTTGTTAAAGAACAAGAGTGCCTCCGGAAGCTCAATAAGGTGTGCTCATAGCTACACTGACAGATATGCGGAGCTCAAGGAATATCAAATTCGTTACTATAGAGTGGAAACAGCCTTCAGACTTACAAAACACATTCGAAATAAAAGATAAAAACAGTCGCCTAATACACAAAATTTGAACACTAAAACACAGTAATCGAAGAAGAATGTCTTTACGGAGCTATAGAAATTATTCTATAGAGAAATAGAGACGGTGGCGTTACATAAAATTTTATTCAGCTGCAAGTACTGTCGATATAGCATAGTCATATTAACAGGTACCTAGTACAGTACGAAAGCATGTAATTAGTCTGGTGGGAGGGACACATATAACAGTGTATTTCATATCATTATTTCTACAAGCAACACCATTTCCTGACCCCAAGTTAAAAATACAGGGTGTACATAAAGGCCGTGAACACTTTCAGTTATTTATTGCACTAGAACCAAACATTGTACAGACATCATACATATGTTATTTTGAAGAGAAACCATGAAAGTTTGTTGCTTGTGCCCAGCAAAGAGAAGCGGACGTCCCAGTGTGAGTGAAGTGTATGTCGAGCGCGTTCGAGAGACGTTCATAAGGAGTCCAAAATTATCGGTGCGTCGTGCGTCCCGCGAACTCAAAATGGATCCAGTGACAGTGTGGACAGTCCTGCGACAGAAAATCTCTATGAAACCATTGAAATTGTAGCTAGTGCAGAAGCTCATGACGACGGCAAAGACAAGCGTTTTGAGTTTTGTTCGCAGTTGCAATAATTGAATGAGGATGGGGATGGCATTGTCGATCGCTTAATTTTTAGCGACGAAGCCACATTTCACACTAATGGGAAAGTGAATAGGCATAACTGTCCAATCCGGGATACAGAGCATCCACACGAATGCACTGAATTTGAGCGTGCCTCCCCAAGGGTTAATGTTTTTTGTGCCTTGTCACGCAGAAAACTGTACAGGCCATTCTTCTTCGCCGAGAGCACTGTCACTGGATATATTGCTAGTTGGAGATGTTGCAGCAATGGCTGACGCCTAAAATGCAATCGGACTCACCGTTCACCTTTCAGCAGGATGGGGCTCCACCCCATTTTCATCGTGAAATTCGTGGGTACCTGAACACGGAGGTGCTGCATCAATGGATCGGCCGTGCTACAGAAGGGGACAGCTGTTTCATGAAATGGCCTTCCCGATCACCAGATCTCACTCCGTGTATCTTTTTTCTGTGAGGACACATTCAAGATCTGGTGTATGTACCACCTCTACCACGTGATGTAGCAGGGCTCAGGGCTCCGGGAGAGACAATGGGAAGCGACTCCCACAGCTGACGGTGCCATGCTGGGACAGGTATGGCAAGAATTCGACTACCGTATTGACGTCTGCCTGGTCACTCATGGTTCGCATATCAAATGTTTGAAAAAAAAAAAAAGCTTTCAGAGTTTCTCTTCAAAATGCAATGTGTGTATGTGACATCTGTGCAACGTTTAGTTATAGTGCAATAAATAATTGAAAGTATTCCCGGACTTCATGTACACCCTCTATATCTGTCTTGCCGGACGCTAGAACTAGGACCTATAGTGGGGAGTGCAAGTTAAAAATGTATCTGTCTTCCCGGGCGCTAGATGAGGATGGTGATGTTTGGTCTGAGCAGCTATCAGCGCCCGTATAATGTTCTAACTTTTACACAGTCTACTTTATTCTCACAATCCAATCAAGCCACTCTCACAAATGATGATGGAGACAAGACAAACACCCATTCCCTGGGCAGAGAAAAATCCCCAACCCAGCCGGGAATCGAACGCTGGACCCCGTGCTCCAGAGGCAGCAACGCTAACCCCTAAACCACGAGCTGGGGACAGGCCTGGGTGCTAGAACTAGGACCTATAGAGGCAGCGAGTCGATAACAGTTTGAATTGGAGCCCATGCTTGGAAACGGAACCATCTGAAAACATGTTAATAATGCAACCACTCTTACAAATAATTGATTAGGCGTGATCTATTGCATCATTTGTTTTACAGTTCCGCCCGTTAATAACCAAAGAAATTGCTCATGTTCTCGTTGACGGTTGTCTTCACCGTGATGCAGTACGGCCTCTTCCAACTCAGGTGTACGGCGCCTCCATGGAGTACCACAGTCATGCCTGTTGACGCTGAAGATACCCCTTTCTCGACGCCATTGCGTAACTGTAGCGAAAAGGATACGCGATGGAGTCGGACATGGTGGACTCAACTGCTGAGGTCATTAGTCCCCTAGAACTGAGAACTAGTTAAACCTAACTAACCTAAGGACATCACAAACATCCATGCCCGAGGCAGGATTCGAACCTGCGACCGTAGCGGTCTTGCGGTTCCAGACTGCAGCGCCTTTAACCGCACGGCCACTTCGGCCGGCCTTCGGTGTAATAAGCCTCGTTGTTACTACTACAGCTAACCGATGGTAGGTCATACTACACTGGTGATATTAAATAGTCCAGATGGAGCAACTTGATAGAAAAGCGTGTGTGAGGTCCATTGCATTGATCAACACTAATACTCAACAAAGTAGGATTATAAAGTCACATATCATTCTGCCTTTTGCGATATAAAATCAAACTGTTTAACACTCTGAAATAATCCGCCACTACACTGTTCTAATATGCTGTTTTAGACAATGCCCAACACACACGAGTTGCTCTATTGTAAATCCAAACCTGAATCATGCACCAAGAACGTATCTCAACTGTCGTCACAGATCTGTCCTCTAGTGGGTCCAACACTCATCTGCCCTAACAATACTCGAGGACGAGTATTTATACTCTTCCTACAATGTACTACTGGTTATAATAATGCAAAACATACTTTACAATATGAAATAGTTTAACAACAGTATCAAACACTCTGTAATATTCCCTACTTTGCTAGAATAAGTTTAAGACGTTTTCTAAACACGTAAAAATCACATTGATATTGAAATTGCAGAAATAAGCATTCTAAAAATGCTAAACGATCAATTATTATATTTTGTTAATTAGGGTCGAGATTTAGTACCTACCATTTACAAATGATGAGAACGAAATCTATTATTCTCTTATATAATTATTTTCCATTTATTAATTTCCTGAATCTGACTCTGATTGTTTATGTAAACGGGTATTGTAACTACTATTGTTTGGTATTGCTATTATTCTTCTAAAAGCGTTTTTCCTATTATCGAAAAGTAATTGAATTTAATTATAGCTGGAGATATAAGAGTAGTGATCTAGGTTGTAACGATTACCCTGGAATGTTACGACCGGACCTCAGTCCTAAGTGGGCAATTAGTGAAACAGCAAGCAAAGATTTCCTCCTGGAGACTGCGCACTTTGGTTCGCATCTGCTTGCCTCTGATGGGATCTCAGCGAACCCGACGCTCTGGTACGAATCACAGAGAAGTTTAATCAGCGGCAGGTAAGCTATCGATGCTAACACACGGAAGGCTCTTAGCATTTCTAACGTACCTCCAATATTGCTACGTAAGGCACCACGGCACGAGTAATGAGAAATCTAGACGGTCAGAACTAATCATGAACAATTGTATGCATTACACCTGCAACATCCGCCTGATTGACAGCGTCAGTGCTTCGTATGGCCAGAGTGTTACGTAACTACTGCACTACTTCATCCGCTTCCCAGAGCACAAGCAGCCCAGTATTTCACCTCAGAGATTGCGTACGTGTCATCTTATAACAAACGAAATACAGGGTGTTACTTATCTAGTATCTTCGCTGTGCCGTACCATAATAGAAGAACAATTCCAAACTCCTTCTGTGTAGCTGCTGTCTAGCGTTGGAACACGCTTCCTTTCAGTCTGCGCACAATTCAGTGTTCTTTGGCTCCTAAAACAAGCTCAAGCTCTTCCTTTTGTCATCCTCCTAACGTTTCCCTAAAGATTAACTTATAGAGACAGTCTCCCTCTGCCAAACTGTGATACACATGGCTCCCATGTTCTCTCTGTTACGTGTCGTTCTGTTTTCATTTCTCACTGAGGTACGCCACTTCCGTGTCTCCCGTCTTCATTAACTGTGTGTTATCACATGTCTCCTTCTCTCCGTCTTCTGCTCTTTTTGTAGTTTCCTTTGCTGCCCGCGCTCAAGGTTTAATCTAGCCGCCTGGGATTTCAAAAATGGTTCAAATGGCTCTGAGCACTATGGGACAAAACTTCTGAGGTCATCAGTCCCCTAGAATTTAGAACTACTTAAACCTAACAAACCTAAGAACATCACACACATCCATGCCCGAGGCAGGATTAGAACCAGCGACCGTAGCGGTCACGTGGTTCCAGACTGAAGCGCCTAGAACCGCACGGCCACACCGGCCGGCTGACTGATACTGATAGTAAATAAACAAATGAGCATAAGGCTTTTGACGCACTGGACAGAGAGAGACCCTGCCTGGGGTCAGGAGGGAATTCGGGACCGAACCCAAATTAGCGAACATAGTCAGGTCATAACGGGTGGTGGGAGAACCGATCCGGTCCTAAGAAACCGACGCAGGCGTGAGTCAAGGTGGCGGGTTGTCACCTGTTCTATTAAACTGTATTGTAAGGAAGACTATGGGATGACTTTGTGATAGTCTCGGAAATTCCGGAGGGTTGTGACCATCCAGATCAACCTCTGGAAAGTACTGCCTGCTGAACGAGCTGAGAATCTCAACAGAAAAGACCAAATTCTTGGTGAAAGACAAATATGTATCGAAATTACTTGAAACAGAGGTAGGAAGACTTTGAGGGTGAAGGCATACGAGTACCTTGGTGAGTCCCACAAGAAAATAGACTGGAAAAATATGCGATAGGTGATAGAATATCAAAAATGGGGACTGCATATAGGCTAAAAGGCTTTACGAGTGAAGTGCATCTTCTGAAATACCCAACTAAGAGCCGGCCGCAGTGGCCGAGCCGTTCTAGGCGCTGCCGTCTGGAACCGAGAGACCGCTACGGTCGCAGGTTCGAATCCTGCCTCGGGCATGGATGTGTGTGACGTCCTTAGGTTAATTAGGTTTAATTAGTTCTAAGTTCTAGGCGACTGATGACCTCAGAAGTTAAGTCGCATAGTGCTCAGAGCCATTTGAACCCCCACGAAGACAATAAATCGGTGGTCAAAACAGAATGCTGTATGCCAGTGAATGCTCCTCGTTGAACCACAAGCTAGACAAGTTGGACATCTTAGAAAATACTGACAGCATGACTGCGATGCAGCTTAGGCTAGAATGGCGCCGGCTAGAAACTTCGACGCAACAAGAAGTCTACTAATGTGGGAGGGGATCTCCCAGACAATGAGGAAAGCGGGGCTGATATCACTTGGACAGCTATACAGAAAGGGCAAAAATAGATTATCCAAAGAGATATTTCATTACCTGTGGGGCAAGAAGACCACCACGACGTGGGTTGAAGCTCGGGAAGACCTTGAGAAGTCCAGCACGTAAGAAGCCCTCAAGTTAGAACGTTATATGTTTCGAAAAAGTGTAAAGCGTTTGTTAACGTTTCAAAGCGAAAGAAGAATTTCAAAGACCGAAAGAGCATGGATGGAGGAGCAAAGGCGACAACATTGCTGATCCGGACATGCAATCGGCCAGTAACACACATTTTCCTGCGGCTTGCCGAGTCATGAGTCTGCCAGTGCCGTATCACTGAGACCCAAACACAACAATCCAGGACAACAACCACATCAGCGGGTTGTTGCCGTACGAAAGAATGGCAGCTATCGCTGTGACCAGCGACGCCCACATTGCCAACAGGCGGTGTTTTCATCGACAGTAGAAGGTGCGACATTCAGGGTATTACCTGCGTTCGTTAGGTCAAGTGCCCGCAGGTAGGCAGGGCTCTATTCGTCCACCGCTACATAACTTATGCTGACGGACGGCCACAGCTAACCAGTTCGGTGCCAGACATCAAACCAGGTTGGTCTTCACTACTGAACCAGAAGCTGTAACAGCAGTTTGGTGCGGATATTGAAGCAGTTTGGTCATTGCCACTGAGTTAGTCCAACCGATGACCCATAACCACATCCCCTGTGGTATCTTCCACAACAACCAACTAGTTTACTACGAGCGTTCGCCTCAAGAACCGTGTCCCTTAAGGACTTCGGCCTTGGACTTAGTCACCATCCTCACTTGTGCTGTCCTTACGAACAGCCAATAGATCAACAATGAGCCAGCACCTCATCGTCCTAGGCGTTTGAGGAATACAACCCCAGACTTGTTCTTCGTTCTCACCTGCGCTGTTCTCCTGAGCCGGCAGCCAGTGGACCATGCGCCTTCACCTCATCGGCCTTGGCCTCTGAGGACTGCGGCTTCTGGACTTGGTATCAAACTATGTCAGACTTTATTACTGGGAAAGCTGGACAGTGGTCCATCTTGTAGCCTGTCCACACACAGACATCAGACTATGACACATAGAGATTGTGTTCCATCATGTCACTTCATTGAGTTTCATTGATTAAACAGCTGTCAGACAGTAGCAGTGTCTACTACTTTCATAAGTTGCTTTTGTATTTACAATGACTGATTCAGTGTCAGCACATGTGAATATTGCGGGGTATTTATTTGCGACTTTCTTACTGTGTGGCATCTTCTTGGGTAAAATATCGCGGAGACGAAAGAACCCCATTTTGATCTTAGAATAAGAAAAAGTATCTGACAGTGTCTACTTAAATACACTCATTGAAATTCTGACGGTGTGAGGGATAAAATGCAGGTGGCGAATGATTATTTACAGTTTGTACAGAAATGAGACGGCAATTATAAGAGCCCGTGAAAGGCAAAGGTCCCGAGTTCGAGTCTCGGTCGGGCACACAGTTTTAATCTGCCAGGAAGTTTAATATCAGCGCACACTCCGCTGCAGAGTGAAAATCTCATTCTGGATAATAATATGGGTTTACTGAACTTAATAAGTTGCTGAATACAATGCTGTCAGATCCAAAGCGAATATTCAAGTGTATGCCAGTCAGTGGTCTAATCTCTTGTGCTGTAGTCGCTGACAGATAGAGGCTGTGTACTCGCAGTACACAAATACAATAGGGAAGGGACTGATGGCAACGTTTTTTTTTTCTTTCCTTTATTGAATTTCAATTCCCCCCGAAGGGGGCGGGCTGGCAGCAGCTTAGGACGCCGCTCTGCAGCCTACAGATTTTCTGACAAAGAGCAGGAGAATAAATAATAATAAAAAACAGGCGATAAAATCGGGGACTTAGTGAGTAACAAGGTGAAAAGAAAATGGGGAAATTAAAACAAACAACAGAGGGATGATGAAGCGAATAAAAATACATACGGAGCAGACAGGGGAAACAATAGACAATTAAAAAAAAAAAAAACACGGCGACAGTCTGGATTCTGTTCGCAAAGTATATAAAATGCACACCCAGCGACAGCATGGTTTCTGTTCGCAACACAACACTGAATAGTCACTAGAACACAGCACGAAAAAGGCGGCAAAGGTGACACCACAGTCGAGAGCAGGTGGGGGCTGATGGCAACTTGTGGTGGCCCCTTATAAATTACGAGAATAATGCTGCCTGCCCCGGCCGTGGAGGGCGTGTTGGCGTCACGGCCATTGGTTGGCAGGTGGAAGTTTCTATGTGGCTCCTTCTAGCGGCGGTACTGGGAATGTCTGGTGCCAGCCTCAGAACTAGGAACTGACACACCTGGTGAGGTGGCCGTGACAAACGACACCACGTATTCAGTCTGTACACTGAGCAAGCGGAAAAATGAACCAATGAAAAATATGCGGGAGGAAACATTGTTCGTGAAAAAGACAGAGAAATTGCGAGGTTTGCCTATGACACTGTAAATCTGTCAGACAAAACAGTCGACTCTGAAGAGAACTTGAACGGAATTGACAGCCTCTTGAAAGGAGGATGCAAAATGAGAATCAACAAAAGCAAAATAAGACAATGGAATGTAGTCGAATTATATTACGCTATACTCAGATAATTAGGTTCGGAAATGAGACACTGAGAGTAGTAGATGAATTTTCCTATTTTGTCAGGAAACGTATTAATGATAGACCACGTAGAGACGATATAAAATGTAAAATGGCCATGGCGTAAAAAGTGTTTCTGAAGAAGAAGAATTTGTTACTATCGAATATAGACTTAGGTGTTAGCAAGTTTTTGTGAACGTTTTTGTCTGGAGTGTAGCCTTACATGTAAGTGAAGTGTGGACTATAAATAGTTCAGACAACAGACATGAAGAAAATAAAGCATTTAGAAATGTGCTGCTACAGAATAACGGTGAAGATTAGATTGGTCGGACATGTAACTGATGCGGACGTACAGAATAGAATTGGTGAGAAAGAAATTTGTGGCACAGGTTGACTAAAAGATGCGATTGGTTGATAGGACACGTTCTGAAAAATCAAGACATCGTCAGTTTAGTATAGGATGTAAGAGGTTGTAGTAGTAGTTGTAGTAGTTATTCGACGATCAAGAGGCTTGTACAGGATGGAGTAGCATGGAGATCTGAATCAAACCAGTCTTCGGACTGAATACCGCAACAACAACATGCCTAATATAGCACATACTCTTCTGGTTAGCTTGGGAGCTTATTCTTTATATGTGCACGGTGCCATGGTCAGAACGAATAGAGTCCGAATGAAGAAATACTGGAAATAAACCATACAAAGAGGAGCAAACAAAGTTGAAGTTTGGTTCTAAGTTGTGAAACCGCCTATAAAAAGATACATATACATGTACATTATATTCCACAAGCCATCTAATGGAGTGTGGCGGAGGATATTCTTGTACCAGTAACTGAGAGCCCCCCCCCCACCCCCCACCCAACACTGTTTCACTCGCGGACAGCGCTTGGGAAGACTGATTGTTGTTAAGCCTCTGTATTGGCTCTAATTTCTCGAATTTTCTCCTGGTGGTCATTACGCAAGACGTATGTGGGGGGGGGGGGGGGAGGGGGGAGTAATGTGTTGTCCGATTCTTCCCGGATAGTGCTCCCTAGGAATTTCAATAGTAAATCTCTCCGAGGTGCAGAACATTTCTCCAAGGGAGTTGGTTGAGGTCTCCGCAGGGCTCTCGCGCTGGGTAAACAATCCCGTGACGAAACGCGCCGCTCTTCATTGGATTTTTTCTATCTCTTCTATCAGTCCTACCTGGTAGGGATCCCAGATGGACGAGCAGTACTGAAGAATCGGCTGAACAAGCGCCTTATAAGCCTCTTCCTTCGTCGATGAGCTACATTTCCTTAAGATTGTTCGAATGAATCTGAGAATGGCGCCTGCTTTTCCCAATATTTGTTTTATGTGGTCATTCCACGTATGGTCACTCCGGAAAGTTATTCCTAGATATTTTACGGTAGATACCGTTTCCATCGGTTTGTCAGCGATAGTGTAGCTGTACAGTAGAGGATTTCTTTTTCTACGTATGCACAATATGTCAGATTCATTTTTGTTCAAGCTCAACTACCGAAGTCTGCATCATTCATCAATTCTCTGGAGGTCATTCTGCAAATCTTTACTAACTTCTCGCATTGCTATTTTGTTATAGACAATCGCATCATCTGCGAACAGCTGGAAAGATCATGCGACGCTTCTTACTAGATCATTTATATATATTGTAAACAGTAACGGTCCTATCACTCCGGAAATTACCTTCACATCTGTCGATTTTGTTCCGTTAAGAGCGACGTGTTGAGTTCTGTCTGCAAGTAAGTCTTGAATCCCTTCGAACATCTGTTCTAGTACTCGATAAGCTCTTAGTTTTTCACTAAACGCCACTGCGGGACGGTGTCAAATGCCTTCCTGACGTCAATAAACACGGCATCAACCTGAATGCCGTTGTCCACAGCACTGTCGATCTCATGGAGGAACTGATAGAGCTGAGTTTCGCAGGATGTCTGTTTGCGGAATAAATGTTGATTTTTATACAGAAGATTTTTGTTCTTCAAAAACGTCATAATTCCTAAGGATAGAACATGTTCCATAATCCTACAGCAATTCACGTCAATGATGTAGGTCTATAGCTGTGTGCATCTGTCCTGCGGTCTTTCTATAAAACGGGAGGACGTGCGCTTTGTTCCGCTCAAGCGATCTATTTTAAATTACTGCTAGATGCGGAGCAAGCTCTTTCACATAATCTTTGTAGAATATTGTAGGTATCTCATTTTGTCCTGGCACCTTTCGACTAATAAGCGATTGTAGCAGCTTTTCTATTCTGCGATCGGTTACCTCAAGCCGGCCGGTGTGGCCGTGCGGTTAAAGGCGCTTCAATCTGGAACCGCGTGACCGCTACGGTCGCAGGTTCGAATCCTGCCTCGGGCATGGATGTGTGTGATGTCCTTAGGTTAGTTAGGTTTAATTAGTTCTAAGTTCTAGGCGACTGATGACCTCAGAAGTTAAGTCGCATAGTGCTCAGAGCCATTTGAACCAGCCATTTGGTTACCTCAATATCTGTCATTTCAACGTTCGTACAACGATTGAAAGGCGGGGGCGTGTTACGGTACTCCACGCTGAAATAATTTCGGAAGATAGAATTCAGTATTTCCGCCTTCTGTCGATTACCTTCTCGTTTCGTTGTCAGTATAACCGCCGAGTGAATGAATATATAATTTTGACCCACTTACTGATTTTACATACGACCAAAACCTGTTACGGCTTTTAGTCAGGTAGGTTGACAAAGTTTTGATGGTGTTGAGACAGCAACCAGGCACAAATTTATTTTCAGTTCCTTTATTCAAAGGATACCGTTAACGGTTTCGAATCGTTATGACTCATCTTCATGCGGTTTTCATGCTTTCATTACAACATGAGTTGCGGTTTTTTTTTACAGATTAATTGTCCTAAAATATAAATAATACATAATTATAAGCACACCACGCAGATGGTTGCGTTACAGATCTGTAATATCTCGTGTGTTTAGTACTAGTTTCTACTGGTTTTGTCTTTTTTTCCTCTTTGCTGGCGCACTATTGCATCTCTGAAAGCTACAGGTTCATCCCATGTTTTATTTACTTCCCCTCTACAGTTTTCATAGCTGTTAAAAATTCACAATCATAAACATCAGGACTCGGTGTGTGTGGATTTTGGTATCTTTAAGGGGCTAGGAAACGTTATTTTCTATTTTCTAGTCCGATTTGCAAACGTGGTATAATAAAAACTCCTTTTTTAATTAAATGATTTTTATATCTTGTCCTTTAATCTAAAAACTAAACTCCGTCCAATCAGGCCATGAAGGCCCAATGGTACCCACCAGCCGCCATGTGATCCGCAATCCACAGTCGTCACTGGATGCGGACATGGGGGGGAATGTGGTCAACACACCGCTCTCCTTGACGTATGTCAGTTTACGAGACCGGATCCGCTACTTCTCAATCAAGTAGCTCCTCAGTTTGCCGTACAAGGGCTTAGTACACCCCGCTTTCCAACAGCGCTGGGCAGACCGGATGGTCACTCATCCAAGTGCTAAACCAGCCTGACAGCGCTTAACTTCGTTGAACTGACGGGAACCGCTGTTACCATTGCGGTAAGGCCATTAAATCAATATTCATTTTCACCTCACTCTATTTTTAAGTGGAAAAGGGAAGCAAATGACTAGCAGTGGTACACGGTAACATCCGCTTCCCACCGTACAGTTGGCTTACAGGGTATGTAGATGCAGCTGTAGATATTTGCAGCTTGATAAGTTTTTGTTCCTCTTTCGATCCCAACCTGGCGGAAGACAGCACCGTAAGTCAAGCTTTGAAATCACAACGTGTTGGTATTTGGCGTCACGTAACAGCGAAAAGCGCTTAAAGCCACTCCAGCGGCACCTGCTGCAAACCACATTCCGCTCTGGCCGGGCCCGTCCGTCACGAAGCCGATGACAGCGAGAGCGGACGCGTGCAGTGCTGCGGTATAGACAGAGGACGCGACCGGGTCGCAGATGCGCGCCGGCTCGGCGGTGAATAAATCACGCAGCGCCACGCACCGACGATGGACAAAGCGCGGCCCGGGACCCGCCGCTGTGGCGGCAGACAGCTGGTGGAAGGGCAGGGCAGGGCACCAACAGCACAGAGTGCGGCTAAACGCGGCCTCGCAGCGCTGAGCTGGCCGGCTCAGCTGCTGGGGGGTATTGATTGACGCGCCCCGCGCTCTACTCGCGTGTCTGCGTGCGTGCCGTGCTGAGCATCGCCCCATGTGGGGGTCCAGCAGCCGGATTCTGCGACAGTGTGGGGCGGGTCTAGTACAATGACGTCCAGGGCGGATCTGAACACATGAGCGAAAAGAAAACTGTGCAAGGCGAACGGCTAGCATTCAGAGGCAACAGAGGGTCTAGTAGATAAAAAAAAAGTAAGGACACAGTTGAAAAATACATAACACACGACATATTGAATGTAGCTGATGAAATGAGAAAGTACGAAAAATATTTAAATAAAAAATAAACTTTTAAAATACCATGTTTGCATAGCGGACTAAAAACTACAAAATAATGTCTCTTAGCCCCTTAAGACTTGAAGACAATATCATGGAAATGGAAGAGGATGTAGATGAAGATGAAATGGGACATATGATACTGCGTGAAGAGTTTGACAGAGCACTAACAGATCCTGAGTCGAAACAAGGCCCCCGGAGTAGACAACATTCCATTAGACCTACTGACAGCCTTGGGAGAGCCAGTCCGGACAAAACTCTACCATCTGGTGAGCAAGACGTATGAGACAGGCGAAATACCCTCAGAATTCAAGAGAAATATAATAATTCCAATCCCAAAGGAAGCAGGTGTTGACAGATGTGAAAATTACCGAACTATCAGTTTAATAAGTCACAGCTGCAAAATACTAACGCGAATTCTTTACAGACGAATGGAAAAACTGGTAGAAGCCGACCTCGGGGAAGATCAGTTTGGATTCCGCAGAAATGGTGGAACACGCGGGGTATACTGACCCTACGACTTATCTTAGAAGAAAGAGTAAGGAAAGGCAAACATACGTTTCTAGCATTTGTAGACTTAGAGAAAGCTTTTGACAATGTTGATTCCAATACACCTTTTCAGATTCTGAAGGTGGCAGGGATGAAATACAGGGAGCGAAAGACTATTTACAATTTGTACAGAAACCAGATGGCAGTTATAAGAGTCGAGTGGCATGAAAGGCAAGCAGTGGTAGGGAAGGGAGTGAGACAGGATTGTAGCCTATCCCAGATGTTATTCAATCTGTCTATTGAGCAAGGCGTAAAGAAAACAAAAGAAAAGTCGGAGTAGGTACTAAAATCCATGGAGAAGAAATAAAAACTTTGAGGTTTGCCGATGACATTGTAATTCTGTCACAGACAGCAAAGGACTTGGAAGAGCAATTGAACGGAATGGACAGTGTCTTGAAAGGAGGGTATAAGATGAACATCCACAAAAGCAAAACGAGGGTAATGGAATGTAGTCGAATTAAGTCGGGTGATGCTGAGGGAATTAGATTACGAAATGAAACACTTAAAGTAGTAAAGGAGTTTTACTATTTGGGGAGCAAAATAACTGATGATGGTGGAAGTAGAGAGGATATAAAATGTAGACTGGCAATGGCAAGGAAAGCGTTGCTGAAGAAGAGAAATTTGTTAACATCGAGTATAGAAGTCGTTTCTGAAAGTATTTGTATGGAGTGTAGCCATGTATGGAAGTGAAACGTAGACGATAAATAGTTTGGACAAGACGACAACAGAAGCTTTCGAAATGTGGTGCTACAGAAGAATGCTGAAGATTAAATGGGTAGATCACATAACTAATGAGGAGGTATTGAATAGAATTGGGGAGAAGAGGAGTTTGTGGCACAACTTGACTAGAAGAAGGAATCTGTTTGTAGGACATGTTCTGAGACATCGAGGGATCATCAATTTAGTGTTGGAGGGCAGAGAGGAGGGTAAAAATCGAAGAAGGAGGCCAAGAGATGACTACACTAAGCAGATTCAGAAGGATGTAGACTGCAGTAGGTACTGGGAGATGAAGAAGCTTGCACAGGATAGAATAGCATGGAGAGCTGCATCAAACCAGTCTCACGAGTGAAGACCACAACAACAACAGCCCCTTAATGATACCTTACCCAATAAACAGTCTTGCAATTTGTGCTTGTGAATTTTTAACATTTATGAAAGCTGTAAGGAAAATACACACATCAAGAACAGTTTCGCATCACCCCGGTTCCCAGAACTCTTGAAGATAGACGTTGACTGTGGATATTCTGTCACAGACACAGCCCCTTTGACTGTTCAGAGATGTCACTAAACCCGCCCAGCCGGCCGGAGTAGCCGAGCGGTTCTAGGCGCTATAGTCTGGAACCGCGTCACCACTACGGTCGCAGATTCAAATCTTGCCTCGGACAAGGATGTGTGTGATGTCCTTAGGTTGGTTAGGTTTAAGTATTCCTAAGTTATGTGGTACTGATGACCTCAGAAGTTAAGTCCCATAATGCTCAGAGCCAGCCAAACCCGTCCAATGATGTTCACAACTATGCCTAAGCAGCGCCTATTAGGCAATGGAGGTTCGACAACCGATCAGTTCCAGTCACTCTACCAGGAAGGAGGTACACGGCTCGTGTTTCCTGTAGTTCAACCATGCCTACACGATCAATACCGCGGTTCGATCGCGTACACATTGTTACTTTGTGCCAGGAAGGGAAATGTCCAGGCGTCTTGGAGTGAACCAAAGCGATGTTATTCGGACATGGCGGAGATAAAGAGAGACAGGAACTGTCGATGACATGCCTCGCTCAGGCTGCCCAAAGGCTACTACTGCAGTGGATGACCGCTACCTACGAATTATGGGTCAGAGGAACACTGACAGCAACGCCTCCATGTTGAATAATGCTTTTCGTGCAGCCACAGGACGTCGCGTTACGACTCAAACTGTGCGCAATAGGCTGCACGATGCGCAACTTCACTCCTGACGTCCATGGCGAGGTCCATCTTTGCAACCACGACACCAAGCAGCGCGGTACCGATGGTCCCCACAACATACCGAATGGACCGCTCAGGATTGGCACCACGTTCTCTTCACGGCTGTCGCATATGCCTTAACCAGACAATCGTCGGAGACGTGTTTGGAGGCAACTCGTTCAGGCTGAACGCCTTAGACACACTGTCCAGCGAGTGCAGCAAGGTGGAGGTTAACTGCTGTTTTGGGGTGGCATTATGTGGGGCAAACGTACGCCGCTGGTGGTCACGGAAGGCGCCGTAACGGCTGTACGATACGTGAATGCCATCCTCCGACCGATAGTTCAACCATATCGGTAGCATATTGGCAAGGCATTCGTCTTCATAGACGACAATTCGCGCTCCCATCGTACACATCTTCTGAATGATTTCCTTCAGGATAACGACATCGCTCGACTAGAGTGTCCAGCATGTTCTCCAGACATGAACCCTATCGAACATGCCTGGGATAGATTGAAAAGGTCTGTTTATGGACGACGTGACCCACCAACCACTCTGAGGGATCCACGCCAAGTCGCCGTTGAGGAGGGGGACAAGCTGGACCAAGAGTGACTTGATGGACTTGAGGATAGCATGCCACGACGAATACAGGCATGCATCAATGCAAGAAGACGTGCTATTGGGTTTTAGAGGTACCGGTTGTACAGCAATCTGGACCACCACATCTGAAGGTTTCGCTGTGTGATGTATGGTTTTCATGAGCAGTAAAAATGGCGGAAATGATGTTTATGTTGATGTCTACTCAAATTTTCTGAAGGTGATGCAAAACTTTTTTTGATATGTGTATGACAGATATAAAAGAGTGTCTCCTGACCCTTACAGATACCCAAGTTCATACGCATAGTCCTTAAATTTGTGACTGTGAATTTTCAACAGTTATGAAAGACGCGAGCGAGAGAAATAAAACACGAGGTAAATTGGTAGCTCTGAGCCACGAAATAGTGACGGCAGTAGAGGACTGAATAGGCAAAGAGACAAGATCCAGTAGATAACACTCGAGATATTGAATTTAGATGACGAACTGAGAAAATATAAAAGTTATGTAAATAAAAAATGAAATTTTGATATACCACGTTTACAAATCGGACTAAAAATATAAAATAATGTCTCCTAGTCCCTTACAGATACCCAAACTCATACACATACTCGTGAAATTTGTGATTGTGAATTTTTAGTAGTTACGAAAGTACTTGTAAGATAAGAATAAAAAAAATGTGGGACACATGTAACACATAATAGAAAGGAGGTGAACTAATCATGCATCACTTAGTAATTATAGTGTACTATTAAGGAGGCGAACTATTAATGCATCAGGACACATGTAACACATAATAGAAAGGAGGTGAACGAATCATGCATCACTTAGTAATTATAGTATACTACTAAGGAGGCGAACTATTAATGCATCAGTTATGTACTGGATGTAGCGCATGTTTTTTCGCTTTAAATCTTAGAGGTATTTTTGTAGCTATTAAAAATTCACTATCATCAATTTTGAGGACTACCTGTACTGGATTGGGAATCTGTATGGAGCTGGGTGAAATTATTTTATACTTTTTAGCCCGACTTAAAATCGTGGTACATTAAAACTTCATTTTTATTTAAATAATTGTATTTGTTTTTAAGTCTTGAGAGTTTGAAATTTTTTAATCTGTTTCAAACGTAATGACGAGATTACAACAGAGTAATGCGTGAATTTCAGGTTTATTTCAGTTTCTTTACACCTGAGTCAACTAATATAGCGTTTCCTCGCTTCTATATCTTGCGAAATCATCATGAACGTAATAATTAGAGAGGTTGTAGGTCCTACAGAAACTTGCCAGCAATCGATCTTCCCGCGAACTATTCACTACTAGAACGGGAAACGGGGGATTTAGCAGTGGTACACAAAATACCCTCCGCCTCACTCCAGCAAGGAATCCAGTTAATACTGCATTGTCATCCAGTTCTGAGCTGTGTTGAGTGTTACAAGTATTTAGCTCATTGTTGGAACTATTGAATAATGCAAAAACATTGCGCAGAAGAAACAAATTTGAATGGGAAATCCAAACAGGTTTCCCCCCTTGATATGTGGGGAAAAAAGTGTAATGTAAAGAAATTGAAAATGAGAATAATATGTATGCACATGCAACAATAAAAGCATTTAACATCAGATTAAAAATACAGAAATTTCGTGTTAGATATCAATTAGCGCAATAGCGCTGTTGTAGGATACACAGGAAATGAACATTTACTGTGCAGGAGTCAAGGTAAATAAGTCAAATTTGTGTAATTTTGGAACTTTTCCAATTTAGAAAATTATTTTAGTCCCATACAATTTAGTTTTGAGCAAGTTTTACGGTATACAGGGCGAATCACTTAAAATTTGCACCGCAGATATTGCGGAAATGGAGAGTGCTATTCGTGTGCAGTTTTCACAAAATGAATTTGTAGTCAGAGGCTCATACTGTTAGCAAATACACAGACTGTAATAATATGTACTTAGAACTTGCATGTTTTGTGCAAACATACATTTTTTAAATGTAGCAATACCTATCTAAACTAAAAAAAACTAAAAGTATGGTAAATCAGAATGTGAGTGGTGCTCCTGGCAGAATTTTAGTGGAAGTGGTTTCCGAGACATCAACCTTCGAGATGTTTCCACACCGACATTTGTACAATACCTGTGGTAGCAAACACAAAAGAACAACACAAGAGCATATGCTGTTTCAGTCTTTCTCGGCGTATTCCACTGATGAGTTCTTCTCGGGTTATCACTCGAGTGGTCGCGTCGTCTTGTCGCAACGTTTCAATGAGTTTCGTACCCATCATCTTCTGGCGAAGTGCACACACTGGTTCTGTGGATTCTAACCAGTAACGAGGTAACTGATCGTCACAGGTTGTTCAAAACGACCACTCGCATCGGCAATACACGCTTCGAGGCTGATATGGAAAGATTGCTGCACACGTGCTAGCTTTTCAGCGGGAATGTCCGTGTAGTGTGCAGAAATAAGTCAGTTGCACTCATCGGGTGCAGCTGGTATGTCCTTGTGGACAGCGTCTTTCAAATCTCCCCACAGATAAAAGTCTACAGGCGTCAAATGGGGGGAACGTGCCGGCCTAGATACAGATCCTTTGCGTCCAGTGCTGTAGTACTTCATGCAGTAGTGGCTGGACAGCCATCATGTTGGTACCACAGGTTCCTCCGAGGCTCCTGAGGAACGTCTAGCATCCGTAGAAGATAGTCTGTCAGGAGGCAGCGATAGTTGTTTGCGTTCAGTGTTCCGTCTATGAAAAATGGGCCTGTGAGGTGATGGTTCGCTATCCCACAACACATGCTTACACTCCACCTTCGCTGCCGTTCTAACTGACCAAGTCGACGGGGATTGTCAACAGACCATGATTCGGTGGTGTCCCTGGGCATGGTTGGTAAACGTGACTTCATCACTAAACAGGATACTAGATACATACGGAATAACTTGTCATAATGACCATGTACAGAAGTTAACAAGATTCTCGTAATCGCTTCGGTGCATCTCCTGGTTCAAAATGGTTCAAATGGCTCTGAGCACTATGGGACTTAACTACTGAGGTCATCAGTCCCCTAGAACTTAGAACTACTTAAACCTAACTAACCTAAGGACATCACACACATCCATGCCCGAGGCAGGATTCGAACCTGCGACCGTAGCGGTCACGCGGTTCCAAACTGACGCGCTTAGAACCGCATGGCCACACCGGCCGGCATCTCCTGATGAAGAGATATGTGGTAGGGATGGAACCTGTGCCGATGGAGAATGCCTAAGGACACTTGCCTGATTCATGCTCCTTCCTCGTGCGATTGCGAAGAAACTATCGTGTGGATCAACTGCAGCAGCAGCAGCAAGGACATTAATTTCCCCCTCTTCTGCCGTCACTTCTCTCCTTCTGTTACGTTGTCTAGGTGTTACATCACAACATTCCCGTAACTGGTTAAAGAGGTAGTTAAGCAACTGGCGCGATGGTTGACGTCTATTGGAGTATCATGCCACATACACCGTACGTGAACGAACCGCATTCTTCATACACTCTCCATACAACATGTGCATGTCAGCTTTTTCTGCGATGGTAAATCCCATTGTCCGCTTACGACCTATGAGTGGACTATCACACACTAACTGATTGGCAAGTCGCAGTGCTTTCAAGGAACACACACGTGCACCGTAAGCAGACAGCGTACCTGGCAACAACGCGGGTTGCATAGCACAAGCAAGTAGTGGTGTGGAATCTTTTAAAAATACGGTACCTCTTAAACGACTAGCACTAGAAATGCCACAAACATTGGCGACATTCTAATCTACACTACTTTTAGTTTATTAATGTCAGTAGGCACTGTTTCATTTAAAAAAGGGTATGCTTGCACAAAAATACACTTTGTAGGTACTATTACAATCTGTTGATTGGATAAAAATACGAAATCGTGATTCCAATCCAATTTGTGAAAGTCGGACATCACCAGATTTACGTGAGGTGAAACAGAGAAATCACCTGTTTGTTCTTAAAAAATAAAGAGGTCTTACACACTGCAAAAAGCAACCAGAATTTCCACAGTATTTGCGGTGCAAGTTTTAGGTGATTCAGACGTAACAATCGTTTTATTTCCTGAACAGTTCCATATATGGAAACGCGATTTTTGCCACATTTTAGGGCTTCGAGGAATACTTACGTTTTTGTTTTGTTAATGTTTTTAGCGCTGGTACTAACAGAGATACTGAAGTAAGTATTTTTTTAAACCAAACCGTATACTTCTTATATATGCATTCGATAGCTGTTGAGAGGACAGTTACAGTGATACAGCGACTGTTAATGTTGAAGTTGAAATCTGTCTTAAGAAAATTCGAGAAATGTCCTACAGTGAGCGAGTACTGTGGCCGGAAACGGCATTTGCGGTGCAAACACTGCCAATCAGGCGTCTCGGACCAGGCTGCATGGTTGTAAACCGTAAGGTAAGACTGCGCTACGAGAATAAAGTTTTATTTCCACTTGAACCAACTTGCGACCTACATTCAGGTTCACCAAAGAATACGGTATTTGGAAATCCGACATAGGCTAGTATCTAGCGCATCATAAAGGCTTCAGAGAAACTATTTCACATTTGTGTATCCTTCCAGATTTACGTGAGCTGAAACAGAGAAAATAAAGAGTTCTTATACGCTGCAAAAAGCAAGTACTGTATTAAATATCTAAACGTCGGAAGGAAGATTTGACCTACGTTTTACAGTACATGGCTATGTGTTTCTTGGAGGAAAGATACATGCTGTCGGACAACTGTCTGCTTACACTGCTCTAAATTATATCAGTGGGATACATTCATTGAACTAAACATTTTATTAAAAATACTTTGGTCACCACCTATACTCCACAAAATAAATATTTTCTTAACGAAAGGTAGTTTCAAGCTCAACGTAAGCGGGTAATGACAATGTTACAAGCTACGTGCAGTACACGCTGCGGACTTATCTGACATAGCAGTGCAATTTCGTACACACGTAAATGAAATAAACAATTTACTAACAGTGATTTGATAACCACCCAAATAACATAACATAAATTCTGTCTTCCAAAGAAATAACTTTATCCTTTATTTAAGCTCGAGCGTCCTTGACCATGGACTGAAAGGAGCATTTGCAATCGCCGATCGAAAGAACGATGAACAGATGTAATTACAGTAGATAATATGGTAGAGCATAGAGCATGCACTGGTTATTCGACGACATATATCATCTGTCGTAGTGCTCCCCAAAGAAGGAAATGGAGTCAAATCGGGGGGGGGAGGGGGGGGGCCTCGCAGTACATTTGACAACATGAAACGTCAAGGAAAGTTCTCGTTCAATATTTTCGTTGCAACACGGGACGATTGAGCAGGACAACGTCGTCTTGCACCCACATACTCTGTCCAATATCCAGTGGTACTTCTTCCAGAAGAACCGGCAGACTGTCCCTCAGAAAGTGTGCTCCCATTTACAGGACCTGAGGTGAAGTTAAGACCCCACAAGGTAATTCCCTATGATGCCGCACCATACGTTTACGCTCCACGGCCGTTGATGTTGCACCTGACGAAGCTAGTGTGAATTTTAGGCTGCCCAGTAGTGCATGTTATGCAAATTTACATTAGTGTGGTTAGAAAAAGTTGCATCATCGGTAAAGAGCATACGATGGAAAAACGTCTTATCGTCTATTAGTTGCTGAAATGCAAACCGACGAAATTCTGTACGACGTTTGAGATCACGGTGCTCAAGTGCCTGATGTAGTGACAGATGATAGGGACGGAAATTCTGTCGATGCACAATCTGAATGACACTCGTCTGGCTGATTCCATATTTTTTGGCAATACATCTCCTACTACTGCGCCGAATCATTAGCGTCGTAGGCAGAGTAGCTTGTTCGTGTGCTCAGTCAGTTGCAGTCTTCTTTCTTGCCCTCTCTTTCACGTTCAAGCAGCCTGTTCGCACTAGCGCCTTAATAATTCGAGCAGTTGCCTGGCGCGTTGGACATTGGCTATCCTGACAGATAGCCCTAAACCGTTGTCTTGTTTTTACGGTGTTTCTTTTATATTCACCATATAAAAGTAGTATACCCAATTTCTCCTCGTTGGTGTAATGCCTGCACGCAACGAGTGCTGAAGCAGAAGCGAGCGGCCTACAGTGCAGACAAGTGAGCAGGCAAATGTGTTGACATTCTGACACAGCGTACCACGAGAGCTCTGCTTGACGATGTTTGCACCGCTAACGCCAGTTGTAGCCACAGTGCTCTCAAATTATAGGAAATTTCTCGAATTTTTTACGAGTGGTCTCAGTGTCAACATAAAGAAACGCTATATTACTGTAATTGTCTTCTCAAGAGCTATCGATGCAGTTATAAAAAGTATACGATTCCATTTTTTAAAAAAACCTACTTCCTTCAATACCTCCATTTATAATAGAGCTAAATACAAAAAAACAAAAACAAAGAAAAAGTACGCCTGGACTGTCTATCATTTGCCGGAAACCGCGTTTGTATACTTTTATGAAATTACAATTAAATCAATACTGTGAAATGAATACCCTTAGCTGCATACAGGCGTTGATATACGTTAACGGGGACCGTTGAAAATGTGTGCCTCGACGGGTACTCGAACCCGTATTCTTCTGCTTACATGGCAGACGCTCTATCCATCCTTTTTTTTTTTTTTGGCGTGTTGTTCGTTGTTTTTGGTCGTTGCGGACGTCACATGAAATTCGTTCAAGTTCGTTGTTCATCCTCTCACTCAGTTTTTCTATTACAGAGGCCAACCACCTTTCTGACCGAACACACTGAACTGCCGTGCCGGCTAAAACTCTATCCACTGCACTAAGTGAACAGCATATCTGAGCCACCGATGACACAGAGGATAGTGCAACTGCAGGGACTGATCTGTGGCACGCCTCCCGTGAGACCCACATTCCCAGCTTATTGTCTCGCACTATATTCATAGTGCCACTGCCCATTACACTCATTACTCGCGGCTTTACCGATTCCCGTAAGAGTTCGGGCAATGTGTGTACATCCGCACAGAAGATGGTCAAGTGGCTGGAGAGCCTTTTATATATATATATATATATATATATATATATATATATATATATATATATATATTCATTATAAGTGCACATATTCTGATTACTGGAACCTTAAAATGTTAATACGTGCCCATTTTAGTGTGTTAGTTGCCTTTACTCTGCGTCAAACGGTAATCTAGCAAATAAGACATACACGAGTAGTTTACTAACTCATGTTTTCTGCGTGGTCGTAATTGCACCACTCATAAGAAATCCCTTGAGTGCAAGGTCGCAAGGTCAAAATTTCGTAAGGGTATTTAAAAGTGTGGTGTTAACAATTGTGACAGGAAAATACTAGCTGCTAATTAATTACCATGTGCACCAGGAGAGAGACAGAAAATGCAGTGTCCGACAGGTGTAGAAATCAACCTTCTGCGGAATGTTTGTATCACGATTCACAAAAAGGACATCGTCGACATTCGATAAATGTTCAGAACAAAAGCATTAATTTTCACCATGAAGAATGCCGCGCCACAATGATCATACAGGTTCGCACCATCAAGATCGAAGGCGAACTCATTGGAAGTTACAGACCATGCAGGACTTTGAGGTAGGTATACATTCGTACAGAATGTGTATAGAATTATAGTGGGGTGGTGAGAACTGATCGGATTAGATGGCATGCAACCGAATGCGAACAGCCTGTGGTGGAGCATATCGTGGAACTGGCTATTCTTTAAGGCGTAGCTGCCGGTAGTGCAGTAATACGTTTTATAGGCACGGAAAAGCGAACATGCACAAGCTTAATTTGTCCAGTGGTTCCAGGTGGTCATACACTTTTCAGGTGGGAAAGTTTGCTAAAGGGCTTTGATGTTTATATGCAGAGCAGGAATCAAGCAACATCAAGTTATTTTGAGCAGCTATTGGCTAAAAGCGGTGAGAATACCATAGCTGTACTTCTCTTACAACCGTTTTACTACTCTGGCTTGCTGTAACGTAAATATTCCCTGCTCCTCTTGCAATATCACGCATACGAGAAATAATCGTAGGGAACAGGGAACAGGGCATCTCCTGCTTCTCATAGCAAAATAAAAAAATTTCCAGCCGGTTTACCATCCAACCTAACAGTCGGCATAACTGTATACGAATGCATCAACATACTGACGTTACTTGCTCTTGATACAACTCTCTTGGTGCCGCTAATTTCAAGGGTTCCTTTCATATGTTGATGGTCCCCATGTTTGGGGGAAGATCAGATATTCACTTATGTAACTGAGAGACATTATTATAATTAGTGCAGCAGTATTCGCCCTAATATTCACAAAATCAGTGTCTATCTGTACTGGTTGAAAGTCGTTTCAGTTAGATAAGTGAATATCTGATTTTTTCTCAAAAATGGGGCACCTTTACATTGTTACGATACATCATAGCATCTTTGACACTCATATGTTTGTAGAAAGTTTGTATCTAACAAAGCATCTTTGGAACTCTGTTCTGTGACCTATATGAAGTGCTCAGTGATACAAATTTACGTGTGCAACAGTAGGAATGCGGTGGAAATGTATTCAGTGACAAATCTGAAGCGCTCAATTATACAAGTTTATGTGTGCAGTGATGGGAATGTGGCGAAAACTACGAACGCCGTCTGCTGGATGAAAACTATGAAAACAAGAACTCCAAACTGTCATTTCACGTGAGTCACATCCCGATGCAAATCTGTAACGCAACAATCTGTGTGACGTGCTTACAATTATGTATTATTTCTATTTTAGGAAAACTAATCAGTAAAAACTGCACCACATGTTCTAATGAAAGCATGAAAGCCGTATGACGATGAATTGTAATGATTCGAAACCGGTAGTGGTACCTTTTCAATAAAGGAACTTAAGTTGGTGGCTGGTTGCTGTCTCAACACCGTCAATATTTGTCTTCAAATAACAGCCACGGTCTCCAACCATGTCATCATATGATAAAATTGCATTAACCTTTCGTGTGTATTTTGTCTTCAAATCCCTATTGGTTAGAGTTAAAAAAACCAATTCCCTACTGAACGATGGCATAAGTTACTTTGTCTCATCTACAAATTTTCGGGCTGATTCCGCAGCTTGCTGTGCATCGTCATATTGACTCTTTGTTAGACATTTCTTTACCTTACTTCTTCCAGTTGTGTAGCACTGTTCGAAGTTATACAACCATCCATTGCTTCCCTTGGACTCTCTGTAATAAACGTCGCGCGCTGTTTGATGTGCATAACATAGTAGGTCGCTACCACGCACATCCCGTAAATTGTAACGGGCATCCTTGAAGCGTGCAAACACCAGTTTATGTTAAAAGTGCATCTTGCTCTCTCTCAAATTTTTCTTATGCATTACACCATACTATTACTGCGGAATTATTCTAAATGTGTTCATAACTGTTTTTTTTTTTACTATGCTGTGGATGATCTTCCACGTACATAATTATGTTTAGATCCCGTTTCTTGGACAACGATTGTCCTTTACTAAGTTTCACTGGAGACGGGGTTTGTGGCTCACTGTCCGCCAAGGATGATGAACTATGCTTCTCGACAGGCGTTACAGTATCACTTTCACTTATTAAGCACGTATCGTCATCATAATATTCCTCATGTACATTGTCCTCACAGTCGAGCGCGTACGACACCACACATTCTACTGGCTCTTCTTACAAAAACGTTAATATTTCACCGAACACTGATTTCTACTCTGTGCAATTCCATGGTTTCCTTTCGGACGTAATATCAACTTCGGTCACTGTTGTAGATATAATGCAATGTTTGCTTTCATTACGGTTGCCATTGCTCTGATTTGTATCAACACTGGTAGCACTGTTGCACTGTTGTGAGTTACTCGTCCACTAACAGGTCCAAAAAATTTGTTCAAATGGCTCTGAGCACTATGGGACTTAACTTCTAAGGTCATCAGTCCCCTAGAACTTAGAACTACTTAAACCTAACCGACCTAAGGACATCACACACATCCATGCCCAAGGCAGGAATCGAACCTGCGACCGTAGCGGTAGCGCGGTTCCAGACTGTAGCGCCTAGAACCGCTCGGCCACCCCGACCGGCTAACAGGTTCAACTACGCTCCGTAACCAAAAGCTGTGCGCACCGTTGGATACCTCAATTCCCACCTCCGGTTACCATTAGCAGCTAATATTGTGGTTCCATGGTAGAGAATGTTTGGGGGTGTCGAATGGCGTTCACATAATTGCGCTTTTGCGACCTCACAATCAAGGGGTGCCTTGTAAGTGGACTACGCCTGTCAGTACAGAGTCACCATTTTCCCTCCACACATCCACACTTCAACATCTGACCTGTTGTCCAGGTGAAAATAAGTCTTAATACTTGTTCCTGCCAAATGTAGTTGGAGGTACTAACCAAGCTAAAAACATCGCTATAATTATTAGTCTGCAAATGACGTAAATATTGATGTAATGTTGTACAGTACATCGTCCTCAGCTACCAATACAAATACCTGTACTTACACTCTTTGCAGGGCCGCGTGGGATTAGCCGAGCGGTCTCAGGCGCTGCAGTCATGGACTGTGCGGCTGGTCACGGCGAAGGTTCGAGTCCTCCCTCGGGCATGGGTGTGTGTGTTTGTCCTTAGGATAATTTAGGTTAAGTAGCGTGTAAGCTTAGGGACTGATGACCTTAGCAGTTAAGTCCCATAAGATTTCACACACATTTGAACATTCTTTGCACCTCATATATACTCCAGGAAAGATCCCATTTGCAAGATTGCAGGGTTTCCCACGTTCCATTTCAGTATGACAGTCGTACGATAGAGCACAAATATTTCGTATTGTACTGAGCGACGTAGTATGCAGAGAAAGAAATTCCACAGCGCCAGTCAAACCTCGTTCCGGCTCGATAGCTTCTTCCGCGCCTGCAGCTACGTTTATAGGCAAACAGGGCAGTGCTGCTCCGCACGATACCATTCCAAGTTCCTTAGAATCTTTACAGAGATTTTCAGTTATAAAAAGTTTACGACCGAAATAAACTCGAAGAACTTTTACTGTGCGAACTCGGTTAGGTTATACGAAATATGAGACCGTAAATTCGCGATAACTTTGTTACTGTCACTTATCTGTTTTCCGTTTGAATTTTTTAGAAAACACTTCCCCAATAAAACTCTAAAATCCAGTAACTTTGAAGCGCGCTGATTGAGGGGATGTGCGCTCATTTTTGGAACTATATCTCACGAAAATTATTGCCTATGACGTGACGCAGGGAACGTCGTCTCTCCGGTAATTTCAGTAGTATTGGGATTTCAAAACGATCTCAACACTCCATTCTAATTTTACAGAAAGAAATTGTGCGGCTAATTGGATTGTTAGTAGCTCCACATAATAATACGGACAGGAGACAGAACAACACTTCACATCGCTGCCAACCAAAACGCTGAACATATGATGTGGCACAATTCTCTGCAGTGATTCTTAACGAACAAATGCCTCTCGTCGAGGAAAAATTTTGGCTGCTACGTTACAATTAAATAACTTCGTTCCTTGCTGCGTGCAATGCACTAACGTGGCTCTGTATCTTCGACAGCAACATCTATACTCCTCAGACCGACTTCCGTTGCATGACGGAGTGTACTTCGGTGCACTTATTGTTAGATTCTTTCGCTGGTCCGTTTGCGAATAATGCGTGGGAATAACTCCTGTCGATAGGCATCTGTGAAAGATCGTATTTATAGCTATGGACACTTCTAGGTGTGTGTGTGTGTGTGTGTGTGTGAGTGTGTGTGTGCGTAAACCAATATAGTTTTCCTGGAAATCTGATTGTAAACATCTGAGAGAACCACAAACCTCTTTTAGTGTACGGTCTTAGTATTCCAATAACCATTCTGATACTGTAGTTTCACTATACATCGACATCTACATTACCTATACATCCCGCAAACCACCGTACGGTTCATGGCGGAGGGTACTTTGTACCATTAATAGTCATTTTTGTACCACTAATAGTCATTTATTTTCCTGGCCCGCTTGTAAATTGACCGAGGTGGCAAGGATGTCTAAAAGTCTCCGAATGTGTCCTAATTTCTGGCATCTTCATGGTCCTTATGCGGTGGTGGCGGTAGTAGAATCGTTCTGCAGTCGGCGTCAGATGCCGGTTCCCTAAATTTCGCGCAGTAATGCGGAAAGAGCATCGTCTTCACTCCAGGGATTACCATATGAATTCACGCAGAATCTTCGTAATAATTGAATACTGAATTAACCTGCCGGTAACAAATCTAGCAATGCGCGTCTGAGCCGGCCGCGGTGGCCGTGCGGTTCTGGCGCTGCAGTCCGGAACCGCGGGACTGCTACGGTCACAGGTTCGAATCCTGCTTCGGGCATGGGTGTGTGTGATGTCCTTAGGTTAGTTAGGTTTAAGTAGTTCTAAGTTATAGGGGACTTATGACCTAAGATGTTGAGTCCCATAGTGCACAGAGCCATTTGCACCATTTGAACCAATGCGCGTCTGAAATGCTTCGATTTTTACCTTCAACCCGACCTGGTAGGATTCTCAAACACTCGAACAATACTGAAGAATAGGACGCATTAGCGTTCTGTACACCATCTCCTTTATGATAAGTTACACTTTCCCAAAATTCTCCCAATATAATGAATCGATCATCCGCTTCCCTACCAACAGTCTGGCTTGCTCATTCCATTTTATATACACTGAAGAGTCAAAGAAACTAGTACGTACGTGTAATAGTGCTGGATGGAAGTGATACCATGAATCCCGCAGAACTGTGCATAAATCCGTAACAGTACGCGGGGGTCAAGATCTCTTCTGAACAGCACGTTGCATGGCATCCCAGATATGCTCCATAATGTTCATGTATGTGGAGTTTTATGTTTCGTTGAATGGTTCACACGCTGACGCTTGTTGATGGCCCAGCATTGAAATCTGCAGTAATTTACGGAAGGGTAGCACTTCTGTCACGTAGAACGATTCTCTTCAGTCGTCGTTGGTCCCGTTCTTGCAGGATAGTGTTCCGGCCGCACCGATGTCGGAGATTTGATGTTTCACCTGATTCCTGATATTCACGGTACACTCGTGAAATGGTCGTACTGGAAAATCGCCATTTCGTCGCTGGTTCGGACATGCTGTGTCCCATCGCTCGAGCTACGACTATAACACCACGTTCAAACTCACTTCAATCCTACTAAACTGCCATTGTAGCAGCAATAACCGACCTGACAACTTCGCCAGACACTTGTTGTCTTATAAAGGCGCTGCCGACCGCAGAGCCGAATTCTGCCTGTTGACATATCTCTGTACTTGTATACGAATGCCTATACCAGTTTCTTCGGCGCTTCAGTGTAACTTTGCATCCTTACGGCTAAATATTTAATCAAAATGACTGTGTGAGGTTGTATTCTCCTAATTCTGTATTCTAACGTTACAGGAGTGTTTTCCCTACTCATCCAAACTGACTCTCATTTTTCTACATTTGGAGAAAGTTGCAGTTCATTACAGCAACTAGACATTTTCTCGAACTCGCCTTGTAAATTCATACAGTCACCCAACGATTTAACCTTCCCGTTCAGTACAGCGTCATCAGTAAACATCGGTAAACTGCTGCTCACCCAATCCGTCAGTTATTTAAATATACAGAAAGCGGCAGGGGTGTTATTACACTTCCCAGCTCGCTACTGGCGAATCATCCACGATATTTTGCAGTTGTCACTTTTTCCAGCGATATATCATCAACCATGTAAGCAAAGAAGAATGGTACTTTCTACCTATTTATGTGGAATAATTTACAGTTATTTAAGCTGGCTTTCATGTGATAGCCGCTGCATCAAGCCTCCATTCTCTGCAGGTCTTCTGACATTTCACTTGGTGTCACTACTGCTTCCTAAAAACAACAGCATCATACGCGGACAGGTACACCGAGTTTTTAACGTTATACACCATATCACCGAAAGATTTCGTTAACTGTAACCACTCTTTGGGGTACGCTGGAACCATTTCTATATCCGCCGACATTATCCGCTCAAGAATGATGTCTTGATTTCCTTCTCACAAGCAAATCTCATATCTCTTCCGTCATTCCGTGACCGTAATTGTGTTGAATGCGTGGTGGAAATAAAAGAACACAGTTTAACCTGGGAACCGACACCTGCTGGACCACAGGGACGAAACGAAAGACATGAGTTTCGGATCACCGTCTGTTGAATTCATGGTGATTTCTTCATAGGAGGTCTTTGTTGTTAATAAAAGTAATAAAGATGATACAACGTGTTCCATAATTCTACAAAATATTAACGTAAACGGCGTAAGCACGTAGTTAATGCCTGATATCCTTCCCGAAAAGGGAATGACGTGCTCATTTTTTTCATTTTGGTTAGATATGATTAGATACACATTTTGTTCCACTGATCCATGCTGAAGGCATCCCGAACTATGTAGATATGTCTGTAAACAGGAATACAGATTTACAAAAAGGAAGAGATATACACTACTGGCCATTAAAATTGCTACACCACGAAGATGACGTGCTACAGACGCGAAATTTAACCGACAGGAAGAAGATGCTGTGATATGCAAATGATAAGCTTTTGAGAGCATTCACACAAGGTTGGCGTCAGTGGAGACACCTACAACGTGCTGACACGAGGAAAGCCTTCAACCGATTTCTCATACGCAAACAGCAGATGACCGGCGTTGCTTGCTTAAACGTAGTTCTGATGACTCGTGTAAGAAGGAGAAATGCGTACCATCACGTTTTCGACTTTGATGAAAGTCGGATTGTAGCCTATCGTATTTGCGGTTTATCGAATGGCGACATTGCTGCTCGCGTTGGTCGAGATCCAATGACTGTTAGCAGAATATGGAATCGGTGGGTTCAGGAGGGTAATACGGAACGCCGCTCTGGATCCCAACGGCCTCGTATCACTATCAGACAAGATGACAGGCATATTATCCGCATGGCTGTAACTGATCGTGCAGCCACGTCTCGATCCCTGAGTCAACAGATGGGGACGTTTGCAAGACAACAACCATCTGCACGAACAGTTCGACGACGTTTGCAGCAGCATGGACTATCAGCTCGGAGACCGTGGCTGCGGTTACCCTTGACGCTGCATCACAGATAGGAGCGCCTGCGATGGTATACTCAACGGCGAACCTAGGTGCACGAATGGCAAAACGTCATTTTTTCGGATGAATCCAGGTTCTGTTTACAGCATCATGATGGTCGTATCCGCGTTTGGCGACATCGCGGTGAACGCACATTGGAAGCGTGTATTCGTCATCGCCATACTGGCGTATCACCCGGCGTGATGGTATGGAGTGCCATTGGTTACACGTCTCGGTCACCTCTTGTTCGCATTGACGGCACTTTGAACAGTGGACGTTACATTTCAGATGTGTTACGACCCGTGGCTCTACCCTACATTCGATCGCTGCGAAACCCTACATTTCAGCAGGATAATGCACGACCGCATGTTGCAGGTCCTGTACGGGCCTTTCTGGATACAGAAAATGTTCGACTGCTGCCCTGGCCAGCACATTCTCCAGGTCTCTTACCAATCGAAAAAGTCTGGTCTATGGTGGCCAAGCGACTGGCTCGTCACAATACGCCAGGCACTACTCTAGATGAACTGTGGTATCGTGTTGAAGCTGCATGGGCAGCTGTATCTGTACACGCCATCCAAGCTTCGTTTGACTCAATGCCCAGGCGTATCAAGTCCGTTATTACGGCCAGAGGTGGTTGTTGTTCGTACTGATTTCTCAGGATCTATGCACCCAAACTGCGTGAAAATGTAATCAAATGTCAGTTCTAGTATAATATATTTGTCCAATGAATACCCTTTTCTCATCTGCATTTCTTCTTGGTGTAGCAATTTGAATGGCCAGTTGTGTATTAATGTTCTTTCCACAGATTCTAAGTGCAGTTGTCCTCGTGGACGTGTAATAAGTGAAATAACTGAAACTTATGTTCATCTAAGGGATGATACCGTACACTGTCACAAACGCGTAAATGTGTATATAGCGAAAGGCATAAGATAGATCTTAGGCTGCTGTGACCGTACATCATCATACAAAAAATGTTTAAATGTGTGTGAAATATTATGGGACTTAACTGCTAAGGTCATCAGTCCCAAAGCTTACACACTACTTAACCTGAATTATCCTAAGGACAAACACACACACCCATGCCCGAGGGAGGACTCGATCCTCCGCCGGGATCAGCCGCACAGTCCATCGTGATACATAAACAACATTTATTGCTATTGATCATATGACTCCACTAAAGATGTGGAGAAGTCAGACTTAATGTATGACGCAAATAATTTTACATGATTAATAATATAAGCCAACGTAGCCTTTGTTTCTGTTCAGACATTTGTACAGTGGAGTAGAAGGATTTGGCACTAAGAGGTCATTTAGGCTCCTTGTAAAATGAACTGTTTGTACCTGCTGACCAGTTACTGAGAATGGATGTTCCTCATTAATAGTCATCGTTTGGGGCAAAACAGGTATCTTTAGATAACTGTACTAGTTATTCCTATTTGTACTGTTGACTCCAAGAAGTCAGCTGTTGGTTTTAAAAGGATGTGAGTTATGTACGAAAATCTTTATCAAGGAATAAAAATATAAGGAAGCAGCAATCAGTGAAGCGAGTTCATTGGACATACGTCTGCAACTCTACCAATAATTCGTGTTGAGGATTTTGGACTCGGAAATTATGTTTGGATTGATGTGGTACTTCAAAATAAGATTCTGTGTGATGTTACGGAATAGAAGTACACAAAGTATACCAGCTTTTCTGTTTTTGTATCACCTACATCTGACAAGATCCGCATTGAAAATAAAAATTTCCTTAGTTTCGTGGTACATCCATCCAAACTTTAATCCTTATGAAGCTGTAATCTCAAGAAGTTAACAGTGTCATTCTGTTTTGTTGATTTCTTATATACCGCGTCCTTTCAGAGATTAGTTACAAACAGTTAGCTAAAAACTATTTACTAATGCCCTTGAAAAAATTCATTAATCTCTCTTTCTAAAGCTAACTGCAGAGGGAGACTAACAGATGAATACAGTAAGCAGGTTTAAGGGGATGTAGATTGCAGCAGTTACTCTGAGATGAAGAGGCTTGCACAGGATAGAGTGGCATAGACAGTTGCATCACACCAATCTTCCGACTGAAGAGCAAAACAACAATGACATGTACGGAAAGAACTACCTGTTGTCATATGGGTTCATCGATTCTCCCATTCCCACCTGTCTATCACGTAGAATTATACACTACGAACAGTTCTGCATGTTTTACCACCCATCTGACACATCCTTGAGCCCTTCTTCGCAGTGAATCAAAGCATTCATTCAAATATGTACACCTGGCTCCACTCGGATTGCGTCACAAACATTGGTCAGACACTCCTGTAACGTCTGCACGTTGCGACGGTTTGGTCGTAGATTCCGATTAAACAGAAATCCAACGGAATCAGATGTGAGAAATGCTAGGGCCATTCTATTGGACATCGTCGTGTAGTCGATCTCCCACGATACATTGAGGTTAGGTCTTGTCGCACGATCCGCATAAAATGGGGTGCCGCCCCGTGGTGCGTAGCTTTCCACAGTCCCAAGTACACATTAAAAGTGCAAGTGCAAATGAGAAACATTTGCGATAATTTCCTTTTGTTAATGCTCGTTAACGACGAACGACCTTCTAAAATATTTTTGAAGCTATAATGAATTTTCTGTAGATGGCATCATACACTGAAGCGCCGAAGAAACTGGTATAGGCAAGCCTATTCAAATACAAAGATATATAAACAGACACTACAACGCCTATCTAAGGTCGGTCGGGGTGGCCGAGAGGTTCTAGGCGCTAGAGTCTGGAACCGCGCTACCGCTACGGTAGCAGGTTCGAATCCTGCCTCGAGCATGGATGTGTGTGATGTCCTTAGGTTAGTTAAGTTTAAGTAGTTCTGAGTTCTAGGGGACTGATGACCTCAGAAGTTAAGTCCCATAGTGCTCAGAGCCATTTTTTAAGCCTATCTAAGACAAGTGTCTAGCGCAGTTGTTAGATCGGTTACTACTGCTACAACGGCAGGTTATCAAGACTTAAGTGACTTCGAATGTCATGTTAATATCGTCACACGAGGGAAGGGGCACCGCATCTCCGAGGTAGCGATGAAGTGGGCATTTTCCCGTATGACCATTTCACGAGTGTACCGTGAAGAAGGTCCGCCCTCAGTAGCTGAGTGGTCAGCGCGACAGACTGTCAATCCTAAGGGCCCGGGTTAGATTCCCGGCTGGGTCAGAGATTTTCTCCGCTCAGAGACTGGGTGTTGTGTTGTCCTAATCATCATCATTTCGTCCTTATTGACGCGCAAGTCGCCGAAGTGGCGTCAAATCGAAAGACTTGCACCAGACGAGCGGTCTACCCGACGGGATGCCCTCGTCACACGACATATCATTTCATTTTCATCAGGATTAAGGTAAAACATTAAATCTCCGACATCATTGCGGGCGGAAAAGGATACTACAAGAACGGGACCAACGACTATTGAAGAGAATCGTTCAACGTGACGGAAGTACAAGTGTCAGCGTGTGAACCATTTAACGCAACATCATAAATATGGGCTTTCGGAACCAAAGGCTCTCTCGTGTACCCTCGATGACTGCACGACGCAAAGCTTGACGCCTCGCCTGGATCCGTCAAAACTGAACTGGACTGAAACTTCCTGGCAGATTAATACTGTGTGCCGGACCGAGACTCGAACTCACGACTTTTGCCTGTACTGGCAGAAGTAAAGCTGTGAGGACGGGGCGTGAGTCGTGCTTGGGTAGCTCAGTCGGTAGAGCACTTGCCCGCGAAAGGCAAATGTCACGAGTTCGAGTCCCGGTTCGGTACACAGTTTTAATCTGCCAGGAAGTTTCATATCAGCGCACACTCCGCTGTAGAGTGAAAATTTCATTCTGAACTGGACTGTTGACGACTGGAAACATGTTGCCTGGTAGGGTAGTCTCGTTTCAAATTGTATCGAGCGGATGGACATGTACAGGTATAGAGACAACCTCATGCGTCCATGGACCCTGCAGATCAGCAGGAGACTGTTCAAGCTGGTGGAGGCTCTGTGATGGTGTGCGGCATGTGCAGTTGGAGTGATATGGGACCCCTGACACGCCCAGATGCGACTCTGACAGGTGACATGTACGTAGGCATCCTGTCTGATCACCTGCATCCATTCATATCCATTGTGAATTCCGAAGGACTCAGGAAATTCCAGCAGGACAACGCCATACCCCACACGCTCTGAATTGGTACAGACTGGCTCCAGGATCATTCTTCAGAACTTAAACACATCTGCTGGCCACCAAACTCACCAGATATGAATATTATTCAGCACGTCTGGAATGCCTTACAACGTGCTGCTCAGAAGAGATCTCCACCCTTCCTACTCTTACTGGTTTGTGTACAGCCCTGCGGGATTCATGGTGTCAGTTCCCTATAGCACTCCTTCAGACGTTAGTCGAGTCCTTGTCACGTCGTGTAGCCGCACTTCTCTGTGCTCGTGGGGGCGCCACACGGTATTAGGCATGTGTATCAGTTTCTTTGGCTCTTCAGTGTAATGATACGTTGTGACATAATCAGGACAATTATGCACATAACTAAGAAGTTTCATGTTGGTTTATTACAAAAATGTCATCAACATTACACTATTGTTCATATTTGCTGTAGATTTCAAGATAGGTCAAACTACAAACCTGGTACCACAAATTTCAACAATTGCAAGTAAAAAGTTCAAAATATTTAAATAAAAATTTGTAACGTCCCCTTAGAAAAATTAATTAATTACTGTGGTGATAAACCTCTCACATTATTTGATTTTCAAACAGCTGAGCAGAACTGAACGCACTCAGACATTTCGCTCTTTACCTATTCTGATCAACACTAAACTGACACACAATATTTTTAGCGCAACGCAATCTTACTTTCAAAAATCCCTACAAAAGAGTGGCCCTGACTAACATTAACCTATACCTTTCACGAATAATTTACCTCACCAAAAATCTTCGTTACTCGAACTACTGCAATACAGCGAGCGCCACTACTGCCAGCTAAATAAAAGATTCTAACTACTGAAGGCACTAACTACTGATAGGCATAGTTAGCAAGTGAAAGCTTTTGATAGAGAACAAACAATGTATTTACCTTAATAGTGTTGAAAAATCATAATATACATAGCAGTTCATGACATCCAGTCTTACAAATTTCAAAACTCCGCCATTTCTCTCCCCACATCCACCACTGCTGGCGGCTCACCTCCAACTGCGCAACGCTACGCGCTGTTCACATCCAGCTGCCCAACACTACAATGGCAGACAACAATGGAAACTAGCCACAGACTGCACACAGCACAGTCAGTGATTTTCATACAGAGCGCTACGTAACGTTGCCAATAAGAAAACATAAACAGCCTACTTACAAATTTTCTAAGTAAACTGCCTACAGGCAAACGATAGCCATTTTAATAACACGCTTTTTCTTACTGGTTTATATGTTTCAACAATTATTTTCTTCCTCGAATTGAGTGTTTCGTCTTCTGATGCATTGCATCAAAGCCCCACCTTTATCATCAGTCTCTATATCAGACTAATATGGATTAATTCTGTTGACCAGTTGAACGATTTCTTCATGGGCTATGTCCGGGAATCAAATGGAAGAGAATATAACCATACCTCAACTGAAATAAACAAAGTCGGCATTGAGTCCCGATGTATCATACGTGATAACCAAAGGTTTAATACTTATAAATCCGTTACAACGTTAATTCATGGCTCGCTACTAAGTGAGAGATGCCTGTACAGTTTTTATACGATATTCTAGCATGTGAAAACACATGTAATTAAAAAAAATATTTCTTTATCTACCTTTGGGGAGTCACAGAATCCAAAGTTTCCAATTAGTACTGCCACACCATGAAGCTCTGCAGAAGGACGAACAATTGTCTACTGTACATGATACCAAAGGCCATAAAAAGTTCAACTGCGCACGAGAGCGAGAAAAAACCCGTAGATATCGTATACGGTACCTCGAGACTGAAGAGGATAAACCTACAATGAACAAGAGGACGATGTTCTTGTCAACCTTAGACACTGCCGACGCCCTGCAGACGACATCTCTAATGACATCATGGGACTGCAACACCACTGAACGCAGTCGCACGCCTTAGGAGTGCAGTGGGACAGGAGTGTTTGCTCAGGTGTACAGGCTGGAACTACTGTGGACCATTCAGAACCATTCGACGAAATTTCAAACCGATCCAAAGCATCAAAGGAAGCTTAGGATTTTTCGGCCCTCCTTTTTCGTTCCCTCCTGTGCCATGACCACGGAAGGCCGCGACATTGACACATGAGTTAATAAAACGGAAAAAGGTCTCTATAAGACCACACTTCCCCGCCCCCTTTCCATCACTCCTCCCCCCCCCCCCCTTACGTTTGGAAGCATACTCAGTGCCACAACACGCTCACCTTTCTTGAGCGGAAACTTACTGTGATGAGTAGAGACCGGATTATATGCATCATAAAAACCTTAAAATATACATGAAAAATGCTAGAAAATTGCATGAAAAGTGTCGAAATATGCTAGATCAAATAATAAAAAAAATTGTAATTACAAGGTGTGTTATATTTCAAGTCGAACCTGTGAATATCCGTTACGAGGAAGAGCGCCGGCCAATCGAAGTATCGGTCCATTTTGAGCGCTGATACCATTTTCTGAATACTTTCTGGTAGAGGTTGGGAAGGGGACCTTCCTGGAATTATTTTGAAAGTGTCTGCAAAATGGGGACGCATACCGTGTTTCAAGAATTATTCCTTCTTTGCTATTGTTGTCGGAAATAAGAGGATGTGATGCGAGTGAGTCGCAGGGAAACAGTCGATACGTACAGGACCAGCTTATAGATATATTGCAAACAGAGGGGCACGCTCAAAAACTCCGTAATATTTTATTTAAAAAAGTACAATCATGAAGTTTTTGAACAGCATTAACTTTTAATTAATACTATTGGACCAAAGCATCATTTACAATTTATTTTACATTTTTCTGCTATTGTAAACATAATAATACTGCTCCAAATGTTCGGTAGTAAGATAGTGTCTTCGATCACTCAAAACATTTTTATAAGCAGAAAAGGACCGTTCTACACCAACTGAGGTAACTGGGCAGTATTTGAATTTGGGTGTTATGTTGGTTCTCTGGTAGAAGTTCACCTGTCCCATTACTAAAACTATCAATCTGGTACGAAGGTTCAAAGCCTGGGTTATTGTTTAAAATGTTTTCATACTTTTCTTTAAGTTTTCTTGAGAATACCTCCAGCAATGAGAAGTCCACTAGAATAATTTTATTCATTAACTATGGACATTCATTGAACAACAAACCTTTACTTTTAAGCTTTTCAATACCTGCAGTATATGGGAAAAATGAGTGCTAATGACAGCAATATCTTTTTTAATATCAGAATCATTAAAAGCTTCATTGCACTGGCAAACTGCCAAAGCCTCTGCAATAGTGAAGTCGTTTATTACCCCTCTAATGGCCTCGAAATGTTCGTTGTAAAACAACACAGCTTCGACTATCGTACTCCAACGGATTACCACTGGTTCGCAAGATAAAGGCACATTTGGTGGTTTTTCTTTGTAGGTCTTGATGCGATCAGGAGCCTTGGAAAATACTTCCTTTGTGGATGAAATTAGTTTATTTACATTCACAAACGTGGAAAATACTTCTTCAGCAAGTCGATATACTCCATGAGCAAAGCACGCCACGTAAATAATATTGGGATAAAATACTCGGAGGGCTTTTCCTGCTTTGACCATATAGGGAGCAGCATCTGAAATAAACACAAATACCCTTTCATCTGCAAAAGATTCTGGAAATACTTCTCTAGCACCGTCATTTATAAATCTGGCAATCGTAGAATGATTTACTTTTTCAAGTTCTTTGCAGGCCGCTAAATATGTAGAAGAAGGCTTCTCTTTAAAAGCACCAACAATTAAATTTGCAATGTAACGGCCATAAGCGTCTGTAGTTTCGTCAACTGAGATCCAGATAAAGGTGTCCTTGAGTTCATTGCGTATTTATTCCAGAACATTTACGTAAATTTTCGGTATGCAATGTTTACGCAGTGTTGATTCATCTGGTATATTTGGTTTAAACAATATTTGCGCAGCAAACTCTGAGGATAGGGCATGTGAGTTTGTGTGTGAAGTGGAATACTGCTTGCAATGAATGCGTCACATAGATCCATGTTAAAACGACTTCTTTGGTTAGCTTTGGACAAATCCCTGCTACTGCAACTTGCTGTTGTCAGAAGTTGCTGTCGTGGTCCTTTCTCCTGCGTTCCTTCGATATGAAAATTTGTCTTGACAAGTTGGTATATTTGAAATTAAGTCTTGCACGTAATGTTTTTCTCGCAAACTCGACAATATAAAACGATTCATATATAAATATTCCAGGATGATCGGCTAACCGCGAAATGACGTTTCTTGTTTCGGGTGGCATGGTGCACAACACGCTACACACTACACGTTTTAAACACGTTGAACTGTGTAGAAGTAAATAGAAAGCTAAACTGAAATAATGGACGTGCGACTAATAGCTTGTGTAGTTTAATTTAATTTTTGCTGACGCGTGCAGTATGACAGCGGACGCGATTAACCGTGGGCGCGGGCGCAGGAGTATTGACTCTGTCTGCCTGTTCCTGTTCCTCTTCTGTAATGATTTCGCTAGGCATTGGCCTCTCTTAGCAATTGCACGCAGTTCTAGGTTGCGGTCAATCAGTAAAACATCAAAATTAAATCGAGCTAGAGACCGCCCGTCTAAATTTTTAAAATATTGTAAACGCATCGTCACAAGTTTTCGGTTAAAATATGCAATAACCAGTGAAAAGGCGCCAAATATGCAAATGTACATGCAACATGTAAATGCATATAATCCGGTCGTATGTGATGAGAGTCGTAGGCGCCTGCAGGCAGCCTACACTGCAGCTCTTGCACCTGCTACTATATTCTGCTCATCATAAGAATATTCCTGATGTAAACAAACACAAACGCGATGATTGGTCAGAAGTATAGCACACGTACACTGGTGTTGTTATGCCCTTGGAAGCAGGTTCTACTTATGTATTAGATATATTATTACTAAGTTACGTTAAACGAAACATTAAGATATTCTAATGTATTAACAGCCATTAACGTTTTTCTTAATCACTCTTTAGCTATGCAGTTTTTGTTTCAAAAATAGCGCACAGCCACAGTCTCTGTACTGCCGTACTCTGATTGTCGCGCTGATAACACGCGGTATGAAAATGGCTGAGGCTGTTTCCTGCTCTGTAGTCAAACACGCGTGTGGAATACGGTTAAAATGTGCCGAGAAACAGGTTGTTCTTAATGATTTTCATTTTCATCAATTTACAAAAGAAAATCGGCTTTGAAGTTTTCCGAGGGAGTGTATTTAATACAGCTGATATATACATACACATTGTGTGTGTAGCTGAATCGGCAGCTTAGTGGACTGATAACCTACTGCAGTCCATGGGTCGCTGGTTCCGGTCTCGCCTTGATCATTTTTCTTCACTCAGTTTGAAATACCCACGTATTGTGATTGTAATTCATCATATTTTATGAATAATGCATATCTTCTTTTTCCTAATTACCAATTGCACGTGAAATTCCTGTTTTCATTTCAAATATAAGTTCTTAATTATCGAAAGCTTATGAAAGATTGTTAACAAAGGTTGTTTAAATTAAGGAAACATAGCAATTTAAGTTTTAGGGAAAAAAGGAAAACCAAATACTATTTGTTTGGACTAATCTATTGTTTTATACTACAGATGTAGTCTCACACGAACCAGAGTGATAAGTGTAGTAGAAGCATGAAATACATTCATTTTCACAGCATCGAGCACACCATACAAAATACTGCATTTTTACATTTGCCTCGCGGTGGTCTAGCGGTTCTGGCGCTGCAGTCCGGAACCGCGGGACTGCTACGGTCGCAGGTTCGAATCCTGCCTCGGGCATGGGTGTGTGTGATGTCCTTAGGTTAGTTAGGTTTAAGTAGTTCCAAGTTCTAGGGGACTTCTGAGCTAAGATGTTGAGTCCCATAGTGTTCAGAGCCATTTGAACCATTGTACATTTGCCACTGTACCATTACAGTATGAACCCAACAGAACTGATCTGGAGCCAACTTAAGGGATTTCGCGGGAGGAATAACAAGACTGTTAAGCTGCCAGACGTACTGAAACTAACGGACGCAGCTTTCTCACATGTCACTGCCGAACGCTGGCGGGATATAGAACGGCACGTCATAAAAGAAGAGGAGAAAATGCAGCGCCTGGGTGGCTTCGTGGATTCTGTTGTTGATCCACTCATTATCAACGTAGCAGATGACAGTTCCAGAACTGAAATTTACTTCTTGGATTCAGATAAGGAAGGAACTAAGAGATTACCGGAAGACTGACTGTAATTAATACCTTCAGCGGATTCAGTATTCAACAGTACGGTGAAATCCCTGCAGTATGCTTTTGCATCACACATAATTCACTCAGAAAAATTTCGCTATGTTTTACTTGGGAATTTTCATCATTCTTGTTTGTAATTAGAATACTGTGATAGGTGAGAACGAGAGCATTTTATGCTTTCCGTCTGACCGCTTAAGAAGCGTACGGTAATGCTGGAGTTTTGCGAATATTATTTTATTCTCTTTAAAAATTAAATGACATTCGAAGCTCTATTTTTTCTTTGCTGATCTCTTTTAACGTATGAAATACAACTGCTCATATCATTGCTCATTAATTAGATGAGCTGGACGGCCAGTGCTGTCCAATTTAAATGTGCCTGTGAAGCTGACGTCCCGCATTATCGCTCAGTCTGTGTGCATGTAACACAGCATAAAACGTACACTTATGATCGTGCTTGATTGTACTGGACACAGGTTGGTTTCCGCGCCACGAGAATCGAAATCTAATGACATTCAATTAAACTTGAAAAAATACCTGACGTAATGTTTACATCAGATTTATTCCTATAATGAACAGAGTATGTAGTGTGAGGAGGGCTATGCAAGAGGCGTTCAACGAATTCGAAAGTAAAGTTCTATGTACGTACTTGGCAGAAAATCATAAGAAATTTTGGTCTTACGTCAAAGCGGTAGGTGGATCAAAACAAAATGTCCAGACACTCTGTGACCAAAATGGTACTGAAACAGAGGATGACAGACTAAAAGCCGAAATACTAAAAGTCTTTTTCCAAAGCTGTTTCACAGAGGAAGACTGCACTGTAGTTCCTTCTCTAGATTGTCACACAAATGGCAAAATTGTAGATATCGAAATAGATGACAGAGGGATAGAAAAACAATTAAAATCGCTCAAAAGTGGAAAGGCCGCTGGACCTGATGGGATACCAGGTCGATTTTACACAGAGTACGCGAAGGAACTTGCCCCCCTTCTTGCAGCGGTGTACCGTAGGTCTCTAGAAGAGCGTAGCGTTCCAAAAGATTGGTAAAGGGCACAGGTCATCCCCGTTTTCAAGAAGGGACGTCGAATAGATGTGCAGAACTATAGACCTACATCTTTAACGTCGATCAATTGTAGAATTTTGGAACACGTATTATGTTCGAGTATAATGACTTTTCTGGAGACTAGAAATCTACTCTGTAGGAATCAGCACGGGTTTCAAAAAAAGACAATCGCGTGAAACCCATATCGCGCTATTCGTCCACGAGACTCAGAGGGCCATAGACACGGGTTCCCAGGTATACGTCGTGTTTCTTGGCTTCCGCAAGGCGTTTGAAACAGTTCCCCACAGTCGTTTAACGAACAAAGTAAGAGCATGTGGACTATCAGACTAATTGTGTGATTGGATTGAAAAGCTCCTAGATAACAGAACGCAGCAGGTAATTCTCAATGGAGAGAAGTCTTCCGAAGTAAGAGTGATATCAGGTGTGCCGCAGGGGAGTGTCGTAGGACCGTTGCTATTCACAATATATATATAAATGACCTTGTGGATAACATCGGAAGTTCACTGAAGCTTTTTGCCGATGATGCTGAAGTATATCGGGAGGTTGTAACAATGGAAAATTGTACTGAAATGCAGGAGGATCTGCAACGAATTGACGCATGGTGCAGGGAATGGCAATTGAATCTCAATGTAGACATGTGTAATGTGCTGGGAATACATAGAAACAAAGATACTTCATAATTTAGCTTCAATATAGCAGGTCAGCAACTGGAAGCAGTTAATTCAATAAATTATCTGGGAGTAGGCATCAGGAGTGATTTAAAATGGAATGACCATATAAAATTAATCGTCGGTAAAGCAGATGCCAGTCTGAGATTCATTGGAAGAATCCTAAGGGAATGCAGTCCGAAAACAAAGGAAGTAGGTCACAGTACACTTGTTCGCCCACTGCTTGAAAACTGCTCACCGCTGTGGGATCCATACAAGATAGGGTTGATAGAAGAGATAGAGAAGATCCAACGGAGAGCAGCGCGCTTCGTTACAGGGTCATTTTGTAACCGCGAAAGCGTTACGTAGATGATAGACAAACTCCCGTGGAAGACTCTGCAAGAGAGACGCTCAGTAGCTCGGTACAGGCTTTTGTTGAAGTTTTGAGAACATACCTTCACCGAGGAGTCAAGCAGTATATTGCTCCCTCCTGTATATCTCGCGAAGAGACCATGGGGATAAAATCAGGGAAATTAGAGCCCACACAGAAGCATACCGACAATCTTTCTTTCCACGAACAATACGAGAATGCAACATAAGGGAGAACCGATAGAGGTACTCAAGGTACCCTCCGCCACACACCGTCAGGTGGCTTGTGGCGTTTGGATGTAGATGTAGATGTGGATAGGTATGCGGAAACGGGTATGGAGGGGTGCTCGCGTCACAGGGGAGTGTGAAACAGGAGGGCTCAAAAAACATCAGCACCGTCTGCTGCTTCGGATCACGTTCAAGTTTCATCGAACTGTTTTGAACGGTACCCACTGGTTCCACTCTGTACACCAGAGCAAAAGTTGTGGTCGCGTTACACTCCAAAGGTTAGCGATCACATTCAGTGGGGCTGCTGGTTTATGGTGGCCTTAGAGAAAGAGTGAATTGTCGTGGGTTTGTCAGCAGTGTCGAAGGTTGTCAAAAACAACATCCTGTTGCCCTAATGCGCTACGAACTGTTGTTTTCGGCCGCGTAATGTGTGGGAATCAGCGCCCCAAGGAAACGTGTAGGTTCACTAACATCCTTCATACCACCCCCTGAGGCCTTATTGTGTCTATTCTGAGCGTCGGTGTGTCCTTAACGTTTTCCTCGGCCGCTCATAAGAAAACAATGTGACTTAAACGCTGGGTGTCGCTGTTCTGACCTCCATCGTAGAAGCATGAAATGAAAGGGTCAAATATGGGTAAGATAGGATGTGCCGACGTTCCCACCATGTGACACGTCCGTGGTGGCGTTAGGCAGAATTGTGATGAAATGTGGTGCCAGTGTAACATTTTTAACCCACCTTTCACCGGACGTCAACTTTTGACCTCTGTCCTTTTTTCGTTCGCGTTACATCTTGCTGATTAAGGGTCGCCGACCACGAGAATGAACTCGCACGGAGCCACGCTTTTACACTTTTACAGAGGAAGACTGCACGCACCTTTGAGCAAAATTTAGAACTTTTACGTCGCAAATGGAGACAATTACGGTGTTTCTGAGGAGTGCTCCTTTTATTGTGTTGCGTCCTATAGTTGTGACCAGTACTAAATCTTGTATGATTATGTTAAACTTTTTTAAAAAGTTGCTGTATCGATAATGTAGATGATGTCACCTTCCACCTGTTTTGTGTATTTAGACTGAAATGCTAACAGCTATACATCGATGTATTTATTTATTTCTTTATTTTTATTTATTGTTCCGTGGGACCAAATTAAGGAGAAGGCTCCATGGTCATGGAACGAGTCAGTACATGAAATTATAACACGATAGTAGAAATAGATAAAATGAAATATAAGTAACATATTCAGGCGACAATTCGTAAGTTTAAATAAAGAAAATCAACAATGTAACACTGAAATTTGCTTAATTTTTCAGCTCTTCTAGGAGCTCCTCGACAGAATAGGAGTGAGCCATGAGGAAACTGTTCAGTTTAGACTTAAAAGTCTTTGGGCTACTGTTAGGATTTTTGAGTTCTTGTGGTAGCTTATTCAAAATGGATGCAGCAAAATACTGCACTCCTTTCTGCACAAGAGTCAAGGAAGTGCATTCCACATGCAGATTTGATTTCTGCCTAGTATTAACTGAGTGAAAGCTGCTAACTCTTGGGAATAAGCTAATATAGCTAACAACAACGACTTCAAAGAAAATATATACTGAGGGCAATGTCAGAATTCCCAGACTATTGAATAAAGGTCGACAAGAGGTTCTCGAACTTACACCACACATAGCTCGAACAGCCCGTTTTTGAGCCAAAAATACCCTTTTTGAATCAGAAGAATTACCCCAAAAAATAATACCATATGTTATAAGCGTATGAAAACGTACGAAGTAGACTACTTTTCGTGTTGAACTGTCACTTATTTCAGATACTGTTCTAATGGTAAATAAAGCAGCATTTAGTTTCTGAACAAGATCCTGAAGATGGGCTATCCACTACAGATTACTACCTATCCGAACGCCTAGGAACTTGAACTGTTCCGTCTCGCTTATAATATGCCCATTCTGTCTCATCAAAATATCGCCTCTTGTAGAATTGTGAGTTAGAAACTGTAAAAAACTGAGTCTTACTGTGATTTAGCATCAAGTTATTTTCCACAAGCCACGAACTTATTTCATGAACTACATTATTTGATACTGTTTCAATATTACACACAAGATCCTTCACTACCAAGCTGGTGTCATCAGCAAACAGAAATATTTTTGAATCACCTGTAATACTAAAAGGCATATCATTTATATAAACAAGAAACAGCAGTGGCCCCAGCACCGACCCTTGGGGAACGCCCCACTTAACAGTGCCCCATTGGGACCGAACATCACCATTACTCTCAATATTGCGGAGAATTACCTTCTGCTTTCTGTTCTTAAAGTAAGAGGCGAACCAATTGCAAGCTACTCCCCTTACTCAATAATGGTCCAACTTCTGCAGTAATATTTTGTGGTCAACACAGTCAAAATCCATCGTTAACTCAAAGAAAACACCTAGCGTTAGCAACCTTTTATTTAATCCGTCCTAAACCTCACAGAGAAAAGAGAATATAGCATTTACAGTTGTTAAACCATTTCTAAAACCAAACTGTACATTTGACAGTAAATTATGAGAATTTAAATGCTGCAGTTACCTTGTATATACAACCCTCTCGATAACTTTAGCAAACACCGATGGCATAGAAATAGGTCTGTAATTGTCAACATATCCCTGTCTCCCTTTTTATAAAGTGGCTTCACTACCGAGTACTTTAATCGGTCAGGAAACCGACCACACCTAAAGGAAAAGTTACAGATATGGCTAAGTACTGGGCTAACATACGGCCTGTGGTTATAAGATTACGGGAGTGATGCTGTCACAGAGTAAGTACGTATGCGCCGAAGATGAACGACCAATAGCTGCGAAGCTTTGTAAGTAGGCTGTTTATGTTTTCTTATTGGCAACGTTACGTAGCGCTCTGTATGAAAATCACTGGCTGTGCTGTGTGCAGTCTGTGGCTAGTTTGCACTGTTGTCTGCCATTGTAGTGTTGGGCAGCGGCAGCTGGATGTGAACAGCGCGTAGCGTTGCGCAGTTGGAGGTGAGCCGCCAGCAGTGGTGGATGTGGGGAGAGAAATGGCGGAGATTAGAAATTTGTAAGACTGGATGGCATGAACTGCTATATATATTATGATTATTAAGGTAAATACATTGTTTGTTCTCTATTAAAATCTTTCATTTGCTAACTAAGCATATCAGTAGTTAGTGCCTTCAGTAGCTTGAATCTTTTATTTAGCTGGCAGTAGTGGCGCTAGCTGTATTCCAATAGTTCGAGTAATGGCGTGTGAAAAACGTAACACTAGGCGTCAAAGTAAACTGAGAAATAATAGTGACGACGAGCGTAGCTTATCAGCACCACTGTGTAATGAATTAACAGACATTCCAAGTAGTTCAAATGGTTCAAATGGCTCTGAGCACTATGGGACTCAACTGCTGTGGTCATAAGTCCCCTAGAACTTAGAACTACTTAAACCTAACTAACCTAAGGACATCCATGCCCGAGGCAGGATTCGAACCTGCGACCGTAGCGGTCGTGCGGTTCCAGACTGTAGCGCCTTTAACCGCTCGGCCACTCCGGCCGGCATTCCAAGTAGTAATCTGGTAATTGTGCATAGGGAAATGGAGCGGGCGGCAAATAATGGTGTAGACAGTGAAACAGGTAGTGAACAGGGAAGCATTCTCGATCGATCGGACGGCAACAGCTCGCCTCAGGAATCCGAAATGACAGGACACAATTTCGCAAATACTGTAGATTCAGGTTTTGGGTCATCACCGTTTTCTCAAATAAGTCAAGATACATTTACTGCTTGTCAAAATGTGAATGTTGCCGGTGCAAATTCACTGCCGAAAAGCACTGAGGAACATGTTTCAGACACCAGTGCACTGTTATTACAGTTAATGCAACAAATGGGACAAAGGCTTCAAAAGTTAGACACAATGGAACAACACCACAGACAAACACAGCAGCAGTTAGACACAATGGAACAAAATCTTCAAAAGTTAGACACAGTGGAACAAAATCTTAAAAAGTTAGACACAGTGGAACAAAATCTTAAAAAGTTAGACACAATGGAACAAAATCTTCAAAAGTTAGACACCACGCTTGAACAAACACGTGAAGATTTAACTACTGAGTTACATAACATCGAATCGAAATGTAAAAAAGTATGTAATGACGTAAAAACACAAATTCGTGAGCATTTTCAACCTATTTTTTCGCGTCATGAAAATGCATTACAGAATCACGAAGCAGCCATAAAAGAACTGCAAACTATTGTTCATGAAAATCACGACAACTTGCAAGCTAAAATTGACTCAGTTGGATCTACCGATTCGGTTACGCAACTTGCAAAAACTCAAGAAAACTTAAAGGACACAGTAGATACGATTTCAACACAAACGGACACTCTGAAACTTGGTTCAGAAAAACACACTGAGGAAATAAGTACACTATCGGAGAAAGTAGCCGTACTTTCGGATCAGTTCACTAACTTATCTGCAAAGGTAGATGATGATCTGAAGGACACAAGACCTGTAGCCATCACTGACACAGAAGAGTATGAACAAATTAAGAAATTCAAACAAAATCAGAATCAAATTACTACGCAATGCAAAAGAGAAATCCGGGAAGTACAAGATCAGTTGGCACAAGTAATACAAAAATTTCATATTTTAGAGGACACTCGCGCTCCAACACGGGAAGAGGAACTTAGAAATACGGAAAAGCCACAAAATAATAACACAGGGCATTTCGGAAATTATGAAAGAAATTGGCAAGGTGCACCGAATTTTGAGATGGAACCGCCGACACGACGTAACAATGACCGATATGCTACTCGCCGACACGATGATTTTGACTATAAGCTGTTCATTACTACACGTAAATTCAAAACGTTTAAGAATTCTGCCAACGACATTCATCCACAAGCGTGGCTCCATCAATTCTCTCATTGTTTTCCTCCCAACAGGTCATTGGAGCACAGGTTAGAATTTATGTATGGCTACTTGGAGAATGAACCAGCTTTAAGAATGCGATCGGTCATTCACGATTGTCACAGTGAAGGAGATTTTTATCATGCCTTCCTCTCAGCATATTGGTCTCAAGCTACACAAGACCGAGATCATAATGATGAAACATTTCGAACAATCTGAATTTTCCAGTCTTGTGAAATATTTTGAAGACATGTTGCACAAGAATCAGTATCTGTCAAACCCATACAGCCCCTCAGAACTCATCCGCATTTGCTTAATCAAACTGCCTGAACATTTACGACATTTTATTTTGGCAGGACGTTGCAAAGACGACATTGAAGCTTTTCAGGGACTGTTACAAGAACTGGAAACTGTCACTGACAATCGTGGAACGCGAAAACAGGAGCACAACAATTACAGATCACATCCGTCACAATTCCGCGACGACAGAAATAATATACGACAAGGCTATTCTTTCATCATAAATCGTGACCAAAACAGACACCACCCGTATGACAACCGTTGGCAGAGTAGTAATAATTACAGGGAAAGATCACCTCTCCGCAGTAATGACTATCACAGAGACAATCAGAGAAACAGACAATATAGGAACCAAAATAATTATTATCAAGGGAGACAGAATAACTTCAGATGCAACGGTCCAGCGCGCAGTTACGATTCTTGGAAAAATTCTTCACCACGTGACCGACAAGAAAGAAACTATGAAATCTACCGACATGATGACAGACGATATGGTCGTAACGACAGACCTGAATCGCATCAGAACTGGCGGGATTCAAACAGAGCAGAGCCCTCTTGACAAGGTTAATTTGTAGAAGGTAGGTCTCCAAATCGCAATAACGACGCGCGCCAACAGAGACACAATAGGCAATGACTCATACCGCTGGCAGCCACAAAACGTACTTATGAAACTGACGACGCAGCTGCCGTAGCTAGTAATTACGTAAAAATGGAAGACATTAGCGACATATTATTCCAGGAACACGACGTAAAACATAACAACATTGCATATCCTGTGATTCACATTACAGTAAATGACGTAAAATTGACGGCAGTACTTGACTCTGGCAGTCACATTTCAGTAATTAGTGAAACAGCTTTTAGCAAATGCAACAAATCGAACGATTGACCCACACTTCCGTTACGTAAGATTAAATTACAAGGTGCAATCTTTGGAAAAAGTGTAGATGTACGCCAACAAACCAATTTAGAATTCTTTCGCCAAAGCCAGAGCTTCTCTATGAACTTTCTTATTGTTCCATTATTGTCGACGGAAATTATATTGGGAGTAGACTTTTTGAATGAATACAAAGCAATCTTAAACTTTCATGATGCTGAAACAAGTTTAGAGAAGGAAGGTAAGTCAATAGCTTTGAAATTTGAAGATTGGCTCTCAAACCATGACGAGGAAATTAATCGGCTTTACCTTCTGTTAGACAACAGTTCAGAATTTTCTACAGAACTAGACACTAACAATCACTCTGCAAGTACTGACAGGGATGATATCGACGGCATATTTGAAATTAATGAGTTAACTCAGAATAAAATTCAAACAACTGAGAATTGTAATGACACTGATAGGCAGGACCTTTTCGAGATTTTACAAGCACATTGCACAGTTTTTACTCAAAAAACAGGAACAATCAAGGGATTTCAATACCAATTTCGTGTTCGTGAGTATACTGAATTTTGTGTTAGACAATACGTAATTCCAGCACATTATAGGGACCGTGTTAGAACAGAAATAAAATCTATGCTTGACGAGGGCATTATTGAGCCTGCAGTAAACTCATACAACAATCCATTACATGTTGTTGAGAAGGAAAATGGATCGATCAGGCTTGTCTTAGATTTGAGACAAATCAATACTATCATTATTCCTGAAACAGACAGGCCGCAAACGTTGGAAGAACTTCTTCAAAATTTTAATGGTGTAAAAGTGTTGTCTTCCATTGATCTCAGATCCAGCTTTTATCAGATCGAACTTCATCCAGAATGTAGAAAATACACAGCTTTCCTTTGTTTCGGCGTTTGTTATCAGTTTCGGAAACTTCCTTTTGGTTTGAACATTTCTTCAGCAGCATTCATTCGCGGGCTAAATTCCATATTACCTGAGTTCTTAAAACGTCACATCACCTTATATGTGGACGATATTCTAATAGCAGAAGCTTCATGGGAACAACATAATCGCATCCTCAACAGTTTGTTACGTATTTTTGCAGAATCTGGAATTACAGTTAACTTGGAAAAGTCTGAATTCGGTAGGTCAAAGGTGAGGTTTTTGGGACATATTATTTCTTCTGAAGGCATTCAGCCGGATCCTGAAAAGTTAGAAGCAATCAGAGCCATTCCAGTTCCATCCACAAAAAAAATCAGTCCGCAGTTTTCTAGGTCTCGTAAATTTTTACCGTCATTTTCTCAATATACAAATTCTTGTTACACCAAAACTTTGTTCTCTCACTGGAAAAAATACTATTTGGAACTGGGACGAGCAAGCACAGCTGGAATTCAATTCTTTGAAAGAATCGCTACTTAACGTGCCAATACTAGCTCATCCAGATCTGTCAGAAGATTTCTGCCTTAGCACGGATTCTTCTAAAGTCGGTCTTGATGCCCATTTATTTCAAGAAGCCATAGAAAATTACACTACCATTCAGAAAACCATTGCTTTTGCTAGCCAAGTGCTAACAAAATCTGAAAAAAATTATTCCGTTACTGAATTAGAAGCTTTAGCTATCGTTTGGGCGTTTAACAAATTCCGTTTCTTTCTTTCTGGTAAGCACGTAAAAGTATACAGTGATCATCGTGCATTACAATTTCTTATGTCTTCAAAATTAAATCATGACAGGTTAAAACGTTGGGCATTGTTTCTGCAAGAATTCCGCTTCACAATAGTCTACATTCCCGGCAAGGAGAACATTGTTGCGGACGCACTGTCACGCGCACCGGCTGAGCCTGAGAAAAGTAACACAGAAGGCAACCTCAAGAAAAATTTCAGTATTCTTTACATTCAGAAAGTCGCCTTTGAAAACTTCATCACCACATCTTTAAAGGACATTGCTCATGAACAAGATAAAGATCCAATTTGGAAAGACATCAAGAGCAAATGGCATGAAAAGACACACACACAGATTCGGCATTATTATCTGGTTAGAAACAACATACTGTTCAAACGCTGCATTGTTGATGACAGGCTATGGGTACTTTGCATTCCTGACGATTTTGTTAATAAGCTCATTTGGTACATTCATTTCAGCTATGCACATTTTGGCCCACGAAAATGTTATCATATTCTTCGAACGACTTGTTATTTTAACAATATGGAAAAGAGAATTCGAAGAGTCTTGTCTATTTGTAAACTTTGTCAAAAGGCGAAACCATCTACTATCTCACATCGTGTTCCGCTGTTTCCTATCATTCCTTCTAAATTAAAAGAATTTGCTGCTGTTGATCTCTTGGGACCGCTTGTCAGAACATCTAATGGATTTTCGTACGTTCTAGTCGCTGTTGAACTTACTTCAAAATTTGATTCTTTCACACCGTTACGTAAAGCCACTGGACGGTCTGTATCCAACGCCTTTGTTAAAAATTTCTTACGTGAAGTTGGACACGTTAGTAAAGTCATTTCAGTTAACGGACCGAAATTCAGATCTGCTGTTTGGTCACGCATGCTTTGGAATCATAAAATCAAACTTGTTTTTATTTCATTATACTCACCACATTGTAACCCCTCCGAACGGATTATGAAAGAAATCAATAAGCTTTGCAGACTTTATTGTCACAGAAAGCATCAGCATTGGGACAGATATTTACACTTATTTCAAAACGTGCTGAATGAAATGCCTCAAGATTCCACTGCTGTACCACCTACTCTTGTACTAAAGAATGAAGAACCACCGAACAGAATCAGAGAGCTTGTACCTTTCCCGAATACACGTAAACTTCGACACAAAGACATAATTGATTTGGCTCTTAAAAATATAAAATATGCAGCAGACAAAAGGAGAAAACTACACGGTAAAGCAAATGCAAAGAAATTGTATATTGGTCAGAATGTTCTCATTAAAGCTCATTCATTGTCACATAAGAAGAAACACTTGAGTCACAAATTCTTTCTAGTTTACAATGGACCTTACAGAATCCGACGTATACCACATGATAATTGCGTTGAAGTTGAAACTCTGCGTACTAGGAAGAGTAAAGGTTTACACCACATTTCACATGTAAAACCGTTTATTGAAGGATAATCTGCTTTTTAACTTTGTCTTTGCCATACAACTTTTCACTTTACATTGCTAGTAGGCTTTGTCAGACTTAGAATCTGTTAATATGCAACAATGTTTGAAGTTAAATATCCAGTCAAGAACCAAGAGAACTTATTTCAACAGAAATTATGAATGCATTGTTATAGTGAACAGATGACACAATGTTGTTATTTGTACATTCTTGCTTGTTAGTTGCACGATTACGTAACGACTATAAGGCTCACATACTTAGAACATTTACCAGTACTGATAATGAGATTTTAATGCAACATTTTGGTTTACTTGAAAATACATTCTGGATTTAAAGTACTTTCTGTGAAATACCAGATGACACAGTGGTTAGTTTATGTGACAGCTACACGATTTTATCACGACGCTACTAATGAGTGACAATTTACAATGTTGCTTTTGCGGTGTATCTGTTTTATATCTGCACAGTTTTTCTGAATTCTTCTGTAAAGTAAAACATGTTTTAGTAGTAACTTTTATGCTATAGCTACAAGGAGACATCCTTTTCCGTAGGACAACAATACGTTACAGTACAGTACTTTCCTCATCACGACAATAAGCGTAATAACTAAGATATCTATACACAAAGCATTTCACTTTTGTGTATCATGACGTAAGTACACTGGCTTCTGCAGAACTTAGCTTTCGGAGGACGATAACTACGACACTTCCACAGTGACACATGTCTACGCAATTACACAGTTGGGTAACTTCACACTTATGAAATTGTAATTTGTCTGTACTTTGTGAACTGTTCATATTTTTTCGGAACCATTGTGATACTATGAGAGCTTTGAATGATGTATTTGGGATGGGATCATGATTTTTAAAGTACGTTTGAGGTAGATGACACTATTTAAATGAGCAGAGAATTCTCTTTAGGTTTTGAAATTATTGCAGAAACCTACGACGTTTTTGAGATTTGACTGAGGTGGTATGATGTTATTATTACGACGACAATTGTGTATTATGCTGCTGAAGTATGTTTATGATTAATAAGCTGATGCTATATGAGTTATTTGATTATGCTACATATCTGTTATGATGAAATATTGAAGAAGTGTCGACGAATATGTATATATGTAATGAGTTAAGGGATAATGAGTAGTGGTTATTGACTCTGGTTTGTGAATAAGGTTGTTTGAAACCAAGAATCGTACTTTAAGAGTTATGAAATGTATGTAAATGCGTGAATGTATTACAACGCCGACGAAAATTTTTTGGACACTGTTATATCAATAGGATTTTGTTTCTACACATTTGTAACGCAAATTCTCAACCTGTGGAATTTTTTTATATGAGACTGCCACTGTAGCAGAAACTGCTGCCGTAAATATTTCAGTAAGAAAGGTAATTGACCTTGACGTAATGCGTTTTGGGCACCCAGCTGAGAGGTAGTCGTCTGACAAAAGAAAGCCATTAGGTGGAGAAAAAAAAGAGGCCATTATCCTCGCCATTGACATTCCTTTAGAGAAAGACTCGCAAATATGACACGCTCATTACTTGGAAAGATACTTACATCTGCACACCTGATTATGACAAGCGTCTTTCTACGAGAGTTGAGAGAATTTATACTAATTTATGAAATGTCACATGACTATTGAATGATATTTTTATGCTTTGCTTTTCATAGTTGCTTATTTCATTTGATATCTAGTTTCCAGCTGTGTTGCAGCATTGGTTTTATGAAATAAAATAAAATGCATTTGCTAATGTGAACACTTTCTGTCAACAGATCTATTAAATAATAATTTTGTGATCCACATTCTTCAAAAAAGGAGCACTTGGAAAGGAAAGAACAATAAGAAGGGACTAGTAACAGTAACTGCATACATAATATTCTTTTCAAGTACATGGTAATATTTTTTTTACAATAAGTTGTTGTGGTGCACCACTTTAATTACATAGACACTAAGATGTGACATAGGTATTAGACATGGCCATCTTTACTGTAATCTTTTTTCTGCTTGAGCTTTGTCATGTTTAGATATAAGTTACTGCATTTGCTGCTGCTGTTTGCCAGGCATAATGTTACTGAATTTGACTTTGTATTACGCTGTTAAGCCAGTTTTACTACGGATTTATTTTTCTTGTTTGCTGCACAGTGGCTTATATTAGTTGTAATATTGCAATTGCTTTGCCAATTTGAATTTTTTGTCATTGATGCTTGTGTTAATTGTTTTATGCTGCTGCATTGCCTCGTCCCTTAGTTTAGTATCTGAGCTCAGTAGATTTAAGTTAGCTTAAGAGAGGATAGACTATATAAGAAACTAACTAGGATGGATTGGAAGAAATGCATTGAGAAGCTATAAGAAAATGGTTAGGCCAAGAAAGTAGTGTACAGTGGAGAAAAACTATTTTTGAGAGAGGATGTGAACAGAATACAGAAAGCATGCTTGGATAGGATTTTTTTGGTGGAAACAAATGTTGAAATAAGAAAAAAAAAATCTATGGAATGAAGTTTTGGGTTGGACTGCAGTACCAAATGTTACACTGAAAACGAACCCTGTCCTTTCCTTTTGTGTTATCCCACTATGTGTTTGTGTACCCATGTGTATTTGTTTTCTTCCTGTCTCTGTGTACTGTTTCATTGAATTTTTTTCTCTTCTAATACTAAGCTACATTCACTATGATGAGGAATACTGTTATCCTCAAATATAACAGGCATTAATAATATGTTATTTACTTTGTAAAGATGTTTCGACATTATTTATTCTGTTTTGTTTTACTGCTTATGTGTAAAGTTGATGTTTCAAAAGTTACTCTGATCTTTTATGTATTTACTTATCTCATAATTCCTGTAACACTGAGGTATATGTTTATTTCTATTATTTTGTAAAGCCTGTATTACTACAAATGTTATCTGTATTATTATGTTTTTAGTGATGTATTTTGTACCTTTGTTATTGTATTCTTATGTTATAAAATTGTAATTGACAGCAATTCATCAAATTAAGTAACTTGTAAGTTCCATTTCACTGCACACGTTTCTGTTGGTCATACTATATGGACAATTTGTGAGAAGTAGGGACTGTTAGTGTTTGCACGTGTGTTAATAATTCAGCAAGGGACTGGATAACAGCATTTCTGGTTCTAAGGACAATTCCAAAAACTGTGTGAGTGCACAAGTGGTGGTTATGGACTTGCTATATTGTCCGCAAGACTCTTCGATGGTGATTGTGCACCTACACAGTCGCAGCAGATGGCTGCTGGGCATCTCAACAAGGACTACAGTGGGTCTACACCTTTGAAGACTCACCAATACCATTATTTCTACAAGGACTACAGTGGGTCTGCACCTCTGGTGGGCCACCAATACCATACTCTCTACCAGGACTACAGTGGGTCTACTCTGTGATGACCTACCTACCAATATCCTTCAAGACGTCGAATGACTCTGCTGTGGGTTTGCTCTGTTGTGGCCCATTACCTGTCAGCATGTCAAGAGTCAGCATTGTCTTTCTGTTGGAAGGACAGCACTACTTCTTCAAGAATGCATGGAAATCCACTACTTCTGTGTGCATTTTCTTTTACTGCTCAGACTTTGAGAAAAACACTGCTATTTTTTTGTGATGAACAATCTGGACTGTCTTTATGGACTGTGAGAAAATTTAGCTTTTGACCAACATTTTATCAATAAGTGTGTGCATTTGATATCTTTGTTATTGTAATTATGAAAAATTGTATCAAATCATTATTGGCCATTGCCCAAAACAATTTGTAAAATTTTTTGTGGGGAGCATGGGGGCTATGTAAGTAGGCTGTTTATGTTTTCTTATTGGCAACGTTACGTAGCGCTCTGTATGAAAATCACTGGCTGTGCTGTGTGCAGTCTGTGGCTAGTTTGCATTGTTGTCTGCCATTGTAGTGTTGGGCAGCGGCAGCTGGACGTGAACAGCGCGTAGCGTTGCGCAGTTGGAGGTGAGCCGCCAGCAGAGGTGGATGTGGGAAGAGAAATGGCGGAGATTTGAAATTTGTAAGACTGGATGGCATGAACTGCTATATATATTATGATTATTAAGGTAAATACATTGTTTGTTGTCTATTAAAATCTTTCATTTGCTAACTATGCCTATCAGTAGTTAGTGCCTTCAGTAGTTTGAATCTTTTATTTAGCTGGCAGCAGTGGCGCTCGCTGTATTGCAGTAGTTCGAGTAACGAAGATTTTTGGTAAGTGATTTGTGAAAGGTATAGGTTAATGTTAGTCAGGGCCATTATTTTGTAGGGATTTCTGAAAGTCAGACTGCGTTGCGCTAAAAATATTGTGTGTCAGTTTAAGCATAGTCTTGTATAATTTTTCAAAGGGGACGTTTCAGCTTGAAGGCTTCTAATTCCGACGCAACATCTCTGGTGTCTGGAGACAAATAAGCGTGGTCTAGGCCTTCGTTTGAGGAACAGTTATTTTGTTTTGCCCGAAAAGTGGTAAGTGTAATAACATAGCAACGAATTCCCGTTAAGTTTCATATGAAGCTTGGAGAAATTGTCACTGAAACCTATCTTATACTAAGAGAAGTGCATAACGAAGAGTGTTTATCACGTACGCGAGTGTTTGAGTGGTTCAAGCGTTTCCAAGATGGCCGATAAGACGTGGAAGACGAGAAACATCATAAACGGATGAAAATATCGAAAGAGTAGGTAATCGGATTCGATCTGTCGTTTGAGTATTCGATCGATTATTGAAACTGGCTGAGAAAATAATGCGTGAGTTGAAACTTACGTAAGCAATTTAACACGAGGATAGTGAGTGCCAAATTGATGCCGAAAATTCTCGCGATCTAGCAAATACAAGCTCGTGACAATGTTTTCACCAGTGGCGGATACATATGGGGTCTCCCTCCCCCCCATCGCCACCCCCCACTTGCGGGGCCGCCCGCATTGCCACCCTAGCCGCCCCCGCTGATCAGTCTGCACGCTATTTGTTTGTTTCTTTCGTCAGTCGACTCGACTGAATCGAGTTATCGAGTAGTTGCACTTCCCTGTGTAGCACGCGCGTCAGCGTCATCGTATGTTATTCGTTCCTGCCTGGCACATAGATAACTAACACATACTACGAGAAAAGTCGCAGCCACTCTAGCGATCTCGATACGTCATTTACGCCCTTAATGATCGTGATTCTGTTATGCAAGCGTTGTCTGTTTGTCCAAGATCTGATTATCCTACTTTGCACACTTTGTACAAGATATTTGCTTGGCTACCTGTATGTGTTGCTACAGTAGAAAGAAGGTTTTCAACACTGCGGCGTCCAGGGAAATGGATGAGGTCGACAATGAAGGAGGATCGATTTAATGGCTTAGCCCTGTTGAACACTCACCCTGACACTAATTGTCCTACTGACGATGTAATTAACCAATGTGCCAGGAAGAATAGGCGCATAGACTTCGTCATTTAAGGAAGAGAACCACAATTGTAATTTTTTATATCATAAGATGGCATTGTTTTGCATAAGTGTATAATCAGTTTAAATAAAACTTTCTTAAACTTTACATGTGACTTGATTATTTTTTATTACGGTGAAAGTGAAGGTAGCTTCAGATATCTTTAGTGACACCTCTGTGAGGTTATTCTGTATCCGCCAATGGTTTGTACTGACATTTGAATAGCACTGAAAATGGTCCTACTTTCTTGGAAAGGGCGAAAACATGTGGTGAATCTTGATTTTTCTCTTATGATCCAGAAAATAAGCGCTAATCCATGTACTTAACTGGCGCACACATCCATGCCCGAGGCAGGATTCGAACCTGCGACCGTAGCAGTCCCGCGGTTCCGGACTGCAGCGCCTGCAACCGCACGGCCACCGCGGCCGGCAAAAGTGTTGTACGTGTCCAACTATTTGCTGGTGTGCGGACCTTTGAACAACGTATCCATGTAGCCCTTGACGCTGTTCGCCTGCAGTCTCGACCATTCGGAAGAGAGAGAGCCAGTCCATGACGTGAGGTGCGAACCGCTTGCACTGCATCCCAGGGTGGCCACTTTGACATCTTTCAGTGCCGGCCGGGGTGGCCGAGCGGTTCTAGGCGTTACAGTCTGGAACCGCGCGACCGCTACGGTCGCAGGTTCGAATCCTGCCTCGGGCATGGATGTGTGTGATGTCCTTAGATTAAGTAGTTCTAAGTTCTAGGGGACTGATGACCTCAGAAGTTAAGTCCCATGGTGCTCAGAGCCATTTGAACCATGTTGAAACCTTTACAGAGACACATCAAATGACGCAGGAAAACTACGGTGACGCGTGCTTAAGCTGTACTCTGTGCTAGGATGATTCGCACGGTTTAAAAATGGCCGGACGGAAGTTAAAAATGAGTCACATTCAGGACCTGCTTCGACGTTTATCGACGACGCTCATGTCAGGAGCGTCAACGAAATTGTGCGTGGAATCGAAGACTGTCTGTTGGAGACATTGCAGAAGAATATAACATTTCAGTTGGATCATGTCGTGAAATCCAGACACAGCACCTTGGAATATATCGTGTTGCCGCCAAGTTCGTGCCACGCCTATTGACTAGAGACCAGAAGGACTTTCGCCTCGCAATCTGTGAAGAGATTTTGGATCGTTCAAATGAGAGGCACACGTTTCCTTGACAGAATCTTTGCTGGTGACGATAGGTGTGTCTACGGTTGTGATGCTGAGACTAAGGCTCAGTCTTAAAAATGGGTCGGGAAAGGGCTTCCACGAAAAAAAAAAAATCGTGCCACAGGATGGTACAATCGGAACGTGTTGCGACGCCTGCGAGAAACGGCCTGGAATGTAGCGAGACAATTCACAGCTCTTGCATGACGATAACACACGCACATATTCATCCCTGATGGTGCGTGACTGCTTCACAAAAATCGAAATCACTGTGCTGTCTCGTCTTCTGTAGTCTATAGGCCTGGCACCTGCGGACATTTTTTTTTTAATTTCCAAAGTTTAAAAGCCCGTTGAAAGGGCGAAGATTTGCTACGGTAGACGAGAGGGGCACTTCGCGCAAAAAATAAAAAAAAATAAAAAATACCTTGCCGCGCGGCGTAGCCGCGCGGTCTTGGCCGCCTTATCACGGTTCGCGTGGCTTCCCCCGTGGGAGGTTCGAGTCCTCCCTCGGGCATGGGTGTGTGTGTTGTCCTTAGCGTAAGTTTAAGTAGTGTGTAAGGTTAGGGACCGATGACCTCAGCAGTTTACTCCCACAGGAACTTACCAGAAGTTTCCAAATTTCCAATCGTACCAAGGCTGCTTCCGGAGGTGGAAACAGCGTTGGGAGAGGGTGGGCGATACCAATTGTGGAGGAGAGTATTTCGGAGGAGACAATGCACATAATAAGAAAAATGTAAGTGTAGAAAAAGTTTGTGGACAAAGTTCATGAATTTTTTGAATAAAACTTGTACGTATGTTTTTCAGACAAAATGTTTCTCTGGAATAGTCTGGAATAGCAGAAAGGTGGAAGGAGTATATAGAGGGTCTATACAAGGGCGATGTACTTGAGGACAATGTTATGGAAATGGAACAGAATGTAGATGAAGATGAAATGGGAGATACGATACTGCGTGAAGAGTTTGACAGAGCAATGAAAGACCTGAGTCGAAACAAGGCCCCGGGAGTAGACAACATTACATTAGAACTACTGACGGCCTTGGGAGAGCCAGTCGTGACAAAACTCTGCCATCTGGCGAGCAAGATGTATGAGACACGCGAAATACCCTCAGGCTTCAAGAAGAATATAACAATTCCAATCTCAAAGAAAGCAGGTGTTGACAGATGTGAAAATTACCGAACAATCAGTTTAATAAGTCACAGCTGCAAAATACTAACGCGAATTCTTTACAGACGAATGGAAAAACTGGTAGAAGCCGACCTCGGGGAAGAGCAGTTTGGATTCCGTAGAAATGTCGGAACACGTGAGGCAATACTGACCTTACGACTTACGTTAGAAGAAAGATTAAGGAAAGGCAAACCTACGTTTCAAGCATTTGTAGACTTAGAGAAAGCTTTTGACAATGTTGACTGGAATACTCTCTTTTAAATTCTGAAAGTGGCAGGGGTAAAATACAGGGAGCGACAGGCTATTTACAATTTGTACAGAAACCAGATGGCAGTTATAACAGTCGAGGGGCACGAAAGGGGAGCAGTGGTTGGGAAGGGAGTGAGACAGGGTTGTAGCCTATCCCCAATGTTATTCGATCTGTATATTGAGCAAGCAGTAAAGGAAACAAAAGAATAGTTCGGAGTAGGTATTAAAATCTATGGAGAAGAAATAAAAAATTTGAGGTTTGCCGATGACATTGTAATTCTGTCAGAGACAGCAAAGGGCTTGGAAAAGCAGTTGAACGGAATGGACAGGGTCTTGAAAGGAGGGTATAGCATGACCATCAACAAAAGCAAAACGAGGGTAATGGAATGTAGTCGAATTAAGTCGGGTGATGCCGAGGGATTTAGATTAGGAAATGAGTCACTTAAAGTGGTAAAGGAGTTTTGCTATTTGGGGAGCAAAATAACTTATGATAGTCGAAGTAGATAGGATATAAAATGTAGACTGGCAATGGCAAGGAAAGTGTTTCTGAGGAAGAGAATTTTGTTAATATCGAGTATAGATTTAAGTGTTAGGAAGTCGTTTCTGCAAGTATTTTTATGGAGTGTAGCCATGTATTTAAGTGAAACATGGACGATAAATAGTTTAGACAAGAAGAGAATAGAAGCTTTCGAAATGTGGTGCTACAGAAGAATGATGAAGGTTAAATGTGTAGATCACATAACTAATTAGGAGGTATTGAATAGAATTTGGGAGATGAGGAGTTTGTGCCACAATTTGACCAGAAGAAGGGATCGGTTGGTAGACATGTTCCTGAGGCATGAAGGGGTCACCAATTTAGCACTGGAGGGCACCGTGGAGGGTAAAAATCGTAGAGGGAGACCAATAGATGAATACACTAAGCAGATTCAGAGGGATATAGGTACTGGGAGATGAAGAAGCTTGCACAGGATAGAGTAGCATGGAGAGCTGCATCAGACCAGTCTCAGGACTGAAGACTACAACAACTACAACAGTCTTCTTATTTTATAGCCACACCTAATGTGTAGTAAACTTGATGCGAATTTTACATCTATCACACGTCGCTTGCAAGGTCTTGTAATTCCGATGACCAGGAGTAATTTTACGACATTCGGAATACGCGGAGCCGATGGAAATACCGCCCAAATTGTGTGAGTGGGAGGACGGACCGACACGTGTGAGGACGGCAGCTCGTGAAAGCAGTTTCACTGACGGAAAAGTCGTTACGTGTCGCACGAAACGAATGGCGCCAGTGCGGGGGGTGTCTAGTGGCGCCAGCCGGCCTCCTGCACTTTTGTCGCCGGCGCGCAATCCCACCGGCTGGAGAAGGAACTGGAGTTACTGTAGAACGCACCGCCGCCGCCTGCGCCGGTCGCAGCCGAGGTCGTCTGCGAAAAGCCTCGCTGATTGTCCCCGCTTCGCGACGCACCCTAATTCGCCCGCGTCACTGGAGTAGTTGCTCGGGCTAAGGGCAGCAGTAGATACGGGGTGGGAAAGTGGGAGGGGCTGGCAAAATGGTTCGTCTGTCCTCATTCACCTCTGCTGCTCGCGCTTTACCACCTGCTTCCTCCACTGCTCTCTCTCTCTCTCTCGTTCTTTTTCTTTTTTTTTCGTTCCTTCCCCCTCCGCTGCGACTTTTCGCCCTCTGCGAATCCCGTGGCAGTGTGTGTGTGTGTGTGTGTGTGTGTGCCCGCCTCTAGTCGGAGCAAGCACAGGACTCCTCGCTAGAGCAGTAAAAATTGCTTGCTTTTGTGCGCGGAGCCTCGTTTGTAACTTTTGAATAGCGGCAGGAAATGAAGTGAATTTGTTCCGTACGCGTTCCTGGCTCGTCCCGTCGCGTCCCGGTATCTATTGGCCGGCACTTCGTCAGGAGCGAAACGGAACTGCCGGCCGCGCGAACGCAGCTCTCGCAGCAATGGATGTGGGAGTCTCGCCCCCCATAAAAGGCGTCGGAATCCACTCGTTTCTCCGCCTCTCTTTGTCGGTAGCCGAGAAATCGCCTCTCTCTCTCTCTCTCTCTCTCTCTCTCTCTCTGTCTCTCTCTCCCTCCCACCCCTTCCCCCTCCCCTCCCCACCTTACCTGTTACCCTGCCGCAATGCAACGCCCGGAGCGGAGGCTAATGACGGTTCTTTGTGATCGCCGCAGGTGGAAATTTCGTTAGTTTTTAAAAGTGCCGAAGAAAAAGGAAAAAATAGAAAGGAATCTCTAAAAATACCGCTTCCGCTGAATCGTCCTATAACCGAGCTGGAAGCAGTTACTATCGACAGCTTTTTCACGTGGTAAAGGACGAAACGATTAGTGCATTTTACGCAGACAGTTAGGTAGGGATTAGACAACCATTTTCGGAAGAATTCGCCTCATTTGCAGCGTGCAATTTTTACTACAGCAGTTCGCATTTATTAAGAACCAGGGGTCCCGTATGAAACTTACGCATCATTATAGATTTAAATAATGACGGTATTTGGAACAAGTGTAGTCGCTGGGATAAGGCTGGTTGTGGGAATAAAGATAAAATGTATTTAAAACTGCAACCGAACGATATGAAGTAATAACCATGAATTTATCATACATTCTTGTGTGCACTATATATTTCGTTGCATTATTGCTTGTAATTTCCTAATCATACAATGAAGGCTTTCACGACCGGATGGTACTGTTGTTTTTTTTTTTTTTGGGTCATCAGTCTTCTGACTGGTTTGACGCGGCCCGCCACGAATCTGATGACACAGTAGTACACGGGAAACTATCGTCGTTCAATGAGTGTATAAGGATAGAGAATGACTTACAATTTTTATTAGGTCTGATGAATGGCAGCTTGCTCTAAATGTAGAAAAATTTAATTTGATGCAGATGAGTCGAAAAAATAAACCCTTGAAGTTCGAATACAGTATGAGTGGCGAGGTACTTGATACAGTAACGTCAATAAATATCTGGGCGTAACGCTGCGAAGCGATATGAAGTGTAACGAGCAGGGTAGTGGATAGTGGTACGGAGGGCGAATGTTCGACTTAGGTTGACTGGGAGAAATCCGGGAAAGTACTGCTCATCTAAGAAACAGCCCGCATGTAGAGCACTTGTGCGACCCAGTCTAGAGTGCTGTTCGAGTGCTTGGGATTCTCACCAGGCCAGATTAAAGGAAGTGATCGGAGGAATTCAGAGGTGAGCTGCTAAATTTGTGACCGGTAGCAGCCCCGGATCTACGATATTTCCGGACCGGGGAAACAACTTGATTCCGCCCCTCCTTCCTCCCCGACCGCCAGCATCTCGTGGTCGTGCGGTAGCGTTCTCGCTTCCCACGCCCGGGTTCCCGGGTTCGATTCCCGGCGGGGTCAGGGATTTTCTCTGCCTTGTGATGGCTGGGTGTTGTGTGCTGTCCTTAGGTTAGTTAGGTTTAAGTAGTTCTAAGTTCTATGGGACTGATGACCATAGATGTTAAGTCCCATTGTGCTCAGAACCATTTGAACCCCCCCCCCCAACCACTCTCCCCCCCCCCCCCCCCCCATGGCTTGTGTTTTGTGTTTAGATTGGACGTCAAAAATTAATATGTTCATAATTTCCTTTATAAGTAACTCATCTGCTACCAGTCACGATTTTCTTTATTTTATTTTTCGCACGATGCGTTTCGGGAAATGATTCCAATTTTCAAGTGCGGTTGTTTTGTGTTTGGTATGCCACTTCTATGTGCTGTTGTGTATGCTTCATTTCGTTGACTTTACTGAAATATATAAGAAAACACTCGATTTTTAGTTGGTTGTCGATCTTTTTGTGAAGTTAGTGGTGAAAATTAGAAGAATTGGTACTTACAGTTTCCTTATGGTCCATTTGTGCAGAGTCTCACAAACCTATTGTTTTCACAGTCGCAGGCTTTCTGAACTATTTTTGTTGTATGAAATCAGATTAATATGTTCATTTCGTAGCGCACATTTTTCTGAAAAGTCGGATGTATAAAACATTTGTTAGAGGAAATGTAAGACATGTTATTTGGTCGTAAATGTGCCAAAGTGCAGTGCCACGCCGCTCCACACGGCATTCTTCTACCGCACGTCACTGTATTTCGTTCTGCGGAATTCAAACGTGTATATTTTGTCACGGAAGCCATCAGACCTTCAGGGGAATGGATATTAAAATGTCCTGTGGTGCCTCATCTGCTTCCAATCACCGATTTGACATCCTGCTCCCCCTTAAAAGAACTCACAATTAATACTGGGTGGAATTGTTTGTAAACGGGAGAATGAGAATTGTTCAGAAAATTTGCGCTCCTTATTACCTGTTAGCTAATAAATTTCTTTTTTTGGTGTGACATAAATTGAAATAGAGGAAACATAAATGCAGTAAAGACAAGAGACAAACAAGGCAGTACACATTTCTTCAATGCTTAAGTCCCAGCATTTTTTTCTCTTTAATCTTGCTACAGCTTTACACCGCCTGCTTTCCTTTCGACGGAAATACCTATTGCTTCATCAAAGTTCGTCAAATATTTCGCTACATGAAAAATCTAAATGTCTTTGTCTGATACTGAGAAAGTTGTTAATAGGAATGGTACTCAATACTGGTGTGGTTCCTCGATCTGATTACGTCTATTATGCCACTGTCTGCTAGATAAAACGTAGTAGACCTTTCTGATATTGCAGCAGTTGTAACACACGTCAAATAAGCCCGACTATTTTGGCACAAATGGTCATTTTCATCTACCTCATTTACACAGATAACACGACAGAACGTAATTCACGAAGTACCAATATCAAAAGCCTATTAGCCCTATTACATGCAAAAAGTTTTATGTTAGGAAATAGTTTCACATTTCATTCATACGCTCCAGTTTCTCAAGCATGAGATCGAAAAGTAGTAGTACGAAATTTTTATATAAATTTGGAACCGTCATATTCTTCCGTATAATTTGTGTTGTATTTCCGTTTCTTCTCTCTCCTCGTTCTAACAAACAATCTTGTCATAATTAATTCTGTAACTATTACTGCAATTGTCGAAACAATTTCTATGTTAACTTCACTGACCATGTCAGAATCACCGGTTAAGTTATCCCGCGCTTATTCTCCGGTTAGGCGTTATTAGGTCCTCGTACAACGCTTTTTCCGAGAATGGGACTTAAGCGCCTGGCAACCGGGGACTGTACAATTGGCCCTCAGTAGTGTAGCGATCTGGCAAAAATTTTCTGTCAAAATTTCATTTTATTGGATACACCCAGAAGATTAATATGTGATCTTCCTTACCTGTTATTCCTGTTAGTCATTTATTTCCGCTCTGGTAGTCTGAATCTATGGAATTCGCTAATATTTATAACAACGCTTATCATTCGCACACCCAATCAATCATACAAATAAACAGCAATTAGCATTCTACTGTTCGGGTTTACTCGGCTCAGCTCGTGTAGCCCCATCCCCTTTTGTCTTTTTTACTTCTAGATGCGACTGGGACTCCCCTGGCATAGACACCACATACACTATGCATGCATCCAAAAATCAACTTATGATTCGTTCAGAAATCAACTTAAAACGTGTTTAAAAGTGTTCAAAAGCCAGTAGGATCGTATTCAAAATCATATGAATAATCGATAGGCCGACGTGTGAAACAAGATTTTTTTTTTTTTTTTTGAGGAATATGAATTTGGCGCCCCCCCCCCCCCCAAATTGCCGCCCGGGCCAGATACCCCGATATGTTCGATCATACACCCAAGTACCACAGGGATGCTTCGTGAACTGAAATGGGAATCGCTGAAGGAAAGATGACGTTCTTTTCGTGAAACACCGTTGAGAGAGTTTAGAGAACCGGGATTTGCAGCTGATTCCAGAACGATTCTGCTACCGCCAAAGTACATTTCGCGTAAGTAAAGAGAAAAGAAATTAGGGGTCGTTTCCATCGCTCGATTAGCGAATGAATAGTAAAGTAATTGTACTTGGTACCCTCCGATACACACAGTACGGACCACTGCAAGTGTATCTATAAAATGTCGTGTGGTTAGGGCCTCCAGTCGGGTAGACCGTTCGCCGGGTGCAAGTCTTTCGATTAGACGCCACTTCGGCGACTTGCGCGTCGATGGGGATGAAAAGATGATGATTAGGACAACACAACACCCAGTCCCCGAGTGGAGAAAATCTTCGACTCAGACGGGAATCGAACCCAGGCCCATAGAATTGACATTCTGTCGCGCTGACCACTCAGCTACCGAGGGCGGAGAGTGCATCTCTGTAGATGTAGATGCAGAATTTATGAAAAGTGCGGCGCCTTAAAGACAAGTGTATCACGCGACCGCATCGTTAAATTTAGAGAAATTCGAAATCACAGAAAGCGGAACAAACAGCCTTTCTTCCCCCAGACCGTGCACGAATGAAACAAAAGATGGCATAAAATACGGAGAGGAGGGATTGTTACTTGTACTACGAGGGTTGCCCAGAGAATAATGCACCGCATTTTATTCTTTACCAAATCTTTACTGAACATTCTGACAATAACACACACAGAAGAATGGTGTTTTCTCTACACACCCAATTTTTTCCACGTAACCTCCACCCCTTTGTATGGGACTGGGTGTTTGTGTTTTCCTCATAATTTCATCATCATAATCATCATCATCATCATTTGCGACAGTGGCTAGGATGGAATGCGAAAAAAATTGGACTGCGTAAAAACTGGAACTTCGTACGGCACTGATGACCGGGCAGTTGAGCGCCCCACAAACCAAACATCATAATCACCATCCCGTTGTATAGCCTTCCTCAACTGCGGAACAAGGGCGTGTCTGCCCTGCTGGTTCCAATCCTTTTCCTGGTGGCAGAGCCAGTGCTTCACCTCCTCATCGTCCTCCAAATGTCTTCCACGAATGGCATCCTTTAATGGTCCAGACAGGTGGACGTCCGAGGGGGCTAGGTCAGGGTTGTCAGGTGTGACAGCCGTGGATGGTCTCCCCGACCGCTGCAAATCGTGGAGCTCCACCGAAGCGCCTTCTGATGACCTCACCCTTTGCCCAGCGACTAACTGTACTTCTGTCGACAGCAGATGCTCCATAGACTTAGCATAAGAGTTTGTGAATATTTCTCACTGTTTCTTTCTCTGCAGTGTGCAATTCAATGACGGCACTTTGCTTATAATGTACATAGCCCACAGACGCCATTTTGAAACTGTCCTGCAGCTACGTTATGTGTTGGAAGTGGCAGAAACTTGGCGCACCCACCAGGAGACTTCACATAATACACTACTGGCCATTAAAATAGCTACACCACGAAGATGACGTGCTACAGACGCGAAATTTAACCGACAGGAAGAAGATGCTGTGATATGCAAATGATTAGCTTTTCAGAGCATTCACACAAGGTTGGCGCCGATGGCGACACCTACAACGTGCTGACATAAGTGAAGTTTCCAACCGATTTCTCATACACAAACAGCAGTTGACCGACATTGCCTGGTGAAACGTTATTGTGATGCCTCGTGTAAGGAGGAGAAATGCGTACCATCACGTTTCCGACTTTGATAAAGGTCGGATTGTAGCCTATCGCGATTGCGGTTTATCGTATCGCGGCATTGCTGCTCGCGTTGGTCGAGATCCAATGACTGTTAGCAGAATATGGAATCGGCGGGTTCAGGGGGGTAATACGGAACGCCGTGCTGGATCCCAACGGCCTCGTATCACTAGCAGTCGCGGTGACAGGCATCTTATCCGCATGGCTGTAACGGATCGTGCAGCCACGTCTCGGTCCCTGAGTCAGCAGATGGGGCCATTTTCAAGGCAACAGCCATCTGCACGAACAGTTCGATGACGTCTGCAGCAGCATGGTCTATCAGCTCGGAGACCATGGCTGCGGTTACCCTTGATTCTGCATCACAGACAGGAGCGCCTGCGGTGGTGTACTCAACGACGAACCTGGGTGCACGAATGGCAAAACATCATTTTTTTCGATGAGTCCAGGTTCTGTTGACAGCATCATGATAGTCGCATCCGCGTTTGGCGACATCGCGGTGAACGCACATTGGAAGCGTGTATTCGTCATCGCCATACTGGCGTATCACCCGGCCTGATGGTATGGGGTGCCATTGGTTACTCGTCTCGGTCACCTCTTGTTCGCATTGACGGCACTTTGAACAGTGGACATTACATTTCAGATGTGTTACGACCCGTAGCTCTACCCTTGATTCAATCCCTGCGAAACTCTACATTTCAGCAGGATAATGCACGACCGCATGTTGCAGGTCCTGTACGGGCCTTTCTGGATACAGAAAATGTTCGACTGCTGCCCTGTCCAGCACATTCTCCAGATCTCTCGCAACTGAAAACGTCTGGTCAATGGTGGCCGAGCAACTGGCTCGTCACAATACGCCAGTCACTACTCTTGATGAACAGTGGTATCGTGTTGTAGCTGCATAGACAGCTGTACCTGTACACGCTGTCCAAGCTCTGTTTGACTCAATGCCCAGGCGTATCAAGGCAGTTATCGTGGCCAGAGGTGGTTGTTCTGGGTACTGATTTCTCAGGATCTATGCACCCAAATTGCGTGAAAATGTAATCACTTGTCAGTTATAGTATAATATATTTGTCCAATGAATACCCATTTATCATCTGGATTTCTTCTTGGTGTTGCAATTTTATGGCCAGTAGTGTACAATATAACTTTTCACATTCGTAGCATTGTTTTCGTCTGAGAAAAAAAAAAGGCGGTGCATTACTTTTTGGGCAATCCTCGTATATATAGCGTGTATCCAAACTGTAGGACAGCAGACTTAGATGGTCATTATGGCGAGACTGTCTCAGTTATACCAGTTAACTTGCGACCAGTGTTAATGTTCCTTCACACAGACCATTCTCTCTCCCTGTCTCTCCCTCTCCCTCTCCGGGGTAAGAAGAGACGGTAGGTGGCAGCTCTCCGCGGATGACCAGCGGGCGGGAACACGAGCCGATTATCCGCAGCCGAGCGGCGCCATTGTCCCGACAGACAATGGCCGCTGCGTAAGCTGGGCACGTAGTCTTCCGCGCCTCTGCCGTCACAGCAGGCCGCGCGCCACGTCACGTCACGTCCATCCCTGCAGCCCGTCGTGCGGCGGTTGACATGGACGGCAGATACCCCACACTTTGCTGACGCGCAGCTTGCGTAGGACCGGTAGGTTTCACGAAGTTGCCGACGTGCGTAAAGGTATATGTGTGTGCGAAATCACGTTCGTGAGACCAGCACAACACCTCTCATGTCGAAAGCTCTTATGTGTATGCAAAGTACCAGGAAATAATATTACTAGCGTAACCTGAAAAGTTGTCAATGTAGTTGTGAGCGACTGACGCCATTAGGTCAAAAGTTAACCTTCTTAAAATTTCCTGGCAGACTAATAATCTGTGCTGAACAGGGAAGCGAACATGGAGCCTCGTGCTTTGAGGGAAATTGTCTTACCAACTGAGGTATCCATCAACGCTCAACTCTGCCCAACATTTCCAAACTTTGCGTACGTTCTTTCTTTCAAAGGTGCTAGAACGACAAGGTAAGAAGGAGAACATACAAAGTCTTATAGAAGAGAGGACTGGCGGAAGGAAAGCTTTGACAGCGGATAGCTCATCTGGTAGGAGCACTCATCGTGAAAAGCACGTTTTCTGAGTTCGAGTTCCACTCCAGTTCAAAAACAGCGAACACCACACTGCAAAGTGAAAATTCATTCCAGTGTAGACAATTCTTGATATGTCTGCGCATTAGTTTATGACACCAACAGTTATAAACAAAAATACGATCATATGCGACACAAAACGAAATTTGTGAATCGACTGAGAAAGTCTTAGTAGACGGGGCGCAGCGTCTTGCCTTCGACGGAGAGTGATAGACTGCAGTGCCCTAGGGGCCGGCCTCTGTGGTCGAGCGGTTCCATGCGCTTCAGTCCGGAACCACGCGGCTGCTACGGTCGCAGGTTGGAATCCTGCCTCGGGCATCGATGTGTGTGATGTCCTTAGGTTAGTTAGGTTTAAGTAGTTCTAAGTCTAGGGGACAGATGACCTCAGATGTTAAGTCCCAGAGTGCTTCGAGCCATTTGAACCATTTTTGTGCCCCTGGGAAGTGTCCTGGAACCTTTGCTGTCCATGTTCTGGACAAATCCTGTGGTCGATAATATTAATAGCACCTTTAGGGTATTGTATAATCACTTAGATAAGTCAAACACAGTATGGTGAGATGTGTCCAAAAATTTAAAAATTGTGGATTTCACAAAACAAATGCGACAACTTAGTACCCTGTGGCTGCAATATCTGTGCCTCAGAATTTGGCTCAGTCAACCCATACAAATACGTGGGGCCCATACTAAACTGGAGAAACAGGAAATAGTAAATGTGTTTGAAGAACGGGAGCACAAAAAAATGTCTCTGAGGACTATGGGACTTAACATATCAGGTCATCAGTCCCCTAGAAATTAGAACTACTTAAACCTAACTAACCTAAGGACATCACACACATCCATGCCCGCGGCAGGATTCGAACCTGCGACAGTAGCGGTCACGCGGTTCCAGACTGAAGTGCCTAGAACCGCTCGGCCACCAGCGGCCGGCGGGGAGCACAAATGGTCAGAAGTTGTGGAAATTCTCATAAAGCTGAAATGGCAGATGCTTGAATTAAATGTAAAGTATCCCATTAACTCATTCTTAAAAATGGTTGAGAACTGTATCATGAAACGAATCGGAGAATATAGTACAGCCGCTATTAATAGCTCTATAGGTACCACAAAAACAAGATTGGACTAATTTAAGCCCGTACACAAGCATTTAAGCTGGATTGTTCCCGGGTTCGACAGGTGGCAGCAATGGCAAGAAACCCAAGTAAGTGCCCTGTACAATGCACATCAGTATATATTTTATCCTGTGCGTGCCTCTTTATCACCGAATAACTGCTAAACGTATGTCCTTCTGAATCTTCTTACTGTATTCATCTCTTGGCTTCTCTCTACGAATTTTACCCAACCCATGTCCCTCCAGTACTAAACTGATGATCCCTTGATGCTTCAGAATGTGTCCTTCCAACCGATTCCATCTTTTGGTCGGGTTGTACCACAAATTTCTCTACTCCCCAGTTCCATTCAGTACCTCCTCATTACTTACCGGAAAACCCATCTAATCTTCTGCATTCTTCTGTAGCACCCCGTTTCAAAGGCTTCTATTCGCTTCTTTTCTAAAGTGTTTACCGTCCATGTTTCACTTTTGTTCATGGCTACACTTCAAATACTTTCAGAAAAGGCTTCGAAACTCTTAAATCTGTATTGGCAATACATTTCTCTTCTTCAGGTATTCTTCTCTTGTCATTGCCATTCTACATTTCATATCCTCTCTAATGTGGTCCATCATCTGTTCTTTTACTCCCCAAACAGCAAAACCCATCTACTTCTTTAAGTGCCACGTTTCCTAATCTAATTCTCTCGGCATCATCTGATTTAATTCGACTTCATTCCATAATCCTTGCTTTGCTTTTGTTGATGTTTATCTTATATCCTCCTTTCAAGACAATGTTCATTCCGTTCAGCTGCTCTTGGTTCAAATGGCTCTGAGCACTATGCGACTTAACTTCTTAGGTCATCAGTCACCTATAACTTAGAACTAATTAAACCTAACTAACCTAAGGACATCACACACATCCATGCCCGAGGGAGGATTCAAACCTGAGACCGTAGCGGTCGCTCGGTTCCAGACTGTAGCGCCTAGAGCCGCACGACCACTCCGGCCGGCTAGCTGCTCTTCCAAGTTCTAGAATGTCATCGGCAACCTCAAAGTTTTTATTTCTTTTCTCTGAATATTAATTCCTACTCCAATTTTTTTTTTGTTTCTATTACTGCATGGTCAATGTAAAGATTGAATGTCATCGGGGATAGGCTACAATTTCGTCTTACTGTCTTCTGCTTCCCTTCCATGCCCATCAACTCTTATAACTGCCGCCTGCTTTCTGTACAAGCTGTAAATAGATTTTCGCATCCCTATATTTTACCCTTGCTACCTTCAGAATTTCAAAGAGAATGTTCCAGACAACAGTGTAAAAAGCACTCTCTAAGTCTACACTTGCTGTAAAGGTGGGATTGTCTTTCCTTAATGGCTCTGAGCACTATGGGACTTCACTACTGAGGTCATCAGTCCCCTAGAACTTAGAACTACTTAAACCTAACTAACCTAAGGACATCACACACATCCATGCCCGAGGCAGGATTCGAACCTGCGACCGTAGCGGTCACACGGTTCCAAACTGAAGCGCTTAGAATCACACGGCCACACCGGCCGGCGTCTTTCCTTAACCTATTTTCTAACATAAGTTTTAGGGTCACTATTTTCTCACGTGTCCCAACATCTCCCCGGAATACAAACTGATCTCCCCATAGATCGGCTTCTACCACTTTTTCCATTCTTCTTTTAAGATTTCGTGTTATAATTTTGCAAACATGACTTTCTAAACTCATAGTTCGGTAATTTTCACACCTGCCAGCAACTGATTTCTTTGGAATTGGAATTATTACATTCTTCGTGAAATCTGATGGTTTTTCGCGTATCTCATACATCTTGCACATTGGATGGAATATTTTTGTTATGGCCCGCTCTCCCAAGGCTATCGGTAGTTCTGACAGGGCATCGTCTAGTCCTGGGGCTTTTTTTTCTACTTAGATCTTTCAGAGCTCTATGAAATTCTTCTCGCACTGTCGTATCTCCCATCTCATCTTCATCTTCGTCCATTTCTCTTTCTATAATATTGCATTCAAGTACATCTCCCTTGTATGGACCCTCAATATTCTGCTTCCACCTTTCAGTTTTCCCTCCTTTGCTTTGGTTTTCTGTCTGAGTTTTTGAGGTTCATACAGCTGCTTCTCTTTTCTCCAAAGGCCAGTTTAATTTTAGTGCAGGTGGTATCTGCCTTTCCTCTAGTGAAATATACTTATAATTCCAAAAGTCCTGTTCCTTCTGCCAACGAATTCCACAAAATCCTGCTACATACAACTTCAACCGATCCATTTCCATTTTTAAATTTTCTAACCTACCTGTCCGATTAAGGGATCTTGTATTCCATGCTCCGATCCGTAGTATTCCAGTTTTGCTTCTCCCGATGACGACATCCTCCTGAGTAGTCGTCGCTCGGAGATACGAAGGGGACATATTTTACTTCCAGAATAACTTACCCAAGAGGACGTTATTATCACTTAAGCACACAGCAGAGCAGCATGCCTTAGGGAAAAATTATGACTGTAGTTTCTCTCTGATATCGGCAGTTCGCAGTGCGAGCACACCAAGGCAGTTTTGGTTACTGTTACATGGACAGATCAATCAATCATCGTGACTGTTGCCGCTGGAGCTACTGAAAAGGCAGCTGTCCAACTTCAGGAGCCACTCGTTTGCCTGGCCTCTCAACATATATGCCTCCATTGTGGTTACACCTACGGTACGGCTAACTGTGTATATACAGGGTGTTTCAGCAAATTGTTTGCCTGTGTAACTTACAAACTAATAGGTGACGGTAAAATTCATTGACATAGGTCAACGTAAGAAACTCTACACATTCTGCTGAGCTACGAACATATTTTTCGTGGTGAGACGGGGACAACCGCAAGAACCGTGACAAGGCGCCTCAGACTGCACGGTTACCCCGCGCGGCTACCAACATAGTTTATTGTGTTATTTTCCATAGAGTTTCAGCAAAGGGATACAGTTTTTTAAATGGACCGGTAATTGTGTCAATCATTCACTGGGATCATTGTAACCAGCTATGTACAAATCAATTTAAATCAATCACATTCCTCTCACCTTTAATTTGGGAGATACAAGCTTTCAGAGTTTCAGGGGCGGATACCACACGCTATACACAACGCAACGCACCTTCTCTTAAGTGGTCACGGAGCGACAAGCTTCTTCTGTCGTCTTACATGGCCGTATAGGTGACAGGTCGGACCACGCGAACAGACGGGTTCGGTGTGCCGCTGTTACTGACGTCGGATGAAGATGACTTACACGTACAACTAGTACGTTGACATGTTGCTGGTGCTCGGGGAATGCCGACACGACGCCACGGAAGCAGCCGTGGCGTATGCCGTGAGATATGCTAGGAGAAGAGTTCCGGCAGGCATTACGTCCTTACGAGCTGAACAACAACTTCTGGAAACAGATAGCTTGGAAATGCGCAGATGTAACAGACGAAGACCTGCAAGAAGTGAGGAGACGAAGGTGTTTCTTTAGCTGCAATACACCGCGATCCGCATGTCAACTTATGAGACGTTGCTGGAGTCACTGCTATCAGCCTTACATATGTGTGGCGTGTACTACAGGGTCACAGGTTTCACCCATATGCCTCTCACTGACCATGGAACAGCATGGGAACGATTTCAATCGGAGAGTTACTTTCTGTGATTGGATCTTGCGTAATTTCACTCTTGACTCTTTGCAAAGAGTTACCTTCTGTGATGGTCCACGTTCACAGATTAAGGTGCAGTGAACCGTCATAACATGCACTACTCAACCGCAGACGATCCTCGATGGGTACGACCTGTTGAACATCAACGTTAATGATCTGTTAATGCACGGTAAGGAATCCTTGGGAATGAAATCATCGGTCTACACTACTTGACAGGCAGACTGTCAGATGAAATGCATCTGACTTATAGTCTACATTTTGGGTGCTCTTCTTGAACATGTGTGTCTAGACATCAGAATCGACATGTGGACGCAGCGCGGTGGTCACCCAGTCCTTTTGTGGAAGAACTGATCAACAGATTCCTTTGAAGGTGATTGAAGCGCTGTTGTCCTCATGAGTGGCCGGTATGGTTGCCCGATTCTTGTTTTTTGGGGGGGGGGGGGAGGGGGGTTATTTAAGGAATCTAAGGAATCATGTCACTGAGGTCACAACCCCAGATGATCTAAAACAGCTCATCGAGGAAGCATGTCGCTCCGCGACACCGGCGACGGTATATCTCGTCCGCATATCCTTTAGAAGGCGCATCAACTTGTGCATTCAGGAACATGGTCACACATTTGAACACCTCATTTAAATCAACATTCCGCGGCCAGATCATCCGCCACCACAGTCACGTATTAGGTACAGCGGGTGGTATCCGCCTCTGAAACTTTGAGGGGTTGCAACTCCCAAACTAAACGTGAGAGGAATGTTATTTAAACTGATTTGTACGCAGCTGCTTTCATTGATGTCAGTGCGTGATAGAAACTACTATTGTTCCATAAAAGTTGTATATCTTTGCTGTAACTCTTTGGACAATAACACCATCACTATCTTCATCACTCGGCAGAGTTCCTCATGCTGACCAACCACAGTAAATTCTCTCGTCGTCTATTAGTCTGTATCTTATAGAGGCAACCAATTTTACAGAAAATACCAATGCAAGCTTTTCAGACTGTTTGTGACCACCCTTTATATTTACGAAAATTCGTTCAGATTGCTATCTGTAGGACGTAATCAGATTAGATTTGGTTGGATACAGTGTTCGTTCCAGAAATCATACAACAATCAGGGGAAGGGGAGAAATTTTACACCTTCTGTCTATTAAACTTTCCCCTTACATTAGCTGTTGTTTTAATTGACATACATCTAAAGTACATTTCAACATGCAATTCGACAATTTAATTATCAGAAATCTGGTTACATATATTCCACTTACGCTCATTATTTTGATGCAGTCTGATTGTACATATCCCAAGTAAAACTGCGCCAATGAACAACTCAATCCGGATTTAACGAATTGTTAAGTGCCATTTTTATTGCTATATGTATCATGTAGTAGCCTTAGTCACCATTTCAAGAGATTTTCGCTGATCTGGTAACTGTTGTCTTTCTAAATAGGCACTGATGGATTCTTACAGTCATATAAAAATGGGATACTAATTACAGACGATGAAGAATTTCCAATAAATGATATAATTTAAAGCATTTATTTTCTCCAGTCACTTAACTAACATAATCATTACTCTACTTCATTAAAAATACTCTCACTCATTCTAGGATCCTCTCTGTAACCGCAAACACTAACAAGCAAGTTACCAGTAGTAAAGGTGAAGGAAATTAGTCATCAGGTGCTCGGGGAAACAAAACTAAATTGTGGACACGTGGGATCTCAAATGGCATATTCCATTAACAGCTCACCATCGCCAAATAGGCGAAATATTGCAGTCCAGCCTGCGTAAGTATAATATTGAATTAACGAAGCAAATAAATCTCAATAAATTCCACGCTAAACCCAAGTGTTTATAATTAAAATACAACTATTCACGGAAGTCCAGTCTGAGCTGTAATTATCGTATGGCAGCGAAACTTGGTAGATTTTCTGACGCGTTAATACGGAATCGATTTGCGCTGGAAAACAAATTAGTTCCAGTTGTAGCCACCAGTTGCAAATATGGGGCTGTACACTGTTTTTATGGCAATATGACATCCACCTGTCATCTGATAAGCCATAACGTGATTGAACAGTATGGCCATCGAGACGAGAGGCCGTGCGCTGTTAGTGTAATTGTTTCATGTGAACGGCAGCAACTACAGTGCAATGTTGAGAGAATATTGCCGACTGAAAGGTCTGAGCATAGGGCCGATGTCATAAAATTATTTACAGAAGATGATAATGAAATCGGAAAACACTGGTGAGTTTGGTGGTGTTGTGGGGCGGCGGGAGGAATTATTTTGTTTTATTATGTAGAATGTAAAGTAGAAAAGATGCATTTCCCGGCCGGTGCACCATATGTGCAGCGGCGGGTGGAATTTATTGCTGTTGATTGATGTTTGGTATTATGTAATTTGAAGTAGAAAAGAATGCATTTCCCTGCCGTTTAACCATATGTGGGGCGGCGGGTGTAATTAATTGTTATAAAAATGTTTCTATTAACTATGCTGTCTTTTGCCGTTCTCAACACTGGCTCTCTAACTACAATTTTGGTAACCAGAAAGTGATTATCAAAACGTGAAGCCTGTAATTAGAATTCCTAGTGCCCACTTCATTTGAGAAATACACTTATAGCTACAGCTTATAGCTCTGAGGAATTAGGAGATTGTCTGGGATTCATAATCAAAAACGATCGTAAAAAAAAAGTTCTCTGTATTCTGAAAGTCACAGATGAAAAAAAAGAATCCACACAACCTGACTAACAGAGCAGTTCAGAGTCCAATGCGCTGATGCAACTATAACTGTCCAAATTAAATGTTTAAATGAATGCTCGCCATAATTTGATGATAATGTTCTTCAAACGCCACGCTAAATAATGGTAGAATGTTTGTCCCGCAGCGGCACGTGAAAATACGACATACGCAAACAGAACATAGATAATTAAAGTTATCCCAGAATTAACACTTCACTCGAAAATGATTTCATGGTTACGCGTATCCCGAGTAACTTAATACGGCATCCGAGGCTGATTATAGCAATGATACCGACGCGACGCGACTCCCGACACAGATGGTGTGCTATTCAGCGTCTGGAGAGAATTGGGGCCTTGCTTCCTCGCGCAGCGATCTTATATATAAAGCCGCGGTGCGGACGGCTAAGGGAACGCCTGATCAAATCGGTTCTCCCGACTAGCCCCTGGGCTAGTAATGCACCACTTTAAGTTATTGAAAAAACCATCGTTTCCTTTGCTGATGGCCGATGAAGCTCTCAATTTAAATGTGCATACAACACACAAGTAAGTAATCATAATAAAAGTCTGACGTGGCTAAGTAAAATATTTTGGGCGAGAGAATTAATTTAATTACAGTACACGCAGTAGACGAGCTCTGAACTTGCCCTTTGGAGATACGCTATCGCTATAGTTTTATAGTTATTGAGTTGAAACGTCTCACACCTTTATGATTATAGCGGATGTCCATTCTACATCCTAGCCTTATTTATTAGCCTACTTAATCTATCTTGCTTCCTTAATTTTTAAGACAAAAACCAGAAAATATTGAATTTCAACTAAAATTTTAATTTGTGAGATCCAAAGTCCTGTTTCTGTTAAATTATTATGAAAAAGGAATCTAAATATAAATTTTTAAGTCTCTAGCTCTTTTCTGTTGCGCCAATAATTTTTACAGAAAAACGTCCAGATTTCGAAAATGGTTAAAGTTATCGAACTGACATTCAATACATATTAATTTAGTATTATTCCTGACATTCTAGAACCGTTTCAGGTTATTTACTTGATTTTTAAAGTATTGCGCAACATTTATAACGTCAGAGCTAGTTACAGCGGACTAGGCTGGCACACAATGGAAAGACTGATGTGAATTTATTACGGCGTGAGTAGGCTGCTCCCCAGACACATCGAAGAGGGAGGTGTCCTATCGCGGTGGAAGCTACTGACGAGTTTGCTGTGGCTGTAACTGACCAGGCAGCACGTGACCCAGGTAACGCTAGTGCTCGTGCAATCTAACGAGAATTGTCCATCCCATGGTCAACAGTACATAAAGTATTTCCGTCTATTTTACACTGGTATCAGTACAAGATCCAGACAGTGTAGCAACTGAAATCTCATTATGTGCACCGACGAGCTGAATTTGTTATTCGGTTTCTGGCACGAATCTAAGTTGATTTCACGTGGCCGGGCAGTATTCTATGGAGTGCCGAGGCGCATTTTGCTCTACAGGATGGAGTGAATACACAGAAATGTCAAATGTGAGGTACTGGTAAACCACGTGTTGTGCACGAAGGCCGTTGCACTCGACGTATGCAACGGTGTGGTGTGAATTCACATGCTTCTTTATTCTCAAAAATAGTTCAAATGGCTCTGAGCACTATGGGACTTAACATCTGAGGTCATCAGTCCCCTAGAACTTAGACCTACTTAAACCTAACTAACCTAAGGACATCACACACATCGATGCCCGAGGCAGGATTCGAACCTGCGACCGTAGTGGTCCCGCGACTTTATTTTCAGCCCATTCTTCTTTGAGAGAACACACCCAGAGAGCCCGTCAAGTGCAACCGTGATGTCCGCTCGATATCGAGACCATTTTTTAAAGCATTCCTGCTTTGGAAGAGCGCAGCTGTGTTGAAACCACTATTGTCAAGTAAGATGACGCTACACCTTTTGTCTGACGGCCAGTGAAAGATCTGTTTAATACAACTTCCACGAAACCGTTATCTTCAGATGTTTTCGTGGAACACGTTGCTCAGATTGCACCGGAATTCCTTGAGGTAACAGCTGATCACGTCGTTTTACGGATGTAGTATCCCGTCGACGTTTCTGGTCCTCATATTGAACAGTGTAAGTGGTGATTATAATGGAATCAACACTATGGCTTTCTCACATGTTGGACCTTACCTGCCCACATCCCGATCCTAATCCATTACGTATGGAGACATTTCAATACATCTTTCTTGCAGTCACAGTGCCAGATTTGCTCCCAGTGGCCAAAATTTCAAGCAAGTTTTTTTCCAGCGTGAGTGGATTCCGCATTAACGGATTAACATACCTGCACTTTAATTATAACTGCACTGAAGAGCCAAAGAAACCGGTACACCTGCCAAATATCGTGTGAGGCCCACGCGAGCGCGCAGAAGCGCCGACCCGCGACGTGACAAGTACTCGGCTAATGTCTGAAGCAGTGCTGGAGGAAACTGACACCACGAATTCTGCAGGGCTGTCCATAAATCCGTAAGAGTACGAGCAGTTCGAGATCTCTTCTGAACAGCATGTTGCAAGACAGACAAGATATGCTAAATAATGTTCATGTCTGGTGAGTTTGGTGGCCAGCGGAAGTGTTTAAACTCAGAAGAGAGCTCTTGGAGCCACTTTGTAGCAATTCTGGACGTTTGAGAAGTCGCATTGTCCTGCTGGAATTTCCCGTCGCAATGCACAATGAACTTGAATGGATACAGATGATCAGACAGGATGCTTACATACGTGTCACATGTCAGAGTCGTACCTAGACGTATCAGTGGTCCCATATCACTCCAACTGCACACGCGCCACACCATTACAGGGTGCCTCCACCAGCTTGAACACTCCCCTGCTAACATGCAGGGTCCATAAATTCATGAGTTTGTCTCCATACCCGTACACGTCCAAGTCCAATTTGAAGCGAGACTCGTCCGGCCAGGCAGTATGTTTCTAGTCAGCAATTTGCGGAAGGATTGCACTTCTGTCACATTGAACTAATCTCTTCAGCCGTCGTTGGTCCCGTTCTTGCAGGATATTTTTCCGGCCGCAGCGATGTCAGAGATTTGATGTTTTACCGGATTCATGATATTCAAGGTTAACTCGTGAAATGGTCGTATGGGAAAATCCACACTTCATCGCCACGTCGGAGATGCTGTGTCCCACCGCTAGTGCGCCGACTGTGACACCACGTTCAAAATCAATTAAATGTTGATAACCATCATTGTAGCAGTAGTAACCGGTCTAACAACTGCGCCACACACTTTTTTTATACAGGCGTTGCCGACTACAGCGCCGCATTCTGTCTGTTTACGTATCCCTGTATTTGAATACGCATGCCTATACCACTTTTTTTTTGCGCTTTGGTGTACCTGGTATGGTGACACGTCCTCTATGGACGTGTGTCAGCTGAAAGATAGGAGATTGTCGAAGGTATGGAAGATGTTAAGAAATTTAAAACATATTAAGAAAAGAACTGTTATGATACTGTTCTTTCCAAGGATTCTAAGTGAGATAGTCTTCAAACATATGGAAGGAAAGTAACGCATTTTATGGTTTTATTTCAAATATACATAAATTAAAAAGTTTACCACAAACTTTTAAATTGTGTATACGCTGAAGCGCTTAAGACAATTTCAAGGCTTTTGTTGCCTAGAGTGGTGAGGAGACTCGGACTAGAGGGGAAACGCTTCCCCTGAAAGCCATTCACCTAAATTGTGGTTTGCGGCGGAGGTGTAGGGTGTGTAGACTAGACGGATGACACTGGATTTGCTTCTGTGTTCCCGTGGGGCCAAGAAGTGGGACATGTGGAACGTGGCAGACTGCGCAATAATTCTGAGAGTTATGAGTAGGCCTATCTGCCGCTACACCAGTGTGTACTCAAAGTGGGGAAGGGAGGGGAGGGGGGGCGAAACATCGGTTTATACTTGTAACGGGAGCTAACTTTCAAGCTGAGAAATCGGGACAGGGTGCGACACCGTATGTCACTTGGAGACGAGATCAAAGCATCGCGGAGTGGCCGTACGGTTAGAGGCCCCATGTCACGAATCGCGCGGCCCCACCCGCCGGAGGTTCAAGTCCTCCCTCGGGCATGGGTGTGTGTGTTGTCCTTAGCGTAAGTAAATTTAAGTAATGTGTAAGTCTAGGGACCGATGACCTCAGCAGCTTAGTCGCTTAGAAATGCACACTTTTTTTTTTTTTTTTTTTTTTTTTTTTTTTTTTTTTTTTTTTTTTTTTTTTTTTTTTTTTGCGGGTTCATTGGTTCAAGGGTGCCTCCAGGTGGCGCAGGTTTCGCTTTTGTTGTGGTGCGAGAACTGTCATGCTTTCAGAGAAGTCCTCCTTTCCAATGTGACACGTTTCTGATCTCTGGGAAAATATGTAAACATGCAATAAGACGCGAGAATAATCATCGTTTCTATATTTAACAAAAGAGTGAATTTTTTAAATAATTTCACCACTAAATGAAAGCTGACATCGATGTCTTCTTTTAAAAATGACTTACACCAGTATAAAGGTACTTGTCATGATGAACAACGATCTCATGTCCTCTGCCATAAAAATCTGGCACTTGTGTTTCCAACAACAACGAACGACTATCGTCACTGTTATTGTTCACGAATTTCGTAATGAACAGTTCTTGGAACCCCATTCTACAAAGGTTTAAGCAACTAGAGGCAAAACCAGCATCCTCCACTGAAGTTAATACAATGATAATAAAATTAAAGGAAAACCAAAAGCTCATATAGGGGTGATGGAATTTCAGCCAGAATTCTGGAAACCTGCTCGAATTTAACAAGTAACGTCCTCAGTGATATACAGGATGACTGAACTCCCCTTATCACTGGGATTTATGCAGCCCGCAACGGCTTCTTAAACCATTCGCAACATTTTCCTATTTTCCCCCTCGTACACGCAAATTATTAGTTCTACAGAAAAATGAACAGGACCTTTTTATAGTAAATTTAATTTAATTAAATTTTGGACGGGAATACGTTTCGCTGGAAGTCACATTTTTGATTTATTCAAGAAAAACGAGTTCGACGATCAGTTTTGTATGTTTTTCTTGAATAATCCGAAAACTATGTCTTCTAGTAAAGACACATCCCTGTCAAGATTTAACTACATTACATTTCCTACGAAAAGTTCCTGCTCAAGTTTTCTGTAGATCTAATAGTTCGTTTGTAGCGAACGGGAGAGTATGAAAATCTTACACGTAGTGTTCGAACATGTTGCAGGTTGCATAAAACCTAGAGGTAGGGGCAGCTGTTTTGGATGAAAATTGGCAATTCTTAAATATGTTTATAAAAAAGATGACAAGAAACTCTTAAATAGTAATCATCCAGTTTCCTTACTGATTTCTGCCTTAAATAATAATATATCACCAGATGCTATTTTTTGTGATCTTTCCAATTCATTTGAATGGTATATCACGTGACACTCTTAGAAATATCAAGTCTTATGGAATGGATCCCCCCCATGAACCATGGACCTTGCCGCTGGTGGCGAGGCTTGCGTGCCTCAGCGATACAGATGGCCGTACCGTAGGTGCAACCACAACGGAGGGGTATCTGTTGAGAGGCCAGACAAACATGTGGTTCCTGAAGAGGGGCAGCAGCCTTTTCAGTAGTTGCAGGGGCAACAGTCTGGATGATTGACTGATCTGGCCTTGTAACATTAACCAAAACGGCCTTGCTGTGCTGGTACTGCGAACGGCTGAAAGCAAGGGGAAACTACAGCCGTAATTTTTCCCGAGGACATGCAGCTCTATTGTATGATTAAATGATGATGGCGTCCTCTTGGCTAAAATATTCCGGAGGTAAAATAGTCCCCCATTCGGATCTCCGGGCGGGGACTACTCAGGAGGACGTCGTTATCAGGAGAAAGAAAACTGGCGTTCTACGGATCGGAGCGTGGAATGTCAGATCCCTTAATCGGGCAGGTAGGTTAGAAAATTTAAAAAGGGAAATGGATAGGTTAAAGTTAGATATAGTGGGAATTAGTGAAGTTCGGTGGCAGGAGGAACAAGACTTTTGGTCAGGTGATTACAGGGTTATAAATACAAAATCAAATAGGGGTAATGCAGGAGTAGGTTTAATAATGAATAAAAAAATAGGAGTGCGGGTTAGCTACTACAAACAGCATAGTGAACGCATTATAGTGGCCAAGATAGACACAAAGCCCATGCCTACTACAGTAGTACAAGTTTATATGCCAACTACCTCTGCAGATGATGAAGAAATAGATGAAATGTATGACGAGAGAAAAGAAATTATTCAGGTAGTGAAAGGAGACGAAAATTTAATAGTCATGGGTGACTGGAATTCGTCACTAGGAAAAGGGAGAGAAGGAAACATAGTAGGTGAATATGGATTTGGGGGAAGGAATGAAAGAGGAAGCCGCCTTGTAGAATTCTGCACAGAGCATAACTTAATCATAGCCAACACTTGGCTCAAGAATCATAAAAGAAGGTTGTATACCTGGAAGAATCCTGGAGATACTAGTAGGTATCAGATAGATTACATAATGGTAAGACAGAGATTTAGGAACCAGGTTTTAAATTGTAAAACATTTCCTGGGGCAGATGTGGATTCTGACCACAATCTATTGGTTATGAACTGCAGATTGAAACTGAAGAAACTGCAAAAAGGTGGGAATTTAAGGAGATGGGACCTGGATAAACTGAAAGAACCAGAGGTTGTAGAGAGTTTCAGGGAGAGCATAAGGGAACAATTGACAGGAATGGGGGAAAGAAATACAGTAGAAGAAGAATGGGTAGCTCTGAGGGATGAAGTAGTGAAGGCAGCAGAGGATCAAGTAGGTAAAAAGACGAGGGCTAATAGAAATCCTTGGGTAACAGAAGAAATATTGAATTTAATTGATGAAAGGAGAAAATACAAAAATGCAGTAAATGAAGCAGGCAAAAAGGAATACAGACGTCTCAAAAATTATATCGACAGGAAGTGCAAAATGGCTAAGCAGGGATGGCTAGAGGACAAATGTGCGGATGTAGAGGCTTGTCTCACTAGGGGTAAGATAGATACTGCCTACAGGAAAATTAAAGAGACCTTTGGAGAGAAGAGAACCACTTGTATGAATATCAAGAGCTCAGATGGCAACCCAGTTCTAAGCAAAGAAGGGAAGGCAGAAAGGTGGAAGGAGTATATAGAGGGTTTATACAAGGGCGATGTACTTGAGGACAATATTATGGAAATGGAAGAGGATGTAGATGAAGACGAAATGGGAGATAAGATACTGCGAGAAGAGTTTGACAGAGCACTGAAAGACCTGAGTCGAAACAAGGCCCCGGGAGTAGACAACATTCCATTTGAACTACTGATGGCCTCGGGAGAGCCAGTCATGACAAAACTCTACCATCTGTTGAGCACGATGTATGAGACAGGCGAAATACCCTCAGACTTCAAGAAGAATATAATAATTCCAATCCCAAAGAAAGCAGGTGTTGACAGATGTGAAAATTACCGAACTATCAGTTTAATAAGTCACAGCTGCAAAATACTAACGCGAATTCTTTACAGACGAATGGAAAAACTGGTAGAAGCCGACCTCGGGGAAGATCAGTTTGGATTCCGTAGAAATGTTGGAACACGTGAGGCAATACTGACCTTACGACTTATCTTGGAAGAAAGATTAAGAAAAGTCAAACCTACTTTTCTAGCATTTGTAGACTTAGAGAAAGCTTTTGACAATGTTAACTGGAATACTCTCTTTCAAATTCTGAAGGTGGCAGGGGTAAAATACAGGGAGCGAAAGGCTATTTACAGTTTGTACAGAAACCAGATGGCAGTTATAAGAGTCGAGGGGCATGAAAGGGAAGCAGTGGTTGGGAAAGGAGTAAGACAGGGTTGTAGCCTCTCCCCGATGTTATTCAATCTGTATATTGAGCAAGCAGTAAAGGAAACAAAAGAAAAATTCGGAGTAGGTATTAAAATTCATGGAGAAGAAGTAAAAACTTTGAGGTTCGCCGATGACATTGTAATTCTGTCAGAGACAGCAAAGGACTTGGAAGAGCAGTTGAACGGAATGGATAGTGTCTTGAAAGGAGGATATAAGATGAACATCAACAAAAGCAAAACGAGGATAATGGAATGTAGTCAAATTAAGTCGGGTGATGCTGAGGGATTAGATTAGGAAATGAGACACTTAAAGTAGTAAAAGAGTTTTGCTATTTAGGGAGTAAAATAACCGTTGATGGTCGAAGTAGAGAGGACATAAACTGTAGACTGGCAATGGCAAGGAAAGCGTTTCTCAAGAAGAGGAATTTGTTAACATCGAGTATAGATTTAAGTGTCAGGAAGTCGTTTCTGAAAGTATTTGTATGGAGTGTAGCCATGTATGGAAGTGAAACATGGACGATAACTAGTTTGGACAAGAAGAGAATAGAAGCTTTCGAAATGTGGTGCTACAGAAGAATGCTGAAGATAAGGTGGGTAGATCACGTAACTAATGAGGAGGTATTGAATAGGATTGGGGAGAAGAGAAGTTTGTGGCACAACTTGACTAGAAGAAGGGACCGGTTGGTAGGACATGTTTTGAGGCATCAAGGGATCACAAATTTAGCATTGGAGGGCAGTGTGGAGGGTAAAAATCGTAGAGGGAGACCAAGAGATGAATACACTAAGCAGATTGAGAAGGATGTAGGTTGCAGTAGATACTGGGAGATGAACAAGCTTGCACAGGATAGAGTAGCATGGAGAGCTGCATCAAACCAGTCTCAGGACTGAAGACCACAACAACATGGAATGGATGGTTTTACTCGCGACTCATTTGAATCATACGTGACAAACAGAATGCAAAACGTTGTGCTAAATAATTCAAGCTCTTTAGGAAGAGTAGTAAATTTTATTGACTTGAAAAAAGAAATAAAGAGAGTCCTACAGGGTTCAATTTTGGTTCCACTCGTAGATGTCAATAACATTTCAGTTAACATTCGAAATGCAGAATTGGTACTTTCTGCTGATATGCTAGTATTATAATAAATACCATTAGAGAGAAATCCTCAGATGTAATTTTTAATGATGTTTTTCTGTGAATTATTAAGTGGTTCCTTGAAAATGAACTTTTCTTATACACTCCTGGAAATGGAAAAAAGAACACATTGACACCAGTGTGTCAGACCCACCATACTTGCTCCGGACACTGCGAGAGGGCTGTACAAGCAATGATCACACGCACGGCACAGCGGACACACCAGGAACCGCGGTGTTGGCCGTCGAATGGCGCTAGCTGCGCAGCATTTGTGCACCGCCGCCGTCAGTGTCAGCCAGTTTGCCGTGGCATACGGAGCTCCATCGCAGTCTTTAACACTGGTAGCATGCCGCGACAGCGTGGACGTGAACCGTATGTGCAGTTGACGGACTTTGAGCGAGGGCGTATAGTGGGCATGCGGGAGGCCGGGTGGACGTACCGCCGAATTGCTCACCACGTGGGGCGTGAGGTCTCCACAGTACATCGATGTTGTCGCCAGTGGTCGGCGGAAGGTGGACGTGCCCGTCGACCTGGGACCGGACCACAGCGACGCACGGATGCACGCCAAGACCGTAGGATCCTACGCAGTGCCGTAGGGGACCGCACCGCCACTTCCCAGCAAATTAGGGACACTGTTGCTCCTGGGGTATCGGCGAGGACCATTCGCAACCGTCTCCATGAAGCTGGGCTACGGTCCCGCACACCGTTAGGCCGTCTTCCGCTCACGCCCCAACATCGTGCAGCCCGCCTCCAGTGGTGTCGCGACAGGCGTGAATGGAGGGACGAATGGAGACGTGTCGTCTTCAGCGATGAGAGTCGCTTCTGCCTTGGTGCCAATGATGGTCGTATGCGTGTTTGGCGCCGTGCAGGTGAGCGCCACAATCAGGACTGCATACGACCAAGGCACACAGGGCCAACACCCGGCATCATGGTGTGGGGAGCGATCTCCTACACTGGCCGTACACCACTGGTGATCGTCGAGGGGACACTGAATAGTGCACGGTACATCCAAACCGTCATCGAACCCATCGTTCTACCATTCCTAGACCGGCAAGGGAACTTGCTGTTCCAACAGGACAATGCACGTCCGCATGTATCCCGTGCCACCCAACGTGCTCTAGAAGGTGTAAGTCAACTACCCTGGCCAGCAAGATCTCCGGATCTGTCCCCCATTGAGCATGTTTGGGACTGGATGAAGCGTCGTCTCACGCGGTCTGCACGTCCAGCACGAACGCTGGTCCAACTGAGGCGCCAGGTGGAAATGGCATGGCAAGCCGTTCCACAGGACTACATCCAGCATCTCTACGATCGTCTCCATGGGAGAATAGCAGCCTGCATTGCTGCGAAAGGTGGATATACACTGTACTAGTGCCGACTTGGTGCATGCTCTGTTGCCTGTGTCTATGTGCCTGTGGTTCTGTCAGTGTGATCATGTGATGTATCTGACCCCAGGAATGTGTCAATAAAGTTTCCCCTTCCTGGGACAATGAATTCACGGTGTTCTTATTTCAATTTCCAGGAGTGTATTTCGGGACAGGACACTAGATTAATTTCTGTACAACAAATAGAATCGTATCAACAGTTGACGTCGCACAAGAACAAGAATCAGTAAACAAGGTAGAATTCTCCTTAATTTTCGGCGTATAATTGATGAAAACATCAACTGGAAGAAGCGCATTACTGAACTTCTCATACAGTTAAGTTGTGCTACTTTTGCTCATTTGCTGTTTTATTTATTTTATGTTTAATTTAACATAATGCAACGTGTTTACAGCATATTCCGCCCATCTTCACACAAATAAAATTCCGGGAATACAGTTGTATAGGTAATATATTTGAGTAATTAACATCACAAGATCACAGCTTAATTTGAGTGCAAGAAAAGCATTGTAAAAGTGAAATGCTGGCACATTAATTACCGGTGTAACCGCCACAGTGTTTAATGCAGTCATTCAAACGTGCATGCATTGTGTCGTACTGATGTCGGACGTCAGTTTGTGGGATGGAGTTCCATGCCCGCTCCACTAGGTCGATCAATATAGGGACGGTCAATGCTGGTTATGGATAATGCTGGAGTTGTAGTCCGATGATGTCTCATACGTACTCGAATGGAAAGAGATTTGGCAATCGAACAGGACCTTGTAGGGGTACAACAGCCGTATGTGGGCCAATGGTATCCTGTTGGAGAACCATCCCTGTAATGCTGCTCACGAATGGCAACAAAAAAGGTCAAATCACCAGACTGACATACAAACCAGCAGTCAGAGTGCGTGGAATAACCACGAGATGGCTCCTATTGCCATACGAAATAACACCCAAGACCATAACTCCAGGTGAAGGTACAATGAGTCCAGCACGCAGGCAGGTTGGTTTCAGGCTCGCAACTGGCCGCCTTCTAAACAACACACGGCGATGGAACTTCCTGGCAGATTAAAACTGTGTGCCGGACCGAGACTCGAAGTCGGAAACTTTGCCTTTCGCGGGCAAGTGCTCTACCAACTGAGCTACCTCGTCTCCTACCTTCCAAACTTTACAGAAGCTCTCCTGCGAACCTTTTTCATTCTAGAAACATCCCCCAGGCTGTGGCTAAGCCATGTCTCCGCAATATCCTTTCTTTCAGGAGTGCTATTTCTGCAAGGTTCGCAGGAGAGCTTCTGTAAAGTTTGGAAGGTAGGAGACGAGGTACTGGCAGAAGTAAAGCTGTGAGGACGGGGCGTGAGTCGTGCTTGGGTAGCTCAGTTGGTAGAGCACTTGCCCGCGAAAGGCAAAGGTCCCGAGTTCGAGTCTCGGTCCGGCACACAGTTTTAATCTGCCAGGAAGTTTCATATCAGCGCACACTCCGCTGCAGAGTGAAAATCTCATTCTGGAAACATCCCCCAGGCTGTGGCTAAGCCATGTCTCCGCAATATCCTTTCATTCAGGAGTGCTAGTTCTGCAAGGTTCGCAGGAGAGCTTCTGTAAAATTTGGAAGGTAGGAGACGAGGTACTGGCAGAAGTAAATCTGTGAGGACGGGGCGTGAGTCGTGCTTGGGTAGCTCAGTTGGTAGAGCACTTGCTCGCGAAAGGCAAAGGTCCCGAGTTCGAGTCTCGGTCCGGCACACAGTTTTAATCTGCCAGGAAGTTTCATATCGGCGCACACTCCGCTGTAGAGTGAAATTTCATTCTAAACACACGGCGATGTGTGGCACCGACAGAGAACCAGCTTTCGTCAGAAAACACATCAGACCACCAACGAGCTCTCGCTTGACTCCACGGAAGTTGCAAAAGGTGGTGCTTTGGGGTCAGCGGAATGCATGCTACGTGGCGTTTGGATCGAAGCCGTCCTTGAGGTAATCGATTTATAACAGCTTGCTGTGTCACTATGGCGCCAAGTGCTGCTCGAATTGCTGCTGCAGATGCTGTACGATGCACCACAGCCATGCGCCGAACATGACTGTCTTCCCTCTCTATAGTGACAAGTAGCCGTCTTGAGCCCGGTTTCTTGTGACCGTACATTCTCGTGTCCGTCGCTGCCAGCAGACAGACTTGCATGGTGGCTACACGCCCACCAACTCGTTCTGCAACATCACAGAACGAACATCCAGCTTCCCGCAGCCCTATTACACGGCCTCGTTCAAACTCAGCGAGGTGTTGAAAATGGCTTCTTTGTCGTCTTAAAGGCATCCTTCACTACATCAACTCACCACGCCCAATCTCAAAGATAACTAACGCTCACGACCGAAACATTGCGTATTTATAGCAGACTTGGTATGCATCCTCGTAGTAATGCTACTAGCGCCACTGCGCCACTCTTACGCGACTGGCGTGATATCTGAATAGATGTCACCTTCAAATGTAGAAACACGCCTACCAAAGCTACATTTTCCTAGGTACGGACATTTGTCGCACCGTGCTGCGGGACACGCTTGCGTCTTTCGCTGTCCGATGGGAACCGCAAGACGCAGTGTGAAACGTTTTCCTAGACGCGGGGTGGTGTGCGTCAGGACATAAAAGAAAGTGGTGTTTTTCTATTATTTGGCAACTGTACATGGTAGAGTGATACGAGAACGAATTTCAGACACTTTTTTTCTAATTCAATGACCGAGCGAGGTGGCGCAGTGGTTAGACACTGGACTCGCATTCGGGAGGACGACGGTACAATCCCCCGTCCGTCCACCCTGATTTAGGTTTTCCGTGATTTCCCTAAATCGCTCCAGGCAAATGTCGGGATGGTTCCTCTCAAAGAGCACGGCCGACTTCTTTCCCCGTCCTTCACTAATCCGATGAGACCGATGACCTCGCTGTCTGGTCTCCTTCCCTAAATAACCCAACCCCTCTAATTCAACGAAAATTTTGTGCTGTTTCAATAGAGAAATGTTTAAGCAGTTAAGAAAAGTTGGTTTTTCTCGCTACTCAATATTTATCACGCCATATCTCCTATACTATGGGCCGTACAATATAATTTTATAGCTGGCTTCAGTGGTAAACGTCGACAACGTGTGCAAACTTTCTGATCAATAGACTCAGTAACAATAAAGTAATTAATTAAAATGATTCGTATGAGTCGGAATATTAAGCTAACCAACATCCTAAATCTACTAAGTGACAAACTTCTTCCCTTTACCACTTTTTGGTGTGAGGGAGGGAAGGGGGGCGGAAGTCAAAGCAAGAAAAACTTTCGGAAAGGTTTGAAATTATTTTTGCTGTCTGTTGGAGGTCGGTGTGTGCTACAGGTTCCCCTAGACGAGATGAGTATAGTATGATTCACTGGCGTGACGCCATTTCCAGGGCACAGCTAGGAACATTTGCTATCATAGGTCCGGTTCAGGGTAGCCCGATAGTACCAGCGGAGGCAGCAATGGCAAAACATGCAGCACAATGATCGATCTAAAGGCCTGTTAATTTTGGCAGTCCTAAAATGCATGGGAATTAGGGAAGAGGAGGAAGACTGTGTATTATTGGGAAGAGTACCTAGGAAGCGCAAAGCAGTGACACATATGCTCTTACATCGTGAAAAAGAGCGAGCGTAAATCATTTTAGTGACAAAACAGTTGTTCAACGATGCGGAGGAAAACAAGTTCCCACGCCGTTATAACCCAGACGTATCAGAAATGAATGATCTGCGCAAGGACAACGGAACGCTCTTGGTAGGTGTCGGCGATTACGGCAAAACTGAGTGATTCACTTTAAGGAGCGGATTCATTGATTACTTGAATGGGCCTAATTTCAATCATCGCTCACAGTACTAATCACAGTAACATCATTCAACTCATTATAACGTGTTAAAATGCTCAGTACAAATAAATATACGAACGTATTAAGTTACACATAATCAAACACATTTTCTCGTAAATTAACTCTTTTTGCATTTAGTTTTTCTATTAAGCGTCAGCCTCGTTCCACAAAATGTGCTGTTCGGATACTAGCTCAATAAGTTGCTCGAGCCCTGAGGCAAAGAATCCATCAGCTGACATTTCTAGTGAACGTTTCATAAATTAGATCGTAAGAAGTAGCCTCTCGTGATAGCAAATCGCTGTGGATAGACTCCTCCAGAAGCAACCAGGCGTTTCCCACCGGTGGAGCCCGCAGCGCCAATGCATTGTCCGCACCCTAAGAAAATGGTGCGATACGTTTGCATTGCACGAGTGGGGAGCGCCGTCTCTCGCGCGTTTAAGCAGCACGTTGCGGGAAATTCCCGCAGCTAGGAGAACGTAGCTTTACATTCGTTTCTCTTGCGCAATCTACATCTACAGCTACATTTATACGCCGCAAGCCACCCAACGGTGTGTGGCGGAGGGCACTTTACGTGCCACTGTCTTTACCTCCCTTTCCTATTCCAGTCGCGTATGGTTCGAGGGAAGAACGACTGCCGGAAAGCCCTCGTGCGTGCTCGAATCTCTCTAATTTTCTATTCGTGATCTCCTCGGGAGGTATAAGTAGGGGGAAGGAATATATTCGATACCTCAACCAGAAACTCACCCTCTCGAAACCTGGACAGCAAGCTACACTGCGATGCAGAGCGCCTCTCTTGCAGAGTCTGTCACTTGAGTTTGCTTAACATCTCCACGCTTACCAAATAACCCTGCGACGAAACGCGCCGCTCTTCTTTGGATCTTCTCTGTCTCCTCTGCCAACCCGACCTAGTACGGATCCCACAATGATGAGCAATACTCAGGTATAGGTCGAACGAGTGTTTTGTAAGCCACCTCCTTTGTTGATGGACTACATTTTCTAAGGACTCTCCCAATGAATCTCAACCCGCCTTACCAACAATTAATTTTATATGAACATTCCACTTCAAATCGTTCCACATGCATACTCCCAGATATTTTACAGAAGTAACTGCTACCAGTGTTTGTTCCGCTATCATATAATCATACAATAAAGGACCCTTCTTTCTATGTATTCGCAATACATTACATTTGTCTATGTTAAGGGTCAGTTGCCACTCCCTGCACCAAGTGCCTATCCGCTGCAGATCTTCCTGCATTTCGCTGCATTTTTCTAATGGTGCAACTTCTCTGTATACTACAGCATCATCCGCGAAAAGCCGCATGGAACTTCCGACACTATCTACTAGGTCATTTATATATACTGTGAAAAGCAATGGTCCCATAACACTCCCCTGTGGCACGCCAGAGGTTACTTTAACGTCTGTAGACGTCTCTCCATTGAGAACAACATGCTGTGTTCTGTTTGCTAAAAATTCTTGAGTTCAGCCACGCAGCTGGTCTGATATTCCGTAGGCTCTTACTTTGTTTACCAGGCGACAGTGCGGAACTGTATCGAACGCCTTCCGGAAGTCAAGGAAAATGGCATCTACCTGGGAGCCTGTATCTAATATTTTCTGGGTCTCATGAACAAATAAAGCGAGTTGGGTCCCACACGATCGCTGTTTCCGGAATCCATGTTGATTCCTACAGAGTAGATTCTGGGTTTCCAGAAATGACATGATACGCGAGCAAAAAAACATGTTCTAAAATTCTACAACAGATCGATGTCAGAGATACAGGCCTATAGTATTGCGCATCTGCTCGACGACCCTTCTTGAAGACTGGAACTACCTGTGCTCTTTTCCAATCATTTGGAACCTTCCGTTCCTCTAGAGACTTGCGGTACACGGCTGTTGGAAGGGGGGCACGTTTTTTCGCGTACTCTGTGTAGAATCGAATTGGTATCCCGTGAGGTCCAGTGTACTTTCCTCTATTGAGTGGTTTCAGTTGCTTTTCTATTCCTTGGACGCTTTTTCGATCCTTTTTGGTGTTGGGAGTTTTATATGTCAGTGTTCACTGATGAGACAAAACATTGTCACCCCTGCCCGCTTCGACGTTTGATGCCACCTGGTGGCGGTGTGAGCACATGGCGCGGAAACAAAAGTATGTAAGCGGACCGGAGCAGATACAGCTGACGGGTCACCGTACCGAAGGTATGGGTTGCAAATGGGAAAATCACTTCAGTTAAGGGACTTTCAAAAAGGGCAGATCATTACTACCCTGAGCCTGTGAAAGAGCCGGTCGAATGTTCACGTGCTACTGCCGTGATCATCTACGAAAAGAGGTGGAAAGACAGTGAAACTGCCACTGGGCGCTAAATGGTTGGACGCCCACGACTCTTTCCAAACTGTTGGGTTCGGAGACTTTTGCGCTCTTTAAAGTAGGATAGATGGTAATCTGTGGCATCTCAGCCGAAAGAAAGCAATGTTTGTGCGCGCAAAAGTGTTTCAGAGAACACCGTTCATCGTACATGTTTCGGAGCGCACCATCCATCGTACATTGTTGAACATGGAGCTCCGCAGCAGACCAGCCGTACGTGTTCATGTGTTGACCCAACGACATGGTCAATTACGATTGCAGTGGGTATGGGACCATCGGGATTTGACCGTCGATCAATGAAAGCGTGTCGGCTCTTCGGGTGAATCACATTTTTGCTACAGTAGGTCGACGGTCGTTTGCACAAACGTCGTCGTCGAGGTGAACGGCGGCTCGAAATGTGCAGCGCGCCACTGACGCAGGCTGGTGGGAGCAATATTATGCTATGGGAGACGTTCTCCTGTGCTTGCATGGGACCTGTGGTATTAATGGAAGACACGCTGACAGCTGCGAACCACGTGCATCCCTTCACGCTTGATGTCTTCCTCGACGGCCATGTCATTTTTCGGCAATATAATTGTCCGTGTCTCGGAGCCAGAACCGTGCTACAGTGGTTTTAGAAACATTAAAGTGAACTCACGTTGATGTCTCGGCTGCCAAATTCGCCTGATGTAAATCCTATCGAACCCATCTGGGTCAGCCGGTCGGTGTGGCCGTGCGGTTCTAGGCGGTTCAGTCTGGAACCGCGTGACCGCTGCGGTCGCAGGTTCGAATCCTGCCTCGGGCATGAGTGTGTGTGATGTCCTGAGGTTAGTTACGTTTAAGTAGTTCTAAGTTCTAGGGGACTGATAACCACAGATGTTAAGTCCCATAGTGCTCAGAGACATTTCAACCATCTGGGTCACTGTCGGGCGCCGTCACCATGCACAGAAATTAACGACCAATTATATACGCGAATTACATGACATGTGCGCAGACATCTAATACCACATACTGCCACAAAGCTACCAGAAGATATCGGATCCCTGATGTGCAGAATCAGTCAAGTATTTCTTTCCAAACAAGCTGCTACGCAGGTCATATAATGCTTTGGCTCATCAGTGTACAGAGCGTCCCTCCTAAGACTCGTCAAGCACGTTTTCTCTGATGTTTCGGCATGTGTTTGCAATTTCGTTTTTACAATCCGTAGTTGGAGTCAGCTCGAAGAAATATTGCTTCTACACGTCTTTCGTGAGATGGCCAGAGTCGAGGGATAGCCCCCTTTTGTTTGTCGTTACAAGCGAGATGATGCTTAAAGCGAAATTCTATACGCTCATTCGATGGAGCGGTCCCGAACCCATTAACAATGGTGGAGGTGGTGGCGCTGACGACGAGACAACAAATGTTAAGATGCGATATGAAAGTGACAGTGACTGCAAATAGATGACTGCACCTAAGTTATCAGACGACGTGTAGACTCCCTGAGGTCGCTGAAGCGAATATTTCGTCCATAAGGGACAGCATGATGAGGGCAGCGACTATTGATCAACAAAAATAGAACAGTTTATTCGTCAGTCACTTGTCTATTTTGGCACTATGCGTTTCAATGGTTCATGAAATCACCTTCAGGTGGAGAATTGTTTATCTACGTTGCTGGGTTTGGAGAAGAGTAAAGACGTTTTCTTCAGAATCGCAGACCAAGGGCAGTGTAGGCCATTTTGCAAAAGACGCAAATTGCTTCCTGACCAGTTAGTGGGTGGAGCTCAATTCTATATAAACTCCACATCACCTACAGTCGTAAAGGTAAGAAAAGGGGGCAGTACGCTATTATTACATAGCGGCAGTTACTTTTCAAGGTCGCCCAACTACACACTTCCCCATTAGAACTATATGGGCGGAAATCATCGTAAACAGGAAATGTCTTACCGTTTCTCATACAAAATCTTCATTAATTTCTGCTTATACTTCCAATCGCAGGAAATAGCTCTTTCTTTATATATGTTGAATGCTGTTTTTATATCATCTAGCTTATAACATCTAGCTTTACTTACACCTTAAATCCATATCTGAATCAGATACATCTTTTTCTAGCCAGTGATTTGACAACTACAAAGAAGGTAACTACTCGAATTGTAATACATGTTTGTTTATTTTCCTGTAAACTATCTCCTTTATGACTAACAATTATCTCTATTCCTTCTTGCAGTTCTTCTAGACGACAGCATTCAGAGATTTTAACTAAACGTCTTATTTCCTCCATGTCGCCATTTTTAACCCACATCACATCGTGCTGTTTGTACGCCAACAGCTCTTCTCCTACATATTCTAGCGGAATTTCCGTATAGAATTTAAAGTGTACAACTTCTGCAAATGGGTGTCCATTAAAAGTGGGAATATTCCAATTCGTTTTAAATTCTGCAAATTGCTGTTCTGTTGCTAGGTTCACAACATCCATTTTCCAAATTTACATGTAATATAACCATTTTTTAAGCCAGTGCAAATGGGAATTGAGGTTTATAAATTTTTTTTGGTGTATCCTTTAATGTAGTAAACATTGTCAGTTACACTGATTTCAGCCAGCACTCCAACACGTGGCCAATCTGCAGTGGTTTTTACTGTAATTGCAAATATTTTATATTTCCCTGTCGCAGCCAGATTTAAAGCCATCTCCGAACCTTGCCTTGCGCGTCTACTGTGGAGTCACCACCAGACACCACACTTGCTAGGTGGTAGCCTTTAAATCGGCCGCGGTCCGTTAGTATACGTCGGACCCGCGTGTCGCCACTATCAGTGTTTGCAGACCGAGTGCCGCCACACGGCAGGTCTAGAGAGACTTCCTAGCACTCGCCCATATGTACAACCGACTTTGCTAGCGATGGTTCACTGACATAATACGCTCTCATTTGCCGAGACGATAGTTAGCATAGCCTTCAGCAACGTCATTTGCTACGACCTAGAAAGGCACCATTACCAGTTACTATTCATACTGAGTCATACCTCACGCCCGCCTGCGTGAGCTACAACGCGTGCCTTTCGGCTTCCTCTAATAATACGGTGTTGGCTCTCCTGCCAACCCACAACATCTACAATAGCTACTTCTTTTTTCATTTGCGGTTTATGTTCTTCCTTTATGGTGGTTGTCTTCGCCATATTCCTTTCTTGGCTTCTATGTCCTCCATTTCCAGTTTTCTTTTTCGTACGCAAAACACATAAACAGTACTTACGGGGGTAATTTTTTATATGGGGAATGGCTTAAGTCTGTGTGTGACATTTACTCTTTTACCTTAGAACTTGTGGAATAACATTGTTTGTGAGTACAAGTCCTAAGTGGGCAATATCTATATCTGACAGTATTGTAAAGAGCGATGTCCTGCATTGTGAAAAATATGTTTGTCCTGCTTAAATATAGCACTTCTATACAACATTTAGGTCATCTTTGTTGGAGTCAGTGCTAAGAATCTCCTCGTAGTTTACAGATAGATAATTAAAACTGCTTGATGACAGAGCACAACTTATAAGCTTTTCTCCGCTTTGAAAATCTGGCAGACTTAATGTATACCAGTCAGTTTTCACGTGTCCTTATTACCCCAGTAGCCAAACTGCAGAAATTTGTTAAAAACCACACAGCAGCTGTTCTGTAAGTCAACAATTAGGTGACACCACATGGATGCCATTTGCACAGAGCAAAGTGAAGCACATTGTAAATACAGTTTGTTAGAGTCTAAAACAATTAAAGAGTTTTACACAGGGGCGAAATCATGATCAGTTCTCTAGTTGTATATTGTAGCCACAAATGTAGTAATACCATGCTCCATAGCCAAAGGAAACATGGTCGCACGTCTGGACATTTCATATACCACCTGGCCTTGTGATGTGAAATATAAATTTGTTATATATCGTTACTCTAGAAAGTAAGGTCCACGTTAAACAGTCTATTCCAGCTGTCTTTTCATTGCTGAAAGTTAATGTCTACGTTTTTTTCTGTAAACAGTCTTTTTTATGGCTTAGTATTGTAAACGTAACTCAGAACTGGATGATAATGTAATATTAACTCACTTCCTTCCGCCTGGCTCCTACAAGGGTGGGGTTGGGAGTGAAAAGGTTTGATAACGCCTGACATCTTGGCTGCCCTGCATGAAAAATGTTCAAATGTGTGTGAAATATTATGGGACTTAACTGCTAAGGTTATCAGTCCCTAAGCTTACACACTACTTAACCTAAATTATCCTAAGTACAAACACACACACCCATGCCCGAGGGAGGACTCGAACCTCCGCCGGGACCAGCCGCACAGTCCATGACTACAGCGCCTAACACCGCTCGGCTAATCCCGCGCGGTTGCCCTGCATGACCAGCTTGTTGTGCGGGTAGTATTAGAATGTATTCCAGGTGGATGGACGAAGCTGAGCACGAACGGTGGACGAAGAGGACGTCTGCCTCCTCAGTACAATTTTGTAATTGATTTTAAAGTAACTTCCTGACGAGCCAGAAACTTCAGATTTTAATCATTACTCATAACTTGCTTTCTAGTCTCTGTCCTAATCTCTTCGAAATGTTTGAAATCTTGAGAATTCCACATACACAAGGCTAAACAGCAGAACGTAGTGATTTAAATAAACATGAATTTTTAGTGTAAGACGTTTATAAAGTGGACTAAACCGTATAAAATAATTCCTCCTAGTCCCATACAGATTCCTAACCGCATACATAAAATTATTAAAATTTGTGGCTGTAAAATTTTAAGAGCTAAGAATATACTTGTATGATCTAAAACGAAAAACTTGGGGGGCACGCAATAGGTAACAACTGTGAGGTGAAATATTCAACCAACAATAAGTAATGTAATAGTAAGGAAATGAAGTATTCATAGGTTAATTATGTATTACATGTGTGTCAAGTTTTATGGTTTAAAATTTAGAAGAATTTTCATAGCTATTAAAAACTGACAATAACAAATTTTCTTAACTATCTGAATGGTGTTATGAACTTGTATGGGTCTAGGAAAAATAATTTTATAAATTATTTTATTATTATTAATTTTATAAATTATTATTTTAAAAACGTAGTGTATCACAAATTAGTTTTTATTTAATCACTTGTTTTTTATTCCGTTGTAAAACGGAATAAAAAATAATTGATTAAATTAAAACAAATTAAATAGAAATCGATACGTGAAGTTTCGTCGGCTATAAGTACTGAAACCAAGTAGAAATTGTACATTAATTTAAAATAATTCTTAAAACTATTTATACTGTGATTTATTTATGTATACTTTTTTAATTTGTGCCGAGCTGTTGGAAGTATGGTCCACTAAACAGAACTCAAATAAAAAAGCCAAATAGGTTATTGCAATATTGGAGATAAGAATTAAAAATGAAATGACTATTATGCAGAGAATAATTAGTGTATTGAGTGTACTGTGCAATTTCAACACACAGGAGGGCTGATTTTCAAAAAGCAGTATATATACAAATAAGCAAATGTCCCTGTTGACTTCAATCTCTGAACCAAATATCGGATTAGAATATCAAATGGACATGTCAAGTTCCACTTAAGAATGTTACTTTGTCGAGGGAAACAAACTTTCACCCTAAGAATGTGCGTCGCTTGAAACACGTGCTCCCTCAGAAATAGCGCCTGACAGCTATTAGAAAATGCACGCGGCGTATTGTAGGAGGAAGCAACATACCTGAGGATACCATGGTGAATCACATCCAAGGGAAGAACCAGCTCTTGCAGATAACGCCGGTAATATCCGTAAACAGTATTAATTGTTTTAGGAGATGCTCTAAATCGAATATCCATACAGCATGAAAGCAGTAGGCGACCTATCTGTTAAGAAAACAGAATTAATTTTGTGATTGTTTTTCTTCACTTTGCTCGAAGGGGACAGTACTGGACATTTACAGCAGAGTAACTGCATCACAAAAACAATTTCGCGTTTTTCGAAGATGATACTGATCCTTTGAGAATTTTTTAAGCTGTCATTTGAGTCTTTACCTGACTCTCGTACTATTCATATTACTCGGAACCTAAAGAAACCTTCCTGTTGACATGAACAACGAGAGTGGCGTAGAAATAACAGAATTTTTCGGCTCTGCAAATGCGATGTTCACCAGCGTTTGACGCAAAGTGGTTCGCAGTACGACCCCTAAATTTTTCGTCCAGAAAGGCGAGTGCAATCATAAATAAGGAAACACGCAACGACTGTGGCGTTCGTTTGTGGAATTGATTATCTTCTGTGAAGTCCACGCAACAGCTATGTCTCTTCGTCACTGTCGCAGTACAGAGTACATAAATTATGCATCAAAGCGTAAAACACGTCCGTCGTATTTCGTAGTTCGATAATCAGCTGTGCCTATTTGACTGCGACCAAGTTTCTTCTTCACAAAGAAGGCCAGAGATTTGATCGGAGCAAGGATGGACGTAGGGAGGATGAGAATTCATGGGGAGAGCCGAACTTTGGCCATAAGGTTCTTTTACCGGGTTTGGCTGCGACGTCTAGAATGTAGGCGGCAGAATCTCGTGTTGCGGCAGCTACGGTGTCTGTGAATTATTAATTCAATCGAGACGCTGATGGTATAATTAATATTCCTAAACCTTAGCTTAACGTAAACAGGACTACATGATGCCTCTACTAGGCAATACTTGCTAAATGTGTACATCAGCCCCTGTGGGAAAACAGACCAAGATGGATGGCCTAAGCTTAAGAATCGTCTACTAAGTCCATCCTCTTTGTCTAGTTCAGCTTGACTCATCGTCATCAACCTCTAATTACGAACGAAGCACAGACATTTTCCATATGGCCTTAAGACTTACAGTCGACGAATATTATTCATAGTTTAAACCTACCTAACACCGCGACATACTTTATTTCGTGGCTGCAGACACATTATTTGTCCTTAACTAAGGTCTATACACGATTCCAACCGTCCTCAACGGATGGTAGGAAAAGACATCCTCGGCGGGTTCAAATCAAATGGCTCTAAGCACTGTGGGACGTAACATCTGGGGTCATCAGTCCCCTAGACTTAGAACTACTTAAACTAACCTAAGGACATCACACACATCCATGCTCGAGGCAGGATTCGAAACTTCGACTGTAGCAGCAGCGCGGTCCCGGACTCAAACACCTAGAACCACTCGGCCACAGCGGCCGTCCACGTCAGGAATGACCGTGATGTGCGGAATAGGTAGTTTATTGTTTGTTTTGTGGAGAGAAATACTTCGTTTCCTTCACTGATCCTGTCACATAAGTTCAATAAGATAAGTAGCTCAAGTAATTAGTCAGACATTTATATGAAACTGTTTTGCCAGTCTAACATACAGAATGATTATAATTAAGGTTAAATTTTCAAACCGCTGTAGAAATAACACCACTGGTCAGAATGACGTCAAATTGCCACGGTATATTATCGGAGAAAGGGGAAAACGTATGGCAGAAGAAAAATAAATAGTTACAAAATGCAGTAACAGATGGCACTGTAAGCATAATACTTTAATAGTGGTCGACTATAAATGACAAATGAATCATACAACAATGCCTAAGCTGTAGGTTTGACGTTAAACAAACAGTACTACTCAGTGCGTATGGGTGTACAGGTGTGATACTGTTAGTGACGTAAGCCCATCCACCACGGCAAGGTCATATCACTTCGGATGGAAAAAATCGATTTTTAATTGTCTTGAGGCCAAAACCTGCATGAAAAGCATCAATCACATCGGTTTTTAATGGCCCTGAGGCCAAAAACCGCAAAAATACGTATATCACATCGGTTTTTAACCGTCCAGAGGGCAAAAACTACATAAAATTCGTAAAATTCATCATTAAAAATCAAATCAGAATATCGATTTCCGTGTGACTGGCGCAAAACATGTTCAGCATGCTGTCCACCGTTTTCTGCAACAAGTTAAAATCGAGGCACAGCATTTTCCACAACTGATCGAAGTGTTTCCGGGGTCACGTTCAGAATGTGTTGCGCAATGCGTGCCTCCACTGTAGTAGCTAAGTTCGCAGTCAGAACAGTGAACACAACATCTTTCAGATAGCCCCACAGCCAGAAGTCACACGGATTAAGATCAGGTGATAGGGACGGCCAGGCTGTAGGGAAATGGCGATTGATAATTCTAGCATCTCTGAAATGGTGCTTCAGCAGCTGCTTAACTGGATTTGCACACATCCATGCTGTTGGAGAGCTGGAATGTCGTGGTTGCGCAAAAGACACTTATAGCGCTTCCTAGTGACGGTACAGGTAACAGGACTGGAAGCACCTGTCTCTTGCAAAAAATGTAGCTCTATGGTAAATGATGCCGTAAACCCTCACCACACAGTGACATTTTCAGGATTTAGTGGTAGTGGTTGATTTGCGTGTCGATTATCCGTTGCCCATATTCGACTATTCTGTTTATTGACATATCCTGTCAGATGGAAGTGGGCTTCGTCTGTCCACAAAATCTTCCACGACCAATCATAGTCCACTTCCATGTGAGAAAGAAATTCTAAAGCAAAGTTCTCTCTTGCTGGCAGGTCAACAGGAAGCAACTCCTGCACCTGGGTAATTTTGAATGGATTACAAAGAAGTATGTTTCTTAGGATTTTACTCACCATGCTCACGGGTATGTCCAATGTTGGGGCAATTCTCCGTGCACTACACGTTTGCACACCACCACTCGTCTCCTCCTGCACTGCTGTGGCCACTGCTTCCACTGACGTCCAATCAATTCATTTCTTCCCTCCACCAGACTGTACACCAAAGGAACCCGTCTTTTCGAATTTCCGAATCATTTTCTCCAGACCCACGGCAGACGTCTGACCAACGCCTTTTTTCAAACCCTTCAGTGTCCGGAACTTCTGCAGAGCGACGTGTGCACAATCATCATTCCTGTAATACAGCTTTACAAGCAGTGCGCGATCCTGAATTGAGACAGTCATGGCGAACGTCGCAGACGCGAAAGGAGGAAAAGCCGTGTACCAGGCGTGTTTATACCAACTTCAATGGGTCGTGCGCATGACAGTTGTTTTCATTTACGTATCTGACACACCCATCTATTGAGCAATTGTCACACTATTTTTTTCTTGTGCCACACGTTTTCCGCCTTCTCCGATAATAATCCATTGCAGTTTGACGTCATTCTAACCAGTGGTGTTATTCCCACAGCGGTTTGAATGTTTAACTTTAATTATAATCACCCGGTACTTACAATATTAGTCATCACAGTTGGATTTAAACGCCTTACTACCGAATCATTCGCTCTGGAAAACGACAATATCTCTTATGTTTTATTTCCATTTTAGAAATAATGGCTCAATCACTAAACAAATTTGCGAAGAAGGAGAAGCCAAAAATGGATTATGTGAGCGAGAGAAGACAATCCTATTTGACTGATGAGCGTCGTGGAGCACTACAGAAGGGTTTGGAAGACATGTAGGCGGTGTACGCTACACAGGTGCTAAACATTTCTCCATTGCATGGCGCACTTTAAAAGACTACGTAAACGCCAGTGATGGTGACAAAGACAACATGACCATTGGAAAAAGGGGTAGACTGTTTGCCATTACTGGCAAACTGAAAGTTAAGGAGACATTGTATGTCCTGTGCCACCAATGTTAAATTATCGAATTTAGTTCCACATTATCTTGGAAACTTTTTAAGACACAAACTTACAATTTTCCATAATTATTAAATGCACCTTTCTAGATACACTGAACCAGAATTATTACTAAAATTGTATTGTGGGGCACGTTATCTTTTTTTTTTCAAACACTCAATTTTTTGACAGAATTTTGTGAATGAATGAACACTAAAACAAAACAACTCAAGATATTTTAATTATTCTAGTTCCATATGTGTTGAATCACACACTTGGCATGCTGTGAAAATTTCATGTCTCTACCATCAGCACTTTTTTAGAAAATACAGGTCATTTATTCCAAAAAGTGTGGTTCAGAGATATTGATGTTTAAAACATTTTTCATTACAAATACTAATACAGACTTACATTTCTGCGTCTTTTATGCACTAGAATTGCCCTGGCCCATAGTCTGTGTCTTTTTTAGTGTCACAACAGCCTAGTGCTTGCCTCCTCCTTTTCATTCTTGCTTCTTTTGTCATTTGCTGAGCAGCTAACTCTGCTTCATGTACACGAAGCTCATCCAGTTCCCGCAGTCCTTTAACTGTGTTCTGTCCCAATCTTACCCCTAACTTCTCCACAACATTAAGTATTTCATACTTCCCACCATTAAAAGTTAGTACAGCATCAGACACTGCTAACTTTAGAGCCATAAGGCCAACAAATACATTTTTAGTCACACGGAACCACACAACATTATTGAAGGACTCATTCACATTCTGGATCTTCACATGTAAAGATTTCTTTAGTGGATCGGGATTTGCCAAATCTCTGTAAATACGTTTGATTCCCTTCATTACAGCCAAAGGAAGAGAATGTTTATGTGAAAATTAATGAAGGGTGCCAGAAAATTCAGCTTGCCAATATTTACATCAAGTGTTTGGTGGAGGTTGACACAAAGCATGACATGGCTTTTAATCAGATGCTCTTCGATGAAAGAAAGTGCTCCACATAGCTCTTCTCATCTTCTTTAAATTGTCACAGTTATCTCTAATGGCCTTCCCATAACTTACGTATAAAAAGCGATAGAAGTTTGCTTACTGGGAAAATAGCCCATGATCACACTACTTTCAACGAAAACTAGTATCAGAAACAAAGGACTGATTTGTTAATTCGTAATGCCAACTTATGAGACATAACAGTAGACAGAAAACAAACCAATTCACAGGCTTCTAGACTGTGTCGTTATCAAGATATGACTGTTCAACTGTGACAGTATATGTGTAGTTGCGAAATTTGACAGTCACATGTCAACATTCAAAATATTATTTGAAGCTCTCACAATTGTCTGATTTTAATGTACTAAATACCAAAATGTTCACGAAAGTCGTACATTATGGAGTAGGAAACAGAAAATGTCAAATTGCAACGAATGTCACGTATAATGTCCCCTTAAGCTAGTTAATTTCATAACACAAATGCAGGAAATAGGGTTCGGCCTTAACGTAAACTAAATAATCCACCAACCATTTTAGCACAGTGACATCAAGGTCTAAGTGAAAACAGAAGTCAGAGCACAAAAGCAATTATGGCATTTGGGCCACTCGTAAACAGCGCTACACCTATGAAAGAATAAAGGTGTGTCGACTCCCTGTTGTTTTTGTCTGCAATGTTTCTATGAAAGTTGTCAATCCATCGATTCGCCTGATGCTATGCTACTTACTTGTAATATTTGTGCAAATATTAGTGACAGTGACATCTACGCTGAAAATAAATAAAAAGGGAGTTAATTGAACTCTAACAATGCAAAAGAAGCAATGCAAAAGAAGATTATCTCAGAATAAACAGATTATCACGAAGTCAAGTATATAGTGTCACAGAAGTAGGACTACTGTAACGAAATTATGTACCATGCCCACTTCGTTTACTAAATTTTATAACTTCAAAAGATTTTCATTCTGAAATGTTCTTTATCGTGAGTTAGTAGCGCAATTTATTGTTCTCTTACATATAAATTGCACAATTTCTAGACTGAATATTTCTTTTTCATTTTCAAACCTTAATATCATGAAATGAGGTAGGTTTACCCCACAGCACCTTTTATATCGTTTGAACAAGTATAAAATAAATTATTCTAGTTGTGTACTGGTTCTCAACTCGATACAGATAGTTACGAAAATTTGTGATTGTGAATTTTTAAAAGCTTTTAAGAGAAATTTGTTTCCGTGACCATCTTCCTCAGCAAGTACAAGTAATATTTGTTTTGTAAATGAAGCCCATTTTTCCTGCAGCAAGAAAACACGGTTTTGTTTGCAAGTCAAATACTTGTAAGATTTCAACCGCAAAACGTGGGACACATGCAGTACGTAATTGACGTATGAATAGTTCCCCTCCCTACTGTTACACTACTTATTAACGGAGTGAGAGTGCAATGAAGTGTCCTCGCAATTTTGTCAGCTGGGTTTCCAAAATTCAGGAGATTTCCCAAGTCGCCATGTTACCGACCCCCTAACACGAATAGCGCCGGCGCCTACAGTCACCCACTGTTTTGGGCGGCGGGTTGAAATAATTTTGTTTTATATTGGTTTGTATAAGTTGAATACGCCGTCTTACTCACGCGAGCCTGACGACTAATTTAGTGGTCAACCAGAAAACGAAGCGAAACTTACTGACCTTATTTTCAGTCTACATGGCCACATTCTGGTCCAGCCCACTGAAAGAAAAGTTTATGTTCTCCTATTTATATGCGGGATCAGGACTATGATTTAAATAAAAGTATATAGTTTCAGTTAAAAATTATCTTACGCAAAGTTTCTCACGAACAACACTAGGAAATTCACTATATTCAATTGAAAACAAGTCTTTCTATTCGTGCAGCACATTTAGCAGTTCCATGGCGACCTCTACGGTACGGTACCAGATTGTCTTTCGCCCTGACTAAAAATACGCAACTGAAACATTGCAGTAATTGTTCAAAGTTAATATTCGCCTTAAAAGTGGAAAAAAGTCACCACTTGGCACGCGGAATTATAATTTACACGGACGGCACACTAACAGTTACTTTGGAGAATTTTAAGCGTCCCAGGACGGTGTACAGTCCTCGCGAGTTCACTATCCGTTTGTATCGCAAGATACTCGCTTTGTCACAGTTCAGTTCTGACATCATCCGAGGCAGAGCGCGATACGACGTTTAACAGTCATGGATTTACAGTATCTGAATGCGAAGTGAAGTTCTCTACTGCCTTTCGGGCTGTATTTATACAGGTGCCGGATCAGACGGCTGAGGGGACATCTGTTGTCTACGGCTACCTGCATACTGCAGCAACCTCCGAACGACCGCAATCTGGGGCACGTAATCTTTAATAACTTATTTATAAATTAGTTCAATAACTTCTTAATTTTTCACTTGTATTAAATTAAGTTGTTTGGATGCACAGAAAAACTTTCAGGTCGCTTGAATGAAAACTTTGCCTTCTAGAATTTTTATAGTGGAACTAACGGTTGATCGTTGCCTCTGAACCATATCTTTACTAGAACTTACGTCGGCAGTTATTTATACTACAACTCTCAGTTTTGGTATACCTCTATCATTTAGTATGTTTTATCATCCACATTAACCAAAATTCTGTATCATTAAAATTACAGGTACTTAATCCACAACAAATGAGTACATTTCAGTTACAAAATTGGTTTTTACTTAATTACTCAAAAACTATAAGAGGTAGCTTAACGTGGGCTCTCAGTTACTATTTTCGAAGTGAACTGAAGTACAAAACAAATTTTCATATATCTAAGTCCATTATTTAGTACCTCTGATTTTTCCTAAAAACGTGGATTGTGGAGTCAGTTTTGGTTCTATGGTTTTGGAAAGCTGCACCACTTATTTACGAGTTCGAAAGACACCTTCTGACCAAATTCTGGCTTTTCTGCTTTATTATTTAGCGCCACTTATTTTTCTCTTAAAACGGCATTTTTACGTAAACTGTTAATTCTAGAACATTAAGATTTGATATTTGAAATTAAACTATATTTTAACAAAGTTTTAAACGTAAATTTTGATTTTTAATTTTATACTTAATTGTGGTGCAATACTTGCGCTACGAGCAGACGCGTTAAGGTGACGTGGCGCTACTAGCAGTGAACTGGGGTAAGTCCCGGCACACTCGCTCGCCTCTGTATCTCTCACACATACAGTGCTTCCTTTACTTCACCACCCCCTTTTTAATTTTTGTGAAAAAATCTAGTTTTGGACAAAATTAAATATCCAAAAAGAAACAAACTAGCGATATAATAATGCAGTTTTAAGTAAAATTGATTTTAAGAAAATTCCTTATTACTACACATACAAAATAACCGTACTTTTATACACATAGAAAATACAGTATACAAGATTTACCTAAATTTACATAGAAACATTGCATAAATTTTTCAATAGTTACAAAATATGATTTTTTCATTTAAAATTTTTCAGTCTTTACCTCAAAAGAAAATACACATGAATTTTACACTCTACAGTATTCAGATTTTTCTCCATAATCGTAGGCACTCAGGTGGGTGTCCTTACTACACTTTTTCACTAACTGATTAGAAATGTGTGACGAGAATCTACTTTTCCATTCTATTTTATCCTAAGAGAAATGGGAATTCCATTCTATTTTATCCTAAGAGAAATGGGAATGTTTCATTGTAGATCTGGTTGTCCTTTCATCCATTTCGACTACAGCTTGAAGTCACGGTTTCATGCAGCGTCCATGTCCCTGACAAACAGACAACACAGCCTAAGCTTCTGTTATCAACTTACATCTAAGGGAGGACAAAGTACATTTTACAATTTATATTTTTGCAATGGTTCTAATAACTGAGAAGTTGTCAAAAAGACAATTAGCACTAAGTCATATTTGAGAAAATGATTCATTTACTTTATAATTTAGCTTAAATTACAGTCTTTGCATTCATGCTTCCTTTCTTTCGTAAATGATGTCTTTTATGTTCCTAAATAATGAAAATTTGCAATTTGCTTTATTACTTGAGATATTGCTTTAGCTTAGAAGATTGAGTAACCTTTGCAAGTTTCACTTTAATTTGGCTCATTTACCATACGACTTAGTTTACCAAAGAAGTCATTTGCTAAACAGTACTGACTTTGTTTTGTTGTATGCATTATTAAAGACATTGTTTTTATGTTTTTATTTTCAACATATCGATTTTTATGATCTGCATTTCTCAACATTTGTAGGATTCTGTTGTCTGTTTTTACCAGTGAAACATATTATCTGCCTTAAGCAAGCTTAAGCATTTCCATCATTTTATTGAGATGTGAGGGAAATTATTCATCAATCCTCCATCATTTAATTATATACCTCACCCTACTTTATTCATTTCTTCATTTCATCATATCTCAGCTTACTTACTTCATTTCTCCATTTTCTCCATTTTCAAAATACTCCGATTTCGCCACTTCTTTCTCCATTTTTCCTTTTGTCAGCCTACTGACCCCCTTATTTCTGTATACATTTGGTGCGATCCTCACACCATTTCCACACATCTTGTAAAGTTGATGCATTAAATTTTTCTTAAAGTGGTGCTGATATTCAAGGTAATAAAAGCGGGTTAAAAGCTGAGAGCTATCTGGGGAAGCTATCCTTGCATTACTGAGCAACTGTTTCACCAGGTATCCAGTCTAGTTTAGCAAATCGCCAACCACACTAACATTAAATATAATCTTTTAATAGTCATCTTACGACAACTGGTGATATATATAAAAAAGCATTTATTTAAAAAGAAATAAATGAGCTTATATTTGGACTTTTATTTTAACATTGATCATTGTTTCATTAAAATTTCAGCATACTAAAACTTGATTCATAACTAAACTGGTGCCTTATTTAGGATTGTGAAAATGTGAGTATGTAATCTTACGGAACATATCAAATATAGAGCCAAGATTGGGAAGCTGCATACAACACTGCATTCATATAATAACACACGAAGAACGTTGAAACATATGCAAGAGGAAACTAGCCACAACCAATGGATTCAATTTTCACCCAAAGAAGTTACTGTCGTAGCACAATCCTGTCCGTCATGAAATTACCACACACTGGTATACTAAATTCAAACTAATTGTCTGTGAAATCTTCTCAAAAAGAATAGCTGAGAGCTACTTTGATGATTACACCACATGCTTCATGTGGTCAACTTGGTTTACACAAAGAGTGTAACTCCACAATCATTTTGATAATTTAAATAAATTACATCGAAACGCAATTTACAAAAGAAAAACCTCGAACTGGTTACTATCGTCATACTATTAACCTGATGGGTCAAACAATTATATAAGCACGTGGTACAGGTCTCACAAAGCACATCCCACGTGGGTTGAACATAAAGAAGAGTTGCTATATTGAAAAATATTGTCAAGATGAGACATTATAATCCCATGCATATTCGCATTTAAGATTGTCGATCTTACTTAGAGTTACGGATCATCAACACATGGTTCCACTTTGCTCACAAAGTAGTGACAAAGCAACTAAATGAAGATATTCTGAACTTCACACTCGAATTACACAGCCTTGCAATTTAAGATAACATAAGATATATTAGGTCTAAACCTGAAACAAAGGCGATCAAATTATCAGTTAGCCTAAGCTTAAGAAATCCATTGTCCTGCAGACTTAGCAGAGACGCACTTAGCCAGAGATCATACCACTTCAGACGTTCGCCGCAGACAGACTGCCATGGGCCCCTACCGAGGGTGCCTCACAGATACAATCGGAAGTGACCAGAGAGGCAGCTTCCTGTACCAACATGACAAGGGACGGACAGGACCATACCAAGAATATAAACCTCTTTGCTTTTAGGAAGCGTAGCTACCTGTTCCGACGTTGGTCCTACTGTTCTCTAGCAGACAGGCTTGTCTGCTACCATCAAGCATGCAACTAGAAATACATTTGTTCATTCATCCTTTCACACAGAAGGGAAGGGGGATGAGAGAATCTTATCCTATACACTATATAAAAGAAAACGGATGTAGTTTCCATATGAGACTGTGTGGCATGAATTAAATATAAACTGTGTTTTAAAGTGTATAGTGTGACAGATCGTTCTTGTTTATGTGTAAAAGTAACACATTCCACTGCTCAGTCTCCTCCCAGATAGCGTCAGAAACACCACAGTAAATTTAGAAGTGGAATGTATGCCGCAAATGACAACAATTTAAGAAATTAACATGAAAGGAATCCAACAGAGACATTTCAATCTCCCTTTCATTAAAGTTAAAACGCTACTGCTTGCTTCTACGGGCACTACACTTCTACCCTTTCTTCTCTTCAGACAACCCTATTCCCACTAAAATTATTACTTTATGCAGAATCTAATGCATTATTTTTGTGCATACCTAGCTTCAATAACTTCTTATAGTGCAGAGTGTCTCTCTATTATTGTAGTTACTAACCCTTTTCACATATCTTATTTTTATCTATTTATTTTAGCCATGTTTTGCTTCTTATTTGTACTCAAATTTACTTTTGCCATTTACTAGGAAGATTACTTACCAAGGAGACTTTATAACCTAATAGAATTTATACAACACGAAGACATATGTAATTTTAACTTAGTATGATAGAACAGAAGAAGGGAGTGAAACCTGAAAAAGAAATAAAGTGTCACCCAACTGGGACTGCACGGTACCCCAAATCGTGTATCTGCCAAAGAGTGGCAGACTCCCTCCAGTAGCTAGTTACTGCTATTTTTAAATTTCTTTCCTGTCTTCCTTAATGGTCCCTTATGCCCTTTCATAAACTTCTTAATTCTAGGTCTTTCATTAGCTCTTACTGCTACTAGCTTATTAATGCTAAAACTAGTAGGAAAAACTTTTGCCTAGTGACTCATTCTCCTACTTTCACTTTTTGCATTAGCATCTGGCACTTTACTACCAAATTCAGTATTCTCCTGCTGATATCCGTCATATCCTATTACAGTAATAGGTAGTTCCCATGTTTTATTATTACAGCCTCTTTGCTTATATGGTATTTGTTCTGTTGTTACTTTATTTATATCAACTGGTGTTAACGTCTGGTGCTGTACTGGGCTAGAAAATTATCCCGTAACATCTATTATATTTAAACCACTTTCTTTCATATCAGCTAGTTTATGTTTATTCGCATTAGGAATAGCATCACAGGTTACTTGGGACACAGTAGTTACTTCACTACCATTATCATGATTACAATGATGTGTTACTTCAGAGATGTCAGTTCCTTTAATAGGGTAGACCCGTACGTGGGCAAGCGATGGCGAGATGTGCCAGACGAGAAGACGGTTTGCGAGCTCTGTAAGACCATTGTTAGGGAGGAAACTTTCTATAATTTCCCTTTGCAATCAGTTAGGAAGTGTAGAGCACCTGGTCGTAGTGTGTGTGAAATTATCATTCGAATTGGGTTCAAATGGCTCTGAGCACTATGCGACTGAACTTCTGAGGTCATCAGTCGCCTAGAACTTAGAACTAATTAAACCTAACTAACCTAAAGACATCACACACATCCATGCCCGAGGCAGGATTCCAACCTGCGACCATAGCGGTCGCCCGGTTCCAGACTGTAGCGCCTAGAATCCAACGGCCACTCCTGCCGGCTATCATTCGAATTATACACTCTCTTGGCTACAGACCTCCCCCCCATGAACCATGGACCTTGCCGTTGGTGGGGAGGCTTGCGTGCCTCAGCGATACAGATAGCCGTACCGTAGGTACAACCACAACGGAGGGGTATCTGTTGAGAGGCCAGACAAACGTGTGGTTCCTGAAGAGGGGCAGCAGCCTTTTCAGTAGTTGCAGGGGCAACAGTATGGATGATTGACTGATCTGGCCTTGTAACAATAACCAAAACGGCCTTGCTGTGCTGGTATTGCGAACGGCTGAAAGCAAGGGGAAACTACGGCCGTAATTTTTCCCGAGGGCATGCAGCTTTACTGTATGATTAAATGATGATGGCGTCTTCTTGGGTAAAATATTCCGGAGGTAAAATAGTCCCCCATTCGGATCTCTGGGCGGGGACTACTCAAGAGAATGTCGTTATCAGGAGAAAGAAAACTGGCGTTCTACGGATCGGAGCGTGGAATGTCAGATCCCTTAATCGGGCAGGTAGGTTAGAAAATTTAAAAAGGGAAATGGATAGGTTAAAGTTAGATAAAGTGGGAATTAGTGAAGTTCGGTGGCAGGAGGAACAAGACTTCTGGTCAGGTGACTACAGGGTTATAAACACAAAGTCAAATAGGGGTAATGCAGGAGTAGGTTTAACAATGAATAGGAAAATAGGAATGCGGGTAAGCTACTACAAACAGCATAGTGAACGCATTATTTTGGCCAAGATAGATACGAAGCCCACACCTACTACAGTAGTACAAGTTTATATGCCAACTAGCTCTGCAGATGACGAAGAAATTGAAGAAATGTATGATGAAATAAAAGAAATTATTCAGATAGTGAAGGGAGACGAAAATTTGTCATGGGTGACTGGAATTCGAGTGTAGGAAAAGGGAGAGAAGGAAACGTAGTAGGTGAATATGGATTGGGGCTAAGAAATGAAAGAGGAAGCCGCCTGGTAGAATTTTGCACAGAGCACAACTTAATCATAGCTAACACTTGGTTTAAGAATCATGATAGAAGGTTGTATACATGGAAGAACCCTGGAGATACTAAAAGGTATCAGATAGGTTGTATAATGGTAAGACAGAGATTTAGGAACCAGGTTTTAAATTGTAAGACATTTCCAGGGGCAGATGTGGACTCTGACCACAATCTATTGGTTATGACCTGTAGATTAAAACTGAAGAAACTGCAAAAAGGTGGGAATTTAAGGAGATGGGACCTGGATAAACTGACTAAACCAGAGGTTGTACAGAGTTTCAGGGAGAGCATAAGGGAACAATTGACAGGAATGGGGGAAAGAAATACAGTAGAAGAAGAATGGGTAGCTTTGAGGGATGAAGTAGTGAAGGCAGCAGAGGATCAAGTAGGTAAAAAGACGAGGGCTAGTAGAAATCCTTGGGTAACAGAAGAAATATTGAATTTAATTGATGAAAGGAGAAAATATAAAAATGCAGTAAATGAAGCAGGCAAAAATGAATACAAACGTCTCAAAAATGAGATCGACAGGAAGTGCAGAATGGCTAAGCAGGGATGGCTAGAGGACAAATGTAAGGATGTAGAGGCTTATCTCACTAGGGGTAAGATAGATACTGCCTACAGGAAAATTAGAGAGACCTTTGGAGATAAGAGAACCACTTGTATGAACATCAAGAGCTCAGATGGAAACCCAGTTCTAAGCAAAGAAGGGAAAGCAGAAAGGTGGAAGGAGTATATAGAGGGTCTATACAAGGGCGTTGTACTTGAGGACAATATTATGGAAATGGAAGAGGATGTAGATGAATATGAAATGGGAGATACGATACTGCGTGAAGAGTTTGACAGAGCACTGAAAGACCTAAGTCGAAACAAGGCCCCCGGAGTAGACAACATTCCAGTAGAACTACTGACGGCCTTGGGAGAGCCAGTCCTGACAAAACTCTACCATCTGGTGAGTAAGATGTATGAAACAGGCGAAATACCCTCAGACTTCAAGAAGAATATAATCATTCCAATCCCAAAGAAAACAGGTGTTGACAGATGTGAAAATTACAGAACAATCAGTTTAATAAGCCACAGCTGCAAAATACTAACACGAATTCTTTACAGACGAATGGAAAAACTAGTAGAAGCCGACCTCGGGGAAGATCAGTTTGGATTCCGTAGAAATACTGGAACACGTGAGGCAATACTGACCTTACGACTTAGCTTAGAAGAAAGATTAAGGAAAGGCAAATGTACGTTTCTAGGATTTGTGGACTTCGAGAAAACTTTTGACAATGTTGACTGGAATACTCTCTTTCAAATTCTAAAGGTGGCAGGGGTAAAATACAGGGAGCGAAAGACTATTTACAATTTGTACAGAAACCAGATGGCAGTTATAAGAGTCGAGGGGCATGAGAGGGAAGCAGCGGTTGGGAAGGGAGTGAGACAGGGTTGTAGCCTCTCCCCAATGTTATTCAATCTGTATATTGAGCAAGCAGTAAAGGAAACAAAAGAAAAATTTGGAGTAGGTATTAAAATCCATGGAGAAGAAATAAAAACTTTGAGGTTCGCCGATGACATTGTAATTCTATCAGAGACAGCAAAGGACTTGGAAGAGCAGTTGAACGGAATGGATGGTGTGTTGAAGGGAGGATATAAGATGAACATCAACAAAAGCAAAACGAGGATAATGGAATGTAGTCGAATTAAGTCGGGTGATGCTGAGGGTATTAGATTAGGAAATGAGACACTTAAAGTAGTAAAGGAGTTTTGCTATTTGGGGAGCAAAATAACTGATGATGGTCGAAGTAGAGAGGATATAAAATGTAGACTGGAAATGGCAAGGAAAGCGTTTCTGAAGAAGAGAAATTTGTTAACATCGAGTATAGATTTAAGTGTCAGGAAGTCATTTCTGAAAGTATTTGTATGGAGTGTAGCTATGTATGGAAGTGAAACATGGACGGTAAATAGTTTGGACAAGAAGAGAATAGAAGCTTTTGAAATGTGGTGCTGCAGAAGAATGCTGAAGATAAGATGGGTAGATCACATAACTAATGAGGAAGTATTGAATAGGATTGGGGAGAAGAGAAGTTTGTGGCACAGCTTGACCAGAAGAAGGGATCGGTTGGTAGGACATGTTCTGAGGCATCAAGGGATCACCAATTTAGTATTGGAAGGCAGCGTGGAGGGTAAAAATCGTAGGGGGAGACCAAGAGATGAATACACTAAGCAGATTCAGAAGGATGTAGGTTGCAGTAGGTACTGGGAGATGAAGAAGCTTGCACAGGATAGAGTAGCATGGAGAGCTGCATCAAAGCAGTCTCAGGACTGAAGACAACAACAACAACAACTTGGCTACAGAAGGTGTGTTGCGACTAGTAGCAGAAAATAGTGTTTCCTTTCCTAACATGAACTTGTATTACAAACCTGCTGAGATGGAGAAGTTTCAGTTTCCGGGGAAGACACTAAGAACGAACCTACAGTGATAAATCTAATGACTGTGCAGTCTTTTCCGGTATTTTTCTGGTTTCACTTACCACCGTATGTGCTTCCAGTGTAGAGTAGGAAGCAAAACTAATATCAGAGCTGGAAAAGTAGGAATATGCTGGAATCTCAAGGCAGGATAATTGGAGAAAATATTCCATAAAAGAAAATTAAGTGCAGGGTGTCCCAAGATAATGTGCATGTTGCAGTCAAAACCGGTTGTTGGTTAGAACGCGTTTTCTCTAGATGAAACTGGTTTATACTGTATGCCTTTGTTACAGCTGCAATTTCCTAGCTATAAGTAGAGTTTACTGCCTTACTTGTTTGCATTTTAAATAAAACTAGTAGTGACTTTTTATATAAAACTAGTTTTAACTTATTATATAAAACTAGTTTTAACTACAGAAAGTTGTTTGAATTATTTCCCCAATCAAAATCAATTAACTGCTGACTGGTTCAAATGGCTCAAATGGCTCTGAGCACTATGGGACTTAACATCTGAGGTCATGAATCCCCTAGAACTTACAACTACTTAAACCTAACTAACCTAATGACATCACACACATCCATGCCCGAGGCAGGATTCAAACCTACGACCGTAGCAGTCGCGCGGTTCCCGACTGATGCACCTAGAACCGCTCGGCCACCGCGGCCGGCTGCTGACAGGGATTAACTAAAGCATATGTACTGTTTAATAGAAAATAATAATATACTAAAGTAACACTTTTAAGAAACACCATAGAGTCACGTAGGAATAAAAATCATCATAAATTAAGTATGTATTAATTAATCTGATACTTTTGGATCTTGTTAAAGACAAACATAACATGAAAAAAAAAGAAAAAAAATGGAACAAGTAAGTTTAAAGTACTTGTCAATACAAAGTATCGTAAAATTCCAAGTTCCACAGGTTGTATTTTATCTTACAAAATCACTTTTTTGAAATATACGCGTTCTTAGTCACACAGCGAACAAATCGTTAGCCTGTTCCTAAGGGTGCTGTCTTGGCAGCAGTTCTTAAAGAGAGATGTTCCTCTGGCAACGCTTCTAGTAAGAAGGAGTTTTTATATATATCAGTAATAATATGAAACATTAAAAAAATAATGAATTACTTGCGTAGTTGACGACATAAAACTGCGGCACATTTTCAGTACTTTCAACCAAGAGATCACTGAAACTTTTAGCGACGACATTCTCCCCAAATTATTAACATCAGTTCAGAATTACAAACTTGCAATACAATTTATCAAGTACGCAGATTTCGTTCTAATCTTGTGCAAGCTCTGTTCAGCCTTTTGAAGAACCACTTCAGAGATATTGCTAAGACCTGCTTTTGATCTGTAGATACCAAGAATTGGTATAATTTTATCATCAGCTATTTCTGCAAGAGTGTGTATTCAATCTGGAAACAGTTTAATTCTCTAACTAACTGAGTGGCATGACGACCCAGTCGCTAGACCAGACGGGGATCATTCTACTGCGTTACGTGTAAGCTAGAAGAACCTCAAGCTGGATCGAAACAGTTTTAACCGAATCATAATGTCAAAACTCGTTTTCTCTTGGTAAGACCAGTTTGAACCGACATTCATTTCTGACCAGCAGAGAATTCTAGTTATAACAAAGACAATCAGTATAATCTAGTTTAAACGAGTAAGAACATATTCTAATTTAAAACGCGTTTTCACTGTACCACATAAATATTTGAAGCAGATTATTTCTTTAATTAATGAGATACGAATGAAACGTTTTTGCTGTCGTGTATATTAACTTGTTACTTAAGGTGGTATATGTTCAAAATGGCCTCCTTCCATGGAATGCATCGTCGACAAATGCTCAGAACACAGCTACATATCAAGTGCATAGTTTCTAATGGAATAGCGTCACAGGCTTGTCACATCTGTTCGTTTAGATCACTTAATGTTTGTGGTTTTGCGGCATACACTATGTTCTTGACAATACTCCAGGTACGGAAGTCTTAACGGATTAAATCCTGTGATAGAACTGGATACTCATGACCACTTTCTCTTGGTCCTAACTGTTTCGATGGGAATGAGCGATTGAAAAATTCCATCACGCCAAACTGAAAGTCAAGTGGCAGCCCACCCTGTTGAAAGCAGTATTTTTCATTGTTAAAAGCGTCGTTAAGACCTGGAGTTATCAAATGCAATTTATCTAGGTATTGGTCACCTATAAGAGTCTCTTCAAAGTGCGGCCCGAATAACCCTCTAGACGACACACCATACCAAACTGATACTCCTGGTAAATTAACATACCTTTCTTTACTTACATAGAGCCATTATACGTGATAATGGCGGTTCACTGTTCCGTTAAGTTTAAAGGTCGCTTCATCTGGCCAGATAATTAAATCTTGGAAACCTTCGTCGTCTTCTGGGGTGTTTATGAACCACTCACAAAATTCGTATCGTCTGTTCACTTATCGAGAACATCCAATGTTTAGAGCATGGAGAAAGTGCTAGATGTATATTTTCTATCGTTGAGTCTGCAAAATTCTACGAATACTGGTTTTGCTGTTACCATTCTAACGAGAGCATTGCCTCAAAAACTTCTTTGTGGATTTTTTTATACGACTGATCGCTGGATCAACATGTACGTTGCATGTGGAAAGTCTCTTTTTTCCCCTCTACATCAATTCTTCACATCCTGCATAGTTCCATCGAATTCACGCTTATCTCGGTTTCTTGTGATTGTCAATCGTGAAGATGGTGGTATTCTGAATTCCACTCTCCAACACTGTCCAACTTCACCCACATTCCCTGTTTTCCACTAGAATTTTAAGTACCCATTTCTGTTCTTCAGACGATAATTCCGCATTTACTTGCGTTCCTAAAACGTACGAAAGCGTTGCTAAGGTTTTCACAGCCTTCTGAATTGTTGCCCATAAAACATTGTTTCCATATCCTTTGATCAAAGAGAGTGAGTATGAACGTGTACATTACTTAGCGACATATGCAGGATGTTGCTAATTAAAGTTCCAGTTTCAAACCGGTGTAGAAAGACAACCACTGCTCAGAATGATGTCCAATTTAAAGAATATGTTATTCACGCAGGGGGAACGTCACGGACCAAAAAAAGCGTCAGAGCATGCATACCAACAGACGCTCTGTTACAAGAAACGTGACTGTGCGCCAGTACCTCTGCAGAAGTAGCGCACACTCAAGGGTATGAACAAATGCATTGGTCTGATGCCTGCTAAGGGTCTGGTGCGATCGGTCGTCTAGAAAGTTGATCGTGATTTTTATTAAAGTGAAATGTGGCTGAGGGAGGAGGATGAGACCACAGCATTGCAGGAGCGGTCAAGCGGTGGTGTGCCTACATACAATGGACGGAGAATCGCCTGGACGTTAGAAGTGTCTCCAAGCACGGTGCATAAAATCGTACGAAACAACCCGCACTGATGTTTATAGAAAATCACCTACGTTCATGAGTTGTTTCCTGATGACCTGCCAGCAACACAAACGTTCGCTCTGCAATTTCTTTTTCGCATGTAAGTGGACAACAAACGGTCATGGGACATTCTGTGGACAGACAAAGTCCATTTCCATCTCCAAGGATATGTCTGTACGCATAACTGCAGAATGTGGGTAACGGACAATCTGCCTGGACATCAACAGATACCACTTCATTCATTATTTTGAGGGTTGGTGGCGTTGTTTATCGTAGAGCCGTGCTTTTTCGAAGAGATGACTCCTGCGGGCCCATTTACTTGTACCGTCACTGTTAAACACTATGGGAGCCTTTGGAACACCAGCGTCATTCTAACACGTCAACACGTGGATTTGTGGGTAGGATCATTTCCATGCACATTGCACAGCCAGTAAAGCGGCTGCTGCAAAGAATTTTCGGAAACGCTAGAATTATCAGCCGTCGTTTCCCTACAGGCCTGGCCGCTCAGATCACCTGACCTTAATCCGTGTCACTTCTGGCTGTGGGAGTGTCTGAAAGATGCTGTGTTCAGCGCTCCAGTTACGAACGCAGCTGAACTGAAGGCACACACTGGGCAACGTTCTCCCCGAGACATTCTTATCTGTTGTGCAACATGCTTTTTGTCGATTTCAACTTGTGTCAGTAAACGATGGACAGCATATTCAGTTTGTTTTGCGCCAGTCTCATGACAATTAGAAAACATCGTCATTTTGAATTTTATGCGGTTTTTGGACCAGGACACTTAAAAACAGATGTCATTTTTCCTTTTACGCAGTTTTTGGCCTCAGGACAATCAAAAACCTACTTTTACCATCCGATGTGGTTCGACTTGCCATTGTGAATGGGCTTACCTAACTAACAGTGCACAGAGCTGTTGACTTTCGAATTTGTCCGGTCATGCACATTGCACAGTACGGATGATGCAACGTGCAACAGAAACCACAGCCGTCGTACTGCGATTAATCTGCTATTTTAGCCGACGCTATTTACGTTAAGACGCTTACAGCGCCATCTACTGCTAACATTTTCGTCATTTTTTTCTGTTATGTGACGTTTTCTCCTACGTCAATATAATGCTGTTCAAATTTGACGTTATTGTAGGCAGTGGTTCTCTTTCAGCAGCGTTTTGAAACTGGAACTTTAATAATGTACATCCTGTGTAAACCCCCACGCGTTTTTAAAAAAGAATATCAGTCTTGGTCCCCCATTCTAATGTGTCCAGCATCTGACTGTCTAACGACTCATTACAAACACACAGATGAAGTTATTAATACTCTAGAATACAGGAGTATCAACTAGTAAAACAGGGAACAATTGAAATGAGTGTTCCGTGGAAGACACAGCGAATGAGTTAAACAGAAGGAAGCATCACATTCAAAGATAATTGCGAAGTTTAGAATATCGTTGGCGTTCTTCTTGATTGACGTATTTCGTGTCGTAAAACTTCATAGTAGGTAAAAATGTAGTTGAAATGAAGAAAAATAGGGTGCAAGAAGGCCTAGACTAATGAAGCAGAAAGAGCGTCGACATTAGGGCTTTAAGATAATGTCTCAGTGTTAGATGCGGCCATATGTTCTGATCAAGTTCACGGACAGGCCGTTCGTTAGTGCCAATCAACAATATGCTCTTTCTCGCGAGATGCAATAAAGTGCAGGTCCATTTCTAGGCAACGATCGGAGACCATTGTTATCTCGAGAACTTCAGTATACAAGACCTGCCTGACAACACACCGGACGTGATGCTGTTTGTAGAGTTCCGGAGTGCTCATATAATGGATATCTTGCGCCTTCTGCGTCCATAGTGTGGATTGTCGGGGGATCAGACCAAACCAGTAAGAACGTTCAAACTATTTTTCGTTAAATAAGAACTAATGTAACGTGCTACGAGACAAGTATCAAAAGCATACATTAAATTAGGGGCTTTTTTCCTTAATTGCAACAAACTCTCAGAATGGTTTAAATAAAATGCATATTTCAGATTATTCCCCGTAAACGAAACTAATATCTGGTGTCATCCGTTTTGTGAACGTTGTCTTGCTGATAAGAACAAGCACAATGTGCTTCGAAAATTTATTCTCATTTCCAGGAGCTCGATTTCGAATTTTTGTATTAAAGTATATGAGAACTAGCACTTAAAAAGAGAATAAATTCCGGAAGTGTGTAGTGCTTATGAAAATAAGAGATCACTGATAAAGCAGCTGTGGTAGAAATTCACTCTCTTTGTGAGAAACAACCTTATACTCTCGAGCTGTGACCCATTCACAATAATTTTTATTAAAAATAAAACTCCTCCAGCTATACTTAAGATTTTATATTTATTTGACTACTAGTTTCGACGTAGCTTCAACACCATCTTCAGGCCCGTACACTTTGATGAAATCAATTGTGTGTGGCTGAGTATAGTCCGCGGTGAGACCAATACGTGCTCCACATGGATGTCGGGCAGTAACAATAAGGTTTCACAGAGATATAGAAAATATTTGGTTTATTATAAATCCAATCGTGGATCATAAAAATTTTACTTACGCGGTAATCAATTTCGGTCAGCTGTGACCATCTTCAGACCTGAGTGAATCCGGCATATTACATAATTCGTGTCACTGGGTATACAGATGATCTGTCACATTAATCAGCCATACAAGCTTCGTCTTAAAACCTAAAAAATTTTCTGAGCGCCATGACACTAATTATGTAAAGTACTCGAATCACTGAAGTCTGAAGATAGTCATAGCTGACAGATATCAATAACCTAGTTGATAAAATTTTTGTGATCCATGACTGGATTCATAACAAAACGAACTTAGATTCATACAGTTACAGCCGTTTAACGGATAAAATGAAATTATTAGATTATTTAGTACAGATAAGACAACGCGACAAAAATATTGCTCTTTCCATGTACCTCAGTCAGGCATTAACATCATTCACGTATCGGTGATTTCATAGGCAAACTTACGATATTTTCCTGTCATACTTTTCTTCAGGCTACTGTCACGTACTTAATTTCCAAGATGTCATGTACCAGTCTTTCATGATTTGCCTGACGATCAATTGACCAGCTACTCAGCATACAATCTAATTCATTCCTCCATGTGTTTGATATATCGCGATAAAAGAAGGAACGAAGTTGCATGTCATATTAAAACAAAATATAATGGCACTCAGATGCAAATTGTGGATATTGTGTGTGTGTAGGATATTTGGTGTAGTTAAACAGCACTAAAAGCAGTTGAAAGTTCACTATACTTCGTACGAAAGTTTATTATTTTCACCCTGTCACAAGAAAAAAACTACTTCCTACATTACTGAGCTTTAGCAAACACTGTCGCACTTTCGTAATAAATCTTGCATGCTTTGCTATCTCTCTGTGGTGCTATAACAAGTTATAAGCTCGTTACTGGAGTCGCAAAACGTATCTAGACTCCTTGAAAGTACCGTTTTCCTGTTTGTGGCGTAGATTTTCAGTACGGATTGCGTCAAAGCGATTACCCGAGATAACTTTCCTGGCTGTGGAGGAAACGCAATGTTACAACGGCGAGCCGGCGCCGGTGGCCCGTTTTATGTGGGCAGTACACCAATTCCGTGACCTGTATCAGGGCCACAAATTCGCCATGAGATTTACAGTCGCGGCTAGGGTACGGCGGGGCGTGCCGTCACTGCCCCGCGCATGAAGTTTCTGCCTGCTTGTAACTACAGTAATTTCCAGTATCAGCGACAGTTTATGGTCCGCAGTACGCGGACTTCATGAGCAGAGCTAACCCCTCGAAACGCCACTCTGGCGGTTTGGCGACCCAGTGGCTGAAGCGGCTAATGATTAATCACAGTTTGACTGGAATACAAGGTAACTGAGGTTCAAACAATGCAACATTTCGCAGCCAGTGTTTACTGACAAGAGACACGGACTCATACCAGAAAGCAGATGTACATGAGTCCTAATGTAATACGTGTAATAGGAGGTACTACTATGTGGAGCAATCAGCTAGAACGTTCGACGATGATACTTCCTTCGTGCGGGTAACATAGATTTTTTGTGTAAATTACCGCCATTTGATTATTAATTGTTCACTTAGTTTACACAACCATCATTTCCACTTTGTGGCCTTCCTCGAGTGCATGTTGAAATGTTATACGGGGTGTTACAAAAAGGTACGGCCAAACTTTCAGGAAACATTCCTCACACACAAAGAAAGAAAATACGTTATGTGGACATGTGCCCGGAAACGCTTACTTTCCATGTTAGAGCTCATTTTATTACTTCTCTTCAAATCACATTAATCATGGAATGGAAACACAGCAACAGAACGTACCAGCGTGACTTTAAACACTTTGTTACAGGAAATGTTCAAAATGTCCTCCGTTAGCGAGGATACACGCATCCACCCTCCGTAGTATGGAATCCCTGATGCGCTGATGCAGCCCTGGAAAATGGCGTATTGTATCACAGCCGTCCACAATACGAGCACCGGGGTTGCGTAGACAAGAGCTTTCAAATGCCACCATAAATGAAAGTCAAGAGGGTTGAGATCAGGAGAGCGTGGAGGCCATGGAATTGGTCCGCCTCTACCAATCCATCGGTCAAAGAATCTGTTGTAGAGAAGCGTACGAACACTTCGACTGAAATGTGCAGGAGCTCCATCGTGCATGAACCACATGTGTCGTAAATGTAAAGGCACATGTTGTAGCAGCACAGGTACAGTATCCCGTATGAAATCATGATAACGTGCTCCATTGAGCGTAGGTGGAAGAACATACAGACGAAACTAAAATGAGCTCTAACATGGAAATTAAACGTTTCCGGACACATGTCCACATAACATCTTTTCTTTATTTGTGTGTGAGGAATGTTTCCTGAAAGATTGGCCGTACCTTTTTGTAACACCCTGTATACTCGTACACTGAAGCGGCAAAGAAACTGGAATAGGCATGCGTATTCAAATAAAGACATATGTAAACAGCCAGAGTACGGCGCTGCGGTCGGCAACTCCTATATAAGACAACAAATGTCTGACGCAGTTGTTAGATCGGCTACTGCTGCTACAATGGCAGTTTATCAACATTTAAGAGAGTTTTCACGTGCTACTATAGTCGGCGCATGAACGATGGTACACTGCATTTGTGAGGTAGCGATGAAGTGCGGATTTTCCCGTACGACCATATCAAAAGTGTACCGTGTATCTCAGGAATCTGGTAAAACATCAAATCTCCGACATCGCTGCGGCCGGAAGAAGATCCGGCAAGAACGGGACAAACGACGTCTGAAGAGAATCGTTCAGCGTGACAGAAGTGCAATGCTTCCGCAAATTGCAGCAGATTTCAGAGCTGGGCCATCTACAAGTGTGAGCCCGCGAACCGTTCAACGAAACATCAACGATATGGCCTTTCGCAGCCGAAGGTAAACTCGTTTACACTTCATGACTGCACGGCACAAAAGCTTTACGCCTCGCCTGGGCCGTCAAAACCGACATTGAACTGTTGATGACTGGAAACATGTTGCCTGGTCGAACGAGTCTCGTTTCAAATTGTTTCAATGTGTACGGGTATGGAGCCAACCTCATGAATACATGGACCCTACATGTCAGCAGGGGAGTGTTTAAGCTGGTGGAGGCTCTATTTGGTGTGGGGCGTCTGCAGTTGGAATGATATTGGATCACTCATACGTCTAGATACAACTCTGACAGGTGACACCTACGTAAGTATCCTGTCTGAACACCTGTATCCATTCACGTCCATTCCGACGGATCTGGGCAATTCTAGCAGGACAATGCGACACCCCACACCTCCAGAATTGCTACAGAGAGGCTCCAGGAACACTCGTTTCAGTTTAAACACTTCCGCTGCCCACCAAACTCCCCAGACGTGAACATTATTGAGCATATCTGAGATGCCCTCAACGTGATGTTGAGATTTTCATCACTCGTACTCTTACGGATTTATGGACAGCTCTGAAGGATCCCGGGTGTCAGTTTCCTAAAGCACTACTTCAGACATAAGTCGAGTCATGCCACGCTGTGTAGCGGTACTTGTGCATGCTCGCGGGGTCATTGTGCGATATTAACCAGATATACCTGGTTCTTTGGCCTTCCAGTGTGTGTCTGACCGTCTGCGTACGGAAGTGACTAATGCAGATCACATAAATACTTCATACTGTGTGTTCATGATTTTTCACTGTGCACATTGTCAGCCATATTATGTATCTTTGATATGTACGCGTATCATGTGATAGGACAACTGGTCTATAAGACCAGAAATATGTCACATATAGGTCTGGCATATTGTAACATTTGAACATAAACTTGAGAATGACTACAAAGCTGAAAACATCATTGCGTAAAATAAACGAACAATTAACAGTCAAATTGCAGAAAAATAATAACGTCCGATGTCCGATACAAAGAACTTGTGACAGCATGGAAGTATGGGAAAAAATGACTCCACATTTGCTGAGATTCTCAGAGCATAATCACAAGCCAGCCACTAGAGGAAAAGAAATGAAAATAATCAGAATAAACAATAAAAGACACCTTCTAACCTTGCAAGAAGATGAGCGTATACAGAAAGCTAAAGCTAATAAGGAAATCCATTTGAATGACAGTGTAAATGACAGACAAAACACTGTTCACGTTAAAAGGAAAAATGGTAGGGTAACACGCAAACAGATCATCATCAGAATAATGCCACACGACTCCTTTCCGCTCACTCTACCGTGATACCCTTAAATAAACCTCTAAAATAGAAATACAACCATCTGAACATCTAGACATCGTTATCCACCTTCCGACAGCAGTTTAGGCTACCGTCTCCCCGACTAGCCGTAACCCTCCCCCCTCCCCCCGCCCTGAGGTTAAAAAAAGTGATTGTGCAGAGCTAGAGTTCACGCGATCGAAGCAGCTGTCGCTGAGGTAGTGAATATATATATTCTATCTCTCACACACGCTCACACAAACACACACACAGAAGACACAGAGAGAACGGAGAAACGGAAATGAACAGTCGTTTGGTCTGCACCATTCACTTCGCTGGGTTGGCAACACTAAGGTAAGATAGCTAGGAAAGAGACGCCAATTAAACACACAACTACAACAGAAATGACACACCGTTCTCGTAAGAAAAATCTACAGTTAGGACAGTGTTGTTCCACATCAGTACACTTACGAAATATGAAAACTAAAAAAAAAAAAGACTGCGGTGTGCAAATATGTGAATGTCTTATGAGTGAAGTGACGGTGCAACTTCTAAACTATGATCAGATAAGAGGAAACATAGATTTCGGAGGGAAAAACTAATAACTGAAAACAGTAGCATAGGCCTATTAACGTAAAAATTATGACGTAGTATGTTTTCTAATCTATAAGTAACACGTGTGTAAACAAAACTGTGTTATTCCACATTAAATTCACTGAACATTCCTTAATGTACAAGGCGAAACGCATCTCGAAAATTAGTAAATCTATAATTCAGCAGGAAAAAGACGTTAGCATTTAGAGACGAATACTGGTGGTTTTCGTTTTACGAGCATTGGACCGTTATCTAATGCAAAGGTTCTAAAACCTCCTTATGGCAGCATACATAAGGGTATGGTTACGAATGTTTTGAAAGAGCTTCAGTGTCTACAAAAGGTAATGTTATTAGAGCAAAACTACACTCCTGGAAATGGAAAAAAGAACACATTGACACCGGTGTGTCAGACCCACCATACTTGCTCCGGACACTGCGAGAGGGCTGTACAAGCAATGATCACACGCACGACACAGCGGACACACCAGAAACCGTGGTGTTGGCCGTCGAATGGCGCTAGCTGCGCAGCATTTGTGCACCGCCGCCGTCAGTGTCAGCCAGTTTGCCGTGGCATACGGAGCTCCATCGCAGTCTTTAACACTGGTAGCATGCCGCGACAGCGTGGACGTGAACCGTATGTGCAGTTGACGGACTTTGAGCGAGGGCGTATAGTGGGCATGCGGGAGGCCGGGTGGGCGTACCGCCGAATTGCTCAACACGTGGGGCGTGAGGTCTCCACAGTACATCGATGTTGTCGCCAGTGGTCGGCGGAAAGTGCACGTGCCCGTCGCCCTGGGACCGGACCGCAGCGACGCACGGATGCACGCCAAGACCGTAGGATCCTACGCAGTGCCGTAGGGGACCGCACCGCCACTTCCCAGCAAATTAGGGACACTGTTGCTCCTGGGGTATCGCCGAGGACCATTCGCAACCGTCTGCATGAAGCTGGGCTACGGTCCCCACACCGTTAGGCCGTCTTCCGCTCACGCCCCAACATCGTGCAGCCCGCCTCCAGTGGTGTCGCGACAGGCGTGAATGGAGGGACGAATGGAGACGTGTCGTCTTCAGCGATGAGAGTCGCTTCTGCCTTGGTGCCAATGATGGTCGTATGCGTGTTTGGCGCCGTGCAGGTGAGCGCCACAATCAGGACTGCATACGACCGAGGCACACAGGGCCAACACCCGGCGATGGTGTGGGGAGCGATCTCCTACACTGGCCGTACACCACTGGTGATCGTCGAGGGGACACTGAATAGTGCACGGTACATCCCAACCGTCATCGAACCCATCGTTCTACCATTCCTAGACCGGCAAGGGAACTTGCTGTTCCAACAGGACAATGCACGTCCGCATGTATCCCGTGCCACCCAACGTGCTCTAGAAGGTGTAAGTCAACTACCCTGGCCAGCAAGATATCCGGATCTGTCCCCCATTGAGCATGTTTGGGACTGGTAGAAGCGTCGTCTCACGCGGTCTGCACGTTCAGCACGAACGCTGGTCCAACTGAGGCGCCAGGTAGAAATGGCATGGCAAGCCGTTCCACAGGACTACATCCAGCATCTCTACGATCGTCTCCATGGGAGAATAGCAGCCTGCATTGCTGCGAAAGGTGGATATACACTGTACTAGTGCCGACATTGTGCATGCTCTGTTGCCTGTGTCTATGTGCCTGTGGTTCTGTCAGTGTGTTCATGTGATGTATCTGACCCCAGGAATGTGTCAATAAAGTTTCCCCTTCCTGGGACAATGAATTCACGGTGTTCTTATTTCAATTTCCAGGAGTGTATTTGCAGAGTGAATATCAGTATAGTAATGTGAGGCGGAACTGGTTTAAGACAAGGAAACCATTTATCTCCTATACTTTTTTATTTAATTCTGGAATAGCTAGACACAGATCACAAAAATTGTCATGTGCTGTCTAAAAGGTTGCTACTTGTCCTTTGTTAGAACATTTATAACTGTGTTAAAAACGCACCACTATCAAGAGTTTATAGTTAGCTATGGCTTTCCACATCGGTATTTGTAATGAAATGTTAGTATATTAGTGTTTTTTGATACCGAGAACGCTGTATTTTACCGAAACCGGTAGTACTAATAAAGGTTAATATGGTTTTGTGTCATGCATTTTCTCAAGTTTATCATGTAAAAAAATTAAGCCCATTTGGAAAAGAACACGTAATAACACAGTAAATATACTGGCCTGTGCGCGCGATACTGTTCTGAGATGTAAGAGCAAAGGGGGGTTACAGTTCATAACAAATTTGTACAGAAATATTGCAAAGAATAGAGGGTTAAAAATTAAGGAGAAGAAATCTTAGTATACGGTCGTGAGCAAGGAACCAAATGATGGTACTCCACTGATAGTTGATAAATTTACTTTTAAAAGTGTAGACATATTTAAATATTTCGAATAAAAGGCAACGGATCAATAATATAGAAAGTGCACGGCATGGGAATTGAAGTAGGGAACCAGTGTACCTTTCTATGCTGGTGATCAGGTTATTGTAGCAGACGATGAAGAGACCTTGTAACGACAACTGTGCATATAATAATTTTTTTCTTTATGAATTTAGATAAATTAATGTAAGCAATGTTTTGAATTTTTTTCTTTTCGTGTCATGTTAAAGAAACTGTAAGCAACTTTTGAAAATGAATGTTATTATTTATGTTAGATTTCAAGCAATGTGATAATCAAAGGGAAGTGTATTTAATGCTAAAACTATTGTAAGATGTGAAAATTGTAATTTATACACTTGGTCCATACGTAGGTAATGCATTAATATATGTGTAGTAGAAAACCTGTGGTGAATACCCTACCTGTAGGGGAGCGGGAAAAGAAGGAAGTAGGCGAGCGCGGGAAAACGCACACTGGCGCGGTTCGGCACAACGGGCTCAGTAAGTCAGTCGGAGTTGGGCATCGGTCAGAGGAACATGTACTGTACCGAGGAGGCTATACAGGAAAAGTGGTTCCCATTGAGCCTTGGATGTGCCAATTCCGACGACTACTTGGCATAGCTATATTCTTAGGCACAAAATTGGAAAGGTTACGACGCTAAGAAGAAGGAAAGTGCCGATGCAGTGAGAGCCTTAGCCGTGCTTGTAGGTGTGCTGTGCTGCCCGCTATCTCGCTGCCCGCCAACCGCCGCACCGACGTGCACAGGTCAAACATTTATTTCATCTTTAGAAGTGTATCTGTGTGCACCAATGTCGAAACTGTTTCTAACTGTTCAATAATAACGTGACTTTTACCAGAATTGCCTTAGCCGTTACTCATCCTTATCACTGACCTAGACAGGGTCCTTACCACATATTGTGCAACCCGAGTATCCCGAACTGAAAATTTAAAGATAGTATTAACGAGAATTATCAGCAGACAAAGCTATGCTATAAAGCAGTTTAAATTTCAGTTTGTTATTGCAAATGTTGATAAAGAACAAAAGTATGTCTATATTGGAAGAGAGTTTTTTGAAGTGAGTTAGCAATGTTATTTAATTAATGTGTGACAGAAATAATGACAATTAAATAATTCAGAAATAAGAGAAAAGAGTAGTTATCCATAGATTGATAATTTTGAGTGTTAATTTACCTTCAGGACTTAATAGTTTCAGTATAACGACCATAACAGTTTCAGGGCCCCCCCCCTTCTCTTGCCCATTCTTTCACATATTGAAGTGTACTGATCAGATTTGGACAGCGAAGTTAAGTTCAATATTAAACCTAAGTGTATTAGTGTTTTTTCCAGTTTTAATAGTGACATTGTATGTGTGCTTTCAAAATTGCTAATTCTAGGGTAATCTATGCCCGATTTCAGTCTGATCAATATATACAAAATGCAGTTCGTAGTAATCATTGCTGTGTGGTGTTGTGTATTTATAGCTCGTCCAATTTAGTACAAAAGGAAAAAACTTAAGTTCAGTGGATTTTTCCTATGCCAAACTTTGCCATATAACGCAACAGTACTACGTGTTGTTATGCTTGTACATGCACACACTTGTACAAGGAAAAACTCACTCAATGCCTAATTAGGCTGGCGACCGTATTATTAATCATTGGTAGTATCTACTGTGTGTACTTCTTGTCCATGCGAACGCGTAATTATACTTTACCTTTGCTTGACGCATCACTGTAGTTACTGACTGGATATAAGTCCGAATTGCTTCCAATTAGGTACACGCGGTCAATTTACGTACTAAAATCCTTGTTTACAAGGTGAAGCCCGTGAACTTATTACAGTACAGGCTTTGTAGAGCTAACACACGTCCGAGCGGGCGGTAGCGTTACAAGTGGCGACCGTGACAGAACATCCAGTTGTTATCGGTTACAAATTAACGTAAAGACCGAACAGTGGATGTTGAGTGGCACGAATAGCAATAAAGTTCAGCAAAGTAAATTGCAGTGTGCGTCAAGTATAATAGTGCAGTGTAATTGGCATTTAGTATGGACAGGAACGTAGACAGGGTGGATGTGCCGAGCGAAATGGAAAATGCGGCTGGCAGTAGTGGAGTTTACGCGGCCAGATAACAGATGGCGTTAGCGGAAGACAATTGGCGTACATACAATACCATGAACACGTCAACGAACAGATTGAAATGTCGAGATCGTCTCGAACATAGCAAGGGACAAAACAGGAAGAAGAGGGTGACTTTGTAGATGATAGTGGGTACGTGAACGAATCCACTGACATATTTGATTCACCACAGATAAAGAAAGAACCGAAAGAAATTTGTGAAGTAGAATCGGAACACACCGATTTCGTAGAACAAAACAGTGTAAAAATTTTAAGCATGAACGACTTATTTGAACAATTAACCAAACAAATTGCAGGACAGACTGAGCAGCATAAACACAGAGCCATCAGCTCAAAACACACGTTGATGAGCATCTTAAAACACAAAACGAGCAGCTTAAAACACACGTTAATCAGCAGCTCAAAACACAAAACGAGCAGCTTAAAACACACGTTGACGAGCAGCTCAAAACCCAAAGTGATCAGATTAAAGCACAGGTCGAAGGACAGGGAATTAAAATTAGTAAACAAATAGAACAAGTAGAACAAAAAGTGGGTAATTTAAGTTCTGTGGTAAATACTTTGAAATTTGAAATTGATACCATTAACAAAAATATGGATACTATGCAGGAAGAAATTGGAAACATTAATAGTAGATTCGATGTTGAAATTCTCAACATCCAAGAGAAAGTAGAACCTCTGGTTGAAACTAAGGTAGACGAAAAAGTTTTCGGTATTAAAACTGAGATTGTAAACGAATGTCAACACGGAATATCACAATTGAAAAAGGTAGTTTTAGACACTGAAAGGGATTTAGATAAAAAAGTAACCGGATGTGTTCAAAATTGTGAACAAAATACTACGAAAATTCAAGGCAGAATTTTCGATCTGGAGAGCAAAATTAAAGATAGGCCTGGTGTTGTCTGTAATGGCACACCAATTACGAAGCTATTAGAAGGTGAGGAACGCTTCGATCCAGCCAAGAAACATAACGGGTGGCATCCGTTAGATTTTATCAAAAATTGCGAGAGAGTATTTCCTGAGCACTTGTCTGATCAGGAAAAGATAAACGTTGTAATTAGCGCCTTAGCAGGTGACGCTAAGCGCTGGGGAATAAATTTAAATACCGAACGAATGACGTTCGAAGAATTTAGGCAAAGATTTACGGAAGATTATTGGTCTGAACAAAAGCAGGACCATTTATGGCGCGAGTTTATCATGGCCAAACAGCATGATAATAGGGGCAGGAATTCTTAAAAAGATTTCTGTGAGTATTGGTACCGGAAATTGACGCATTTAATAGGCTGGAGATCAGATTCAGAAATTATCTGGGAGCTATATAAAAAGCTTCCAGAAGATTCTAAGAGGTATGTAGGAAGCAACCATCGTAGCTTCCAAGCATTTCTAGAAAGGGTCGAAGACGAAGACCATTGGCGCGCAAGTCGTGCCAATTATCAAAACCTTGGTAACCATAATAACAGACATCATGACGAACGAAATGACAGCGATGGATTTCGCATCAATATGATACAAAGAGGAAGAGGCAGAGGAAGAGGGAGAGAAAGTTATCCAGGTCGCGGTAGTGGGTATGCCGCACAAAATAATAACGACGCGGGAAACTAATTTCCGCGAATGTTGCGGGCCAAACGGAAGCGGACAATACATACCGGCCCCGATTTAAGAAAAGATACCGGACCGACCATAATGTAATGAGACAGGCTAGGGACAGACATGGAACGACGCAACGTGTTGTGGCGAAACAAGGGTCAGGTGCGAGCCAGAATGAGTCATCTCGGCCGCACAGAGTGCTACAGGTTAACAGGCGAGTGGAGCATCAGAGGGTAACGACCCAACCTAGCAGAACATCTGTTCAGAGAGAAGCCGCTAGCAATACGGCAGCAGTAGGTACGAACGTAGCCGTAAGAGATAATGAAAATTTTGCGAGTGATAATTCCGTGGCAAAGGAAACAATAAATGAGACTGTGAGTACACAGAGAGGTGCGGTTAGCAGTGTTTGCAATGAGGTAAAAGGCGATAATGAATTAGCAGAAGTAACTGATTGGCATGTGCAGATCGACGATCTGTACAAGGGCCTAAAGCAATGTGAGTGGGAGGATTTTAAGAAGGAGTATGAGGCGAGGAAATTAGTTGGTGGAAAGAGAGATAGTAGGGACGTCCATAAAATGACGTGGCCCAAAGTTGAAGAGGGGAGAATAAATAGCGCCGCGCAAAGTACGCGTGCTGCCGATAAGAGGAAGGTTAATGATAGGAAGGATTTGGAGGATGAAATCCTCAGCATTGACGAGGAAATAACTTCTGCTAACAATCTGCCAATAGTACAAGCTGCTACCGAGAGGCACAGTGGAGAAGGGGCAGATGATTACCTGAAAGTAATTAAAGTCCACGAGGATTACACTGAATATGAAGTCACAGTAGATGTAAATAAAGCTGATGATGAGGCCGTTTTGCCAAAAGAGGAGATTGAATTAATATCCAAGCCTGGCGACAATACAGAGGAAGAACTTAGTGCCTGTCTCAGAAAAGCTTTTATGTTAGAACCTGAAAGCGATCCAGAATGGTCGGATTCCGACGATAGTTTAGATGATGAAAGGTACGCAAATCCAGACAAAATTGGATGCACTAACTTTCCCTATTGTGCAAAAGTAGCGTACGTAAGCGAATCTGGTGTTGAGGAAGAGAGTAGTGATGACTCTAGTGAAGTTGAATTTTTAGGTGTAAAAGAAAGTGAATATACTTTTACTGAAAGAGGGTATGAGAAAATCAGTGAAAATAAAGGGGATGTAGTTAATTGCGATATTGCACCTAATGATGGAGAAACTTTAAAACAAAATCCAGACATTGAGACTGAACAAAGAAAGAAAGAGCCACCTGACGACTCGGTGTTTATTTGGCAAAGAGTGCAAGTAAGCAAAGACTTTGAACCCCGTAGGCCTAAGAAGCCACCAGACTTAAGTGACTGTTTTATGAACTATAAAAGACTGCCTTGTCAATAAAGAGCTTAGGGGGCAGGATGCTGTATTTGTATATATTATTAATATTATGCATGACTTTGTTGTTACTGTAACTCAGCGCTATCTGAAAGTGAATTATTGTTTTGTAGAATTAGAGCCTGGGGCAGATTCATATCGGATTTTGAGAATGTCATGAACGCATTACATCATGAAACTACAGGATTCCCACCGGAAGAAATTTTGTTAGGTAGAAGTAGTAAAAGTTTAATTGAAGAAAAACTAGAGTTTCCACCTTGTACAAGTTTGGGATTGGATCAAAAGAAAGAATTGGTGATAAAAAGGGCAAAGCAAAAAGCCGAATCTAGATCTAGAAGACACAATAAAAATCAAAAAGTTTCAAAATTTAAAATTGGAGATTATGTTCTTTTAAAAACCCACGAAAAATCTAGTGAAATAAACCATGAAATTTCAAAATTTAAATACATTTATAATGGACCATATATAATACAAAACATTCCACACGATAATGCTTACTACCTGATCTACCCAAAATCCAAAAGACCTTTAGGTATAAGAAATATTGTGGACCTGAAACTGTATGTTCCTAGGAACGAGTAATTGTGCTGTATCTTATGCTGAACCCAAGTTATTTCAAATGTAACAAATCTTTGTAAATGTCTGTATACCCTTGAAAGTGTGCTAATGTAGTTATGTGAGTTTCAGATTACCAATTGTACTGTAACTGTAAAAATGTATGGAGGAAAGGACTGAAAAGAAAGGATAAATGCTATCAGCCAGATAAAAGATGGAACTGTCAAAAATGAAAATGGGCAGTGTATGAACCATAAAACGAAGGACTGCCAAATACCATTGAGGGCAGATAAATAGTCGATGGAAAATTGTAAATGTGATCCAGGAGATGTGACAATATGAAGTGAAAAGGACTGCCCAAATCCGCATAATAGGCAGCAAATATGTGTAGTTAATTTTCTGAATGTTTTGTGCGTGTGTTTTGTTTAGTAAGTAAGGAAATGGACTGCTATTCAAAGCAAGCAGCAACAAATTATCTTATAGTGTATACGAAATATGCATTTGATTTTGTAGTTGAATGTTTGTATTCCATAATCTGAAATAATTTATTGAAGAAGTTAATAAAAATGGTTAAATTGCTAATTTAATAATGTTATGATGGGAAGTTGGACTGTGCAAAAGGCACTTAAGTAAATAACGAGAAATTGGTCTTGGTGTGTTGAAAATAGTGTAAACCTATATACAGTGAGTGAAAGGAAATATGTAGTGTAAATCTGTTTGAACATTTACGTAGAGATTCAGAATCACTGTATAATTGTAAAAATTAGTGTTCCCATAAAATTTAGACTTAAGAAAATTTTCTGGAAACAGGGGCATGTGTAACGACAACTGTGCAAATAATAATTTTTTTCTTTATGAATTTAGATAAATTAATGTAAGCAATGTTTTGAATTTTTTTCTTTTCGTGTCATGTTAAAGAAATTGTAAGCAACTTTTGAAAATGAATGTTATTATTTATGTTAGATTTCAAGCAATGTGATAATCAGAGGGAAGTGTATTTAATGCTAAAACTATTGTAAGATGTGAAAATTGTAATTTATACACTTGGTCCATACGTAGGTAGTGCATTAATATATGTGTAGTAGAAAACCTGTGGGGAATACCCTACCTGTAGGGGAGCAGGAAAAGGTGGAAGTAGGCGAGCGCGGGAAAACGCACACTGGCGCGGTTCGGCACAACGGGCTCAGTAAGTCAGTCGGAGTTGGGCATCGGTCAGAGGAACATGTACTGTACCGAGGAGGCTATCCAGGAAAAGTGGTTCCCATTGAGCCTCGGATGTGCCGATTCCGACGACTACTTGGCATAGCTATATTCTTAGGCACAAAATTGGAAAGGTTACGACGCTAAGAAGAAGGAAAGTGCCGATGCAGTGAGAGCCTTAGCCGTGCTTGTAGGTGTGCTGTGCTGCCCGCTATCTCGCTGCCCGCCAACCGCCGCACCGACGTGCACAGGTCAAACATCTATTTCATCTTTAGAAGTGTATCTGTGTGGACCAATGTCGAAACTGTTTCTAACTGTTCAATAATAACGTGACTTTTACCAGAATTGCCTTAGCCGTTACTCATCCTTATCACTGACCTAGACAGGGTCCTTACCACATATTGTGCAACCCGAGTAGCCCGAACTGAAAATTTAAAGATAGTATTAACGAGAATTATCAGCAGACAAAGCTATGCTATAAAGCAGTTTAAATTTCAGTTTGTTATTGCAAATGTTGATAAAGAACAAAAGTATGTCTATATTGGAAGAGAGTTTTTTGAAGTGAGTTAGCAATGTTATTTAATTAATGTGTGACAGAAATAATGACAATTAAATAATTCAGAAATAAGAGAAAAGAGTAGTTATCCATAGATTGATAATTTTGAGTGTTAATTTACCTTCAGGACTTAATAGTTTCAGTATAACGACCATAACAGTTTCAGGACCCCCCCCCCCCTTCTCTTGCCCATTCTTTCACATATTGAAGTGTACTGATCAGATTTGGACAGCGAAGTTAAGTTCAATATTAAACCTAAGTGTATTAGTGTTTTTTCCAGTTTTAATAGTGACATTGTATGTGTGCTTTCAAAATTGCTAATTCTAGGGTAATCTATGCCCGATTTCAGTCTGATCAATATATACAAAATGCAGTTCGTAGTAATCATTGCTGTGTGGTGTTGTGTATTTATAGCTCGTCCAATTTAGTACAAAAGGAAAAAACTTAAGTTCAGTGGATTTTTCCTATGCCAAACTTTGCCATATAACGCAACAGTACTACGTGTTGTTATGCTTGTACATGCACACACTTGTACAAGGAAAAACTCACTCAATGCCTAATTAGGCTGGCGACCGTATTATTAATCATTGGTAGTATCTACTGTGTGTACTTCTTGTCCATGCGAACGCGTAATTATACTTTACCTTTGCTTGACGCATCACTGTAGTTACTGACTGGATATAAGTCCGAATTGCTTCCAATTAGGTACACGCGGTCAATTTATGTACTAAAATCCTTGTTTACAAGGTGAAGCCCGTGAACTTATTACAGTACAGGCTTTGTAGAGCTAACGCACGTCCGAGCGGGCGGTAGCGTTACAACCTTAACTTTTCCCGGCGAATCCAATGTTCAAATAAATTACGGGTTTGCTGCCGGGTGACGTCGTCGAACACCGCCGATATTTCGACAGGAGCACACCTTGCCATTCTCAAGGCACAAATGCAAGGGAGAAAAAATGTGCAAGGAAATTTAATACCTCGGTTCACAGAGGAGAAATAAGGAAGACACCACACACAGAACAAGTGTCAACACAACCAAAGATAACCAACATCAGAAATATCGATAGTTACTATTAATCAACAGGTGAGGTAGCACTAATTCTGTACCTCTGTTTTTTGATGAGAGACAGAGGCGGATTCCAAGCTGCATTTAAACAAAATCCACCATCTCTGTTAATAAGGTTGCTTGATAATCTGATTTCAACAGCTTCCTTAATAGCACTATCCCAATAGCTGGACGTGCAAGCCAGAATCTCCGTGTTGTTGTATTGCATAGGATGACCGGTGTCAAGGCAATGTTCTGCAATAGCGGATTTGCTCGGCTGTTGTAAGCGTGTGTTGAAGCTTATGTTCGGTCTTCCACAGTCCTGATTGTCTGACCAATATATGACATGCCACAACTGCAAGGAATACGATAGACCCCTGCCTTACGCAAACCAAGATCATCTTTTACGGACGCCAACAGGGCCTTAATCTAAGAAGGTGGTCGAAAAACACATTTCACATCATATTTCCGCAAAATACGGCCAATCCTGTTGGAAATGCTTCCTGCGTAAGGCAAAAAATCCGTAGACGTAGGTGCCACTTCGTTGCTATCGTCACTCACCCGTTGCACAGAAGGCTGATGGCGCAACGCACGTTTGATCTGCCTCTCACTATAACCATTCTGACGAAAGGTGACATCGAGCTGTGACAGCTCAGCTGCCAAACATTCAGGGTCTGAGATAACGTGGGGCCTGTGAACCAAGGTGCGAAGTACTCCTTCACGCTGAGCTGGATGGTGACAACTATCAGCTCGCAGACACAAGTCAGTGTGGGTAGGCTTCCTATAAACAGAATGTCCCAACGTACCATCAGTCTTCCTTTTGACCAACCACCTCCACAGTGAACTGAATATTCGGGTGGATTGAATTCAGATGTTCCAAAAACCGGTTTAAATTCTCACTACCATGAGGCCACACAACAAAAGTATCGTCTACATATCTGAAAAAACACGCAGGTTTCAAGGTCGCTGACTCCAATGCACGTTCCTCAAAGTCCTTCATATACAAATTGGCCACAATAGGTGACAAAGGGCTTCCCATTGCAACTCCATCAGTCTGTTCGTAGTACTGACCATTGAATAAAAAGTAAGTGGAAGTCAGCACATGTCAAAACAAATTTGTTAACTCGCCACCAAACTTAACCTCAATTAGCTGCAACGAATCAGAAAGAGGAACGCGAGGGAAAAGAGAAACCACATCAAAACTGGCTAAAATATCAGAGTCATTCAAACGCAATCCCTGCAATCGACGTAAGAAATCTACAGAGTTCTTAATGTGGTGTTCACACCTACCTGCTAGTGGGCTCAACAAACTAGCAAGATGTTTAGCTACACGATACGTCAGAACACCAATACTAGAAACAACAGGTCTCAACGGGACAGCCTCTTTATGGGCCTTAGGGAGGCCATATAATGTAGGTGGTACAGCACAGTAAGAATTAAGACACTTGATAGTCTGCTGTGACAAAGAACTTTTCTTCAGGAGGTTATTTGTCTTTCTCTCAACACTCTTAGTAGGGTCAGCACCGATTTTGCGATACGCCGAATCAGAAAGTAGACACTGCATCTTTTGAATGTAATCGTGCTTGTTCAACAAAACGGTGGAGGTATCCTTGCCCGCAGGTAAAATAACAATATCAGGATCCATTCTAAGTGAACGTAAAGCAGCCGCGTCAGCTGCTGTAATGTTACACTTGGGTGGACGGGGCCCAGTCAACACACGACAAGCTCCCCCCTTAACCTCTTCCGCAGCCTCGGAAGGTAGTTTATAAATAGCCTGTTCGATAGAACTAATAAAATCAACGACCGGCAAATTCTTAGGCGTCGGTGCGAAGTTCAAACCTTTCCCCAGCGCAGACAAAGCTGCGTCGTCAAACGTTTTCTCCGTGAGATTGATCACAGAACGTCGAGAATTAGAATTAGACACTGAGCCAAAGAAACGTTCAAAATTCGCCGAGTGACGAGCAGTTACAGATTGAAATTCCCAGTCGGACTGCTACCAAGAGGCACCGTCCACTCAATCCCAAGAAAATTCAGAAACATTAGACGCCATCATTAAATGAAGCTGAAATAATTCCTGGCTTGCACGTGCAGCTATTGGGATAGTGTTATTAAGGAAGCTGTTGAAATCAGACTATCAAGCAACCTTATGAACAGAGATGGTGGATTGAGTTTAAACGCTGCTTGGAATCCGGCTCTGTCTCTCATCAAAAAACAGAGGGACAGTATTAGTGCTACCTCATCTGTTGATTAATACTAACTATCGATATTTCTGATGTTGGTCGTCTTTGGTTGTGTTGACACTTGTTCTGTGTGTGGTGTCTTCCTTGTTTCTCCTCTGTGAACCGAGGTATTAAATTTGCTTGCACATTTTTTCTTCCTTGCATTTGTACCTTGAGAATGGCAGGGTGTGCTCCTGTCGAAATATCGGCGCTGTTCGACGACGTCACCCTTCAGCAAACCCGTAAGTTATTTGAACAGACGATGAAGAGTTTATACCTGACATGTTTAGGAAGTTTCTGGAAGAGTATAAAATGTGGGGTTCGAAAATTAATTTTGAGAATACGGAATATCTATGCTGCAGAGAAGAGATAAGTAACTTGGACATTGACGGACATCTTATTGAAAAACGTAAAGAATATAAGTGCCTGGGAATTCTCCTGTTACGTGACGGAAGATGTGACAGAGGCACTCAGCAAATGTTCAGGCAGGGAAGGACGGCTATCCAAAAATTAAATTCTGTGCTTTGGTCCTCAAAAAGGTTGAAATGAATTTATACAATTTCATCCTGGAACCAGTAACAAGCTATGGGAGTAACTACTGGGAATTCACAGAACGAATTAAAAAGAGACTTCGAGCTTTATAAATGGACCACTTGCAAAGATCATGTAGAATTTCCCGACTTGACCGCGTGAGAAATGAAGAAATAATAGCAAGGACGCAAACTATTTATACACTCCTGGAAATGGAAAAAAGAACACATTGACACCGGTGTGTCAGACCCACCATACTTGCTCCGGACACTGCGAGAGGGCTGTACAAGCAATGATCACACGCACGGCACAGCGGACACACCAGGAACCGCGGTGTTGGCCGTCGAATGGCGCTAGCTGCGCAGCATTTGTGCACCGCCGCCGTCAGTGTCAGTCAGTTTGCCGTGGCATACGGAGCTCCATCGCAGTCTTTAACACTGGTAGCATGCCGCGACAGCGTGGACGTGAACCGTATGTGCAGTTGACGGACTTTGAGCGAGGGCGTATAGTGGGCATGCGGGAGGCCGGGTGGACGTACCGCCGAATTGCTCAACACGTGGGGCGTGAGGTCTCCACAGTACATCGATGTTGTCGCCAGTGGTCGGCGGAAGGTGCACGTGCCCGTCGACCTGGGACCGGACTGCAGCGACGCACGGATGCACGCCAAGACCGTAGGATCCTACGCAGTGCCGTAGGGGACCGCACCGCCACTTCCCAGCAAATTAGGGACACTGTTGCTCCTGGGGTATCGGCGAGGACCATTCGCAACCGTCTCCATGAAGCTGGGCTACGGTCCCGCACACCGTTAGGCCGTCTTCCGCTCACGCCCCAACATCGTGCAGCCCGCCTCCAGTGGTGTCGCGACAGGCGTGAATGGAGGGACGAATGGAGACGTGTCGTCTTCAGCGATGAGAGTCGCTTCTGCCTTGGTGCCAATGATGGTCGTATGCGTGTTTGGCGCCGTGCAGGTGAGCGCCACAATTAGGACTGCATACGACCGAGGCACGCAGGGCCAACACCCGGCATCATGGTGTGGGGAGCGATCTCCTACACTGGCCGTACACCACTGGTGATCGTCGAGGGGACACTGAATAGTGCACGGTACATCCAAACCGTCATCGAACCCATCGTTCTACCATTCCTAGACCGGCAAGGGAACTTGCTGTTCCAACAGGACAATGCACGTCCGCATGTATCCCGTGCCACCCAACGTGCTCTAGAAGGTGTAAGTCAACTACCCTGGCCAGCAAGATCTCCGGATCTGTCCCCCATTGAGCATGTTTGGGACTGGATGAAGCGTCGTCTCACGCGGTCTGCACGTCCAGCACGAACGCTGGTCCAACTGGGGCGCCAGGTGGAAATGGCATGGCAAGCCGTTCCACAGGACTACATCCAGCATCTCTACGATCGTCTCCATGGGAGAATAGCAGCCTGCATTGCTGCGAAAGGTGGATATACACTGTACTAGTGCCGACATTGTGCATGCTCTGTTGCCTGTGTCTATGTGCCTGTGGTTCTGTCAGTGTGATCATGTGATGTATCTGACCCCAGGAATGTGTCAATAAAGTTTCCCCTTCCTGGGACAATGAATTCACGGTGTTCTTATTTCAATTTCCAGGAGTGTAGTATTAGGGATATAATAGGAGGAAGGCAGCTAAGATGGTTTGGGCATGTCAAAAGAATGGATGAAGAGAGATGGCTCAAGAGAGTACTTTCATGGAAACTATCTATAGAAGCGAAGGAGACAAGAGGAATAGAAGAAGATGAGAAAGCGCGGGGAGATCGAGGCGAATGTTGGCGGGATGCGGCGACAGCTGTAGGACCCTCGCGATAAGGAGAAGGGAGACTTCTTTAGCGACTGGGATAGAAATGAAATTGAGATTAAGGCAGTACGATTAGCAGCGGCAAACAAAATATTTTGGCTTACGGGACGTGCTGTGCGGTGGTGCCGGTTTGAGAAGTTTTAAAATCAGACTATTCCACACTGTAATTCTCCCGTTGGCTGTACATGGATCTGAAATAACTCCTTCAAGGAAATCGAATGTAGAAGAACGTTAGCCTTCGAAATAGGTATTAATGCAATAAGGAGAGTATTTGGCCCCAAAAGCGACCCATCACCGTCCCTTCCCACCCCACCCCCTAAATCACAGGACTAGAAGATGCAAAAAAATCTGGAAGTGGCAGAGCTATATTCACAGACTGCTATTGGCCGGAAAATGAAAAAGAGAGAATTATGTGGGCAGGACGCCGAATTAGGATGGAAGAGGAACGACTTAAGTGAGTAGTGTTCCCAGGATTCTTAGGCGGCAGAAAGGCCCGAAGTAGGCCACGGAAAAAATGGAAGAACAGCGTCGACAACGATACTGAGGCGACGAATCAGAGAAATGTAGAATGGACAACGAAAGTCAGGAACAAGAAACTGTCAGCGGAAGAATGCTGAGAACGCAAATGGTATCCTAGACCTAAACGGCAATTAAGGAGAATGTTGCATTTAGTTCACTGACGTGAGTTTCCAATTTGCATCCTACAGACAGTTGTGAAATGTCGAAGAGGTTGACTTACTATTACAAAGAAAAAGCGTTGCCCAGATTTCTGTGGCCTTAGTGGATCATACGTTGCTCCATTCTAGTTGGACACAATAGCCTGTCCTTTCGTAAGCATCAGTCATCATCTGTAAATGTTACACACACACATACACACACACACACACACACACACACACACACACACACACACACACACTTAGCGTTGTACCAGATGTCAGCGTTTTTGTGATTCCAGTTAGGTCTGGATCTCAGAAAAATGGCAGCGTAAATGCCTTTGTGCGTGTTGTAACTAGTCTATACGCACCTGCACGACCCCTACGTGAGCATTACATAGACGATAAAGAACGTTTCTTAATATTGAAGCTAATACTGGTTCTAGAAGCTTCATAGGTAGTCTTTCAGAGGGTACACATCATCTGTCATCAGCTGTCTGCCAATTCAGGCTTTCGAGCATTTCCGTGACACTCTCCCATGATTCAAACAAACCTGAGACCATTGCTACCGCCATTCTCTGTATATTTCCGGTGTCAACCATTAGATTCGTTAGAGAGTCTCACACACTTCAACAACTATCTAAGCGTGTCTCCTTTGTAGACCTACTGCATTTTCCGACTGTCCTGTCAATGAACGATGCCGGCCGGAGTGGCCGAGTGGTTCTAGGCGCTACAGTCTAGAGGCGCGCGACCGATACGTTCGCAGGTTCGAATCCGCCTCTTGCATGGATGTGTGTGTTGTCCTTAGGTTAATTAGGTTTAAGTAGTTCTAAGTTCTATGGGACTGATGACCTCAGCAGTTAAGTCCCGTAGTGCTCAGAGCCATTTGAACAATTTTCACAATCAACGAAAATCTTCCAATTGCCTTATTTGCATTTCATGTCCAAAAATGTGTATCTGTGTGTGTGTGAGAAATCTTACGGGACTCTTAAGGTTATCAGTCCCTAAGCTTACACACTACTTAACCTAAGTTATCCTACGGACAAACACACACACCCATGCCCGAGGGAGGACCCGAACCTCCGCTTGGACCAGCCGCACAGTGCATGACTGTAGCGCCCAAGACCGCTCGGCTAATCCCGCGTGGCAGTTCATGTCACTGCAAACTATTACACATAGGTACTTGTATGAGTCAAGTCTTCCAAATGCGACTCGTTGACGTCACAGGTTACTAATTTTCTGTATTTTGTGGAATGCAGAGTCTTACGTTAATAGTTTGGACAAGAAGAGAATAGAAGCTTTTGAAATGTGGTGCTACAGTAGAATGCTGAAGATTAGATGGGTAGATCACATAACTAATGAGGAAGTATTGAATAGGATTGGGGAGAAGAGAAGTTTGTGTCACAACTTGACCAGAAGAAGGGATCGGTTGGTAGGACATGTTCTGAGGCATCAAGGGATCACCAATTTAGTATTGGAGGGCAGCGTGGAGGGTAAAAATCGTAGGGGGCGACCAAGAGATGAATACACTAAGCAGATTCAGAAGGATGTAGGTTGCAGTAGGTACTGGGAGATGAAGAAGCTTGCACAGGATAGAGTAGCATGGAGAGCTGCATCAAACCAGTCTCAGGACTGAAGACCACAACAACAACAACGTTAATGGACATTTGAAACAAGATTCTGTAATAATATGAGTATGTGGGGGAGTTATTCGTCCACATAGGGCTGCTACTGACGAGAGCTGAATTTGCTTGCTTGTCTGGGTGCGAATCGGTGGGATGGGGAAGTGACGCGACCGCCCCAGGCAAAAGTAGAGCGTATTGCCGGAAATGGGTAAAACCCGGATACGGGGAATTCTGACACTTAAAGAGCACGAACAATGCTCCGAGAAATTGAGGAGCGTCAGAGAAGCTGAAAGATGGCTTCTCACAGCTCTTCAAGAATCTTTAAAAATACACAGTCAAATATTAAAGCAAATCTGAATACGTCCGTGACCCCAGGAACATGCGGTGCTTCCAGTGACGCAACAGTATGTCAATATCTTTAAAACAACAGAAGTTAATATTTCACAGCTCCCCTGAAGAGTGCAAAATTTCATTCTGGAGAGATCCCCCAGGCTGTGGCAAAGCTATGTCTCCGCAATATCCTTTCTTCCAGGAGTGCTAGTTCTGCAAGGTTCGCAGGAGAGCTTCTGTGAAGTTTGGAAAGTAGGAGACGAGGTACTGGCAGAACTGAAGTTTTGAGGACGGGTCTTGAGTCGTGCTTAGGTACCTCAGATGGCGTCGGCTCTCAGCCGGGTTGTTGCCGGCCCTTGGTGGCCGAGCGGTTCTAGGCGCTTCAGTCTGGAACTGCGCGACCGCTACGGTCGCAGGTTCGAATCCTGCCTCGGGCATGGATGTGTGTGATGTCCTTAGGTTAGTTAGGTTTAAGTAGTTCTAAGTTATAGGGGACTGATGACCTGAGATGTTAAGTCCCATAGTGCTCAGAGCCATTTGAACCATTTTTTTCTCAGCCGTGTTGTGAAGCGGACGTGCGCGGGGCTCTCTGCGGCGCTCCGCCAGCGGGCCGTTGTTTATTCGCGCTGGTAGTTGTACTGCAGTGTAAACAGATCACCTCGAACAACGACGGCGCTTTCTTATAGAAAGGCCACGATTAAAGTAACGTTCAGTGCCCAGTACGCACGACCTAAGGCATACGAAGTAGAGCGTTTCCTGCGTGAAGCAATGCACGTCGATCCACAGGAACTTATTGGTATACATCTTTCGATAGTCTCCAGCACAGTTTACCCGAAACTTGTCGATGAAGTGGCGTGCGAACGCCTTCTTCCCCGTTCCACCGATGGATATCGTTTCCGCCACTCGGACGGCAACATGGGTGTAGTGACTGTCGACCATGCAGGGCTCGACGTTCGGAACATACGGATTCTTCGAGCCGCCTTTTGAAGTTCCGACCAGGCTTGTCGTGAATGCGCTGCGCCCTTACGGGGAAGTACTAAATGACGTGGAAGAAAAGTGGCATACGTTCGAGACGTATTCTGTACTGAATGGAGTGCGTCAGGTGCGAATCGAACAGCGTAATCACATTCCATCGTACGCGACCGTTGGTGAATGTCGAGCTATCGTCACTTATGACGGTCAACCGCGGACTTGTTCAGGGTGCGGGCAGGAAGGGCATGTACGCTCTGCCTGCAGCAACGCCTCGTCCAGGTACCACGTGCAGACACGTCGCCTACATCAGAACCGACAACGCTGCCTATTACATACGTTGAGGCAGCGCGGAACATGTCGGACGTGGACGTTGTTCCGTTCCAGTTGCCGACCCCCGTGGGCCCGGTCTCCCCGCCCACGACGACGCAGCCTCCATCGGAACCGTCACCGTGCTCGACAGCAGCGACCACGTCTGCACCCCAGCCGTGTGAGAAAGGAGAGCATCAGCAAATCGGTTCGAGCTCCGACACGGAGATGCGGGAGGTGCCTGCTGTTTGTCGTAATCCACAGGACTCGGACACGCGTTCCCACAAGCAGAAGTCGCCCAAGCGACGAAAGAAGAGGAGGCTGTCTACAGGAAATGATTCGCGAGATGGTGACAAGTTGCAGGACGATGAAGAAAATCCATCTGCGACCAGCGCTGTGGACCTCATACCAACGATTTCTGGTTCGCTGCTGGCAACGTCCGCCCTTAGGACAAAGCCAAGTTGACGATGCTCAGCTCAGTGACGAGCCCCTTGTTGATTTTGCGGCTAAGACATCGGATGGACGTCATACGTCGCCTAACGTACCACACCTCCAGCTTGGTGAGTGGGCGTCCGAGATGGAGATGGAAAGAATGATACCAGTCTCGAGCGACAGCCACGTGGCCTCGGTCGGCGGATCATCGGGCGGACATCTAGTCTCAGCCAATCAAAAATACATAAGGTGCGGGTGACAGGGAAGGTCGGACGGACGAGGTTGCGCGTACTGGCTTAAACGACTGCAGGATACGTCATCCTACTATCAAATGACCCAGGTGTATCGCACAGGTACACTCAATGTCAACGGCATTAGTTCCACGACCACAACTCAGTTGTTAAACGATGTGGATCGGGCGGCGGACTTAGATATCGTGTTTCTTAAAGAGGTATGGCTTGATCTGCGCCTGGATGTTTATGGATACGCGTCTTACGTCAACCCAACTTCCGACGGTGGTGGTACGGCCATACTACTGCGCGACGGCATCGAACCAACGGATATTCAGTTTTTGCCATTAGCGAGAGGCATTGCGCTCACCATCGGCGCAGTCCGCCTTGTGAATCTGTATGCCCCGTCTGGTACTGCGAAGCGTCGAGAGCGAACACTCTATTACTGCACTGAGGTAGCTCCATTGTTCTCAGGCGGTACAGAGCACCTGGTGGTGAGTGGGGACTTACGCCCCGAGGATCAGATCCGTCACCATGTCCCATGTCCAGCCCTTCATGCTATGGTCAGAGATCTCGCTTTGCATGATGCATGAACGCTAATCCATGGTGACCGACGCGGATATGCACACTTAACCAGCCACTCGGCCAGCTGGTTGGACAGGATTTATGTCTCCCGAGGTCTTCGGGCAGCAGTTGTAGGTGCCGAGCTGTGGCCCACTGCATTCACCGACCATCAGGCCTTCATCTGCGCCGTGACTCTGCCACGACAACAGACGAGCCGTAGTAGAGGACCTTGGACTCTTAACGTCAACATTCTCCGGGAAGAGGATTCCCGTGTAGCCGTCACTGATACCTGGCACAAATGTGATCGACGGCGTCATACCTATGATTCCACGAGACGATGGTGGACATACTACGCCAAAACAGCTCTTCGCCGCACGCTCATTGCGTATGGACGAGTCAGGGCGCTTTGGCTCCGATCCCCCTCTGAGTTTTACTGCACGGTCTTGCGGGAACTAGCGTCGGAACAACCTTCGGAAGAGTGCCAAATGACCGTCCACCGGGCACAGGCATGTCTTCTGAAGATCACGGCTGACAGATTGGACGGCACTCAGGTTCGATCGAGACTGCAAGATTCCACCCCAGAGGAAAGTGCCTCTCTTTATCACATCGTCAGAGAACGGAGGCAGCGTAAGAGACGACTCATCACGGCAGCTATTTCTGCTGACGGGCAACGCGCAGAGACACACAACGACATCTGCCGTGCCCTCACAGATTATTACCGCACTCTCTATCTAGCAGACCAATGGCGTGACAATAACATTGAGGACGTCCTGCACAACCTGTCACCTTTGGGTAGGGCGCAAGGCGACGACACAATCTTGGAGGCCGCATGGGAAGAAATACGCATGGCCCTTCCGCGGGGCGCGAGAAAAAAATCACATCGACCTGATGGTCTTCAGCTTGAATTTTATAGTACCTTTTCTGACCTGATGGGGGAAGTTTGGCGGCAGATGTGATGCGAACTCCTAGATCCGGACTTCCGCGTCCCCCTTCCCCCCCCCCCCCCCCCCCGAATTTTAGGAGGCAATGATCATCCCAGTGCCGATGATGTTACTGAGTTTGGGTTACAAGCTGTTCGTCTGCATTCTTCGTGCTCGCCTCCTCGCTATTGTCAAAGATGCCATTCATGCCGACCAAATATGTCTGGGAGGTGGCAGTAATATACACATGGCGTTAAGCTCTTATAGAGATGTGGTGGCGCTGATGACGTCATGCCGTTTAGAAGGCGTCGTCGAGGTAGTTGACCTAGACCACACATTTGACCAAGTTGAGGACCATTTCTTGCAGGATGTCTTAGTGAAGAAGGATCTGTCCACAGTATCGGCAGGTGTGGTTCTCCGTCTAATCTACGGGGCCCCTTCCACAGTTCTGGTCAGTGGCTACCGCTCGCCACCGTTCACTTTTGAACGCTCAGTGCGACAAGGATGTCCCCTTTCAGCCTTTCTCTTCGCCATCGCCCTCGAGCCTGCATTTCATAGTCTACGACAGCGTTTGGAGGGTATTCGCCTCCACGATGCACATTTTAAATGTTGTGCACATGCGGGCGGTATAGTATTCGTGGCGAGGTCGGCAGAAGATATATGTACGGCGATCGCGTGGCTTCAGCAATACGGAGGGGTGTCTGGGATCCGTATCAACCTGCGAAAGTCGCACTATATGGATGTGCGCAGCGGATTGCATATGAGTACGCCAGTGCCCGTTACCAAACTCCCGGCGATGAAGTGTTTGGGAGTGACCTTCCATGGGAACGTGCAGCGTACAGCAGTAGGTAGACTACTTAATGCAGGCTGTTCCAGCTCGTCGGCTCCGTTGTGAGCCGCGGAGCGCTCCCTGCTCCAGGGAGCCGTGTCGCTCGCTGTGACCATTCAAGTGGGCCTGCACGCCAGCAGGTGGCACGGCAGGCTGAGGCAGGCGGCGAGGCAAGCGTTTTGATGTGCCAGTTGCGTCTTACAAGATCGACAACCTCATACTTTTAGCTCCTAAGACGTGGTGACATGCTACACCAGGAAATACGATGTTCAGGAAATAAATAAGAAACAACTGTTTTATAAGAAATTGCATACTAAATTTATTGGGCCTCTGTAGCTTGACTTTTCTTTTCATTACAAGATCGAAAATATCAGGCGTCAAAGTGTTCACAGCGGTAATGCGGAGGATGGCCTTCGTTGTTGCATCCTGAAGAAACGATCGTTCCTTACTTTTTACTCCGGCTCCCTGGAGCTCGGTTGGAACAGCCTGACTTAATGTGATTCGCACGCAAGTTCGTCTCCATAACTGTCGAACACTTTGCTTGATCATGCGGGTACATTTTCTCAACGTCTACCTCGCTCCGAAACTTAATCATTACACACATGTTCTCCTGATGGCCTCTACGATTGCTGCCAAGCTCCAGGTGGCCTTCGGTCATTTCGTCAGCGAGGGTAGGGTGTTCAAGAACCGTTACGAGACGCTAACGTTGCCCACACATGCAGGCGGCATTGGAATGATAAACGTGCACAACAAGGCGCGCGCTCTCTTCCTGTGTACGATGCATCGCCTGCGTACTTCGGGCAAGGACACTCTCCCTGATACACTGATGCAGGATGTGATGCCTCAATCCCTCCGTCCGCCATTTCCTGTTGGACATATCACGCCAGCACTGTGCCACATTCGCACCTATCTGGTAGACACGAGTTACCTGTTGGATGTCTTGCTGACCACGCGGGATCCTAGAACCAAGGACTTCTGCTGCTACTTGCAACGGAGGCTGCCTGCTAATGTGGTTCAACGTCGACATTCGGCAATTGGTTGGAACGGGTGCGGAGTAACATACACTCGCCTTTCCTTCCCACCACAGTCAGGGCTCTGTGGTATGTGATAACGAGTGAAAAATTCCCCACGCGACAACGTTTACACATGATACATCTTGCTGGAGATCCTCGCTGCCCCAGACGTGGCGCTGTCGACACAGACATGCGCCGTTTCGTTTGTTGTACGGCTGGCTACCGACTGCTGGCTCCTCACACGGCGCATGTTGGCATTGTTGCTGCGACGGACGCCTCAGTCCGTAGAGCCCACCGAACTGATCTATCCCGATGTCACGTACTTCCGTGCTACTCGTCATAACGCCACGATGTGGGTTAAGGGTATGGCAGTGTCATACTTTTTTAATGAGAGCGTCGCAGAGTTGTTAGATTTCTGGCATTATTTAACGAGTAACTACAGGATTTTACGGCGCAAAGTGTCGTATGGTACGCTCTTTGCGATTTACTTGTGGTCGTTGTTTACGCGCCCTCCAGACCATTGGGGTGTACCGGGTGAGAGAAGAGACTGAGATATTGCACATTATGGACTGATGAGAGACGTCGACGCTAATTACAGAGTGTTTCACCCTCGCTGAACGAGGAGACGACCAGGTCATCTCGCCGTCTGGCTGCCCGAGGAAAAGAAAAGAATTACAAATAAAAACATAAGAACAAAATGAATAACAAATACAATATAATATTGTTCCCCGTCTGTTGTCCTTTTTTTTAATAAAATGTTCAGAGACATGTTTAACTTTTGTTGGTGGGCGGAGCCTGAAGTGGTGGCGCACGACCACCCTAGTTAGCTTTAAGGTGAAAGTGGCGGTTGCACTAGCTTTGTTTTTGTTTTTGGGTTAGATAGGTTTTTGGGGGTAGTATGGGTGACAGGGGCCAACGCTTGAAGTGGGAGAGGTAATTTTCTTTTCTCCTTTTTTTTTATTTTTTGAACAAAAAAGATGGTAGAGCACTTGCCCGCGAAAGGCAAAGGTCCCGAGTTCCAGTCTCGGTCCGGCACACAGGTTTAATCCGCCAGGAAGTTCCATATCAGTGTACAGTCCGCTGCAGAGTACAAAATTTCATTCTGGAAACTTTTATTTCATATTTTTGTGTATTTTATTAACTCGCAGGTCTGCCCAATGCATAGACTACCGCAGGATCGCAGCTACAGGTTATCATTTGCAGCGAATTAGCTGCGAAGTATGAAAGCAGATACGCGCTGCTCGACCCTATATCTACATGGAGCTATTATTCTTCTTTAAACAGAGCCGTACACAGCCCAAGTACATAAACTACGAGTAACCACAGGGAAAAGTGCAATTGGTTTGGAGATGTCTTTTAGAAGAGGCACTACTCAGCAGTAACCGTTAAGTACAGCGGCAGGCGGGAGGCGCAGCATGCATTCAGCCTATCTCACGAAACCTCTCGTTGTTATTTTGCATATTGGCACCACTGCATCATTAAAGAAAATCATGATATCTCGTTGAATCGGGTGTACTGCCGGTGGTCCGCGTTTTTCGAACACAATATTTCGACGTCGTACCTCGGCGTCTTCATCACGAGCTACCTGTGGCTGGAAGCACCTGATGAAGACGCCGCGGTACGACGTCGAAATACTGTGTTCGAAAAACGCGGACCTCCGGCAGTACACCCGATTCAACGAGATGTCACAAAATCGCCGGTAAAGTCTAAGAAATTACATAAGCAAATCATCATTGGAAAGAAATTCGTACACTCGTCGAATCTTTTCTTGGATTAATTCATGAAGTGCCTACAGCTGTATAAACGGTTGTCCTAAAGTATATGTAAAGGCAGGTAGAGGGGACTAAAATAAGAAGGTGTTGTATAGGAACGTGTGTGCCGTAATGCCGCCTTGAGCCGGTAGAGAGCGCTGATGTCTGCGGTATATACACTCCTGGAAATGGAAAAAAGAACACATTGACACCGGTGTGTCAGACCCACCATACTTGCTCCGGACACTGCGAGAGGGCTGTACAAGCAATGATCACACGCACGGCACAGCGGACACACCAGGAACCGCGGTGTTGGCCGTCGAATGGCGCTAGCTGCGCAGCATTTGTGCACCGCCGCCGTCAGTGTCAGCCAGTTTGCCGTGGCATACGGAGCTCCATCGCAGTCTTTAACACTGGTAGCATGCCGCGACAGCGTGGACGTGAACCGTATGTGCAGTTGACGGACTTTGAGCGAGGGCGTATAGTGGGCATGCGGGAGGCCGGGTGGACGTACCGCCGAATTGCTCAACACGTGGGGCGTGAGGTCTCCACAGTACATCGATGTTGTCGCCAGTGGTCGGCGGAAGGTGCACGTGCCCGTCGACCTGGGACCGGACCGCAGCGACGCACGGATGCACGCCAAGACCGTAGGATCCTACGCAGTGCCGTAGGGGACCGCACCGCCACTTCCCAGCAAATTAGGGACACTGTTGCTCCTGGGGTATCGGCGAGGAGCATTCGCAACCGTCTCCATGAAGCTGGGCTACGGTCCCGCACACCGTTAGGCCGTCTTCCGCTCACGCCCCAACATCGTGCAGCCCGCCTCCAGTGGTGTCGCGACAGGCGTGAATGGAGGGACGAATGGAGACGTGTCGTCTTCAGCGATGAGAGTCGCTTCTGCCTTGGTGCCAATGATGGTCGTATGCGTGTTTGGCGCCGTGCAGGTGAGCGCCACAATCAGGACTGCATACGACCGAGGCACACATGGCCAACACCCGGCATCATGGTGTGGGGAGCGATCTCCTACACTGGCCGTACACCACTGGTGATCGTCGAGGGGACACTGAATAGTGCACGGTACATCCAAACCGTCATCGAACCCATCGTTCTACCATTCCTAGACCGGCAAGGGAACTTGCTGTTCCAACAGGACAATGCACGTCCGCATGTATCCCGTGCCACCCAACGTGCTCTAGAAGGTGTAAGTCAACTACCCTGGCCAGCAAGATCTCCGGATCTGTCCCCCATTGAGCATGTTTGGGACTGGATGAAGCGTCGTCTCACGCGGTCTGCACGTCCAGCACGAACGCTGGTCCAACTGAGGCGCCAGGTGGAAATGGTATGGCAAGCCGTTCCACAGGACTACATCCAGCATCTCTACGATCGTCTCCAGGGGAGAATAGCAGCCTGCATTGCTGCGAAAGGTGGATATACACTGTACTAGTGCCGACATTGTGCATGCTCTGTTGCCTGTGTCTATTTGCCTGTGGTTCTGGCAGTGTGATCATGTGATGTATCTGACCCCAGGAATGTGTCAATAAAGTTTCCCCTTCCTGGGACAATGAATTCACGGTGTTCTTATTTCAATTTCCAGGAGTGTATAAGCGCTTTGCTATCTGGGTTCATCATTTCCCGCAAGGATTTCGGGCAGCATGCATTGTTTCACCAATGTGGAGCTGGCCTACATGCATTTCATCTATGGATCTGCACAAGGAAATGTATAAGCTGCTCAAAGGATGTACAGGGAGTGATTCCCGGACAAGAATCAGTCGGATCGCCGAACATTCGAGCGCCTTCATCGGCAGTTACGCACGAATAAATCGTTTTATGCGTCCAGGTGTTGAACTGGCACTGGAAGATATCGCAGAACTCCTGCAGTGGAAGAAAGAATACAAAACACAGTGGAGGGCAATCCTTCGATAAGTCTGAGAGCTGGTGTGAGCCATAAAAGTGTTTTGAGGACTTTACACAAAGACGGAATGCGTCCATATCATTTACAGAGAGTGCAAGCAGTGACCCCTGACAATTATCTTCCACATCTCAACTTTTCTCGCTGGTACCTGCAGCAGACTGCAGCCAATGAAACCTTCCCTACCGGCCGTTGTGACCGTGCGGTTCTAGGCGCTCCAGTCTGGAACCACGCTGCTGCTACGGTCGCAGGTTTGAATCCTGCCTCGGGCATGGATGTGTGTGCTGTCCTTAGGTTAGTTAGGTTTAAGTAGTTCTAAGTCTAGGGGACTGATCACCTCAGATGATAAGTCCCATAGTGCTCAGGGCCATTTGAAACCTTCCATGCAGATGTTTTATTTACTGGTGGGGCTACCTTTACGCGGTCGGGTATGCTGAACATCCATAATTCTCACCTGTGGGCTCAAGGTAACTCAAATGGCACTACAGCACACGCCTATCAAGAGAGGTATTTCATTAATGTTTGAGGAGATATTGTGAACAATAACTTAGATGGACTGTACATTCTACCTAGTCGTTTAACTGACCACACATACGTCATCGCCCGCATCTCGTGGTCGTGCGGTAGCGTTCTCGCTTTCCACGCCCGGGTTCCCGGGTTCGATTCCCGGCGGGGTCAGGGATTTTCTCTGCCTCGTGATGGCTGGGTGTTGTGTGCTGTCCTTAGGTTAGTTAGGTTTAAGTAGTTCTAAGTTCTAGGGGACTGATGACCATAGATGTTAAGTCCCATAGTGCTCAGAGCCATTTGAACCATTTGAACCATACGTCATCTTCCTACAGGAAGTCTTACCTGAACTTCTGGGCAATGTTGCTCTAGTTGTCCGCAGACGAATGTGGTTCCAGCACGCTGGAGCCCCAGCGCACTTCAGTAGAGCTGGACTTTGTCTACGGACAACAGTGGACAGGACGGGGCGGTCCAGTTTCCTGGCCACCGTCTTCTCCAGATTTAACCTGCGTGGGAATTTTCTTATTGGCTCTTATTAAAATTATGGTGTACGAAAGTCCAGTCAATCTGAAGAACACCTAACGGCTTGCATGTCTGTTGCTGCTGACCGTTGGTAGACGTGCGTGACGTCTTTTCTAACGTACGCCGAACCATGCGCCGTCACTGTGAATCGTGTGTTGCTGTTGGTGGCCGCCCTTTCGAGAGCCTCTTGTAAACTATTAAAAAATTTCTGAGGTCATTTGGTTTTACATGCATTTCCATTTTGTAATGTAGCAACTACGTTACATAGTACTTTATAAATAAACACACTCTATTTTGTAATTTTATTTAAAGGCTTCAGTAATAATTTTAATAATAATGATAACGTAAGGGCTTGACCCAAATGGGTGGGACTCATGTGATGTGGAATCTGTTGTACTAGTTAAAATGAATTTATTACGTTAATGTATAGATCAAGTAGTAGTTAACATAGTTAAATGTCACTTCCTTTTTGAATAACCATATAGGAAAATCTTGTTACACGTAAAATAAGACAAATTTCAGTACAGTATTATTTTAAAGTCCTGTTCATATAATTATTTTAATATAATAAATGTACCACAAAAAACTGCGCAGATTACTATTCACCAATTTTTCAAAACGTCTAAAAGTTTTGGAAAATCGATAATAAAAGGTGTCACTAAAGTGTTTGGTGTCTGGATTTGGGAGAATACCAAGAAGTTGTTCAAACTCGCTGTAGGACACGTCCTCCTCATCAGCTTTGAATACCTGCACTTAGTCCCCTACAGATCTCATAGACATAATTTGTATTTACCAGTTTTCTTCAAGGGGTCTGTGCAATTGATGTTACATCTGTATTTGATTGATATCTTTCGTGCAGTTTGAAACACTAACAAAATAGATGTTCTTGGCATGATCTTTTCGGCAGCTGGTTCTGACGCTATAACTTCTTCGAGATTTATGTGTCTAAAGCTCTTCCAATGATGATTATTCACCACTCTTCTCATGCACACTGTGTGTAAGCTGAAAAACTTTATTTCAATAGCCAGATATGCTTCCTTAAAAGAAAAAAAAGAAAAGCTTCCTTTGCAGTCACATTCATGTAACGTTTCTGCTCGTTAGTTTCCCAGTTGCTGGGCCTAACAAAGACTTGACACCCATCACACAAGGTTACTGCTTGCTGATTTTACCGCTTGTGGAAAAGTTTTGTATTCTGAGCAGATTATAACCAGCAGGTTTACAAAATGAAATTTACTTGTTTCCTATAAAAACATGCTTGCTACCTTCTTAGGCAGGGTTACCCATACAAGGTTTTCTATGACTGCTGATTTTTTAGGGGCTGGAAGGAAGCCCCTTATTTGCCCAAGAAACAGCTTTTCCGAGGAACTGAAAACATTCATATGATCTTACCTGGGAAGCACAGGTCTCCAACTCATCTTCAGTCGGTAGAGCTTTTAGTTGGATTCTCTACCTTCTTTCTGTTTTCAGTTTCTACCTTATGATGTTTAATAAACAATTTTTCACAAGAGGATGCATTTATCTTCATGTATTTCCATCCTTTTCTATCCTGTTCTCTTTCTTTTTCTTCATGGATGCTCTGTTTGCTTCCATCTTTCTGCAACTTTTCTCTAAGTCCTCTCCTATGCTTTGCTGACATTGTTTTCTCCATTTCCTGAATAAATAATAAGTCAGTATTAGTGTAAAATGACGTTTCTCTAACAAGTGAGTTTGTCTGAAAGATAATGTTCTGCTCTTGTAACTTAACAACTAAAACAACAACTAGGGCAGCAACACATATTTAAATACACTATGTGATCAAAAGATCCGGACACCTGCCTGAAAATGACTTACAAGTTAGTGGCGCCCACCATTGGTAATGCTGGAATTCAGTATGCCGTTGGACCACCCTTAGCCTTGCTGACAACTTACACTCTCGCAGGCACACGTTGTCATATGCTGGAAGGTTTCTTGGGGAATGCCAACCCATTCTTCATGGAGCGCTGCACTGAGAAGAGGTATCGACGTCGGTCGTTGATTCCTGGCCCCAATTCGGCGTTCCAAAACGTCCCAAAGGTGTTCTATAGGATTCAGGCCACAGCTCTGTGCTGGTCAGTCCATTACAGGGATGTTACTGTCGCGTAACCACTCGCCACAAGCCGTGCATTATGAACAGGTGCTCGATTGTGTTGAAAGATGCAATCATCATCCCCGAATTGCTCTTCAACAATGGGAAGCAAGAAGGTGCTTAAAACATCAATTTAGGCCTGTGATGTTCTAGTGCCATGCAAAACAATGAGGGATGCAAGCCCCCTCCATGAAAAACACGACCACACCATAACACCACCGCCTCCGAAGTTTACTGTTGGCACTACACACGCTGGCAGATGATGTCCACCGGCTATTCGCCATACCCACACCCTGCCATCGGATCGCCTCATTGTGTACGGTGATTCGTCACCCACACAACGTTTTTCCACTGTTCAATCGTCAAATGTTTACGCTCCTTACACCAAGCGAAGCGTTGTTTGGCATTTACCGGCGTTCAAAATTGGCTCTGAGAACTATGGGACTTAACGTCTGAGGTCATCAGTTCCCTAGAACTTAGAACTACTTAAACCTAACTAACCTAAGGACAGCACATACATCCATGCCCGAGGCAGGATTCGAACCTGCGACCGCAGCGGTCGCGCGGTTCCAGACTGTAGCGCCTAGAACCGCACGGCCACTCCGGCCGGCTTACCGGCGTGATGTGTGGCTTACGAGCAGCCGCTCGACAGTGAAATCCAAGTTTTCTCACCTCCTGCCTATCTGTCATAGTAGTTGCAGAGCGTGCTGATGCAGTTTGGAATTCCTGTGTGATGTTGTGGTTAGATGTCTGCGCATTTCACATTACGATGGCTGTCGGCGGTCTCTTGTCAGTCAACAGACGAGGGCGGCCTATACGCTTTTGTGCTGTACGTGTCCCTTCACGTTTCCACTTCACTATCACCTCGGGAACAGTGAACGTATGACACAAGTGACACTTAATCACCTGACCACATTCGAAGTTCGTGAGTTCTGCGGAGCGTGTCATTGTGCTCTCTCACGATGTCTAATGACTACTAACGTCGCTGATACGTAGTACCTGTGAGTAGGTGGCAGCACAATGCCCCTAATATGAAAAACGTATGTTTTTGGGTGTGTCCGGATACTTTTGCTTACATGGCGTAACTGCCAGTATCAATATCAAACTGTTTGTGCTCCATCCGCATCTACAGCAGTACCGACTTAACTATATTTTCTCAAACAGTTTCGTAACCCTCATAATATTTTCAGGACAGTAACAGTTAATGTTTGTAGATTCAAAAAACTATTGCAGAAAATAGTAAAACCAAAAAAAAAGTCTCGGCCCCAGATTCACAAGGAGTCACACAGCAAACATAATACGCTTGTTGAAGCAATGTTAGTCTATCTGTTTCCTGCACAAATGATGTTAGTTGAATTAGATGGCATTTCACAGTTCAACCGTTCTGCTGGAATTGGGTCACTTGAACTTCACTATATTCGTGGCCTCCAAGTTAATTCGACTTATGTTGCAAGGATTATCGTCCTAGGCAACGACGGCGAGATATCTGCTAACAACTACGGGCCGTTTCTGTATTTCACGTTAATTAATGTTTTCGAAAAGCCGCAGAGTGTTCACCGCACTGACAGTTTTCAGCCCGTGATTGTGTTAATTGAGGATATCCACCCGATGTTTCATTATGGTGGCAATTATGGCAGTGCACCATAAGACGAAATGCCAACAGTGGCGGTTCCGGAGAAAATCTGCATAATGGCGTAATGGAACAATTAGCCATTCAATGGGATCGCGAAGCGCACTGCGGAAGAGATGATCACCCGCGGGTTTTAGCGTGGCTCAATTTCGGTGAGCCCCAAAGTGATTCCGCGGTAAACGCCGCCAACAAATGAACGAAATTAGCGGGCTGATTAGTTTGCCGATGGAAGGAAGGTCCGCGCTAAATAAAATACTGGGCAACGGCGAACCGCTGGCCGTTGTCCATTCATTTGCCTGTTCGCCGCCTTGTTTGCCGACTGTTTGCGGCGTTCCGTTTCTGGCGTAACTGTGCTCATGTCGGGAATTGTTTCTGTGTTCTGGACTGCTGATGTTACGTATACATATTTTTCCACGACTGTAGTGGAAATGATATCCTCTGAGGTGACAAAAGTCACGGGATACGTCCTAATATCGTGTCGGAGCGCCTTTTTTCCGGTGTAAGGCAGCAACTGGATGTGACATGGACTCAGCATGCCATTGGAACTGCCCTGCTGATATATTGAGCCTCTATAGCTGTCTATAGCTGTATGATGGTTGCTGATGCAGGATTCTGTGCACGAACTGACCTATCGACTATGTTCCATAAAAGTTCGATGGGATTAATGACGGGCGATCTATGTGGAAAAGTCATTCTCTCGAATTTTCCAGAGTGTTCTTCAAACATATCCCGAACAACTGTGGTCCGGTGACATGGCGCTTTGTCATCCACAAATATTCCATCTTCCTGGAAGATGAATACTGCAAATGGTCTCCAAGTAGCGAAAATAACAACTTCCGGCCGGTGATCAGTTCAGTTGGACCTGAGGACCCGATCCATTGCATGTAAACACAAGCGATGCCATTAAGGAGCCACCACCAGCTTGCACAGTGCCTTGTTCATAACTTGATCTACGGCTTCGTTGGATATGCGCCACGCTCGAAACCTACCATCAGCTCTTACTGTGGTATCGATAGCTACGATTCCACGGCGTAGGTGCAAGTTCGTAGGTTGGCACTACGACACCGACGCAGACGAGAGCGCCCTCTAGCCAGCGCTGAGCAGCTCTACGAGCACCGTTCCAGATTCAGCCATTTTGATTCCGAATAGACGACCGAGCAACGTTGTTTCTTCATGCTTTCCCGGCGATCTGTTGACATCTTGGATATTCGGGAATCCAGCCGGATGTTCGCGTCGTTCTCGCACGATATTTCAACAGCACGTCTCGCTGTCTTCTCCAGGTGCTACCTGAGACTGGTCCTTGGGTCGATCGAGTCCAGTATTTATGCCTGGGAGGAGCTGGGCGTTCCCTAATCGGTCCGCGCCGGGTCGAGTGTTCCATCTGTGGTCCGCGCCTGCCAGACTCGGCTTCAACGGACCCCTCCAGTCGCAGATGTTCCGACTGCCGTCGGCGCCCGTTCTGGTCGTCCTCAACGGATGTGGTTATCATCTGAGGTGTGTCAGACCTGGTCTGAGATGTTGGGTACTCTATCTCCTGACTGTTACTATGATTTCCACTTCTGTTTCGTGCTGGGCGCTCCCTAATCGGTCTCCACTTCTATAGAAGTGGAGACCGAGAGAACAGCCGTGAGACAAGGTGTCTGACATTGGAGACCAGATCTGACACGCCCCAGATCATGAACTCCTCTTCAGAAGACGTCCAGGCCGGGCGCGGACGGCGGAGGGGACACCAGCGACCAGAGAGGGACAATGTAGCCGCGTCTGGCGGGCGCAGACCTCAGACGGAACACACGACGCGGCGCGGACCGATGTCCCACGTGTTTAGCTGCTACTAGCATTCGCATTCGAAGTATGTTAATCCCGTCGTCCGTCATTAATGGCATCACAATACTGCTGCCATTTTGATGTGTGCATACCCGTGTCCCATAGCTTTAAACACCTATATGTATTTTGCCTTAGATGTAATGGAAAGCGTATAAGTCTACGATCACAGTGGTAGCAAAAAAAAAAAAAAAAGTGGCTCTGAGCACTATGCGACTTAACTTCTGAGATCATCAGTCGCCTAAGACTTAGAACTAATTAAACCTAACTAACCTAAGGACATCACACACATCCATGCCCGAGGCAGGATTCGAACCTGCGTCCGTAGCGGTCGCTCTGTTCCAGAATGTAGCGCCTAGATCCGCACGGCCATTCCGGCCGGCCCCAGTGGCACCAACATCGGCCGAAGACAATCGATCTCTCCAAATCAGTACGGGAGAACGTGCGCGGTGTGGGTGTAACCAATCTCAACGCCGGAACATATGGACTTCGGCTGACGGTCGGAGGAATTCAAATCCACTTGGCTTGTTCCACCGAAGCGGAAGGCGTTCCCACGTGCAAAACACGGATTATAAGTAATTCCTTACTTTGATTATAGGAAAGAAGACATCTGTGGCATTCTGAGGGTGAGAAATATAATGATACGGATATAACTAGGAATCTATGATCTGAAATTGCAACCTGCTTAGGAACCACAAGTTTCGAATGACTTACAAATTTAATAACAACTAGGTTAGCGCCCACTGCTTCGCTAGCGTAGACTGTATAGTCTGCAGAGATATTTTTGTCTTTATTTAATAGAATTTTTACGTTGTTCACAGACTGTAACACCTTCTAAGTTTTCCACGCTAATTGAGGCCAAATAAGCACGGTCTTTTCCGAATGTTCTTCTGACCAAAGAGCGGTTCTGGTAGCTGGAGTCGAAAGTTTTTTTCAATCACGCCTTTTACGTTTTTGTGGAGAAATTTCCGTAGCAATTTTCATCGTCCAACAAATATCTTCATATGTAACCGAGAATCGAAACACCAATTTCCATGAATTTAGCTTTAAACTTTTTTAATGGAACGATTTCCTTAAAAATTTTCATCCTCTACTGCACTCCCTCAAGGGTTGAATTTTCAAAAACTCTAAAACCCTTCTTTTTTTTTTGTAAGAGAGAACTGAAATAGCAGCTGTCACAGATGCAGCCTTAAAAACCCTTTAGTGGCTGTTTACCAATTACTTATTTAAAAACTATTTTACCCCCTCAGTTGTTGGACCTCCAAAAATGTTGAGACAAGTACTTTTTTATTTGACAGAGAATCTGTACATCAATTTTCGTAGTCCTAGCTTCAAAATTCCCTTAACAGCGACATACTGTCAAAAACTCTTTCATCCCCCATTTCACCTACTTAGGAATGGAATCTGAAACGATTCCTGTGATATAAGATTCACACCCTCTCCAGACATCAAGTTTTATCCTTAGCGGTCTGGGCTGGGCGATGTATCAGTCTGACCCTACTCGTCCCCTTGAGGGTTGAATTTCCAGAACAGTGAAACACGTATTTTTTCGTCTCTAACCGAGCAGCCAAACACCATTTTTCAAAGATTTAGCTTTAAAAATGTTTTCGCAATGAAATATTTCACTAAGTTAGGACAGTGAGAGACGAATCGCGTGGCATGGCTTGGATAGTCTTGTTTGGCGTGTAGGTGATATGAATTTCTCGGGTGTTAGGTGTGAATGCGGCTGTCATCAAGTCATGTTTGAGGGGTTGAGCAGAGGCCTTTGAGCGAATTAAGAGCTGTCGGACGTGTGCTTAGTGTGGGACAGGTTGACTGCGCACGTCTGTTGAGTTATTTTGCCATGCTTTATTTGGACAGATTAAAAGTAGTGATAGTGTTTACAGTTATGTGTAATGCATTTTTAAGAAGCAGTTTGATATTGTACACTGAAATTAGGAGCTGTTTGCATGTCTGCCGACTGTGCAACATGACACCAGGTACATCATGGCGAGTGTTTTTTGTATGAGAGTGATAGGTAAACTCGATGCATAAATAAAATGCACGTTAAGTGTTTGTGGGACAAAATGTGATATAAGTAAATGTAGATACACATTACTGCACGTTAGTAAACGGAAGAAGGCATTAGTACATGTTAGCCAACGAACATGGGTCGGTAAAGGGACGTGGTGGTCGGTAGGGACTTTAACTATTTCATTGCAAGTCCAGGTGCGCATGGCAGTGGCGAAAATTGATTCCAAGTCTAGGTGGACGTGGCAGTTTTCCACATCAGAGAGGTTAATTAATCGATCAGATTAATTAAATAGTCATGCGAACTTCGTTGCATACTTGTGGAGGTACTAAGCTAGGTGCTCGTGATGGCTCATGTCTACAGATGTGTGTTTTCGCGAAGTTCTTGGATTAGATAATCGAAGCATGTAAGCTGAATAATGAGAATCAGGTGATCAGTTAATGTACTGAGAGCGTTCTTTGTCCGACAGAGCCACATGGTCGATCGTGTATTGTGACGTCAAGAAAGTTCCAACTCGGTAGAAAAAAAATTTCAGTTCGAGCGTGTCGGTTCCTGTCTAGAATTCCAAAGTTTATGGGGATGAGAGCGTCCTTTGTGCTCCATCACATGTGCTGGTGGAGCGCTATGTGGCGTGAGTGTGGTTTGGACAAAGCAAGCGTGTTGGTTCCTGTCCGTCGGTGCAGGGAATTTGCGAACTTTAGGATCGATATATCTTTTAGCGTGTCACGTGATAGAACTTTCCAAACAGCTCGGGCGGTTGTTTGAGGTAGGTATCGGCAGGTTCGAACGTGTTCAGAAAAAAAAAAAAATTTGGGGTGGATCGTCTCCTTTGTCCAGCACGTGGTCGATAGGTTCCGTCCTGTCCAGCAATAAGTGCTCGCGGGCGTGAAAAATGTTTACATAGCCGGACTCAGAGGCGACTGTTTGTGGCTGGACTCTGAGGCGCCGCTCGCCGCGTACCTGGCGCACTGGCCGGGGGCTGTGTGGGCGCCGCTGGTCGCTTGACGTCAGCCGGCCAGGGAGCGGCCGATGGAGCGGGCTCAGCTGGCCGCGCGTAGATCAGCTGCGCTCTGGAGTTCCCTGTGTGAGCATCGAGAAGTCAGTTGTCACACACCTGCATGACCGTTATGCCTGAAAAAAAGATTCGTTTCCCCATCTTGTGACTTCGCGGAGTACAAGTGACGAGATTTTAATAATTTAGCAGCGGAAGCATAAGTGACCGTGAAAATTCAAACTTGGTGGACGTGGCCCAATTGGCTTTCTTCCCGCCATCTTAAATGACGTCACGGCGACGTCCTCAGGTGGCTGAGATATGAACTAACACACAGTTGGACTCCAGATCTCGTAGCGAGCACGGTGGATGCTGCTGCGATCTTGAAGATGTGATGTTGGAGAACAAGTGATGACGGTATTTTTCCCATGAATTCACAGTAGGTGACTTACGTTAATAAAAGTGCACTTTATTATTATTTGACACGATTTTCATAGCTTGGGAGTGAAACAATAAGTGATAGCGAAAAATTCAAACTTCGTAGGATGAGGTGGACTTAGGTTAGTGCATATGGCCCAATTGGTTTCTTTTTTTTCGTAGGTGTGACAGATTATTGTGTTTGAATTTGAATTTGTGACAGATTTTTTGTTATGGATGTAAGGGAATTGGCTTCCTTACCACAAAAATCGACCTTCTTGAATAATAATAAATAATAATAAATGATAATAAATGCTAATAAATAATAGTAAATGATAATAATAATAAATAGCAATACGGTTTTCCAGAGATTATGGCTTGTGAATTTGAACATGGTTGGATTTTCTATGTTAGTGGAAGTAGGCCAATAATAATAAATAATAGTAAATGATTATAAATAATAATAACTAATAAATGATCATAAATAATAAAAATAATAATAATTGATGAATGATAATTAATGATAATAAAGAAAAGTTTTTGAACTTGAATTTAGAGGGAATTTTCTATTGGAGTTAGAGGTATAATAAATAATAATAGTACATGATAGTAAATGATAATCAATGATAATAATAAATGATAATCAATAGTAACAAGGACAAGTACGGTTTTGCATGCATTATCCTGTTGGAATTCAAACTTCCCACCATTTTTTTTCTTCTGGAGGCTGAGGTTAGTGGACTTAGCCCAAGAGGTTTGTTTTCCAGCCAAATTTCGAACTTCCCGCTTTTTTTCTGGAGGGTTAGGTTAGTGGACATACCCCAATTGGCCTATTTCCCTGCCAAAATCAGCCATCTTGGATGACGTCATGCGCTGTTTCCAAGTCTACATGCCGCCATCTTTGATGACGTCATCACCGCCATCTTGAATAAATTTGGCAATATTGCAGAGTGGCCTGCCGCGAACCTTGCTCCACTACTACCAGAAAGCAACTTCTGCCGGATTTCCAATTTGGATTCCTTCAGAACCACTCTGCCCCACAACAAATCATGAGAGTTGTTGAAGCAGCGACAGAGGTCTTCAACTACAGAGGCTACTGCGGGATAGTGCTACTAGATGTAACCATAGCCTTTGACTCAGTGTGGCGTAGAGGGCTACTCTACAAGTTGTACACACAAGGGTTCCCCAGGAGCATAGTTAAGCAGATCAAAGGCAAATAAATTCAGCAATACACATATATGTCAACTAAATTTCAACGACCGTCATTGAGGATACCTACAAAAAGACAAACGTAAATCTTAGATTAAGTTAGTCTGACCATCTCAGCCACCTGAAAGTGGGAATACGCTCCACATTTGCAAACCACCTCGTATAACAGAATCACCAAACTAGTGGCATAAGAAATACAGCACGTTAATTTTTTGGTCTGTTTGTTTCTAGTTATTCAGTGGTTTACAGGGTGCTGTACTTAGAAAAAATTTGGTGTGTTTGTAGTCTATGAGTCTGGATAAGTTTGTAGAAGAAAAGGGAGCAGGCAAGGAAGAAGAAGAGAGAGTAACGCATTTGTGGAACAGTTCTGAGAGGGACTTCCATCCATTGACGTAGAAGGGATGATTACCACTGAGTCTGGCGTGTGTAGAAAGAAAGAGCAGGTTCACAGTGCTTCCTTATGAACGGAGAGAATTGGGGCACGTATTGGGTATTGTAAAGTTAATGTGGCTTGCATTGTGTAGGGTTTGTATATAATGGATTGTAAAGTTACTATTGCTTATGTTATGGGATGAGTAGAGAGGAAGAACGTGTGTGTGTGTGTGTGTGTGTGTGTGTGTGTGTGTGTGTGTGTAGATTGAGGGGCTGTTCAGGTAATTTATCGATCTCTGTAAAAGTAAGCACAGAAAGCCTCAGAGAGAAAAGCAGGAAGGTACTTCGATAACGGGTCCTTAGGGAATTAGGCCAGTAAATTCGATAAGAAGCAATGAGAACGATTAATCGGTTGTGCTTGGATGTAGGAGGGTTGAGAACATTCGCGTATGTTGGGAGCTGGAAAGGTAGGAGGTTAGGAGTGCATTCAGTATTATTTTGGTGAACAAGTTCTGTTAGGGTAAGAATTTGAATTTTCAAATAAGCTGAGAAAACACGAAAGCGAACGTTAACTATTTTTCGGGGCACTATACAATTTCGGAGAGATTGATTGGGCTCTTTTTTTTAACATTGTTTGATGATCGTTTTAGATTGTGAGGGGAGGGAGGCGCTGGGGTGTGTGCGGACAGGGTGTGTGTGAACGCGCTCTCGGCTATTCTGGCAACAGACGTGAACGTGGGGATGTGTCGCATATAGGCCGGCAAGAAATGGAATGCGGCCTTAACATGTGTGTTGGACTGCACTAAGTTAGGACAGTGATAGACGACTCGCGTGGCCTGACTTGGATAGTCATGTTCGGCGTGCAGGTGATATGAATTTCTCAGGTGTTAGGTGTGAATGCGGCTGTCATCAAGTCATGTTTGAGGGGTTGAGCAGAGGCCTTTGAGCGAATTAAGAGCTGTCGGACGTGTGCTTAGTGTGGGACAGGTTGACTGCGCTCGTCTGTTGAGTTATTTTGCCATGCTTTATTTGGACAGATTAAGAGTAGTGATGGTGTTTACTGTTATGAGTAATGCATTATTTAGGCATAGTTTGATATTATACACTGAAATTGGGAGCTGTTTACGTGTCTGCTGACTGTGCAACATGACACCAGGTACATCATGGCGAGTGTTTTTTGTATGAGAGTGATAGGTATACTCGATGTGTAAATAAAATGTACGTTAAGTATTTATGGGACGATATAGAATATGAGAGAGTTCGAGTTGGTTGTTATTTTTTCTACTTAGAGGTTTTGTTAGATCGAATTGGTGAGGCGAGTTGCTTCGAGAGCGCGAGGGATGTGATTGCAGCATATCTCCGTCTCTCAGCGGTTAACTAAAGATGGGGCGAGCAATGTTCTCGGCTTAGGTACTGGGTGTTTGCTCTGGCCATGTGCTAGACCGTGTGGATTGAACAACAGTATTAGGCTCATAGTTTAGCTTGAATATTTACGAAGTAGTATGTCCAACGCGAGTATAAAGGTCCAGACTGTGATGTGGGCGGTCTCGCGTTTGTGGTGTGTGAGAGAGGCAAAGCAGACGATTTTGAGTCATCACAGGTGACTTAGGTGAGCGGCTTCGTTTGCCACAATTTTCTGGTGTTGGCAGTGAAACACGAACTGGCCATCAGAATTGAAGCTTGGCTTATTTGTATAAACAAAATGTGATATAAGTTAATGTAGGTTAGTACACGTTAGTGCACGTTAGTAAACGGGAGAAGGCCTTAGTACATGTTAGCCATTAACTTGAGTCGGTGAAAGGACTTAGTGCTCGGTAGGGACTTTAACTATATCATTTCAAGTCCAGGTGCACGTGGCAGTGGCGAAAATTGATTCCAAGTCTAGGTGGACGTGGCAGTTTTCCACATCAGAGAGGTTAATTAATTGATCAGATTAATTAAATAGTCATGCGAACTTTGTTACATTCACTTGTGGAGCTACTAAGCTAGGTGCGCGTGATGGCTCGTGTGTACAGATGTGTGTTTTCGCGAAGATCTTGGATTAGATAATCGAAGCATGTGGCCTGAATAATGAGAATCACGTGATCAATTAACTTACTGAGATCGTTCTTTGTCCGACAGAGCCACGTGGTCGATCGCGCATTGTGACGTCAAGGAAGTTTCCAACTCGGCAGAAAAAAACATTCCAGTTCGAGCGTGTCGGTTCCTGTCTATCGGTCTGGAATTCCAAAGTTTATGGGGATGAGAGCGTCCTTTGTGCTCCATCACATGTGCTGGTGGCGCGCTATGTGGCGTGAGGGTGGTTTGGACAAAGCAAGCGTGTCGGTTCCTGTCCGTCGGTGCAGGGAATTTGCGAACTTTAGGATCGATATAGCTTTGAGCGTGTCACGTGATAGAACTTTCCAGATATCTCGGGCGGCTGTGTGAGGTAGGTATCGGCAGGTTCGAAAGTGTTCAGAAAAATAACTTTGGCGTGGAACGTGTCCTTTGTGCAGCACGTGGTCGACAGGTTCCATCCTGTCCAGCGTTAAGTGCTTGCGGGCGCGAAAAGGTATTTACGTAGATGGACTTTGAGGCGAGCGCGGCTGACCGTTTGTGGCTGGACTCTGAGGCGCCGATCGCCGCCTACCTGGCGCACTGGCCGGGGGCTGTGTGGGCGCCGCTGGTCGCTTGACGTCAGCCGGCCAGGGAGCGGCCGATGGAGCGGGCTGGGCCGGCCGCGCGTACATCAGCTGCGCTCTGGAGTTCCTTGTGTGAGCATCGAGAAGTCAGTTGGGACACAACTGCATGACCGTTATGCCTGAAATAAAGAGTCATTTTCCACCTTGTGACTTCGCGTAGTACAAGTGACGAGATTTTAATAATTTAGCATCGGAAGCATAAGTGACCGCGAAAATTCAAACTTGGTGGACGTGGCGCAATTGGCTTTCTTCCCGCCATCTTAAATGACGTCACGGCGACGTCCTCAGGTGGCTGAGATATGAACTAACACACAGTTGGACTCCAGATCTCGTAGCGAGCACGGTGTATGGTGCTGCGATCTTGAAGATGTGATGTTGGAGAACAAGTGATGACGGTACTGTTTGAAATAAAGACTTCAGTCCTTTTCCCACGAATTCACAGGAGGTGACTTACGTTAGTAAAAGTACACTTTATTATTATTTGACGCGATTTTAATAGCTTGGGAGTGAAACAATAAGTGACAGCGAAAAATTCAAACTTCGTAGGATGTGGTGGACTTAGGTTAGTGCATATGGCCCAATTGTTTTTTTTTTTTTTTTTCGTAGGTTTGACAGATTATCGTGTTTGAATTTGAATTTGTGACAGATTTTTTGTTATGGATGTAAAGGAATTGGCTCTCTTGCCACAAAAATCGACCATCTTGAATAATAATAAATAGTAATAAATGACAATAAATGCTAATAAATAATAGTAAATGATAATAAAAATAAATAGGAATACGGTTTTCCAGAGATTATGGTGTGTGAATTTGAACATGGTGGGATTTTCTATGTTAGTGTAGGTAGGCCAATATAAAAATAATAATAAATGATTATAAATAATAAATGATAATAAATAATAATAAATGATGAATGAAATTTAATGATAATAAAGAAAAGTATGCTTTTGCAGCCATTATCGTTTTGGAATTTGAATTTAATGGGAATTTTCTAGTGGAGGTAGGCCAATAATAATAAATAATAATAATAGATGATAATAAATGATGATCAATGATAATAAATGATAATCAATGATAATAATAAATGATAATGAATAGTAACAAGGACAAGTACGGTTTTGCATACATTATCCTGTTGGAATTCCAACTTCCCACCATTTTTTTTCTTCTGGAGGCTTAGGTTAGTGGACTTAGCCCAACTGGCCTATTTTCCCGCCAAAATTCGAACTTCCCGCCATTTTTCTGGAGGGTTAGGTTAGTGGACGTAGCCTAATTGTCCTATTTCCCCGCCAAAATCCGCCATCTTGGATGACGTCATGCGCTGTTGCCAAGCCTACATGCCGCCATCTTGGATGACGGCATCGCCGCCATCTTGAATAAATTAGGCAACAACGCAGAGAGGCCTGCTTGAACCTTGGTCCACTACTTCTGGTAATATGGTCCTGTATTGGTATTACCAGGAGGTGCTTATAGATGTTGCTGAGAGTTGGTAAAACGCTAATCGGTCTGTAGTGGTGCAGCAATAGAGGGTCTTTCCCTGGTTTGTGTATCGCGACCACTTCCGCGTGTTTCCATCAAGCTGCGAACTCGCGGGACCGAGTAATCTCGATGAAAACGTTCGCGAGGTGTGTGAACGTCGAGGGTGGGAGGTTCTTAACTAACTTGTTGGTGTCACTGTCGTGTCCTGGCCCTTGTGGAGAGGGACCTAATTATTTTTTTCACGTCTTCGGGGGCGTAAAGTGTAGGTTCGTCTTCTGGATCCTCCTCAGCATTGAGGAAGTCTGACAGTTGACGATGTACTACCTCTTCATGTTCTTCATCCGTGGTTCTGCCGCTTGGAACTGCTTCTCGAGGTGAGAACATAGCTTGCTTAGTATATTCGTGCCTTCTTCTGCGTTGCTGTGTTTTTATTATGTGTTAAAACTATTAAAAATGTAGTTCGTTTGACGCACTGCATTTACGATCTAGTTGAAGTGGGGAACTAACTAACTCTGAATTCGTTCGATTTCACCGAATCAGCCGACCCTCGTTCAAAAATCCGTTAATGCAAGAGACTTGTAATCACTGTCTTATCATGCGTAAAATCATGCTACACAACGTTGTTATGTTATTTAAACTCTCTTTATATGTCAGTGTAGAGCTGGGACGATCAAGTGCTATATCTGATGCATTTTATACACCCACTGGTAGCAGTGAATTCTGTGTTTTTACTTTCCTCTTATTATTATTTGTTTGCTTTTACGTCCTTATTTGACGACTTCAGTCGATCATTTTCTGGTCATCATCTTCTTCTTTTCGAATTGCTCAATACTTTTTCATTAGTGCTCACCTCTTTTTGTCGTTGCTCATCTATGATTACGCTTCTCATTGTATGTTGTTTAACTATTTTTTAAAATCTTATTTTTATGCTTTCAGGTTCTTTAAATTTTATGTTCTGTTTTTCAAATCGTCCAGTGTTAGTTCTAGCATTTTCATACACTCCCAGATTTCCTTTATCCATATCACATATTAATTCATTTCCAAAGTTTCTCTATAATTATTCACGATAATCTTCATTTTGGTGTCGTTTTCTACCATTCAGTGTCTGTAATTGGCCCAGTTCGTTGTGCACCAGTTCATTTGTCACTGACAGCCTTTTTCCATTTTTTTCTCATATATCTTATTTATGCGCTTTGTAACTCTTCTTGTCTCCACTTTCAGGATGTCGTCGATTCTGTTTTCTGAATGACTTTGAAAAGAGTTTCACTTCGTATGTCACCTCTAGTTGAACCACCGTCTAGTGATCTTGTAATTTAACTTTTATTGACCGAATTTTTTTTATGTGTGTAACACGTTAATTTTTGAGCTTTTATTTGTTATTAATTCCTTCTTGCCATGCAGGTTCCTCGTCCATTTGGTATGTTATAATTTCTCCTCGGTATTTAAATTGTTTCACTGCCTCATGTTTCTATTGTTTACTGTTTTGTGGTACATTACTGGATCATCTGCTACCATTATCTCAGTTTTTTAGAATGGTATCTGGAGTCCTATTTTTTGTGCCATATTTTCTAGGCTCCTTATCTGATTTCTGGCCTCTTGAATCTTATTTAGATAGTAATACTAAATCATCTGCAAATCCCAAGCAATTTAAGCTTACTTGATACTTCATTATTCCAGTTGTTATTTGTTTAGGTTTTCCTTTGTACCATTCTATCATTGCGTACTCCATAGTACAGTGGAAAAGTTATAGCGATAAGCCATCTCCCTGTCTGAACCGTAATCGTAAATGGCTGAGATATTTCTCCTTTGAACTTTCCTTAGTTCCGCTCTTGGTTACAGTTAATTTATCATTTTTGGTAATTTAGGATTCTTTAGCATCTTCATCATTGAAAATCTGTGGGTACGAACAATTGTAAAGTTTTTTTTTAAGTTTACAAAGGTTATGACTTTTTGTTTGTCTCCTTTCATAGTAATCCATTACCAATTCCAAAGTGCTTGTCTGTTCTGGGCAGCTCCTCTGGGGTCTATATCCTCCTAGGTATTCTCCCAGTGCCTTTTCAAGTTGATCTTTACAACGATTGTTGACATGACATTCCTCTGTAGTTGGCTGGATTTGATTTGTGTCCTTTTTTGTGTAACGGGTGGATTATAGCTGTAGTCCAACGTTCTAGTAGTTTTTTTTTTGTTCCAGATTTTCACTATGCTTTGATATAATGATGTCTTCACTAGTTCTGCTTCATATTTCCAAGTTCCCATAATTTTGGATTTTCCCACTTGCTTTGTAGATTTTGAGCTCTTTCAAAGCTTTGTGGACTTTATGGATTGTGGATAGGTTTATAGCATGTGCTGGTGTTTTAATAGGGGCGTCTGTGTTTATTTGAAGTACTTCTGGAATATCTTTACAATGCAGTAATTTTTTAAATGTTTTGGCTAAAATGTCTGTATCATATCTGTTGCTATGTGCCATTTTACTATTTTTATCCTTCAATATTACCGTTGGATGATCATACCCCTGTAGACGCATGTTAAATAATTTTGAGTTTGTTTCCTCGCTGTTTGTTTCCATCATTAGAAGTATCTCTTTTCGGGATTTGCGTTTAACTATTCTGATTTTTAGGATGGTTTTTCTTTGTTCTGTAAGTTCCAGGTGTGATTCTTCTGATTTATGACTCTGATAACCTTGGCGAAGCTTGGTGTCTATCTACCACTGTTCTATCATACTCATTGGTCCACCATTGGTGTTTTATCCTTGGATTTGTTAGGGCTACTTGCTCTGCTCTTTGTTTCAACTAGCAAACTGTTTCCTGTAAATCATCACTTTAGTCTTTTTCAGGCCTTGTTTGTCCTTCCTATTGACTGCTATTTATCAATTATGAGGATCACAAGTTCTCTCCTTTTTGGTGTGGGATTTTTTCTTTGTTAGTGAGTTGAATAAAATTTGTATTTTTATCAGTTAATTATCTGATCTAGTATCAGTCCATCTGAGAACTTTCGTATTATAGATTTCCTTGTGGTAATTTTTATGCATAGAGACATGCTCCAGTTGCCATTCTTCTGTTTCCCAATCTTTGCGTTTCCAAGTTTTGAGCTTATTGGGTCTTCTCTTGAAGTACGTTGACTTTGAGATCAGGTCATGGCTTCTGGAGAATTCAATCTGTCTCATGCCGTTCCTATTTGTTCTTCTTTGAGCTGCGCATTTCCCTATCATGTATCTAAATCTCTTTTCTTTCCTCAGTGGCCATTATAATCTCCAATTAAAATTTTGGTGTTATTTTTATTTATGTTTCTTACCGTCTGGTATTAAAGATACGAAATTCCTTCTTACTGTTTTCATCGTTACGTCTGGCACAGGCATTTATTATTATGTATATTTTGTTTGTAGCTTTTGTAGTTAGTGTTGATAAGCTGGGAGGTTGTGACTGGGATTCTATTACAGCTTCAATAATTTTGAGACTGGCGACAACGCCTTTTCCGAAATGAATACTTTGCTTCATGGCTCTTTCTCCTCGTAGTCCCTTGTGTATTTACATTCTTGTGCTTCTCGATCAATGTCTCTCATCCCTTGAAATCCAGCTATTGAAATCCCTTTCAGAGCCATTTCGTCTGTCAAAATTTTGTGTTTCCATTGTTTTATGGTGGCATTTATGCTGTGTCCTGCATTCAGACTAAATTTTGATGTTCCTTCAGTCTCACATATTTTCAGGTGCTCCGACTCATCTAAGCTATCTTTCAAGTGACAGCCTACCGTATCCGAGTGGAACCTTCCTTGACAGTTCCAAAGCGGTGGATTTTTCCATAAAAGATTGTCTTCTATGTTTCTCTTCCAAAGGTAATCAACTTTGTATGTACCAATAACTGTAGAAGTTGTTGTCTTTTTGGTCCACGAGAGCTACTTTATTTCACTCAAGTCCGCCGGTAAGCCGGTGAGGACACCCCTATCCACTACCCGGAACATACCACGTCCGAGTATCACCTTCCCGTCTCCTGCGACAGTGTGGTAGGTTCGTAGTTTACTTTCATAATTATTTATTAATTTGCATATTTGCACTTGTCGACAATTCTAACCAAGTATCCCGCATCTATTAATATGTTTTTTGATGGCTATTTCAAAATAAATGTGTCTTCTCCTCATACATTGCATTACTCTCGTGGTCAACACTACAAATTACATAATGCTCTGCCTATCATCTTTTGCGAGCTTATCACAGCACTACAGGTAAGGCTGTGTGATAGCAGTTTTCCGAGGCATGCTGTTTCAGAAACGACATTACCGGATCCCTCTTCCTCCACCACACCAGCTCGCAGGTTTGTAGTTCTTTTTCTTGTCAGGCAATACAAGTCGTGATGGACAAGGACATATGTTTTGCATAAGTCGAGTTTACAAGGCACGGTTTAATACACTGTGAACTGTTGTTATTCAACGTTTGTGATCAGAATTTAAATCTAAATTATTCACAATCACTTTGTAATAATCACTATAAATGGGCTTTCCAGAGTTGTGCCATCTCCGAAACATTGGATTTCCCGTTAGTTTGCGATTCCAAGGGCTATGTTCAATATGTTAAGGGTAAATTTCAGGGAAAAAGCAGGTTCATAATTATTCTTGAAGACACAGATTTAAAACTTGCAAGAACTGGGAGGCTTTCAACATTTAGTCCCACGAAAATCTTGTAACATTCCCTAGGCCGATGTACTACTTTGTAACATCCCCTCTGCGCAATGACAAACCCTAGTTTATAAAGTACTGGACCCCTTGGACCGTCTGGTAAGCTAAGCGGTACATTTACATGGGTGCGCGGAAGGTCCTCTTTGTATTACCCGTGCCGTGGCAGTGTAGTCAGCCTCCGCACTTTTTCGACCTGTAATCTTACCTGACCATACCTTTAGTTCAGCCCCTCGTACGTTACTCGGCAACCTGTGGATTCTGATCTTCGTAAATACGTAGAATTAAGGGTTGGGAGAGGAATTCTGCTGCGATTAAATAAAGCAACGCATCTCTGATAAAAGCAATTACATTGGCCTCAAAGTCCTTTGACACACTCTGTTACAAACAAGTAGCAAAATCGTAGTTTTCACGCCAGAATGCAGCCAGATAGCGGTCAGACGGATACGCCCCTCTAAGACCACTGTCGAATACCGACTGCATTTTGTCTCAATCAGGCTAATCGCACTTGTGATGGTATCAATATAAATCACTCAGCTGACACGAGGGTCTTTTAGTGCACAAGGCAAGGATGTTGTATAACTGGATGCCATGGAACTCAGTCTTTACTTACACTTGATACCCCACATAAAAATAAGCATGATCATAACCAGTTGGCCATAATGATCATTATCAGAAAACAAAAACAGAAATTGCAATATCAGGAGCGAGCACAGGAGCTGACTTACCGTGTGCAATGACTGTCGTGTTGTTGCGTGCACTAAGTTTTGCTCAGTTACCTGTTGGTGCCTATAGTTCAGTAATTGTCACATATTAAGATAAACGTTCCTTCACATTCAGCATAATTTCATCACCTACTTGCACGTCACTTTGTCACTGTCTTAAGCAGATTAACTCACAAAGCAAACCTTAGTTGGTAACCTCGCGGGAGCGCAACTGCCTGCCATCCGTAGTGGGGCCCGGTCTAGCAGCTAGTCCTCAACAATCGCGAGCTGTGCGCTCCTTCTCCCACACTAAACCGCTTGTGACGTCAGCCACCATCTCTGCCCTTAAAACAGACACATTTTACTTCATACTTTCTCTGTTGCTTTCTGCGCAAATACACTTTTGATTTTCACTCTTCTGCGAATTTTACTCTGGCCCTCTGCTCTAATTTAAAGTTTTTTCAAACTACTTTTTTACCCGTCGGCAGCCTCTGGTCGGACCAGTGCACCTTCTCCATTCCCACGGGATGTGTCCGCCTGTGGATGCCGTGTAGTATTTCTAAACCACCCCTGGCTTTTCTGCGTCCTTCCGCCTTCACGTTCTTGCCAGTCACGGTGCTGGCCTACCGCGCCCTACTCGGCTCTTATCGTAACCCTTCGGCATGCCATATCCGCTCCGTTCGTCCGTCTGTCTGCCATCCCGCTGCGTTCTAATCGGCGCTCGATTAATTAAGAAGGCTTAAAACGAGTTTTTATCTGAAGCGTGGTCACTCGTGCACAACACATTGACACGTTTCAGTTTAGTGTAATTTCAAAATTGGCTCTGAGCACTAGGGGACTTAACTTCTGGGGTCATCAGTCCCCTAGAACTTAGAACTACTTAAACCTAACTAACCTAAGGACATCACACACATCCATGCCCGAGGCAGGAATCGAACTTGCGACCGTAGCGGTCGCGCGGTTCCAGACTGTAGCGCCTAGAACCGCTCGGCCACTCTGGTCGGCGGAGTCTAGTGTAGGCTTCCTTTGGATGGACGGTACTGGAGGTTCGGGATTGCACACCACTGATAGCTCCAAGGATTTTAATGTTTTAGTTAGATGGGCTGGAGGTTTTTAGGACGTGTGGCAGAGATCACGAGGACAGTAAGCTTGGTTAGTTTCTTCTAAAATGTTGCCTGGGTTTTTGCCAGATTGATGGAGACGTACCACTGGTTACGTCAGGAGCTGAAACTGTTGAGGGAGGTTGGAGGGACCGCTGGGCGGCTGGAGGATAGTTCAGCACTTTAATACGTAACACTGTTTGTCTTGTCCGCAGTGTTTCATTGACTTCACTACAATTTACGAGTTTCTGTTCAGTACAGACACACAGTATCTCGTCTAATCTTAGTGTCATGACATGTAAATGCAAACTTATAGTACATGTCATGTTTGCTCTTACATGACATGACATTAAGATCTGATGTGATTTTGTGTATCTGTATTGGACATATTCATTCTCCTGTTTACTACCCATATATCATTGTGTTTTGTTTTTGGATCCTCTGAAAATGGCGCAGCCCAGAAATGTGTTAGGTTTTCTGAAGTCAATGAAATACTGCGGTTAGGACAGACAGTATTATTACATTACAAAAAAGTGACCGCAGCATCCTATAAAACATTAATGCAACGTATATATGAGATTTTAGCAGCGTCAGCTGTGAGCAGGCGATAACGCGGTAGTGACAGAACGGGTCATTGGTATTGAAAATGTAACGAAGGAAATGAAAGAAAGATTCAGAAGTGGGAGTAAAATTAAGGGTTAAAGAAAATGCATGTTAAGATTCGCAGACGATATTGCCGACCTTCCTGAAAGTGAGGAAGAATTCAAAGACTTTGTAATGCTGTGAACTGTTTCCTGAGCGCAAAATATCAACTGAGAGTAAACCAAATATAGTGGAATGTACTGGCTCTGAACACTATGGGACTTAACATCTGTGGTCATCAGTCCCCTAGAACTTAGAACTACTTAAACCTAACTAACCTATGGACATCACACACATCCATGCCCGAGGCAGGATTCGAACCTGCGACCGTAGCAGTGGAATGTACTGATGAGCAACAGAAACGTGATGAAAGAGAAACGTGGCATCAAATTTGAGGATTACGTGGACGACGGCTTGAACTATTACTGATACCTCGGGAGCAAAATAACTCTCTATGGAGGAAGAAGGACGGATGTAAGACGAAGACTAGCACAGACAACGGTAACATTACTCGCCTTACAACAAATACATTCCTGCTCAGTAACCAGAGTGTAAACGGTAATTGTTTCCAACATAACACAATGGAGTGCTTGAAGTCGAGACGAGCTACTTGATACAGGATACTTGTGGTCCATCAACCAGGGCAACAACCACAAACTGGTCTACAAAACTGACCTAAGCTAAAGCGGATGCGCGTTGCTTGTTGTTTTGGCTAAAAGTGTCCTTGAACACTATAAATCCCTTTTCTTCACGTAAAACATGTAAAAATTAACGGCTGTGTAATTTTACATCAAAATATTGTGTATTTTTTAATAGTACTAAATTAACAGATCGTTTTGTTAGTCAGGCCGTCTTACTAAAAAGCTGCCGTGAGAGATTAATACGAAATAAATTAATAAAATGGGGAACTGTTCCACTTGGTACACAAAACAGGTCAGAAGATTGTTGCAGAAGCGACGAAAACAGCTTATCAGATTTAAAAGGACGCAAAATCCCCCAAGATTGGGGAAGTATTACCGAAGCTTGATATTTAGCACCAACTTCAGTACGTGATGCTTTTAATAGCTGGCACAACGAAACTCTAACTCGAAATGTGACAGAAAATCCCAAGAGATTGTCGTCGTATGTAAAGTACACCAATGGCAAGATACAATCAAACCAATCACCGCGCAATACGAATGGTAATGTTACCAACGGCAGTACCGCTAAAGGGCAGTTACTAAATACGTCTTTCCGAAATTTCTCCACCAGTGTAGAATGAGTAAATATTTAAGAGCTGCACTCCAGAACTGCTGCCAACTTAAGTAAGTTAGAAGTAGATATCCTTCGCTTAGTGAACCAAATCAAATCACGTGATGAAGGCAAGTTTTTCGTTCCAGGTTGTACACCAATTACATCCGTTTAGAGTATGCTAATATAATAGCTCCGTACTTAGCAATCATATACAACCGCTTGTTCAGTGAAAGATCCGTATCTAAAGAATGGAAAGTTGCACAGGTCACACTGATACTCGAGAAAGAAAATATGAATAATGCCCTGAATTACAGACCTATACCACTGACGTCAATTTACAGTAGGATTGTGGAACATATACCGTGTTCGAACATCATGAATTACTATTCACACACAGTTATCACAGACTCAGAAAATATCCTCCTCGTGCAAAATAACTAGCTCCTTATTATTATGATTATTGAGATATATTGCCAGGGATCTCAAATTGATTCCATATTTCTACATTTTAGTTTATAATAGCATTCCTCAACAAGCCACCTACATTCATATTGCATGCCTGTGGAGTATCGGCTCAGTTGTGCGACTGGATTCGTGATTTCCTGTCAGGAAGGTCATAGTTCGTAGTAACTGACGAAAAAGCATCACGGAAGTTGCATCTGACGTTTGCAAAGGAAGCGACGTAAGCGCGCTGCTGTTCCTAAGCTACATACATGATGTAGGAGACAATCTGAACAGCAATTTTAGATTTTAGCAGATGATGCCGTCATTTACCGTCTAGTAAAGTCATTAGAGGATCAAAACCAGTGCAAAATGATTTAGACAAGATACCTGATGGCGCGAAAAAGTGGCAGTCGATCCTAAGTAATGAAGAGGGGGATATCATCCACATGAGTACTAAAGAGAATCCGTTGGATTTCGGTTTCATGATAAATCACCCAATTCTAACGGATGGCAATTCGACTAAATACCTATGAACTACAGTTACGAACCAAAAAAATTGGAACAATTATATAGCAGATGTTGTGGAGAAGGTGAACCAGAGACTGTGTTTTACTTGCAATATGCAACAAATCCATTAAAGAAACTGCCTACACTACGCCTGTTGACGGAGGATACCGAAAACGTTCATATAAGGGGAGCTCATTTTGTACTATCGCGAAACAAGAGAGTTGGGGCGGTGATCAATAAAACAGAGTGTTCTTCAGTGCGGCGAGCTGCGAAATGTATTTCACCAACTTTCTCTCCAGGATGCGAAATTGTTTTGTTGGCACCCATTATTGAGGGAGAAATAATGGGCATAATAATATCAGAGAAATCAGAGCTCGCACGAAAAGACTAACATTTTCGTTTTTTCCGTTTGCTGTTCGAGAGTGGAACGGTAGAGAAATAGTGTGTACATTGTTCGATGAATCCTCTGCAGGGCACTTCAGTTTTAATTGCAGAGTAGTCGCGCAGATGTAGATGGAGATGTTTTGCGCTGCTAACGGTTCAGTTTAGATAGAATTGTAAACGTAATTAGAGTTTGCTTAAGGCTTACAAGTAATTTTTCTTTTAACACCCTCATGGGGAAGCTTAACTTAAAATATTAACATAAAACCTACTTTTCCAGTGGCGAATGTCAGAGACACAGAGGATATTGAAAATCAGGAGCGGTAAACGTAGTCTATAGCTGATGTGACTTTTGTAGACCAATATTTGAGGAACATCCCTGCTTGACAAACCGCAAGTGTCCTGTAACGAACTGTTCACCTCGACTCCCTTTACACCACTGTGGTATGTTATAAACAGTGGTCGTTTACACCCAGTACGATTGAATTGCGAAAAGATATGCCTAAGATTGTACGTATGAAAAGCAGCTATTTGTGAAACTGAATTGTGGGGGTCCGACAATCGGAAAATGAAAGAATCCAAAGGTTTGAGATGTTCTGCAACATACACTCCTGGAAATGGAAAAAAGAACACATTGACACCGGTGTGTCAGACCCACCATACTTGCTCCGGACACTGCGAGAGGGCTGTACAAGCAATGATCACACGCACGGCACAGCGGACACACCAGGAACCGCGGTGCTGGCCGTCGGATGGCGCTAGCTGCGCAGCATTTGTGCGCCGCCGCCGTCAGTGTCAGCCAGTTTGCCGTGGCATACGGAGCTCCATCGCAGTCTTTAACACTGGTAGCATGCCGCGACAGCGTGGACGTGAACCGTATGTGCAGTTGACGGACTTTGAGCGAGGGCGTATAGTGGGCATGCGGGAGACCGGGTGGACGTACCGCCGAATTGCTCAACACGTGGGGCGTGAGGTCTCCACAGTACATCGATGTTGTCGCCAGTGGTCGGCGGAAGGTGCACGTGCCCGTCGACCTGGGACCGGACCGCAGCGACGCACGGATGCACGCCAAGACCGTAGGATCCTACGCAGTGCCGTAGGGGACCGCACCGCCACTTCCCAGCAAGTTAGGGACACTGTTGCTCCTGGGGTATCGGCGAGGACAATTCGCAACCGTCTCCATGAAGCTGGGCTCTGGTCCCGCACACCGTTAGGCCGTCTTCCGCTCACGCCCCAACATCGTGCAGCCCGCCTCCAGTGGTGTCGCGACAGGCGTGAATGGAGGGACGAATGGAGACGTGTCGTCTTCAGCGATGAGAGTCGCTTCTGCCTTGGTGCCAATGATGATCGTATGCGTGTTTGGCGCCGTGCAGGTGAGCGCCACAATCAGGACTGCATACGACCGAGGCACACAGGGCCAACACCCGGCATCATGGTGTGGGGAGCGATCTCCTACACTGGCCGCACACCACTGGTGATCGTCGAGGGGACACTGAATAGTGCACGGTACATCCAAACCGTCATCGAACCCATCGTTCTACCATTCCTAGACCGGCAAGGGAACTTGCTGTTCCAACAGGACAATGCACGTCCGCATGTATCCCGTGCCACCCAACGTGCTCTAGAAGGCGTAAGTCAACTACCCTGGCCAGCAAGATCTCCGGATCTGTCCCCCATTGAGCATGTTTGGGACTGGATGAAGCGTCGTCTCACGCGGTCTGCACGTCCAGCACGAACGCTGGTCCAACTGAGGCGCCAGGTGGAAATGGCATGGCAAGCCGTTCCACAGGACTACATCCAGCATCTCTACGATCGTCTCCATGGGAGAATAGCAGCCTGCATTGCTGCGAAAGGTGGATATACACTGTACTAGTGCCGACATTGTGCATGCTCTGTTGCCTGTGTCTATGTGCCTGTGGTTCTGTCAGTGTGATCATGTGATGTATCTGACCCCAGGAATGTGTCAATAAAGTTTCCCCTTCCTGGGACAATGAATTCACGGTGTTCTTATTTCAATTTCCAGGAGGGTATAACGGATCTTTTACGTTGGGATACATTTATTTTATTTTTTGTTAGATATTTTCGTTAAATAGCTGAATAAATGTTAATTAGGAATAATTTAATTAAGCAGAGTAGAGAAGATAAAGTCAAAGAGATGTTCATTGGGCGGACATTGTTGTAATGTAACGTCATTGCGCTGTTCGGTTGTTAAAACAAGTAGTTTGTATTCCGTTCTGCTGTTCGGTCGTGCGCGTATCTGAAAGGAATTAATTCGGGGACTAGAATAAACTTTCACATAATAGTTACGATTCGATGCTCCGACAGAAGGGGTTAACGTCAGCGTTAATTTGAATTGTGAGCGACAGGGTTAGTTTTTTTTTTTTTTTTTTTTTTTTTTTTTTTTTTTTTTTTTTTTTTTTTTTTTTTTTTTGTCCGCCGCTCGTGGTCTCGCGGTAGCGTTCTCGCTTCCCGAGCACGGGGTCCCGGGTTCGATTCCCGGCGGGGTCAGGGATTTTCACCTGCCTCGAGATGACTGGGTGTTTGTGTTGTCCTCATCATTTCATCATCATCCAGGAAAGTGGCGAAATTGGACTGAGCAAAGATTGGGTAATTGTACGGGCGCTGATAACCACGCAGTTGAGCGCCCCACAAACCAAACAAACCAAACATCATCAGGGTTAGTTTTGACAGATACGTGCAAAGGGACGTAACGAAAGTTGTTCGCATATCATCCTTGAACGTGGCTTTTTATTTAATTAACGATTGCGGGCTCATTAAAAGCTATTATCTCATGATTAGGATCACCCCCCCCCCTTTCTTCCTAGATAGTGATCATTCATTATCATTTACGTCATAAGAAAAAGGATAATTAATAAAAGTGATGTTATATGACAATTACGTGTTATTCCGTTAGTGTGGAACCGACGTAATATCTCTGAAATGACATTGATATATAATTTGTGTTACATACTGAACTGAGATGGGACGTAAATTGAAATTAGTGAACATTTGATACTGAGACTATAGAAGCAGAAACGCTTAAGGTGTCTCTTCTCTAAAATGGCCAACTAGGTACGAACTTTAACTCAATAGTCGACATTATGTATTGCAAAGACATTACCATTTCATACGTATTTTGACGACGCGCTGTTAAACATAGGAACGTTGAGTCTCTGTACGAGTAACAAAATTAAATCTAAAAACATAATTAATAACGGCGAACTCCGCTTTGACAAACTGTATTGTGTGTCGTCATCGGTCAATAACTGCTCAATCCTGGAGACTTGTGTGGTGAAATTAGAAGTCTGGCATATAAAACAAACTAAAAAATCCATTCAAGCTACAGTGGAGTCGGCACAACTCGACGTGGGGAGTTATAAACAGGATGGTGAAAGTTACGTGGATTCCTGTAAGAAGAAGTGAAAATGTTCTGAAAAGACTCCACAATGATTAAGTGCGTGAAAAATAGTAACTACTTGTAGAAGGTGGATGAGAGGAGACATGTTAACACGCCATGAAATAAGTTCCGTGGTTCTAAAGGGAGTGTTAGGGGGCAAAACGGGGGGGGGGGGGGGGGGGAGAGGGGTCGGTGCTACTCTGAGATGAAGGGGACCTCGATGTGGGCCGCAACAAACAAATACACCGATAAATAGATCACGGTTTTGCCCAAATTTGCGTGCGTAGATATGTGTAGGAGCTAGTCTCGAAATGTGAAACCTTGGAGCCTATCCGCACTGTTGTGTGGAGATACGATCCATCCTATACAGTATGCGTATGGACGACGAGCGCTTTAGTTTTAGCGAAAGAAAGCCTATATGTTCCTGAAACTGGGTTGACAACGTCTAGTAGACAGAAGAAGAAGTTTCATAATTTGCTACCTAATGAGACTTTTCGGCATTTAGACGTTTCCCGAACCGTTATCAATTTATCCAAACGTTCGTTATCTGACGATGAGACATCCAAGGGAGGAAATTTTGCTGTTAGTCCGCGTTTTGTGCCAACGGAAGAAATTATAGCTGGTGTAGAAGCACGAATTCGCAGTGTGGATTCTGTAACAGCTGAAGAAACCCGTATAGAAACAGTGAGAATATTAGCCAATGCACAACCGCCGAAGAGTAATATAACTGTGGGTGAGAGAAGAGCCTTAAAGCTCCTGAATGACGACGATAGTATTTTGATTATCCCTGCTGACAAAGGAAGGGCAACGGTGGTTATGGACATGGCCGACTATCAGAGTAAAATTACTGATCTACTGGATCCGCAATCATATAGGAAGCTGAATAAGGACCCCACTAACAACGTTTTTAGAACTGTGTCGCGGTTAATAAAAAATGTCCTCCATTGAAGAGAGTGTACAGAAAGGTCTCCGCAATTCGGTTGCGCTACCACTGATGCTTTATGGATTGCCCATAATTCATAAAGAAAATGTACCGTTAAGACCGATACTAAGTGCCATTGGTTCGCCCACCTACTCGTTAGCCAAGTTTTTGACTACGCTGTTAAAACCACATGTGGGCCGTTCGGGCTCTTATATAAAGAATTCGACACATTACATCAGCAGATTGAATGGGATAGTGGTCCAGCCGGAGGACGTATTGGTCAGCTTCGATGTGGTATCGCTGTTTACCGTGGTTCCACTTAATGATGTATTGGAACAGCTGGATCGAATTTTTCCTGCCGATATTTCAGAACTGTTTAAGTGTTGTTTGACGACCACATACTTCAAGTGTAATGAATAGTTTTATGAGGCGTGGCGTGGCTTTGGGAAGCCCCCTCAGTCCCGTAATTGCAAACTTCTTTATGGAGAAATTCGAAGAACAGGCCTTAGGTACTGCCAGCAAAAAATCAAATGTATGGTTCCGATACGTGGATGACACATTTGTGCTATGGAGACATGGCAGGGAGGAACTAAGCCGGTTCCACGAACATCTGAATAGTATAAACTCGAGAATTCAGTTTACAATGGAGGAAGAGGTAGACGGCAAATTACATTTCCTTGATGTACTTGTTTTTAGAAACGAAAATGGTAGTTTGGGCCACTCAGTATACCGCAACCCACGCACACGGACCGTTATCTGCACCGGGATTCGAGCCACCACCCACAGCAGAAGCGGAGTGTTATCAAGACGTTAGCGGGCAGAGCTAAAAATATTTGTGAACCTGAGTTGCTCGACGCTGAGATGGAATATCTACACAATGCACTAATGAAGAACGGATATTCGTCCGCCGAAATAAAACGTGCGTTGAGGCAGCCGCGCAGAAATCATAGTGACGTACAGGCTACTGCAAAATCTAAGGTTTTCCTGCCGTTTGTTGAAAATGTAACGGAAAGCATAGGGAGGATCTTGACGAAGAGGAATATTACCGTAATTTACAAGCTCACCAGGAAGATACAGGAATACCTTAAGCCTGCCAAGGACGCTCGCAAACCATTGGAAAAAGCTGGAGTGTATAGGATCTCATGCAGCTGTGGAAATGCTTAAGTGGGCACCACTAAAAGAACGGTTTCAAGACGTTTGGAAGAGCTCAAGGGCAATTGTAGAAGAGGAGAAACGGAACGATCAGCTGTTGCGGAGCATGCTCTCCAGCCAGGGAACCACCATATTCGTTTCGACGAGACGCAAGTACTAGCGGCCACAAGCGGATATTACGAAAGGCTGTACTGGGAGGCAATCGAAATAGCTAAAGACCCTAATAATTTCAATCGTAAGGAGGTGGGCGTGAAATTAAACGGTATATGGATGCCGGTGTTAAAGAAGATTTGTACCACCCGTCCACTACCGGGTGATGGCAACGGCGATCGACGGCAACGGACAGCGGCCAATTGCACTGGCGTTTTCTAAACACGTGACGTCACGCCGCGGCGCGGGAGCGCGTGGACACGGAATTTAGCGGCAGTCAGTAGCGAGCCGGTTGGACCTTCCATCGAGCTACAGAATCCCTTGAAGATGTCTCCCGCAGACGGGGACGAAACGTTGGGAATTAACACAGAATTCGTCAACCGACCACAACATAACAGCCCGGATAATTATAATGCATATGTGTTCAAGTTACCTCTGAAGACCCAATGAAAATTTTTGTAGTAGGTTTGGTGACTGATGTGTTGAAACAGACAGATGCAATGGTTTCACAGTTTTGTTATTGGTATAAAATACATATCTCCCCTCCCTCTTCTCCCTCTTACCATGATGGAGTAATATTGATACTGTTACGTATTACTTCGAGTGCGGTGACTGGCTGACAGAACCTGTAGATTAGCAGTGCTGCCGTACCGTGAATGTTTAAACGTGCCAGAAGACATTTAGTCGAAGAGGCGTCGCACATTAATTTTTCATTGGGAAACCCACGATCGTATTATTACTGCGGACATCTCTGAACGACGCGGCACGATAACGCTGGCTAATTGTTTGCTGTCACGGACGCAGGAATTACAATTGAATAGAACAGTTCACAGTTATCCAAATTGTAATAATCTTTCCCCTTAGGTTAAAGTAGCGATGCCGTTTGCTGCATGTTTCTTGCAGTGCACATATTACTCACTTACTATTCCTTTCGCACATGAATTATACGTACCAACGGTATGCATCGTTTCTACCCTTCATTTAAGATACCAAAATATCTGATTGCCATACATAGCAACCGAATTCCGCTCTTGGCACTGCCAAGGATTTTTCCTTGGATGAAATTAACTGTCAAAGTGTCACTTTTGAACAATATCACTCCGGGTAAGTTGATGCTAACGTCATAGCTTCTGAGCATTTCAGAGCAGTACCTTCCACTTAGTTATAGGAAGGCAAGCAACAATAAAAACCAGAAACACACATTACGTAGCCGTTTTAGGCTCTATGGAAAGGTTTGTTTCTAGGTGGCGGTGGTTTATATCACTCAATCGCTAACTTCAACTTAGCGAAATATGCCAAGTACCGGTACATTATGCCAGGAATAAAAAAATAATTGTAATCGATTTGTAAGTTCTGACCGCCGCGCCGGGTAGCCGTACCATCTGAAGTGCCTTACCACGGTTGGCGTCCCCCCCCCCCCCCCCCCCGTCGGAGGGTCGGGTCCTCCCTCGGGCTTGGGTGTGTAAGTTTAAGTTAGGTTAAGTGTGTAGCCCTAGAGGCCGATGACCTCTGCAGTTTGGTCCCATACGAAGTTACCACAAATTTCCAATTTCATTCTGACCGTTGAAAACATATATGGCCCGTAATGGAAAATGTAATGCGGTCAGAAAGCGATGACAGTTACCACGTGGATAAAACCAAACAAAATAGGTTATGGTCACCATCACTTACATTATATAGATGAACGGGAACATATGATAGAATCAAATTTAAATTAAGTTACATTTATTTAGCAAATCCTACCTATTACCACCGTGTTCGATAGAAAACTAGTCTAAAAAAACAGTAATTTTCGCATTCCTAATGTTGCTAATTTAAATTATGTTTCTGCAACTTCCGCAGGAGAACTACTGTGAAGTTTGGAAGATACCACATGAGATACCGGTGGAAGTAAAGTTCTTCGGATGGTCCTTTAGTCGTGCTTCGGTATGTCAGTTGGTACAGAACTTGCCGGTGAAAGGCAAAGGTCCACCGGCCTGGCACAAAGTTTTAATCTACCAAGAAGTTCCACTGGTGGTATAGAATGTAATTAACTTTTTCATAGCCAATCATGTGGTTGCTATCGCACTCTGCTCCACCTATATTGTTCACAATACAAAGTAAAATACTTTGCGCGTCACTTATAACGTTTCGATCCAATTCCGCACGACCGCTACGGTCGCAGGTTCGAATCCTGCCTCGGGCATGGATGTTTGTGATATCCTTAGGTTAGTTAGGTTTATGTAGTTCTAAGTTATAGGAGACTGATGACCTCAGATGATATGTCCTATAGTGCTCAGAACCATTTGATCCAATTGCTGACACATCAGCCGCATGTCTATAAGTTGTTATATTTCCTAAAGTAAAGGGAAAACTGGCTCGTAGTTTTCTATGCTGGGCATGTCATCACGTTATCACAGAGAAAACAGCAATAACAAAATATTGTTACCAAATACATTTATTATTTTCATTTTTACATATTTATACAGAATTACATAGAATAGACAGCCTTCCCCAACATTTACTAGAAAGTAAAAAATTAACGGAAACTTAAAACATGATTATACGCCTGAGGAGAAAGCTGTACAACATATTCCCAATTAAATGAAAGAGAACTGTGCGTCTTAAGTAATACTTGGTAATAATATGGAGTCGAGAATTACATAAATAATGTAATAAAAATAAAAGAAAAGTGTTATTCTCAAACGTAATTTAACTGTATATCGTATCACACTGCAGAATCTTACGCTGAAGATTTGAGGCAGATATTACTAATTTCCTGTCGTGTTCTTAAGCTGTACATCATAATTACATAGGAATACCTGCTCAGTAGTGTGTGTGTGTGTGGGGGGGGGGGGGTGTAAGTGTGAATGAACAGCGTAACTCCAATTGTCCAAACGTTGGTAACTATCTAAATATATTTTGGAGCGCCTTACGTAGTTCTTCGTTCCTCCTGTCATTAGGGGCCTGTGGGAAGGACACGTACTACACTATAATTTTGAATGATTTCTCTCTTAGGGCGGTTTTTCACACCATGTGATTTGTGTCAGGTTATACAGGGTGTATCAAAAAGAACCATCCAATCTCGCACGTCTATATTTCTGAAAATAACAAACATAGACAATGAATTTTAGTTTTTGATAACGGGAAACTCTAAAAGCTTTTACTCATATCTTTTCATAGGTGTTCAATATGCCCCCACTGAAAAGCACGGCATATGTCAATGCGGTATTCAGATAGTTCCCACACGAGAGAGCATGTCTTGAGTTACAGCTTCCACAGCTGCTGTTGTGCGATGTCTCACTTCATTCATTGAACACACGCCGGACGGACATAGGGGACATATTGAACTGTCGAGCCGCTTAGCCAAAGGATTTCTGTTGACTCCTTGTGGAAATACAGTGGATGCATTCGACGCCTGTGTCAGACACTCGGGGACGGACCGGCGATTTGCCTTTACACAGACAACCTGTTTCACGGAATTGTTCATGCCATCGTCCAATGCTCTGTGCTGTAGGAGGATCCACACCATACCAAATAAAAATCTCATGCTGAACAGTTATTACTGACCCGCACTGTGCAAAACGTAGAAACCAAAACGCTTTCTGTTGTCCCGACACCAATTTTTAGAAGAACTGAAGTGGGAGCACACCTAGTGGGAACCGTGCAAAACTCGAGAGTTAGCTCTTTCCAACAGGATGTTGTTCACGCATGTATCTCAAATAACATAATAGTTATGATTTCTTAAAATCGGATGATTATCTCGGATACACCCTGTATTTTAATTTAAGTTTGTCTCAGGTACGTGTGAAATAAAAATTGATAATTCATTCATGTGCGGGAACTGTGTATTAAACCTGACCCTGTGCAACTGCTTTTAGCAGTTCCTCCTTAGTCCCTGGATCTCCAATAAGATCCGTCTGACTCCCCAGATCTTCCATCTCCACACACGCCAGCCCAATGCATGTAATAGTATCTATACTGGCAATAAACCTGTATAACCGTCGTGTCTGTCAGTTTGTTTTTGAACACAACAATGTACAAATACACTCCTGGAAATGGAAAAAAGAACACATTGACACCGGTGTGTCAGACCCACTATACTTGCTCCGGACACTGCGAGAGGGCTGTACAAGCAATGATCACACGCACGGCACAGTGGACACAACAGGAACCGCGGTGTTGGCCGTCGAATGGCGCTAGCTGCGCAGCATTTGTGCACCGCCGCCGTCAGTGTCAGCCAGTTTGCCGTGGCATACGGAGCTCCATCGCAGTCTTTAACACTGGTAGCATGCCGCGACAGCGTGGACGTGAACCGTATGTGCAGTTGACGGACTTTGAGCGAGGGCGTATAGTGGGCATGCGGGAGGCTGGGTGGACGTACCGCCGAATTGCTCAACACGTGGGGCGTGAGGTCTCCACAATACATCGATGTTGTCGCCAGTGGTCGGCGGAAGGTGCACGTGCCCGTCGACCTGGGACCGGACCGCAGCGACGCACGGATGCACGCCAAGACCGTAGGATCCTACGCAGTGCCGTAGGGGACCGCACCGCCACTTCCCAGCAAATTAGGGACACTGTTGCTCCTGGGGTATCGGCGAGGACCATTCGCAACCGTCTCCATGAAGCTGGGCTACGGTCCCGCACACCGTTAGGCCGTCTTCCGCTCACGCCCCAACATCGTGCAGCCCGCCTCCAGTGGTGTCGCGACAGGCGTGAATGGAGGGACGAATGGAGACGTGTCGTCTTCAGCGATGAGAGTCGCTTCTGCCTTGGTGCCAATGATGGTCGTATGCGTGTTTGGCGCCGTGCAGGTGAGCGCCACAATCAGGACTGCATACGACCGAGGCACACAGGGCAACACCCGGCATAATGGTGTGGGGAGCGATCTCCTACACTGGCCGTACACCACTGGTGATCGTCGAGGGGACACTGAATAGCGCACGGTACATCCAAACCGTCATCGAACCCATCGTTCTACCATTCCTAGACCGGCAAGGGAACTTGCTGTTCCAACAGGACAATGCACGTCCGCATGTATCCCGTGCCACCCAACGTGCTCTAGAAGGTGTAAGTCAACTACCCTGGCCAGCAAGATCTCCGGATCTGTCCCCCATTGAGCATGTTTGGGACTAGATGAAGCGTCGTCTTACTCGGTCTGCACGTCCAGCACGAACGCTGGTCCAACTGAGGCGCCAGGTGGAAATGGCATGGCAAGCCGTTCCACAGGACTACATCCAGCATCTCTACGATCGTCTCCATGGGAGAATAGCAGCCTGCATTGCTGCGAAAGGTGGATATACACTGTACTAGTGCCGACATTTTGCATGCTCTGTTGCCTGTGTCTATGTGCCTGTGGTTCTGTCTGTGTGATCATGTGATGTATCTGACCCCAGGAATGTGTCAATAAAGTTTCCCCTTCCTGGGACAATGAATTCACGGTGTTCTTATTTCAATTTCCAGGAGTGTATTATGACGTTACTTACATATTTCTTGACTGTATTATTACTAAGTACTATTTAAGAGCGATAGTTCTCTTTTATTTCATTTTCATTGGGTTTTCCCAAGTAACTTCAGCATGGTTTCGGGCACCATACAGGCTTTAGTTCAGCAAAATCGGATTACAGCAGAAAACGATATCGGGATTAAAAGTTTTACTGAAAATTCGTTGTCTGTTTGTCTATGTGCTACGCTAATCTCTAAAACTAGTAGACGGAGTTTTATAAGGTTTTCACCGGTAACTTCAGCGTGGGTATAGGCATCGGAAAGGTTACGAGTATATGTCATAAAAATCGGATCACGAAACAAAGATATTCACACATATTATAAACAGTTACGTCTGTATGCGTGGATGTACGTTCCCCATCTTCCTGAAACCACTGGCCCGATTTCAACAGAACTTTATGTACATACCACTTACAGTCTGGAAAGCAACGCTATGGGGTTAAGAGCGTGAGGGGCAAAAAGTCGTGTACGCTACTATGCGTGAATACCCTGATTTTATTCATCCAGTATTTGAGAACAAGAGCACGTAGTAATTTGGTAACTAAGTTTCCACATAATTCCAAACTTTTGCGAAACTTCTTCTAGTTGACACGCTCCACGTAATGATGAAACGAAGAAAGTTTAACGCTTATTACATTTTCGTTGCTCTTTTTCACATCAGGCACGACGTTTTAATTTATTACTTTTTTACGACAATCTCTATAAGCGACAAATCTTGCAGACAGTGTTCATGCAGACCACTGAACATACCTGCATACCTGTGTATGACACATAGCTCAGGATATATGACGTCATAAACACAGAGATGCGTAAAAAAACTGCACCATGGTTCCAGTTAAAATTTATTATTACTAACCCGCTAAACCGCTTTCAAAGAGGGAGACAGTTTTATCCCTCAGGAAGAACAGAGGCTAAGTTAGAAAGCGCGTAGTACGAGATACTGATTTGAAGAATATTACGTCAGTTACTCTTTGTAAAGTTTATTTGGAAATGGAAATGAAGTCCCATACTTCTTTACAGAGCGTGAGGGAACGATGCGGGAGACCCGCACCGCTTTATTAGGCAAGGTCCTAATGGAGGTGGTTTGCTGTTGCTTTCCTCCGACCGTAATGGGTATGAATGATGATGATGAAGACAACACAACAACACCCAGTCATCTCGAGGCAGGAAAAATCCCTGACCCCACCGGGAATCGAACCCGGGGCCCCGTGCTCGGGAAGCGAGAACACTACCGCGAGACCACGAGGGCGGACAAAGTTTATTTACTCTCTGACTTTCGAAATTTGTCATAACTGTGTACGTGCTTTTCTTGTGGTACGTGATAGATTAAAAGTAAACAATTCAATGTTGATACAATTTTCAATATGTTTTTCTCCATTACTCCACACCGCTGGTTGCATAATGTACACGTTACATGATTTATAGATACTATGCGCACTATCTAGTATTAGCGATCGACAGAAGTTAGTGACCTCTCAACAAACTTTACACACAATTTCAAACCTTTGAGGAACTTTTGCTCGCTGATAATCCTCACAAAAATGATAAAATGAAACATTTTCATCGCTTACTACATTTTCGCTGTTCATGCAATAAAACTATCACATCAGTTCACGTTTATTTCTTCTTTGCTACTATATTCGGAACACATTTAGCCGGCAGTATCCATATATAGCTGTTGAAATGTGGTGCTACAGAGGAATGCTGAAGGTTAGATGGATGGCTCATGTAAGCAATGAGGAGGTACTCAATAGAATGGGGGAAACAAGAAATTTAGGGCACAACATGGCTAGAAGAAGGAATCGGTTGACAGGACGCATTCTGAGGCATCAAGGGATCACCAGTTTGGTATTGGAGGGAAGTATGGAGGGGGGGGGGTAAAAACTGCAGAGAGAGGCCAAGAAATGTATAGAGTAAGCAGATTCAGAAGTATGTAGGATGCAGTAGTTATTTGGAGATGAAGAGGCTTGCTTGGGATAGAGTTGAATGGAGAGCTGCATCAAACCATTCCTAGGACTGAAGACCACAACAATAATATCTACATATACCAGTGAACGTAGCTGTAAACTTATATCAATCTTAGCCTGTAATACAGTGAAAGAACAGTTATCGTAAAATGATCCGAACCGACAGGAACTTTAGTTGAGTATAACGCCACGTAATTGAACTTTCTAATCGATTTCAAGTTACAGTTCACTACTGTCACTTGTATGCATGTCCATCTCAAGCACTGTGCGGGAAAACACTGCCGAGGAAGCTGCATGTGATGGATATCTGACGTTGGGTGTTTTGCAAAAGGCCGTCCCGCCTAGTGGAACCAGGCACATCTTCCATGAAACAAACAACTCAGACTGAACAGTAGCTGACTGTAGTCAAGTAGCATTTGAAAGTGGTCTGCTGTCAGACAGAATTGATGCCGTGTGTTCACGCTTGTCGCATGTGGTTATCTGTCTGAAGAAAACCTGTACACACTTCTCCGTCTGCTAGGGTAGCTTATCTTTGAGGAAAGACCGTGAGTTTATGTCTCAGTGAATGACCAGAACTATGGCGTGAGCCAGCTAATAGTAAGGCACGGCGGCAGATCTAGTCAGTGTGACCCTATGGTCAGCGGCCAATAGAACACTCTCTTCTTCTGTCTTCTGCCGTGAGGAAGTGCTGATCCGTTTAGAGTGGGAACCCTATCATGTGATACAGCAATGGGCTCGATGAGGTGAGTTCGTTCTGTATTATAGTGAGAGGGTTGCTGGATATTAGCCTGCACTGCGCTATCGTTGCACCAGATTACGTGCCTTTCCAGATTGTGTAACATTAGAACTTTTTCCTATAGACTTTCTTATTCATTTATTATATGATCCCTCTCTCCCAATGTGGGCGGGGATGGGCTGCAACAACATCCTGCTCTTCAGCCTAGAGCATTAACAGAAAAAATGAAGAAATGATAAAACAAATTTATGGATGCAAGAATAGGAAAAGGTTTTAAAACACAATGTAGAGATGATTACAAATATACAGAGTCGTTTTCTTCATTTAAAGTTTAAAAATTAAATAAAATTTCTTACAGGTAAATTAAAAAGATAGACATTTAAAACTTTAAATGAAATAATGACGTTCATTAAAAAGAAGCACTACATTTTCAAAAAAATGGCTCTGAGCACTATGGGACTTAACTTCTGAGGTCATCAGTCCCCTAGAACTCAGAACTACACTCCCCGAATTAATTCCTTTCAGATACGCGCACGACCGAACAGCAGAACGGAATACAAACTACTTGTTTTAACAACCGAACAGCGCAATGACGTTACATTACGACAATGTCCGCCCAATGAACATCTCTTTGACTTTATCTTCTCTACTCTGCTTAATTAAATTATTCCTAATTAACATTTATTCAGCTATTTAACGAAAATATCTAACAAAAAATAAAATAAATGTATCCCAACGTAAAAGATCCGTTATACCCTCCTGGAAATTGAAATAAGAACACCGTGAATTCATTGTCCCAGGAAGGGGAAACTTTATTGACACATTCCTGGGGTCAGATACATCACATGATCACACTGACAGAACCACAGGCACATAGACACAGGCAACAGAGCATGCACAATGTCGGCACAAGTACAGTGTATATCCACCTTTCGCAGCAATGCAGGCTGCTATTCTCCCATGGAGACGATCGTAGAGATGCTGGATGTAGTCCTGTGGAACGGCTTGCCATGCCATTTCCACCTGGCGCCTCAGTTGGACCAGCGTTCGTGCTGGACGTGCAGACCGCGTGAGACGACGCTTCATCCAGTCCCAAACATGCTCAATGGGGGACAGATCCGGAGATCTTGCTGGCCAGGGTAGTTGACTTACGCCTTCTAGAGCACGTTGGGTGGCACGGGATACATGCGGACGTGCATTGTCCTGTTGGAACAGCAAGTTCCCTTGCCGGTCTAGGAATGGTAGAACGATGGGTTCGATGACGGTTTGGATGTACCGTGCACTATTCAGTGTCCCCTCGACGATCACCAGTGGTGTGCGGCCAGTGTAGGAGATCGCTCCCCACACCATGATGCCGGGTGTTGGCCCTGTGTGCCTCGGTCGTATGCAGTCCTGATTGTGGCGCTCACCTGCACGGCGCCAAACACGCATACGATCATCATTGGCACCAAGGCAGAAGCGACTCTCATCGCTGATGACGACACGTCTCCATTCGTCCCTCCATTCACGCCTGTCGCGACACCACTGGAGGCGGGCTGCACGATGTTGGGGCGTGAGCGGAAGACGGCCTAACGGTGTGCGGGACCAGAGCCCAGCTTCATGGAGACGGTTGCGAATGGTCCTCGCCGATACCCCAGGAGCAACAGTGTCCTTAATTTGCTGGGAAGTGGCGGTGCGGTCCCCTACGGCACTGCGTAGGATCCTACGGTCTTGGCGTGCATCCGTGCGTCGCTGCGGTCCGGTACCAGGTCGACGGGCACGTGCACCTTCCGCCGACCACTGGCGACAACATCGATGTACTGTGGAGACCTCACGCCCCACGTGTTGAGCAATTCGGCGGTACGTCCACCCGGCCTCCCGCATGCCCACTATAGGCCCTCGCTCAAAGTCCGTCAACTGCACATACGGTTCACGTCCACGCTGTCGCGGCATGCTACCAGTGTTAAAGACTGCGATGGAGCTCCGTATGCCACGGCAAACTGGCTGACACTGACGGCGGCGGTGCACAAATGCTGCGCAGCTAGCGCCATTCGACGGCCAACACCGCGGTTCCTGGTGTGTCCGCTGTGCCGTGCGTGTGATCATTGCTTGTACAGCCCTCTCGCAGTGTCCGGAGCAAGTATGGTGGGTCTGACACACCGGTGTCAATGTGTTCTTTTTTCCATTTCCAGGAGTGTATTTAAACCTAACTAACCTAAGGACATCACACACATCCATGCCTAAGGCAGGATTCGAACCTGTGACCGTAGTGGTCACGTGGTTTCAGACTGGAGCGCCCAGAACCGCTCGGCCACTCCGGCCGGCCTACATTTTCAATAAAGAGGCGAAGGACCTGCACTGCGTAAAGAAGTTGTGGCGAAATTAAACGTTAAGGTGGATATAAATTTCATAAGCCGTTGGGTGGTATCTGTAATAGGAGGGTAGGTAATAAGGTGAATATTGGGAAACACAGAAAGGAAGGATGAGTTTGGCTGGTGGCAGAGCTGTGCAAGCGGGTGAGGAATGGAGGGACTGAAATGAAGATGGTGGAGAGAGGAGGAAGCCGTGATGTGTGGTGGAAATAGGAGCGAAAAGCTATAGCTGCAAGGATGGATAAATATCGGAGTGAGTTTCATTACCCGGAAAAGGGAGTTAGTTGAACTTTTGTTGGGGTAGGGTACGGGGTTTTCATAGATCTAAAGATGGTGGGATGTGTTTGTAAAGGCACAGTAGCATACAAGAAAGGAGGCAAGGGGGTTACTGAACGAATAGTATAGGAGATGCGGAGGCGTTAGCTGTCGGTGAGGAATGGTGGGAATGTGATGAGACGGTGGAGGACCCATGTGGGGGATGTGAACGCATGCGAGAACTGAGACAGAGTGCATGTTGTTTGAGAATTTGGATGGACTTACAGAACTTTAGTGGGGCGAAAGTCCATGTGACATTTGCGTAGCAGAGAACAGGTCGGATCCGGGTGTTGTAGGTGTGGAGAATGGTGGTGTAATCCCCAAGTTCGATCTGTTAGGAGTTTTAGTCTATTGTGGGCTTTCTTTGGGATGGTTATAAAGAGAGGTTTCCATGTTAGTTGCACATCGAGGGTTAGTCCAAGACATTTTAGTGTATTACTTAACTGGATAGGATGGTCGCAAATGGTAATGTAAAAGACGTTGCGACGGAAGCTGCAGGTGTTTGGTCCAATAATTACTGCTTGAATTTTGCAGGAGATCATCTTGAGGAGCCATAGGTTGCACCAGGACGTAAACTGATTCCATTCAGGAAGTTGTTCACAAGTGGATACACACAGCGCAAACTTAGGGTCGTGAGTTCTGTCTGAGCAGCTGTCGTGAGGGCATAACTGCTTTTGTGCGCTCCACTACTGAGACTGACAGAATGCTGCGAAGGCGTTCTCGTGTGCTGGCGAACACGAAACTGCTCCACAATAGTTGGCGCTGTCTTTAGGGGGGTAAGCAAAATTCATCGTTTTCACACAACAGTATCGTTAAATGGGCACACTAAGCAAAAATCATCGTTTTCGCACGACAGTATATTTAAACGGGGACACACTGACGAAGGACACCCTCTTCAGAGCCGACCGACAGCGGACAGAAGATGACCATTCGCCTGTACCTCCTCTGTACATCCAGCCTAGAAGCACAGGATGGACATAACTGTGTTACAGGAGGGTTCGTTACTCCTCAGAGAAGAGGTAGAGCATCTCAGCGAGCTTGCCGACCGATAGAGGACAGAAGACCATTCGCTTGTACCTCCTCTGTACATCGAGTCTAGAGGCACTGGATGGACAGAGCTATACTACAAAATGGTTTGCTACTGCAAGCTTGATTTTGGCGTCGTCCCCACCAAAGTTCTACAAGTCCCTCCAAAACCTCACACACCATGCACTCCGTCTCGCTTTCTGCATCGGTTTACATTCCCCCACATGGTGAAGTTGGAATGATCGTTGGGATTTCTGGACTGTAGGGTAGAGAGCAAAAATTAAAAAAAAAAGGCGTTATCAGCACAGTTAAAAGGGTGGACTGGTAGGGGGTGGTTCATTTCTGGATGATACACTGCAGTTGTCCTTAAGGTATGTCACTTTAGGCCTCCGTTCGAGTTCACAAATTCTGTAGAACACGTGGGAATCAATATCCAATTTTTATTCAATTATCCTAGCTCTCAGAACTTTAAGCTCTTTGCTCTTCCACTAAACAGATTATATTTTGTGCGTTAACATGAATATGTGATGATTTTCTTTCTCTTTTCGATACAGATGGTCATGTTAAGACACGTACTTCATTTAATGGGATGTACCGTGTCGAAAACAGTTATTTTCCCCAGCGCTAAAGACCTTGGTCACTGACGTGTTTGGCACTGACGACTGCACCGCACACATGAATGCCGCAAACGCCGCGGCGGCTCAGATGGAGAACCGGATGTATGAGAAAGGTAGTCTGTTCCTGGAGAGACGCAGATTTATCGATGCAGCCAAGTTCAGGGAACACAACGACTACTACAGCTGAGTCGACTTAAGTTGATCCCTGACAGATGGAATGGGCTGGGCGCGACATCTACGCAGACCAACAATGTAACGCGACTTTGTAAAAGTCTCTACGGCAAAGTTTCGGTGTTGTCATAGCTCTGCAGAAGGCTACTGTTTCCAGCTGCAGCGGCTTCTGCTTGACAGCTGAGTGCTGGCAACAGAGCTACAGGTTGATAGGGATCTTTTTACACTGTCTCGACTATAATATACGGACTGGTACCAGATGAGATGACATTGAGAATGGGTAGGGCTACTGTGTGGACAACAACTTGCTGGAGCAGGAGCTATCTCTCCCAAATGGGCACACAGCATTGCAAGTGCAGCCGAGGGGACAGCTTCGGTAGATGATAAGGAGCAGAAATTGAAAGCTTTTAAAGATAATTAGATAATGGTGGCATCTTGGTTGGTCTGTGTTTGAGTGGTGAAGCGTGTTATGTGGGAAGGTACGCGCCCTTTCTTTTTTTTTTTTTTTAATAAAGGAAAAGGCTTGTCCCACTATGCCCCCATCTAACATAGCTACTATTGCAGAACTTTCTACTGTCACCTCTACAAAGGGTTAGTAAATCTATTGAGAAGTTGTCAGGATTCAGGGATGTGATGTTGTCTGGACATCTGGATGAGATTACCCACTAATACAGGCCCATGTGGTGATAATACACAGAAACATTTGAAGAAATTGAAACGTCCCCTTTGAACAATTTTACATGTGAAACGTCCACTTAGAACAATTGTACAAGCCTGTGCTTAACCTGACACACAATATTATTTAGCGCAACGCAATCTGACTTTCAATAACCCCTACAAAACAATGGCCCTGACTAACTTTAACCTATACCTTTTACAAATCACTTACCTCACAAAAATCTCCGTTACTCGAACTACTGCAATACGGCGAGCGCCACTACTGCCAGCTAAATAAAAGATTCAAACTACTGAAGGCACTAACTACTGATAGGGATGGTTAGCAAATGAAAGATATTAATAGAGAACAAACACTGTATTTACCTTAATAGTCATCAATAGTCATAATATATACAGCAGCTCATGACATCAATTTTTACAAATTTCAAACTCCGCCATCTCTGTCCTCACATCCACCACTGCTGGCGGCTCCCCTCCAACTGCCTAACGCTATCTGCTGTTCACATCCAGCTCTAGCAGTTCATGACAACAATGGCAGGCAACAATGCAAACTAGCCACATACTGCACACAGCACAGCCAGTGATTTTCATACAGAGAGCGCTACGTAACGTTGCCAATAAGAAAACATAAACATCAAACTTACATAAAGAAAACATAAACAGCCTACTTACAAAATAACTGGCTAAAGGCAGAGGGAAAAAGGTGCTGTGTGACGCATTATGAAAAAAAGACTTCTGTGACAGTCAGAATGGGTTGTAAAGGTAATTGACGGACTTGCTAGCCATTTGCGACAGACCATAGAAGGGTAGGGTTATGTTAGTACTGGGTATCGTGCATCTTGATATCCACGTCATTGGATCTGTTAGTTATAATGATCGATATCCGAATCCCAGCGGAAGCGCCCTGTGCTGCTGTGACAACCCCCACTCCAGAGATTTGTCACAGCTTCAGTGGTGCAACAGCAGGTCCTAGATTAGCTCAGCTCGTTCATCTCTGTTGGTCTGCATTGCAGGTGACAACCATCCACCTTTGCCTACTGGCGGCCAAGCGTTGGGGAAAGTCCACTGGTCCGGCTCAGCCTCCATGCGATTCAGCTCGTCAGGTGATTGTTCTTCGTACCCAAAGGATGCTCCTGTTAATGTCGTCGATCTTGCCATGTTGCCTTTGGTGAATGTTGGCAGCAGTATTAGCCACACACAGTTGGGGTGACTGTGGTGACTGGCGTTTTCTGGGCTAGCCCAGTTGGTTTGGTGGTGGAGGTGAAGGCAAGCTTCTCCGGCTCATGGTGCCCTTCCCCTCCCTTCGCTCTGTGCATCCATCCCCTTCCTCTGATTAAGCACGAAGATAATTTGCAAGAGCCGGATGCACATGCTGTTGGCAGGGCTTCTCCTCCTCCACACCCAGTGCGGCCCTGAATGTAGTCCACTCTGTCTCAAGCATCGCTTTCATCCGTTCCACTTGCGTTCCATCGCCGCCATCCTCTGGCCGTTAGTGGGTATGTAGAACCGGCTCTGACTCTTCCCTCGACTACACTGGCTTCGAGTTCGCCGGCTGCCGCCGTCGCCTCCTACTTCTTGTTGTTGGGCCTTCACCATCTTGCCGTTGGTTTGGCTGAGATCTAAGAAAGCCGGATGTCCTCACCAGTTGGTTGCATGGATCCACCACAGGGGATGCACGTGGACATTTCTTCATACGTGCGACCATCATACTTCCTAGAGCATTTCATACACCTTGTCCCAATATGACCGTGTTTTCCCACATGGCCTTCACCCTGACACCTGAAGTGTTGGGGCTTAGGATCCAGGCAGGTTGAGAAAGCTTCCAGATGATGGTTCAGATGGCTCTAAGCACTATGGGACTTAACATCTGAGGTCATCAGCCCCCTAGACTTAGAACTACTTAAACCTAACTAACCTAAGGACATCACACATATCCATGCCCGAGGCAGGATTCGAACCTACGACCTTAGCAGCAGCGTGGTTCCGGACTCAAGCGCCTAGAACCGCATGGCCACAGCGGCCGGCGAAAAAGCTTCCACTTTGATGCGTAAGCCCAGGACCTTCTGCAGCTTGAAAATATCGCTAGAGTTGCCGGCGGTATTGTAAGTAGGCTGTTTATGTTTTCTTTATGTAAGTTTGATGTTTATGTTTTCTTATTGGCAACGTTACGTAGCGCTCTCTGTATGAAAATCACTGGCTGTGCTGTGTGCAGTATGTGGCTAGTTTGCATTGTTGCCTGCCATTGTTGTCATGAACTGCTATAGCTGGATGTGAACAGCAGATAGCGTTGGGCAGTTGGAGGTGAGCCGCCAGCAGTGGTGGACGTGGGGAGAGAGATGGCGGAGTTTTGATAATCTGTAAGACTGAATGTCAATTATGAATATTAAGGTAAATACATTGTTTGTTCTCTATTAATATCTTTCATTTGATAACTATCCCTATCAGTAGTTAGTACCTTCAGTGGTTTGAATCTTTTATTTAGCTGGCAGTAGTGGCGCTCGCTGTTTTGCAGTAGCTTGAGTAGCGAAGATTTTTGTGAGGTAAGTGATTTGTAAAAGGTATAGGTTAAAGTTAGTCAGGGCCATTGTTTTGTAGGGGTTATTGAAAGTCAGATTGCGTTGCGCTAAATAATATTGTGTTCTCCAGGTGTCTGACACACCTGGGTGCCCACGTCACATTATCTGCAGGTGGTCACTTAACTTTCTTACGGAAATATTTACGACAGCAGTTTCCGCTACAGTGACAGTCTCATATAAAAATATTTCACAGGTCAAGAGTCCCTAACCACTATTCATTACTCCTTACCTTACTCGTCGACACTTTTTCCTTCTATCTAAGCATGCTTTCTGTATTTATATGTTCACACTTTGCTTACCTCATCATTTATTTCCAAGAAAATCCTACCTATACCTCGTTCCTGTATTCTATTCATATTTCTTTCAAAATAATTATTTCTGATTGTACAATACTCATTGGGGCCCAAATCTTTCTTCGCAATGCATTCTTTATGTAAGTAGGCTGTTTATGTTTTCTTTATGTAAGTTTGATGTTTATGTTTTCTTATTGGCAACGTTACGTAGCGCTCTCTGTATGAAAATCACTGGCTGTGCTGTGTGCAGTATGTGGCTAGTTTGCATTGTTGCCTGCCATTGTTGTCATGAACTGCTATAGCTGGATGTGAACAGCAGATAGCGTTGGGCAGTTGGAGGTGAGCCGCCAGCAGTGGTGGACGTGGGGAGAGAGATGGCGGAGTTTTGATAATCTGTAAGACTGAATGTCAATTATGAATATTAAGGTAAATACATTGTTTGTTCTCTATTAATATCTTTCATTTGATAACTATCCCTATCAGTAGTTAGTACCTTCAGTAGTTTGAATCTTTTATTTAGCTGGCAGTAGTGGCGCTCGCTGTTTTGCAGTAGCTTGAGTAGCGAAGATTTTTGTGAGGTAAGTGATTTGTAAAAGGTATAGGTTAAAGTTAGTCAGGGCCATTGTTTTGTAGGGGTTATTGAAAGTCAGATTGCGTTGCGCTAAATAATATTGTGTGTCAGGTTAAGCACAGGCTTGTATAATTGTTCTAAGTGGACGTTTCACATGTAAAATTGTTCAAAGGGGACGTTTCAGTATCCAAGATCATGATAAACAGCGGCGATCTAGTAATTTTTTCGATAATGCAGCTTGGTTGCTACATCTCCAAAGTCAGCACGTAGAAGATTTTTCTGGACTGCTTTCTCATCACTAATCCAAGGCTACCCCCAGAGGAGTTGCATTGGCTGTTTTCTCTTGCTGCTTCGGTGGTATGTTCTTCCACATGAGCACTCATGCGATTTGGGAAGCCACCACACACTTCTGTGTCCCAAAGTCTGCCATATTCACTGCCTGCAACTCGATGGTGGCACCTGAATAAACAAACTCGATGCCGAAATCGAGCTCGCAGCAGCGGACCACCATATCGCTCAGCTCTGTCCTTCCTGTGCCTCTGCAATGGATACACAGAAGAGATACAGGCAGATAGTAATCTTGCCTTTGTCAATAGGTAAGCTCGCAGAGAAGCGCACCCCTTTTCTGATACAGCTGTCCGTCGTCCAGCATGCGTCTCATTGACGGTGCTGTGGGGCGAGAACGACAGATTTTAAGTACGCCCTAAAACGACGCCGACGAAAATGAAGCAATTTCGCGATCACCAGGAGCACAGGCACATTTTTACAGCTTCTGTCAGTCTCAGCACCGAAGACCGTAGAAGCAGCTATGTAGTCACGACGGCTGCTCAGACTAAACCGACGAGCCGGCCGCGGTGGTCTAGCGGTTCTGGCGCTGCAGTCCGGAACCGCGGGATTGCTACGGTCGCAGGTTCGACTCCTGCCTCGGGCATGGGTGTATGTGATGTCCTTAGGTTAGTTAGGTTTAAGTAGTTCTAAGTTCTAGGGGACTTATGACCTAAGATGTTGAGTCCCATAGTGCTCAGAGCCATTTGAACCATTTGAACTAAACCGACGAGCCTAAATGTGCACCAAGCTTAGCCACTTGTAAACAGCCTGAACAGAGGTCTCTGAGTGCTGAGTAATGGCTTCTCGTGTTTATGCCACACGGGGTGGGCATCAGTGTGCGCTGTGTGACAGAGTAGGCATACTTGTATCACTACACGCTGTGCACATGATTAAGAAAATTAGAGTTAATTGTTTCTGGCTATGACTATCAATCATTAGTTTGTTCAGTGATTTAAGAACTGACTCTGTATTGAATTCTTCTGTATTGAATTCTGTGTGTGTCGCCTTATAGGCGCATGACCTTGAAGCGGACTTAGCCGCTGAGCGAGGCGGCCGCGCCACACGGCCCCTAGTTTTACTAGGGCCGTGTGGGGCTATAATCAAACAGGCGGAAGTTGCGCAACACTGATAAGGCGCGCTGCCATGAATGGGGCAGGAAGTTCGCATCCTGTTCTGAGGTGATGTGACTGTATATTATCATCCATAATAAAGTTTTTCCTGTCCTTATCTATTCCTTTCTTTTTTTAAAAAAAAAACCTTATCAGCTACTGAAGCATCTTTCTCTTCTGTGGGTTGCAGGGGTTCCGACCCCTGGGGAGGTGGGTGGGTGTTATACATGGCTGTGCAGGTAGTATTTTTGGTAGCAGGTATCTGTGGCATCAGGCATCGGAATAATAATGGTGCAGGATGTACTTACAAGCTACAAGGACTGTTTGGAAAGTAAAGTCCAATTGAACGCATAATGGAACCCACAATGGAGCTAAAGAAATGTTTTATTTGCAATAGTTAGCCACACCCTCCAGCTACTTCTGTACATTTGCCATCGAAACCGCTGCAGGAAAGTCCTCATTGGCCCTGCAGTGTCTGGCCGAGAATCGTCATGAGGATAAAAACGCATGAGAGGTACGTTATGTGGGGTTGCATGAAATCAGGCGAAACCTGGCAGCAGGCACCCATATGTGGCGGGAGACACTATTGCTCTAGCTGTTTTTCCATGCTCACAGTGTGCTCAAAACTTCAAAACTGAAAAGAGCGACATGACGCGATTATCAGACATACTAGAGTCATTGTCTAACATGTACCGTTTGTTCCAAGTTTCATAGGATTTTCACTGTTGTTTCCATTTCACAACCTATTGGACCTTACTTTCCGGATAGCCCTTGTACATTTCTCATCTTAAACAAGTTTAAGAATTACCTGGCTTTGCAGAGTTTTCATTTGTCATGTATGATGACGTCAGAGTGGTCGACGTTTCAAATCATTATGTTCCTACTTGGTTGCCCATTGAAGATCCGGATTGAATTTCATTTATATTTGACTTTGTTCTGTTGTAAAAGGATATTTTGTGTTTGATTATTCTAGCACTAGTTAAGTTCCTTTGGGCTACAGGAAGTTGTATTGCTTTACTGTAAGTGGTGCCTCTTTTGTTAACTGACCCTTTTACGCTAAAATTTTTTTGTTAAATTGAGTCCCATGTCTGCACTGCTATGTCAAGGATTTGCACCTGCTAAGCAAGCAACCAAAAGCATAGATGGGTCATGCAAGCATGACCCTTGAAGTGGGTAGCTTTTTGGACAATAGATAATGAATCCCCATGCTCCGCCCAGCCATCATGCGGCAACCCAAAGCCACCAGTGGTCACGGGCCCCATGAGCTTTTTCTCTTCTGTGGGCCATATGAATGAGGGTAGTACCAGCAGTATCTTGGCACCTGGTCAGTATTTAGGCCTGGCATCTCGGCTAGATTCCAGCAGTTTGCATCAAGTGAGTTTCCTCGGCTTGGTGCCCATTGAGAAAGGATTCCCACTGTCATGATCTCACTCTGGAGCTGCCGCTGCGACGACAGCACGTCCGTGTCGACCTTCAACTCCAGGTGCTTCCAGCTACAGACCTACACCATTCGTAACCTCTACACCAAAGAGACACGGCCTCTCCTTCTATGAGCAGCAACTGGACTTTGTAATATTCGTCTTTGTTTTTCATCAGCAATACGTCAAACTTAATATTTGTGCATCCCTTCGGGACTTTAACATTTGCTTGTCCTTTCGGGAATTTCACATTTGGATGTACCTTCTGAACTCTGATTTTGGAGCGCTCAGTTTCTCAGTTTAAGAACATTGGAGTTTGGAACGCTCAGCTTCCAGAATGAAATTTTCGCTTTGCAGTAGAGAGTGAACTGATATGAAATTTCCTGGCAGATTAAAACTGTGAGCCAGACCGATACTCGAACTCAGGACCTTTGCTTTTCGCAGTCAGTTGCTCCTCACCTACCAGGAAAGTTCATACCAGTGCACACTCCGGTTGTAGAGTGAAATGTTCATCCCCCAGGCTGTCGCTAAGCCATGTCTCTGCAGTATCCTGTCTTCCAGAAGTGCTAGTCTGTCAAGTTTCGTAGGAGAGCTTCTGTAAAGTTCGGAAGGTAGGAAACAAGGTACTGGCGGAAGTACAGCTGTGAGGATGATGGGTTGTGCGCCGTGGTTGAGTAGCTCAGTTGGTAGAGGAATTGCACACGACAGACAAAGGTCCTGTGTTCGATTCTCGGTCCGGCGTACAGTTTCATTCTACCAGCAAGTTTGGTTTCTGTTATTGTGTTCTAAACTAACTCCAGGCGAAGGAGATTATTTATATGTGTTACAATGAAGTTCATAAGCATTTTGTGTGTGGATAACTTTCTGTCCAGCCCTTGGCTGACACATCTTGTGCAAACCCTGCTCAGACCACTCTCCGCCTAAATTTCACACTTCCAGGATATTTATATGGAACATGAGATCTTGTGCACAATTTATGAACCTACAGTGAGTGTATAAGTAGGCTGTTTAGGTTTTTATGTTGGCAACGCCATGTAGCGCTCTGTATGAAAATCACTGACTGTGCTCTGTGCAGTCTGTGGCGGGTTGGCATTGTTGGAATATTCGCTATCGTAGTGTTGGGCAGTTGGATGTGAACAGCACGTAGCGTTGCGCAGTTGGAGGTGAGCCGCCACCAGTGGTGGATGTGGGGAGAGAGATGGCAGAATTTTGAGAGCAGACGATCTGGACGTGTGTCCATTAGAAAGAGTAAATTTGTAATATTGGATATCATTAACTGACACACACACACACACACACACACACACACATATATATATATATATATATATATATATATATATAATGACTTTTGAACATTATTAAGATAACTACATTGTTTGTTCTCTATCAAAATCTTTCATTTTCTGACTATGTCTATCAGTAGTTAGTGCCCTCAGTAGTTAGAATCTTTTATTTAGCTGGCAGTATTGGCGCTCGCTGTATTGCAGTATTTAGGGTAATGAAAATTTTTGTGAGGTAAGTGATTCATGAAAGGTATAGGTTATTGTTAGTCAGGGCCATTCTTTTGTAGGGATTATTGAAAGTCAAATTGCGTTGCGCTAAGAATGTCAGTTTAGTGATGATCAGAATAAGTAAAGAGAGAAATGTCTGAGTACGTTCAGTTTTACTCAGCTGTTAGAAAATCAAATAATGTAAGAGGTTTTCCAGCACTGTCATTTTTAACGTTTTCTAAGGGGACGTTGCAAGTGTTCGTATGATCTGTGATTGATATACACTTTATTTTCACTCCCCTAACGTTTATTCAAATTCCTGAATGTGCTAATCTAAGAACTACGTTCTCGACAGTACTTCGTTCGGTTTAACTTCATTTGAAATCGATAGGAAATAAATTGGTAGAAGCAGTGATGAAATTTGTATTTAAATGAAATTTTCAGCTGTCCAGTTAAGGTCGTGTTGATGTTAAGCTTCAAGACCTTTGCCTGTGGAGACTGAGATTTCGGGATAAATTTATATCATACAATCTCGGATCTTTGCCACTTACTAGACGCTGTAAGATAGAGAGTGCAAAGACATTTTCACCGCACATGAATCAGATGTATAACGTTCAGTTGATACAGAAATACAGCGATTAGCTGCTCGAGATCTGTTGTAAGGTGAAGGGGTTCAGTTTTGTCTAGATTTAACTGCTGTTAAATCCCACATTTAATTATTCCGTTGTGTCATGTGACAGTTGTGGCCACTACGAAATTGAAACCAAGAGAACCATATTGTTTTTACTCACATATGCGTCAGTTTTCATACGAAGCGTAATGTTTCACATTGGATGGAAAACGAGGGTCATGATCTCTTACGAATTCACGGGTCCTAGTAGAAAGTAGTACATGGGTTTAAAATATTTAGCAGGAAACCCGATTGTTGATAAGCCTGTATTCGAGCTCCAAACTCCCTCCGTGGTATTACCGAGTAATGTGCGTAGGTGCATGCAATACTTTCGCTTACTCTTCTAGAAACGTATGTTCTCGAAATTTCAGCATTAATCTGTATCATGATGCACAACGCCTCTCTTGTAGCGTCTGCCACTGGATTTGGGTGGGCACCTCTGTGACGCTTTCGTGCTTTCTGAACGAACCTGTGATAAAATCTGCTGTGCTTCTTTGGATCTTCTCTGTTTCCTCTGTGAATCCTGTCTGGCTATGTACCGACCCAAAGTCACGTTGGGATCCCAGGGAACGAACAGAGGTATGCCAAGCTGGCTACCAGGATGCCGACTTCGAGATGGGAGTACCAGAACTTGTACGCCATCACTTGTTGGAGAGTTGGAACACAGACTGGTGTGCCGTGGTTTCGTTGAATAAACTGCTAGCCATAAAGGGGACCACAACCATATCGCATTCTTCTTTTTGTGCTTGTCACAGGGAATCTACTATTCTCTGTCAGCTTTGCATTGGCTACACATGGCTGATCCATGGCCACATTCTATGACATGAGGATCCACCCCAAAGCTGATCTGCTGCCTGTCTGACGGTGGCCCACAGCCTATTGGACTGCTCTAATTTGTCCACTTTATGGCGAAACCATAAACTCGCTGTCACACCACTTAGGGTGGTAGCAGACGACTTCAAAACAGCTGATATAGTTTTGCGTTTTACATCTACATCTACATCTACATCTACATTTATACTCCGCGAGCCACCCAACGGTGTGTGGCGGAGGCCACTTTACGTGCCACTGTCATTACCTCCCTTTCATGTTCCAGTCGCATATGGTTCGCGGGAAGAACGACTGTCTGAAAGCCTCCGTGCACGCTCTAATCTCTCTAATTTTACATTCGTGATCACCTCGGGAGGTATAAGTAGGGGGAAGCAATATATTCGATACCTCATCCAGAAACGCACCCTCTCGAAACCTGGCGAGCAAGCTACACCGCGATGCAGAGCGCCTCTCTTGCAGAGTCCGCCACTTGAGTTTGTTAAACATTTCCGTAACGCTATCACGGTTACCAAATAACCCTGTGACGAAACGCGCCGCTCTTCTTTGGATCTTCTCCATCTCCTCCGTCAACCCGATCTGGTACGGATCGCACACTGATGAGCAATACTCAAGTATAGGTCGAACGAGTGTTTTGTAAGCCACCTCCTTTGTTGATGGACTACATTTTCTAAGGACTCTCCCAATGAATCTCAACCTGGTACCCGCCTTACGAACAATTAATTTTATATGATCATTCCACTTCAAATCGTTCCGCACGCATACTCCCAGATATTTTACAGAAGTAACTGCTACCAGTGTTTGTTCCGCTATCATATAATCATGCAATAAAACAGGTGAAACATCCCCTTAGGACAATTATCCGTGACTGTGCTTAAACTGACACACAATATTTTTAGCGTAACGCAATCTGACTTTCAAAAATCTCTACTAAAGAATGGCCCTGACTAACATTAACCTATACCTTTCATAAATCACTTACCTCACAAAAATCTTAGTTGCTCAAGCTACTGCAATACAGCGAGCGCCACTACTGCCAGCTAAATAAAAGATTCAAACTACGGAAGGCTCTAACTACTAGTAGGCATAGTTAGCAAGTTCACATCCAGCTGCCGCTGCCCAACACTACAATGGCAGACAACAATGCAAACTAGCCACAGACTGCACACAGCATAGCCAGTGATTTTCATACAGAGCGATAGGTAACGTTGCCAATAAGAAAACATAAACAGCCTACTTACACAGGTAAAAAACCTGTAAAACAGGTTTGTATCCGCCTCTGCGATGTACGACACATTAACCTCTTAAGCCACTTTAAAGGCTGGAGGATTGTTATGTCACCTAGTATGACCCAGGCGGCCTATGGCTGCCCTTGCTCGGTGATCTAGACTGTCTCATGCCCTTCTCAGCTTTTAAATACTTCTCATTCCTTTATATCTGTCGTTGCTTCCTGTCTCGTAGTCGTTGTTTTCTATCCTGAATTTTATCAACTTTTCTGTGTGCCTACACTACTGGCCATTAAAATTGCTACACCAAGAAGAAATACAGATGATAAACGGGTATCCATTGGACAAATATATTATAGTAGAACAGACATGTGATTACATTTTCACGCAATTTGGGTGCATAGATCAGTACCCAGAACAACCACCTCTGGCGTAATAACGGCCTTCATACGCCTGGGCATTGATCAAATAGAGCTTGGGTGGCGTGTACAGGTACAGCTGCCCATGCAGCTTCAACACGATACCACAGTTTGTCAAGAGTAGTGACTGGCGTACTGTGACGAGCCAGTTGCTCGGCCACCATTGACCAGACGTTTTCAATTGGTGAGAGATCTGGAGAATGTACTGGCCAGGGCAGCAGTCGAACATTTTCTCTATCCAGAAAGGCCCGTACGGGACCTGCAACATGCGGTCGTGCATTATCCTGCTGAAATGTAGGGTTTCTCAGGGATCGAATGAAGGTTAGAGCCACCGGCCGTAACACATCTGAAACGTAAAGTCCACTGTTCAAAGTGCCGTCAATGCGGACAAGAGGTGACCGAGACGTGTAATCAGTGGCACTCCATACCATCACGCCGGGTGATACGCCAGTATGGCGATGACGAATACACGCTTCCAATGTCCGTTCACCACGATGTCGCCAAACACGGATGCGACCATCATGATGCTGTATACAGAACCTCGATTCATCCGAAAAAATGACGATTTGCCATTCGTGCACCCAGGTTCGTCGTTGAGTACACCATAGCAGGCGCTCCTGTCTGTGTCAAGGGTAACCGCAGCCATGGTGTCCGAGCTGATAGTCCGTGCTGCTGCAAACGTCGTCGAACTGTTCATGCAGATGGTTGTTGTCTTGCAAACGTCCCCATCTGTTGACTCAGGGATCGAGACGTGGCTACACGATCCGTTACAGCCATGCGGTTAAGATGCCTGTCATACCGAGTGCTAGTGATACGAGGCCACTGGGATCCAGCACGGCGTTCCGTATTACCTTCATTAACCCACTGATTCCATATTCTGCTAACAGTCATTGGATCTCGACCAACGCGAGCAGCAATGTCGCGATACGATAAACAGCAATCGCGATAGGCTACAATCCGACCTTTATCAAAGTCGGAAACGTGATGGTACGCATTTCTCCTCCTTACCCGAGGCATCACAACAACGTTTCACCAGGCAACGCCGGTCAACTGCTGTTTGTGTATGAGAAATCGGTTGGAAACTTTACTTATGTCAGCACGTTGTAGGTGTCGCCACCGGCGCCAACCTTGTGTGAAAGCTTTGAAGAGCTAATCATTTGCATATGACAGCATCTTCTTCCTGTCGGTTAAGTTTGGCGTCTGTAGCACGTCATCTTCGTGGTGTAGCAATTTTAATGGCCAGTAGTGTAGTTTTCTTGTGGTAATGGAGGGTATTGAAACACTAACGGGATGTAGAGGGTGAATCTCTCGTCTGATGACTTGTCCTGAGGGCCTCCAGCTGCCATGTGGGAGGGCCAAGTCTCCCACCTTCACACTTTTACCCCTATCTCACTTCCACCTCCTTCTTTCTCTCCATTTTCTCGTATCTCGAAGGCAGTCCGATTCATCATGACGTGTCTTTTCTATCCTTCCTGTCCACGGACTATTCCCAGCTTGACATGCAAAGGATGGAGGGACTGGTGACCTCGTAGTTTGGTCCCCTTAATCCCATCAATCCATCCATTCATCCATCAGCCCGATCTGGTTAGGGTCCCAAATTGGTGAGCAGAACTCAAGTATCAGTTGTACGACAGATAGTATTGAAACTTCGCCATGGGCTGACAACACTCTGTGAAGATGCTTCCAATGAATCTCAGTCTGGCATCTGCCTTCCCTACGATTAGTTTCTCTCTCTGCTGGACGTTCCAAATTAAGGCGTACGCAAGTATCCGTATAAAGCCCAACTGTCCAGAGGTACATGGTGCAAGCTGAAATATAAATACACGACAAGAAGAAAGAATACACGTTACCACAAGTACGAAGGAGCAGAAGAAAAGTCTGCTGTAGGGGAGAAAGATAATGAAAAAGTGCTACTCCGTGCAGATGGCACTGTAGGGGATAAAGTTAGGCATACTTACAACGTTTTTCTAACCCCTCTTCTGCAATTACAGTAACCCTTACAGTAAAATTTAAAAAGCTAATTAATTGCGCCGCTTTCCTGCTTGGACGGGGAAGACAGAATTTCGGGCCCTCTCGCGGCGTGTTTCTGCAGAGCGGCGATTAATTAGGCAGAGTGTGTGTGTGTTCCTTGTGTTTGTGTGTGTGCGTGTGTGTTGCTGCTGCCAGCGCCCTGAAACCTGCGACTTAGCGCCGCTCGCTAATTTGTATCCGGATCTAATTCCGAGGCCCCAGGCGCGGCTCCACACTATTGTTCACTGTGAGTAGTGGAAATATTACACATTTGTGCTGCACGACTCCAGTTCCGCAGGTGCTGTGTACGGCTTACCTCTAGACCTCTGTCTCCGCCGTCTAAATTTGTTCAGCGTAATCTCTCGCTCTTTTTCTCTCTCTCTTATGTTTTAGTGGTACAAGAGCAGCTATTTTTATTGGTGATTGAGGACGATTTACTGAACAACATAACATCAGTATCTACTTCATTTGGAGACTAATAATTATAGCTGTTAGTAGTAGTTTGTTTTTAGGTTGATTGGTACCTCAAAGTACGTACATATGGCAAGAGCAAGCCATTGATGCTAACTTCCCCTGAGCGGCAGGTCAGGTGTTGGAGTGTGGATCCATGTACACAAAACGGGTAGTCTATACTGACAGGTGTAGTTCACCTAGTGGTACAGTTACGATCGTGCGGAAAACACTAGGTAGGAAACTCTATAGTGTGTTTGTGGGAATGATATACGTGGTGTTTCAAAAAGGACTTTGCAACTTCAAAAATTCATACAAATTAATGCATATTATGTGCAGAGGCGAATGTAGTGTCAATTTGTAGGGAAATACCGGGTGATCAAAAAGTCAGTATAAATTTGAAAACTTAATAAACCACGGAATAATGTAGATAGAGAGGTAAAAATTGATACACATGCTTGGAATGACATGGGGTTTTATTAGAACCACCCCATATTGCTGGACGCGTGGAACATCTCTTGCGCGCGTCGTTTGGTGATGATTGTGTGCTCAGCCGCCACTTTCGTCATGCTTGGCCTCCCAAGTCCCCAGACCTCAGTCCATGCGATTATTGGCTTTGGAGTTACCTGAAGTCGCAAGTGTATCGTGATCGACCGACATCTCTAGGGATGCTGAAAGACAACATCCGACGCCAATGCCTCACCATAACTCCGGACATGCTTTACAGTGCTGTTCACAACATGTTTCCTCGACTACAGCTATTGTTGAGCAATGATGGTGGACATACTGAGCATTTCCTGTAAAGAACATCATCTTACATTGTCTTACTTTGTTATGCTAATTATTGCTATTCTGGGTTTGGTACCGCGTCATAATATAAAAAGTACTGCTGCTATAGAAAAGCCAACGTTTCGGCCAAGATTGCAGCGGCCTTCTTCTGGGTGACGCGGTGCCAAACCCAGAAAATTTTATGTCGACTGACTCTGGCCGCGGAAGCTTACGAAGTTATAATGCTGATCAGATGAAGCGCCATCTGTCGGACATTTTTTGAACTTTTGTATTTTTTGGTTCTAATAAAACCCCATGTCATTCCAAGCATGTGTGTCAATTTGTACCTCTCTATCTACATTTTTCCGTGATTTATTCAGTTTTCAAATTTATACTGACTTTTTGATCACCCGGTACATCAAGTTTTGTCTCGCGTAGTTCGCTAGTGCCGAATCGCACCTTAAGGAGCGCTTACGACAGTTGAATTAAAGGTGGCTGCCTTCACTGGACTCGAGCGTGTTAGCTATGTGTTTTGGTTTGAAGAATTGAAGTCGGAGAGCACAGTTCAGTGTAATTTCCATACCAAGTACGCTAAACGTCCTCCTAGTAGGCCTACAATTTATGAGTGGCATAAATGTTTTGTAGAAACAGGGTGCTTGGTAAGACATGGGAAATCATCAGGTCATCCAAGCACATCTCACGAAGTTGTTGAGCGCGTGAGACCACGTTTTGACAACAACACTGCGAAGCTGACTTGACGTTGTAGTCCTACTAGGAGGATCTTTAGCGTACTTGGTACGGAAATTACGCTCGACTGCTGTCGCCAACCTCGATTCTTCAAACCAAAACACACAGGTAGCAAGCTTGGGTCTAGTGAACGCAGCCAACTTGAACGCCACTGCCGCTAGCGCTCCTTATGATGCGATTCGGCACTAGCGAGACAAAACTTGGCGTATTTCCCAACAAATAGACACTACAATCACCTCTGTAGGTACTGTGAATTAGTTTATATGAATTTTCAAAGTTGTAAAGCCTTTTTTGAAACACCCTGTATATTTATGATGTACGGTTTTCACTGAATGGCTTGGTAGTCAGCGGCTTGTACTGTTGGCCAATCTACATATTATGATAATGATTAGAAAGTGTATTTTTGATGCAAAACTGCACTTTTTAAACAAAAACAGTAACGAACCAAAAGTAGGATGAATCAGAATGTCAGTGGTGTTTCTTGCGGGATTCTAGTTCGAGTCGGTTATGAGATATCGTCTTTTGAAAAGTTCCCACATTGACACTTGTACAATCCCTGTCGTAGCAAACACTAAGGAACAATAGAAGTCCGTGCATTAGTTATGTGGATTCAGTGCATGGAACGACTACTGCGCACTTGCTATTATTTCAGCGGAGATATCTTAGTAGGTTGCGGTAATACGTCGCTGCATATTATCGGGTGTATTTGGTATATCATTGTAGACAGTCTCTGTCAGGTATCCACACAGGAAAAGGTCTACAGCTTCAAATCTGGGGAACAGGTCAGCAAATGTACAGGTCTTCTGAGTCCAATCCAACGATTTGGAAAATATTCTTGCAGTATGGGTTAGGCAGCCATCATGTTGGTACCACATGTTCCTCCTAGTTTACAGAGCAACGTCTTCTGGTATCCATGGAAGATGGTCTGCTAGGAGACTGCGATATACGTGCGTGTTCAGTGTTTTGTCTATGAAAAATGGGCCTATGAGTTGATTGTTCACTATCCCACATCACACGTTTACGCTCCATGGACGCTAACGTTCCACCCAATGAAACCAACAGGGATTGTCTGTTGACCAACAATGCGTGTTTCGGATGTTTACCTGGCCATGACTGGTAAATGTGGCTTCATCACTGAACAGTTTATATGATACATTAGTAGTGTTTTATCTTAATGCCGATGTTTGGAAGTTAACACAATTCTTGCAATCGTTTCCATGCTACACTAGAAGGCGAGAGATGTGATAGATCCAACATGCGGATCAACTGCAGCAGCAGCAAGAAAATTAATATTCCCCTCTTCTATTGTCACTTGTTTCCTCCTGTAACATTGTCTAGGTGTTACATAACCACTTTCACGTGACTGATTGAAGATAAAACATTGCCGAGATTCTTCACGTCTCATCCAGCAATACCCTTCCAAGCTTTACATGTTGTTTATGACCACCACGTTTGTAGCTATTATTCTCAGTTAACTCCCCTTAGGTAAGTGTGTGAACGCGAGTCTGTAGAGCTATATTTCCTTTTCCTCTACTCTATTCTTCTCATAACCTCTTCGTGTTTTTCGTTCCTTTCATCTGCCCATTTTTTCTCTGTCGTTTCTTTCGTTGAGACTTATTCAAGTTTGTTATTGTTGATCTTATTTCGGAATTTTTTTGACCTTCAATTTCTCCTACTGCAGTTTTCAGTTGTTACAGGTTTTTTTGTGTTTTTCAATTGTTTCAGTTTTTCACATGTTTCTTTCAACCATTTGGTCACTATATGCACGGATTTTTGCGTGAAATACGCGTCTGGCATTCTGTTTGTTTAATTTTCTCAGTTCCTACACTGGGTTAGTGTTAATGGACTGGAGAGGCTCTATTTTCTTCGTCGGTTTCTTCCTCAGTGATGTCTCCTCACATACGTAATACAGAAATTGAATTTAACTGACAAAATGGGGAAATATAAAAATGAAGCAAATAAAGTTGGCTAGAGGTGTATGGCATCTTAAAACTGAGATTGGCAGAAAGTGCAAATTGGGTGCACTTGGGGAAAAATAAATGCGAGCTATAGGAAAATTAAAAAAGACCATTGGAGAAAAGAGATATAGCTTTTCGCGTATCTCGTAAATTACTCTTTTCTATTTATTTTGTTTTTGTTTTATTATTATTGTGATTATTATTATTCGCGTAACAACTCATATATTAAATGAGATATGTTACTACGAAAAGAGCCGCGAAATACCTTTTAGTAATGCTGTGCCAAGAATTTCTTTATAATCACTAATTTTCAACAAAACAGAATATATTGGGTTCTTATTGTTCTGTATCTGGCTTTCTATTAAAGGAACATTTTTGGTTACTGTAACTCACTATAAAAAATCAACATATCTTCCCTACTTTATAGTTATTGAAAAATGAAAATTACTTTGTTATGAAATACTGATGTTACAGTTCGCAAAGATTGTTCAACATTTTGCAGTGGATTTTTGTTAAGCGTAAAACACCAATAATTACCACGACTAGCACAAGAACATGAGACTATTGTCGGAGAAAAATACGTTTTCACTATAAGGTTTGCCAGACCAGAACTAAGCACAACAAAATTCTTGTTTTGTTACGAAGGTAAATTATCTCTTTTGTACTGTTAGCAATATATTATCAGCAGCCCGCGTCAACCTGCAAAACACATCATAAAATCTGCTGCTCTGCTCTGCAACTTCGAAAGCTGAAAGAAATAATTTTTCACTTCACTGTTACCTGACCGCTTCTTTGCGGTATGATAGGTTTCATGTACTGCAATTTAAATGAACCGCGGCAGCGGCTGGCTCGTTCGTAGCGCCGCTCTGCACCACGAATAATATTTAAACAACTGAAAATGTCTTAAAGGGATGGGATAAAATACCAGGCAAGCTTGACATGAATCATAATGCAAGGTTTCACTAAATAACTCTATTCAAACATTTAAACAATTTGAGTAGTACACACCTTTTTAACAATCTTGCCTAATGGCGTCCCTCTTACAAACTTGACAAAAGAATGCTACGCTAGCATACAATATCACGTCACAGGCTATCCTTCTCACGTAAATCCAAGAAGAAGACAAAGAAATTACTGTTCGTTCTGTATTATTTATACTAGGGATATTTTTCATCTCTGTATGATATTTATCGTCTGTGCGGTTTCAGTACTCGCCGACACAGATATTATCTAAAATAAATAATAATAAAAAAATACATAATTCCATACAATAACTGAATACGATGCATAATATTTTCTCTTTACTACAAAATATGTCTTTTGCTAAGGGACGTTACAATGCCCCCTGGCAGCAATTGACTAACGTTAAGAATGTTCGGCAATATGCTGCCACTAACGTCCGTTTTGTCATTGTCTATCACCTTGTTTGAAATATTCACGGTTCACTTCTTTCCTCTTTTACATTATAGTTTTAATTACACTTTTTATAGTTTTTTCATACTTTGCGAGGTGACCGTAAACCTAGTCCCAGGGTCATTACAGTTTTCTGGCTCCCCCATTTGGGCTACGTGCGATCAGAAAACCTGGGAAAACTGCGCCGGAGCCATGGTCATCTCGCCTGGTTTGTCTTAACGCACGGTTTTGTTCATCAAACAAGGGTGGACTTTGTCCAATGTTCACAGATAACAATGATTATTTATGTCAAAATGTTAAACCTTTTAGCCTCTCTATTAAAAATGTACTTTCTACACTTTTTCACATTTGTTTTCTGTGTCACAATTAAGGTCAATCATTAAACAGTTCGATAGCAATGTAATGGATTGTCTCTACACTTACTCACGACAAATGTTCTACCGTTGTATGGCATTCGTGTCAGTTTGTGTCACTAATCTGACGAAAACATTTGACATATATCATCGAACAAGTGAATGTTTTGATTTATACTCAGCAAAAAAAATGTTTGTCACGTAATTTCGTGTTCAATAAATCATTTTCATATTAGTACATGAACAACGCAGTTGGTAATGTTCGGTTGAACGTCAACAATGTCGTACGGAGCGGGCGGCGCGAAGCAATTGTTGCGTAGCGTCGTCTGGAGCGCGGCGTGCCAACGACCGCTGAGGTCGACGACCTGCTAGCAGCAACATCGACGGCGTGCTGCGGTGGCGCCCGAGCAGTCGCGAACCGCGCCGAACCATTCACCAATGTCGGCGTGTTGCAGTGGTTTCCTGCGACCGGCTGGCTGGCGGCACGGCACCCGTCTCTGCTTCTCCGCATGGCTCCCCGTCGTAACGCATGAAACAAATATTCCACAACGGTGTACTGTCTTTAAGGATACAACTTATTAGCTGTAGAAGAAAATGCACTTTGGTTAAAAGCGTTTATTGTTCATTACGCCGTCGCTTCGCTGGTATGCACAGGACGTTTTGGCGTGATAACAGGTTTCTTGTGGCATTGTGACACTGGTATTCAGGGTTCGTCACACGCACATTGTACTACACACTTTCACTTGTTCTCACGGTTGATACACTGCCAGAGCGTCTTTCAACACGCGAAAATATTTCGGTACACACATACTAAATGTCTCCGTCGAGCGATGTTTGTTTGAATCGACTCCGAACGGATCACTAACTACCGTTTTTACTCACAGTGTACTATTCGTTGAGCACTGCGCTATGACAGTTAGTCACTCAACACTTAACTTATACCGACGTATATATTGGTGCAGATACAACAGTCATTTTCTGTCCCTACTACACACAATATTCCGTCCTTTCCTAGATTGTTTATGCACACAGTTTATTTTTAATGCATGACAACTGTTCTTAGCATAATCACTCTCATCTACATTGAGTCCATTGTGTTACCTTCTCATTACACACTTTTAATACTATTACTAGGCATATATTGTTTTTTTTGTAATTATTTAAAGGTGTGTGATTCTTTTTTTTTTACATAGCTTTCTTTTCCTCTTTTAGTGTAGCTTGCCAGGTTATCACCCATCTAGCAAACAGATTTTACCATGTGCATGACAGCTTGACTTGGGCATATTGTTCAATAAATACTTCATTTAGTACTAGTATTATTTCTAACGGTCCGTCCTACAGGACTACAGTGTAGTTTCCGCGTAACTTGATTCGCGTACCGCGTAATTAATATTCAAGAACGTGTACCAAGTACACAGGCTTCAATTGAAGCATTAATACATACAAAGCATAGGTTACACGGAACGGTTTTATTTTTTATTGGATTCTGCACCAGTGTCGTTCTCAGATCACTATTGGCATTAAACATTACATCACATAATTATTTCGTACTACAAAGTCAATTTTTGGCTAGTATAGACTCTCTCTCAGGGTTCCTTAATTCTAACACAATTACATCTGCTACATATTTATATGAGATTTCATCATTAATTGTACTTACTTACTACAAAATGATTCAAGAAATTAATCATTATTTTATCAACAAAAGATTATTCATTGCTTGAAGAGCATGTAGTATTTTAATGACACTAACTGTCTGTAAACAAAGTCTTCCATTTGCATATTATTGCTCAGTTAACTGATTGTACTTCCTCAAAATTGTAACTATACATAAATTCTTTCTTAAAACTAACATACTTATACTCTAAAACACAGTTGAAATCTTCTTACCGCTACTATTTACATCAGACATGTCACTGAATAAATAACTTTACATCTTTACGTGGATACAGTCCTTTTATTTTCCCCGTCTGTGGATGTGCTAACAAATAGCTACATTCGTGTGGCACCTTTATTACTTCAAAGGGCCCTGAATATATCATTTGCCACTTACTATTTCGCTTTAGGGTGGCTGAGGATTTGGGGTGGTTACGAATAAGCACCATGTCCCCTACATTGTATTTCTGTTTGTTAGTTACACCTCGGTCGTACTTCTTTTTTCTCTTTGCAGCACAGCTGGTTAGGTTGTCCCATATCTTTTTTCTCTTTTCCTCTCTTGTTTCTACCCTGGCTGGTAGTCTCGGTAAAGGCGTCAGCCATTCATTCTGTGTCTCATTAACCCCTTTCAATATCTCTACTGGTGGGTATCCTGTACTTGAGTGGGGTGTTAAATTGTGGATTTCTACAAATTTAGGTACCAACTCAGGCCATCTTGTGTGTCGGTTCCCTATGTAAATTCTAAGGAACTTATTCAATTCTCTGAACGTTCTTTCGACTAAACTTGCTTCCGGATGGAACCGGGATACTAGAATATGCTGTATACCTTGTTCCATTAGGTAATTCTTCCAAGTGTGACCCGTGAAATATGTGGCATTGTCAGTCGTTATGGCTTCAGGTTTCCCCACTTGAGGCAAGTATTCTTGATTGATACGTCTGACTATGGTTTTGGCAGTAGCTGATTTTATACAATAAATTGCCAAGTATTTGGAAAAAATATCGTACATGGCCAGTATATATTTCATACCTCCTCTGGCCATGGGGTAGGGACCTGCTACATCCACAGATACTAAATGAAGCGGCCGGAGTGGAACTATGGGATGAAGTTCAAATTTGGTAGACCTATTATAGTGTTTTGCTTTCTGGCATATAGTGCAAGTCCTAACTGTTACCTGAATTTGGTGTTTCATTCAGGGAAAGTGGCAGTATCTCGCCATGATTTCTGCACACTTCCCGATTCCTGCATGGCCCCATGCCAAGTGCGTGACATTGACAGACTGGTTAGGTATGCATACTGCCCAGCCGTCTTCTTTCGTGCTAAGTTTATAATACAAAATATTGTCCACAATTTTAAAACCTTGCTCGTCTCTATTGTTGACACCATTTTCAATATTGTTAATGATTTTTGCCCACATCGGATCTGACCTCTGTAGTTCAGACATATTTTGACATATATATAGGAAATCCTTCCTGTAAGCATTGTCTCGTACTAAAAGCACTTTATATTCGGCAGATTGTTCTAGCATCTCGGCTAACTCCGGTAATCCTACCGGCAGTCGCGACAAAGCATCCGCTACTATGTTGTCTTGTCCTTTTATATACATAATCTTTATTCGGTATTCTTGTAATGTAAGCATCCATCTCCTTAGTCGGGTATGGAATAGCTTGCATGACATCAAAAAACTTAACGCCTGCTGGTCACTATACACTTTAATCTCCTTCCCATATAGGTAGTAATTAAACTTTTTTACAGCCCAGACTACGGCGAGCGCTTCCAGTTCCGTTGCCGAGTAGGCTCTCTCGCAGCTAGTTAAAGTCCTACTGGCAAAGCCGATAATCTTTATTGTTGCCGGGTCGTTGCCTTCCTCCCACTGGAACAGGCACGCTCCCAAGCCATAGGAACACGAGTCCGTCGCAAGACAAAAATTTTTTGATAGGTCCGGGTGCTGCAAAATATTTGCATTCAGCAGGGCGGTTTTAATTGCTTCAAAAGTTTGCCGACATTTGTCAGTCCAAACCCACTGCACATTTTTTCGCAGTAGATTTAACAATGACGCGTCATTTAACAACTGATTAGGTACGAACCTTCTGAAAAAAGACGTAAGTCCAATGAATGCTTTCAATTGCCTCTTAGTTCGGGGGCTCGGAAATTCTCGGATCGCCTCTAGTTTTTTGTTGTCTGGGCTGATACCAAGCGGCGTGATAAGGTGTCCTAGGAATTTAATTTTATTGCGTCCGAATTTTGACTTTTCTAAATTTGCTGTCACACCTGCTTGCTTAAATTTCTCTAATACTCTATGCAGCAATTCCATATGTTCGTCCCAAGTAGCAGTAGCGATTACAAGGTCATCAACATATACTGTGATTTTTTCTAACAAGTCTGGACCCAGTACCGTGTCTAGAGCAGTAATAAATACTCCAGCACTTACATTCAATCCGAAGGGAAGTACCTTGAATTGGTAACTTCGCCCTCCGAATATAAAGGCTGTGTACTTCCTTGATTCTGGTGTAAGTGGGATTTGCCAGTACGAACTTTTAAGATCAATCGAGGTCAAGTACTGCACTCTGTGGAATTTTTGTATCTGCTCATCTAAATTTTCTGGGCGAGTTCTGACGGGTATAATGATTTTATTGATATCCCGTGCATCTAACACTAGCCGGATTTTTCCGTTGGCTTTCGCCACTGCTACAAGAGGACTACTATATGGAGAGAGAGAGGGCTCAATGATATCCCATTCTAACATCTTCCTAATCTCCTTAGCCACTACTTCCCTCCTCGACCAAGGGATGGAGTAAGATGCGCGACAGTATGTTTTGTGAGGCATCACCTCTATGTGATAGTGGTACCCTTTGACTATTCCTGGTCGGTCGGTAAATACCATGGTATATTCCGATAACAGCTGCGTCAACTGTTGCTTTTGTATGTTGCTTAAACTTTCAGATTCCTGTACTTTGGTTTGAAATTCATCAACATTTGGTGCAAAATTTCTATCTCCTATATTTGGATAATAGAGATCCGTCACAGGTGAATAATCATTAAAGTGTAGTACCCAGGGGTTCCTACCTTTGATATTAATTCGATTGCAACATGGCACAAGTACCTCCTTCGATTTCATCATAGACAACTCAATCCTCCTACCTTTATTAACTATACTTAGTTTTCCCGAGGAGAGGTCGATCACTGCGTCCCTCTCACGGAGAAAATCTACTCCCAGAATGCAGGCCACCTTTAACCCTTTAACAATGAGGAACGAGCTCACTATGGCTTCGCCCTCCTTACAAATCTCCACCTGCACCTGGTACTTCACTAACTGGCTCTGTGCACTTATAGCTCCAGAACCTTGCAACTATTAACCGGGAAAGTCGGTATACTACGTCCTTTCCCTAGCGCTTTAAACAACTCTGTACTCATTACACTCACTGAGGCACCTGTGTCAAAGATTATATTCACTGCAACATCATTGATTTTCGCTTCTATTATGGCTTGCACATTTTCGTTGCTATCATTCTTACATTCATGCGGTTCGGTCAGTAGATCTTTATCCATACTGATACCGTCGTTGTATCGCAGCATATGTATTCCAGGGATACTATTGTTATTCGTGTTGCTCTCACTCCACCCCTCGGCCAGCGATGGAGAGCATATCGAGGCCGATTCTAGTTTGTCGGATGGCTTGCTTGCGAGGTACTTGGACGGCTATTATCCGCGACCTCTACTATGTTTACGCTTTGGTTTGTGGGCCGCCACGACTGCGCAATAGGCGCGTTCTGCAGTGGTGGTCTGCTGTTATCGTACCGGTCATTACCCTGCCGCTCTGGGCTTGGTCGCTGATTCTGATTCCAATTACGATTACCGTCATTGAAATTGCTATGCCACTGACCTCGCGCATTTTTCCAGCGGTTGGTCCCTGGCAATCCGGAATCGTACCGTTCGTCAAATCGACGCTTTTTATTTTGGGACGGCTGCCCATACCCGTTCTGACTTCTCCCATTATTACAATTTTGCGAATGCTCTTGCCGCTTGTTACCACCCCCACCATTTCCATGGTTGTGGTTTTGTGCACTACTATTTCTGTCATGTTTACACCCTGATCCATTGTTCCGCGAGTGATCACACGCTGCTTTTGCGTCTTCCTGGATTAAGTCTATTGAATCTAGAACAGACAGAAAATGTTCCATGTCGCTTTCTGGTACGTGATTAATTTCTCTTTGATATGAAGGGGTAAATGTGATTTTAGGAGTCTTATTATGTCTCTTGGTGAGATAGGCTCGTCCCAGTAGCGCGTTTTGTTTATGTACTTCTCGAAATACCGTCTCAGATTCCCAAGACGGGGTGAGTACGGTTCGGGATTGTATACTTCTTTTCTTAGCCGCTCTTGTATACAAGGCGACCAGTATTTCGACAAAAATGCCCTCTCGAATTGTTCATATGTCATGCAGCTGTCTGCTACTTCCGTAGCCCACAACGCTGCATCACCCTGAATGTATGACATTACGTATTGAATTTTCTGTGCTTCATTCCACACACTAGGCAAGATATTTTTAAAGCTTTTTATGAATACTACTGGGTGTACTGACTTCCGTTCAGTAGTAAACGTTTGAAATTGCCTATTTTTTATCAAACTTTCTTCAACTAATATTTTTGGACTATACTGGTTTGCTCCTGGGACATAGGCTGTGTGCTCCGAACCGAAGCTACAGCTCTTCGCATTATCGCCTAAAGATTCACCATTGTTGCGTCGCATATAAGTTTGTGCGTTGCCAAACACATTGGCTGTTGGCGACATAGTTTCATGGCAAGATGTTTGCTACTTTGTGCTAAACCCTTTTCCAAGTCGGATATCCGTTTGTTAATATTCACTTGCCACTGTGGAATATCCTCACTGAGTATTTGTTTGATGGTTTGCACGTCGTTCTGTACCTGACTATTTACTGCGGTACTGGACGATTCGGAATCTCTATCTGCTATGGCTGCTTGTACCTTAGAATTAATATTTTTGTCAATCTCACTCTCCTTCGCTTCTAGCCATGAGTTGAATTCGGTTTCAATTTTAGTCGCTTGTTCGTTCCACTTCTGCTCTACAAGCTGTGTGGAATCTATTTCTAGCTTTTCTACTCGGTTGGCTAAGACACCTATTTCGTCTACCCTGTTAGTGTTTGCTACTTGCAGGTTGTTGACCTGTACCGTCAACTCCTGCACAGCCTTAGGTATCGACTCATAATTCTGTTTCATACAGGCAATCTCCTTTTTCATATTTTCTAACGATTGCACAAGTTGCTGGTCCCTCTCAGCTTGCTGGGCAAGTAAATTTTCTGCTAACTGGCGATCTCGCTCAGCTTGCTGTGCGAGAAAGTTTTCCTCTAGCCGGCGATCTCGCTCAGCTTGCTGGGCAAGTAAATTTTCTGCTAACTGGCGATCTCGCTCAGCTTGCTGGCGATCTCGCTCAGCTTGCTGGCGATCTCGCTCGGCTTGCTGTTGCGCAAATTTTGTCTGGTAATCCAGCACGCGCTCTAATATCGCCTGAAGTGAATATCCACCAGGCAGATTACCACTCTCTGGTTCCTGCTCTTCTGGAGGTGGTGCAATTTCTTTATCTACCTCTCCTTGAGCACTGGTGGGCGGTGGCATCACTTCCTGTGCCCCTGCCCCCACATTTTCGCATGGTATATCCTCAAAGAGAGTACTTGTACTGCTTAATGCACCCGTTTCTACATTTCCTGCACTCACTAATGGCTGTTCCTCAGTATCCATATTGCTCGGACGTTGACTACGCAATTTAACCATATTCATAAATTACCTACTCGAACACAAGATCTGACAGTTTTTTCACTTGCACACAAAATATGTTAGTTTATCTACAATACACTGCACACTAAAAGTTACTATCTACAATCAACTTTGTCCTGTCATAAACACTAACATCAAACTACACACCACTAGCGATATGAGATCACTTCACTGGAGTTAAGCTTCTACAAACAGGGCAACTACACTGTAGTCTTACCTTTAATTTATCTGATCTCGGGGATCGGCTGCCCCCTGATTATGTAGTCGTTACAGTTTCTCAGTACTATCAGGATCGTTTCCTCTAACTTGCTTGCAGTGGTGCGGTTTTTCATGAAAAAGTTTTGTACATTCATTAACACATAGCATTAATCATGATACACATACATACATTTATCACTAAATACATACATATATATAACAACAAACACTGAAAGAAAGTACATAAAATATTTTTATTTTCGTGGCCACTGCAAATTCGGGCCCCGCGTTTTTGGGCGACAATTTCGCGTATCTCGTAAATTACTCTTTTCTATTTATTTTGTTTTTGTTTTATTATTATTGTGATTATTATTATTCGCGTAACAACTCATATATTAAATGAGATATGTTACTACGAAAAGAGCCGCGAAATACCTTTTAGTAATGCTGTGCCAAGAATTTCTTTATAATCACTAATTTTCAACAAAACAGAATATATTGGGTTCTTATTGTTCTGTATCTGGCTTTCTATTAAAGGAACATTTTTGGTTACTGTAACTCACTATAAAAAATCAACATATCTTCCCTACTTTATAGTTATTGAAAAATGAAAATTACTTTGTTATGAAATACTGATGTTACAGTTCGCAAAGATTGTTCAACATTTTGCAGTGGATTTTTGTTAAGCGTAAAACACCAATAATTACCACGACTAGCACAAGAACATGAGACTATTGTCGGAGAAAAATACGTTTTCACTATAAGGTTTGCCAGACCAGAACTAAGCACAACAAAATTCCTGTTTTGTTACGAAGGTAAATTATCTCTTTTGTACTGTTAGCAATATATTATCAGCAGCCCGCGTCAACCTGCAAAACACATCATGAAATCTGCTGCTCTGCTCTGCAACTTCGAAAGCTGAAAGAAATAATTTTTCACTTCACTGTTACCTGACCGCTTCTTTGCGGTATGATAGGTTTCATGTACTGCAATTTAAATGAACCGCGGCAGCGGCTGGCTCGTTCGTAGCGCCGCTCTGCACCACGAATAATATTTAAACAACTGAAAATGTCTTAAAGGGATGGGATAAAATACCAGGCAAGCTTGACATGAATCATAATGCAAGGTTTCACTAAATAACTCTATTCAAACATTTAAACAATTTGAGTAGTACACACCTTTTTAACAATCTTGCCTAATGGCGTCCCTCTTATAAACTTGACAAAAGAATGCTACGCTAGCATACAATATCACGTCACAGGCTATCCTTCTCACGTAAATCCAAGAAGAAGACAAAGAAATTACTGTTCGTTCTGTATTATTTATACTAGGGATATTTTTCATCTCTGTATGATATTTATCGTCTGTGCGGTTTCAGTACTCGCCGACACAGATATTATCTAAAATAAATAATAATAAAAAAATACATAATTCCATACAATAACTGAATACGATGCATAATATTTTCTCTTTACTACAAAATATGTCTGTTGCTAAGGGACATTACAAGCTGTAGGACTATTAGCAGCTCAGGTGACAAGCCAGTACTAAGCAAAGAAGGAAATGCTAGAACATGGTAGGAATTTATTAGTACGACTCTTGAAAGGAAATAAACTTGAAGGCAGGGACGGAAGAGGAAGTAAATGAAGATGGGATGGGAGCCATGCTATGCGAGAAGAACTGGACAGAACAAGCCATGCTATGCGAGAAAAACTGGACAGAGCACTAAAAGACCTAAGTGGAAAAAAAAGCCTAGAGTAAAGGACATTCCCTCAGAATTATTCTGACTCTTGAGGGAGCCAGCTGTGACAAAACTATTGCACCTAGTGGGCAAGATGTATGTGATAAGCGAGATATGTAGTAGTTCCAGTTCCAAAAGAGGCATTTGGTAACATGTGGAAAACCTATTAAGAGACAGCGATTCCGTGGAATGGCAGTATGAGTAGTAGTGTAGTGGGGTTTGTAGGACACTTTTGATATCAAATTGGTATGCAAATTAATTAAGTTGATCAACTAATCAACCCCACCCCAACCTGCCCTAGTCCACCACCGACCCAGATACCACACAACATCGCCTACGGATGACGTCGCGTGTTTTTCTCAGCTGCACGTGTGCCCCAGCCACCTCCTCCCCATTCCCCAATCTTAGCCCCCATCCCCGCAACCTACACTATTGGCGGTAATTTCGAATTTTGGCGATAATTTCGAATTTTGATGGGAATGTCTTTGTCCCTGGGCTGTGCTGACATCCCACCCCACCCAGATCCAGGAATTGACGGTATCCTTTCCAGAACTCGAGCCCTGGTCCTTCTGGGTGGAAAGCCCAAGCGCACCACCCTAACACAATTAAACCACCAGAGGCACTTGGAATTGACAGGAATTTAAAAACGGCTGTTCCCTTTCCGGGACTCAGACCCTGATTCTACTAGGTGGAAAGCCCAAGTGCACCCACAAACACATGGAAACGTCAAGGTGCGGGAGAGCAAGGTTAGGTTAGTGTACTTTATTTATTTTGGTCGGGAAACTGACGCAAAGATCGATCCTAATTACGTAATTAATCACAAATATCGGTCCTATTGCACAACTATATGCATAGCGCTACACAAGGACTGCATAAAAGCGCAATACAGCTGAAAAACTGACGATACCATACAACAGGTGTTATCCTGCTGGGAAAAAATTTCGCAGTACCACTCGAAACTACCGACAGACACACTCAGACTCTACCCTACACCTACAAGCTGGCGGGAAAAAGACAGGGGCGTAAGGTACCACCGTTATTGTTTTTGGCAGGAACAATGTTCGACTGACGAGATGCTGGTGTTGGACAGAGAGGAGTTTAAAAGATGTATTACCTACAAGTGTAGACTGTCTGTCGCTCTTTGAAGTCAGAGTTCGCTGCAGATGCCTGCTAAAAAACCATCCTGCAACCCAGCTAATCGAAGCCAATACACGCTACGACAACTGTTGGAGATAAATGTGTCACAAATATAATTACACTTCGAAATTGTCATGAACAAAACCAGCACTCGTATTGCACGGGTCATAATGCAGCTGATTCGGAGCAAGCACGGTCACAACAAGAAGTCCGCCGCTCGTGGTCTCGCGGTAGCGTTCTCGCTTCCCGAGCACGGGGTCCCGGGTTCGATTCCCGGCGGGGTCAGGGATTTTCACCTGACTCGAGATGACTGGGTGTTTGTGTTGTCCTCATCATTTCATCATCATCCAGGAAAGTGGCGAAATTGGACTGAGCAAAGGTTGGGAAATTGTACGGGCGCTGATAACCACCCAGTTGAGCGCCCTACAAACCAAACATCATCATCATCATCTCACAACAAGAAGAACTGCAACAACACAAGATGTGTTAAAAAAAAATGGTTCAAATGGCTCTGAGCACTATGGGACTTAACTTCTGAGGTCATCAGTCCCCTAGAACTTAGAACTACTTAAACTTAACTAACCTCAGGACATCAAACACATCCATGCCCGAGGAAGGATTCGATCCTGCGACCGTAGCGGTTGCGCGGTTCCAGACTGTAGCTCCTAGAACCGCTTGGCCACCCCGGCCGGCAAAAGATGTGTTAATCTCAGTTTAGAATCTGACACAGATGTGTAAGTCATGGCGGAAAAAAAGCAATGTACAAAGCGTGTTACAGCAGAAAAAGCGGTGTATCAAACAACAAAACAGAGTGCCTCTCCTGCGACTGATAACATGTGGGAGAAGGTTCTCGTACAGTACAGGCAATGAATCTTTACACCGGTCTATGGAAGCGACATCGATCACTGGCCACCTGCTCCAATGGATAAATGCCTGTACATGTAATAGGATCGCCACATATACTCGATGCCAGCACATAGATGGTATTCGTTTCCAATATATCGGAAGAGAGAGACGAAATTAACGGAGCTTTTATACTTCGTA